>NW_023494798.1:11797278-12533528 GCF_904425465.1 Colossoma macropomum
AATAAAGTGTTTAAGCTTCACTCAGACGTTTTCTGCGTATTATAGTCTTTTAGCAATGATGAATATTTAAAGTAATTAAAAATCTTAAGTCATTTTTTGAAAGTTCTGAGGTTCTAAAGGCACAGCATACTGATAATGACCCTAGGACTGCTAAGGTAACGGTGCTGACAAACACTGGAATTTAATAGTGACTTAAACTGTTTCCACAAATATATGCCAAAATCTTTATATACTTGCTTCAAATTATGTTGATAAACTACCTAAACTCAATAAATAAAAGCAGTTTAGTAGAACTGCATGGATGTACCTTATTTACACCTTTAATCTTAAACTGGAACATTATGCAGGTATGTAGCTTTAGCACAGTTATATCTGAGGCTTAAGACAGTTAAAAGCTGTATATCCAATTATGATAAAACCTACGAAAGTGAGTAGTTGTCATGTCATGTAGCAAAACCAACAGAAGAGGACTTTTATTTTGACATCCTTAAAAAAAGAGTGGTCACCCAAACAAGATCCAAAGTGACCTTCATGGTGCAATACCAAGGTTAGTAGCCCTTTCCTGAGTAAAAATGTAAAAACTGTAATTTATTGTCAGTCAGGTGGTTTGACCCCAGGAAAACCATAAAAATGTGTCATTATTATAATAATGTTCATATATTTAAAATAAAATGTATGTATGAATGTAAGTTCAAGAACAAAGGCCTAAATTGGTGCCCAAGAACAATGCCTACTTTATACGTTTTAATTAGTGGTCAATCTGATTAAATATTAATTGATTATTATTATTATTGATTATTATGATTATTATAAATTGATGATCTTGTTTAAAATGAATTTATACCTTTATAGCAGCTCTGAAACAAATATAAATACATTGAACAGATTCTAGCAGGTATAAAAATGCACCTCACATCTTTTTTTCATAAGAATTTTTCAAATAATAATTTTGACCGTTTTATTTGACCCAGAAGGTAAAAATTAGAACAAAGCTATTTGTTTGTGACATTGAAATAAATTCAGACTTTACTGAAAAATCTTCATAGGGTTGTTATAAATACTCTGCAAATACATTTTACACAACAGAAATGAAGATTATTATATGCTGTTGAAAGTTGGCACTATTTTTTATTGCCAATAATTAATTATGAACTTATTTTTTTTATTTATTACAGTCAAAATCCCATCTGAATGATGATTAGTCCGAGCATGGATGCCAAACTGTTAGTTATAGACAAATATCAGATCTGTAACTAAAGCCAACAGTCTAGAACCCAGGCTGGGAAGCCTTCTAGCAGGATCTCAGTGAAGAGTCCATGTATATTACACAAAGCAGATTCACTGCTTTAACACAAAAACTTCTGAGCTGGTTGGTAGCTTGTTGTCTGATGATGAGATGAATTAATATCTTCTGACTCAGTCCATGGCTAAGATGATGATGATAACTGAGATCTCGATGAGTATGATGGCAGAGGTGATGCTGATGAAAACAAAAATCGGATGACGACAATGTCCAGTGGTGATGATGGCACTGATCTCCTCTTCATGGGTCCTGATGTCTCTAATCTTCCTGGGTCTGTGGCTAAGATAATAATGATGATGTCAGTGGTGATGCTGCTGCTGATCAAAATAAATGCTGAAGATAAAGTCCAGTGATGGTTGATGGTGAAGTCTCTAAAGGTCTTGCTGCACTTCTTGTCAAGGCTTCCTTCGACGTACATCCTCTGATCTGGTCCAGAAACTGAACAGTCCTCTTGTCCAGAGTTCCTTGATGACATGTAGGAATCACTGCTGTCTAGAGCCTCTAATCCAGGAAGAATGATGCACTGGAACCCTGAATGAAGCACAGTGAGAAAGAAAGAAAGTAAGAGACAGAGTAAAGCTCTATTCAGATGGGTTTAGTTTTCCATGAGGAGGTGGGGCAATGCCAGTTTACCTCAGGACATCTGTAATGTTTATGAGCGATTCACACAGGATAAGAAATTTCGGGCTAAATGACAGAGATGGGAGTGGAGTTTCCACAAGATACAATACTGTTTTACCAACATTTCGATTCGCACAGGATTAATATAACCTGAGGTTATTTTTATGGCTCATTTTACAGAAGATAAAAGGCACCAGAATCTTTACTGACACGGGAGCACACAGTCGGTTATAATGGATGACTGACATGGGACTAAAATCACTGAGAAACACTAGTAAAAGTTACTTTATCCCACCTCATCATGTAAAACTAATTCCATCTGAATCGGGCTTAAGATATTCTAAACATGGTTAAATAAAATCTAATAGATGTGATATTCTCTGAAATCTGTGAATATTAAAAGATGAAGAGGAAAGAACAGATGGGGTGATTAAAAGAGAGAGATCTAAAGAGCTCCAGATAGAGTCATAAATATTGAATTTGGAGGTGTTTTCGCCTTTTACCCAAAGTTATTTACGCTGAATGGAGTTCTCTGAATCTCTGTCTTTTAACCTTAAAACACAAATACAGGTTTTACTTCTGAGAAAAAGAATTTAGATACACTCAAAATTAAATTACGTGTCAACAAAATAACTCTCATGTACTGATGTACATTTTGGTAAGTATTTGAATTTAAATTTCTCTATAATGAAAGAATTAAGATTTAACCAAAATGATTCTGAGAGGTTTGATGTGAAATGCACTGTTTTAAAGAAACTTTGCTCACAGTGGAACCAGACGTCTGAAGAGTTTAATGCCTCTTAAAGCTTCCTCACGGAAAGTTATTATATACAGATGGTTATAAATACACTGTACATACACATACATACACAGTAGTTTTGAGATAACATCATGGACTTGTTGTAAGGCAATATAGTCCCTAATAAAATCTTATTTTTTCAGATGTAGAACTATTTTACTATCACTAAGATTACATATAAAACGTGTGTTGGTTTACTACTTTGGATAGTAAATAAAAATGCCTGCACTGTAGACATCACAAACCCTGGTGCCTATCAGCAGCAATATAAAGAAATCTAAATCTTCACGTTTCGCTACAGTAAACTATTTCACATCAAATTGAAATCTGAAATTTTGAACAATTACTGTTATTCCCCTTTAAAATAAATATTATTTCATACCATGTCTCCAGTCTAGAGATGAGTAGATGTGATGATCCACTGTCATGCTCTCAGAGGTAAACATTCAGGGGCTCTCCTGGATACACAGGAAACTGCATCTGAAAAAAACACACACACACACACACACACACACACACACACACACACACTTTCACAGAATGTTAGAAAAAACAATATAATTTGCATTACAAAAACTACAGTTAGTATAATAATGGAATTAAAAAAGGTATGATATCAAAATGTGCAGAGTGTCTGTGATTAGAAGCCTGGTGGGGGTCCTCTTGGTTTGCTGGAAACCATGAATGGTGACGGCGTCTCAAGGATCCGTGTGTTGCTGGACCGATGAGTCCTGAAACAGCCATCTGAACCAATGGACACCATCTTCAGTGTCTTCGACACTTTGGTTTGCTGCAAAACACACATACAGAAATGCTGAAAATGCATAAATTTATAATTGGACACAATTTTACAGAACTACTTTGTTACAATCTATTAACTGCAACTGCAAAACTACACAATGAAGTACTAACCAGAGTAACATTCTGCAGTGATGTCTCCACTGATTCAGTGCGAAGGTAGATGGACGCCTCGCTGATCGATGTTCCAAAGCGCTGAATGAGCAGATGAGATGTTGATGAAAATGTCTAAACAGGGCAATCTGGTAGCAAAAGTCTTACAGTCCAAATGAGATTGTAGCTTTACCTTGATGCAGGTCACAGCAGCCACAGTAGCGAAGTGCTGAGGAGGAAGCTGTAAAATCAGTGAACACCATGAGGTTAAAATAAAAAGGTAGTAAAACAGACAGAGACGGCAGAAAATATGATCACAGTGAAATTATGAACCTGCACCAATAACTGAGTCTCACCTCCGGGAACAAATGATAGAAATCGTTGCTGAGCACCCACCAGTGCTCAGACTCCAGCCCCTCACAGATGGTCTTGTGTTGGAGCTTCAACTCCACCAGCTGCAGGAATCATGTGAAAACATCTCATTAACTTCACCACTGTCACATTCAGAATCAAACTACAACAGTCAGTAAAGTGTTTCTCTGTGCTGAAAAGTGTATCATTGGCAAAATAATCAGCTGAAACGAACCTTCGCGCTGTCAAAACGTGGCTGTGAGAAGGTGTAAGCAAACATCCTGTTTGCTCTGTGCAAAGCTTGGCAGTGCTGCTACAGGGACAGAGGAGAATAAAGTGTTTAGGGGAGACTGCAGTACTAATCAGATATTAGTGGGAAAAATTCTTTCTTTGCATTTAATCAGTGTGAAGAGCAGAATTTTACCTCAAATCTCACCAGCGCTCCACAAGAAAGGGGTGGAATTAAGACCACCTGCTGCCAGCTGAGCACAGAAACCTCCTACAGCAAAGACAAATAAATGGTTAATACAGGGACACTGGTGTAGTCAAGTATGAATAAACTTTATCTTCATGATCTTTAGCCATTTCAAACTGATAAGTAAGAAAGACCACCTGTGGCATGGGGGCACAGCCTGAAGGAAAGATGGGCCGCTTGTGTTCCTCCGTTCCTGAGGACAATAGTTTAAATAGTAACTGACATGTTCAGGATCCTGAAGGGCTTTACAGTGTAAAGAGTATCTGCAGCACTGTTCAAAAACTCTCCTGAATGAAGGGCAGCTGAAGGGTCACTATGAGCTGACCGTTTGTTACTCTGGGGCCGAATTACAGAAACATCTTAACTCTGAAATCTTATCTGTTTAGTAACCATGACAACTTCAAGACAAAAGCTATTACAGAACAACAGTTCCTAACTTCATAATCTTATCCTAACTCCAGATGAGAAAACAGTATTACAGAAACATCCTAACTAGACAAATTTTCCTAAATACTGTCCTGACTTTAGAACAACACCAGTGTTACTCTAACTTCTGTTTTAACCGTCTGTTGCTATTATTTTTAGACAACTCTCAGATAACAGCAGAGCCCACTGATGGCAAAACGGGCAGCCCAATGGCTTTTTGGTCAGCGTTTTCCAGGCAGCCCACCGTTGGTTAAGCAGAGTATCAGACAAAATGTCACTTTTCATCACTTTTCCAATCACAGTCCAATTTTTCTTTACTTTCTTTTGTTGTCCTTTGTAAATAAGTTTAGTAAATAATTTTAATTTAGTACAGTGTCAGCAACAAAACTTTCAATAAAATCAAATCAGGCCTAGTCATTAAATATTTCCCCTGCAATGTGTTTCTTATTTTATTGTCCAAAATAAAAGTCTGCATGCATTTAAAATCTGTTTGTGGAGATTAAAAACTAATTAGATTTTGTAAGCAGGACAATAATCTGGGTGGTCTGAGGGTGGACCAGCATACAGTCAAGGGGGTGTCGACCTTATCGAGCCATTGGACCAATATCTGCTTAGTATCTGGGCTGTGACAGGCAGCATAGTTCACTACTAGCATAATGACGTTACATTTATTTATACTGCAAAATGGTGGGTTGACTTTTGAGATGTTTCTGTTTTTCTAAAAATCCCAGACACTGCAGACTCGATCTACACCGTCCCCTCTTATTGTCTTCGTGTGTTAATGTTGATGAAAACTCGTCTAATAAGATATTACAGTGATGGTGGTGAATAATGAGGAGACAGAGCTGAAAACTGACTTACATTTTTCACATTATTGTCACGAAGTGTTTACGTTTCGGCTGTGCACGTATCGTCTGTTGCTAGGTAACAGACATAACAACTGATTAGCTTTGCGCTAAAGTTAGCTAACGTTACTGACACAAAACGAAGGTGAAATCTGTAAAATCACCCAGTCTCGGCCTGTTAAAGTCTTCAACCGGTAACCTAAATAAAAAGTGCATTTTTTAAAAGCCTTTCTCTCCAAAACCCCCTCAGACCTGTTTGACACTAAAACACATCGTCAGCTGTAACTGCTGCAGTTCAGAACACGCTGTCAGGATCAGCAGCACTAAGTTTCGCTCTCTGCAGCCGTTATTCTACGTCAAGTGTCTCTCTTTGCGCTCTATGCTAGCAGAAATATCCGCTCGCTAACTCACCGTCGCAGCCGTCCGTCTGGGTCGCTGCATCTTGGTCCCTCGTCGTCCGCTGTCCGTCCAGGATCCGTCGCCACCTGTAAAAAAGAAAACAAGAGGTTACAGCTGCTGCTGAGATGCCGGCGGCACAAAGAACCGCTGGCCGCAGCTGAGCGCCGAAGATGAACAGAGGAAGCTTCATCTTAAAGCAGAAGGACTCCGGTAGTTCGCTGTGAGTGAGAGCTCAAGTGAAAGCAGCTTGCTCGTTTGGGTGTCGGTGAACGACTGAACGATTTCAGACTCTCAGCTTCTTTAGTGTTCTATGGAACGTTCTTTCACCTTGGTAACGTTCTTTAGTTCAAAACATCTTTATGTTACGTGACAACAGTGTTTGTTACATCCAGTCCATTATACTCACATCTCACCTCAGCTCAGTAAAACTCCTGAACACTCGATCAGTGGCTTGATTTTTACTAATTCAGCAGACAGGAAGCTCTGATCACGATGCAGTCTAAGGCAGATACGTTAGAGATCAGCTACAGAACTTTATCTGCTCATTTACTGAGCTGAAGTGCTGCTTGTTGCCTAAACGTTTCAGCAGCAGTGCATCTTTCCCAAATAACTCTCCCTATTTTGAGGGTAATCTAAACTAATGAAGTCCATTCTTTACATGTAAAAATGGTCAGACTGGATAAAAAGAAGCAGTTTAAACTTCACATGAAACACTAACATATTAAAATGCTTGGATTCCTGTACAATAAAGGGAAACCCTGGATGGGTGTCAGTCACAAGCTGAACTTGCTTTGGCTTGTTTGTCTTTGACACACTTTCACATCACCTACAGAACCACCTCTTTGTAAAACACAGTTCTAGACTTGTGTAAGTTAGACTGTATAATTCTACCATTACACCAAACCCTCCAGCCAGTCAGAATCAAAGCACTACAGCATGAAGAAAGAGATGATTGTGAACTTCAAATCTGTGGAGAGTCGAAATCCCCAAGTTCTGTGGTCTGCACATCACCGATGACCTCAGCTGGACAAAATTCTGCTACTAACATATAAAGCTCTGAACAGCTTTGCCCCTCAGTACCTGAGTGAACTTATCTCTTATTATGAACTGTCACTCTTACTACTACATTGACATATTATGTATTATGGTGAACTGTGGAAGTTGGTGCTGCCAGATTCAAGATTCAAGAGTTTTATTGTCATATGCACAGCAGAAACAGGCAGTTACACTGTACAATGAAATTCTTACTTTGCTGTTCCTCCATTCACCAAATATAATCTTAAAAATAGAAATATAAAAAATATATATATACTAAATACACAGAATAAGTAGAAATACACTAGAAACAATAGAAAAAAGTAAAAAAGTACAGTTATATGTGCAAAGTTGAAAGAAAAATTAAAGTTACGTTTGCGTATGTGCAAGTATGTAGAGTAGCAGTCCATAAAGTGCATGTTGCGAGTAACAGATGTAAACAGTAGTGCCAGTCCTGCTGCTCTCACACACTCACTCAGTATGTTGATGGTGAACTGGAGGGGCTCTGACCTGTTTGCTATGTTGTTTTTGTGCAACAAGTATTACATTCATGGCTAATTTGTTATAGAAATTAAACACAAATTAGACCCTGATTTAGTGAATGAACCTTTAATGGGAGTTTAAAGTCATCTTACAGAGAGATTAACACAGTAGCTCTGTGTAAAGGAGATTTAGACTGTATTTCCTGTAAAATAGCTCTACAAGTGGAATCAACTCAGAGTCTTAATCCTGCTGTGTCTTACAGGAAATTGTCCCCAAAGAATGTAAAAGGCAAGATGGAGATGAACAGTGAAAACACTGAGCAGTTTTTATAGCTTGTTGAACCAGTTCATGTTCCACTCTAAATGAACACATTATTATGAATATATAAAAAATTTAACCTTGACTTTAAAATACATTTTATATATTTTATACTATTTTCTCTGATGTGGATTTTGTCATGTCTGAGGTGCTCATGGTTAAGTTGAATGTCTCTTTTAAGTGTAACTTAAATAATGCAACTTTTAAAATTTTCTATCATGTATGTTGCCATGACAGGGTGGACGCATGCACATTAGGGTGGACATATACATGTCATGTGTTTGTTGTTTTCTTGTTGTTGTTCTTGGTTTTTTATATAAATTAATAGTTTCTATTAACTGTTAAACTACTGATGTTAAAGGAGTCAAACTGTTATGTCAAGGTTTTTAGAACAGGTTAATTTTTCGTCCTGTCACTCATCACACTGCAACAAGAGCACTTAAATAGTCAGCATGACCAAAACACAGACACATTCAGTCTCTCACTCACCCAGAGTCACTCTCCACTCTCAAATATAAGCTTAGGTATTTATTATGGACACACTGTTAATGAAACTACTGCCCTTGTTGTACATATGAAATGTTCTTGTCCACCCTGTCATATCCTGGTCCACCTCGTCATCTTCATGTTTTCTTAGAATGAATCAGAAATTCTTCACAGGTAAACAAACCATCATAATTGATTTATTATACATAACAGCCTCAAATGCACAGCACACCAATAATGACTCTTACGATTTTCTGCTCACTCCAAATACAGTCATTAAACAAAGACATGTTTGATGTCCAAGTTCTGCTTCTTTAGTGTAGTATTAGGGCTGTTAGGCTAACAGTGCTAATAAGCCTGCGAAGCAAATAGTCACCTAAATTGTTTCCTCAAATATAGGCCAAAATCTTCATATACTTGCTTCAAATTATGTTAATAAGCTACAAAAAACGTGTTCATAAAGCAGTTTAGTAGAACTGCATGAATATCCCTAATTTAAACATTTAATCTTAAACAGGAACTACATAATCATCTGTATAACGTCCTGTTTTTCGGTACTATTCCTTCTTCAAACTCTGAGAGGATGTAATGCAGGAGCGTGTTGTAAAATGTCACTATGCAGGTATGTAGCTTTAGCACAGTTATATCTCAGGCTTGCTAACTGTAAGACAGTCAGAAGTTGCATATGAAATTTTGATAAACCTACAAAAATGAGGTGTCATGTGATGCAGCAAAATTAACAGCAAAAGACTTTTATTCTAACATGTTCTTAAGAAAGAGTGGTGACCTAAACAAGACCCTAAGTGACCTTTATGTTCAAAACCAAGGTCAGTGGCCCTTTTATGACTATGAGTTTCAGTTTGTCAGTCAGGTGGTTTGTCCCCAGGAAAACCATAAAAAATTTGTTATTATTGTAATAATAAATGTTTGTATACTTGAAATGAACTTTTATACATACATTGTAAGAACAAAGGTTTAAATTGGTGTCCAAATACAAAGACTACTTTATACATATAAATTTGATTAAATATTAACTGATTATTATTTTTTATGTTTGGTTGCACCAACTGACATTGTCTTGGTGAAAAATTCAATGATCCAGTTTAAAATTGATTCATATCTATATGACAGCTATGCAAGTAATATAATAAATAAAATAAGTTCTTTATATATGTTCTATTTACATTTTATATTTTTATTTTAGTCCAAGCATGGATGCCAAACTGTTAGTAGACAAATAGCAGAACTGTAACTACAGCCAACAGTCTAGAACCCAGGCTGGAAAGCCTTCTAGCAGGATCTCAGTAAAGAGTCCACATATATTACACAAAGCAGATTCACTGCTTTAACACAAAAACCTCTGAGCTGGTTGGTAGCTTGTTGTCTGACGATGAGATGAAGTAACATCTTCTAAATCAGTCCATGGCTAGAATGATGATAACAGATCTTGAGTATGATGTCAGCGGTGATGCTGCTCCCGCTGATGAAAATAAAAAATCAGATGACGACAATGTCCAGTGGTTCACGATTGATGACCATCAGGAATGGTCAATCTGTTCAGTCTTCCTGTAACACCAAAATACTCTGAATGCAACGATTCAATTATGTAGAACTTTTGAAAACACAGGAGAATTTCCCTTCATTATTGATCAGTATGATTATGATTATTTTCTACCATTTCTCCAGTCTGGTGATGAGTAGGTGTGATACTCCACCGTCACACTCTGAGAGGTAAACATTCAGAGGCTCGTCTGACTACACATAACTGCATCTAAAACACACACAAACACACACACACACACACACACACACACACACACGCACACACACCACACACACACACACACACATAGAATTAAAAAAAAAGTATAATTTGTGTTACAAAAATTTCTATTACTATAATAATAAGGTAAAACTGTGTGATATTAAAGTGTAGAGTGTCGGTGATTAAAAGCCTGGTGGGGGTCCTTTTGGTTTGATACTGGTGCGCACGATAAGTAATATTTTCATCAATGGACAGGCCATGAACAGAGAACTAAAGAACTAGTTCATTTAACTTTGAACAGGGTCCGCGGGGATGGGGGGGCACAGAAGATGAGGAAAAAAGCTGAGTTCCCCTTTTGCTTCTCGACTGAACACTGGCCAATAATCCATTGTGTAACGAGAGTTAAGGAGATTAAAAGGATTTTTTTGAAAGAAAAGTAATGTTTGATCACATTTATCATCAACACATTTCAGTGATTCTTTAAGGTGATGGAGAGAAAGAATATGAAATAAAATGAATGAAGTGTCCACTTCAGTATCACATTAGTACCAGCAAAAAACACTTCATGTATTTTATAGGTGTACCTACCTGCTAAAGGCTCGCTGACAGGATTTAACTCTAAGGGCGTGACCATTCAGACCAATCAGAAGTGAACGGCTCGAGCCCCTGACCAATCAGAAGACGAAGTAGTGTGTGCTTACACATTTAAATGGGCAATGCTTTATCGGTATATCCTCATAAGACCTGGGAATTTATTTTTTGTCTTCAGTGGGGTCATGAGCGTCCAAGGGATATTTCAAAACCATATAAGCTACAGTGCTGAAACCTGGTCCGTCATGTAGAGGACATCCTGACCTTTTCAATTCGCAACAGGAGTTCTGCCTTTTTAAATTGCCTGTCATCTCAGCAAAAACATTATATGCATGCAAAAGAAATAGTAAAACATCATTCATGATTTGTTATTCATTAAATCAATAACTAAAGCAGAAACAAAATCACTAAGGGTTTTTTTTGCATCTCAACGGCTAAAATTTTGAAAAATCTGGACTCCAACATACACTCTGTGCTGTCGGCTGCACGTCTCAAATGTATGTTAACTGTAACGGAAGTTACAGAGGTACCTTCCAGAGAACAATGCGGGGGCGTTAACGACACAACATTTTAGGGTCAGTGTGAAAAGACCACTAAAGGACAAAAGTCAAATCAGGCAGGTTGTGGTGAGCACAAGTATTTGTGACAGAGATGGAGACCCTTAAAATATTTTTGATACCACTATGATTGCGCTCATTTCCTGTGGCATCTGCCGTGTTTCTTAGATGCATGTTTACTCATGTGTACATGCGGACAGCTGGAAATCCTGTACAAGGCATCTGCGTGGAACGCCCTCCTGGCTGGATAACGTTTAGCGCTGACCAGCCTGATGGTGCTTGGACTGCCTGCACAAGACAGAACACACACTAGGGCATCCACATTCAGAAGGGCCAGCTAAAAATTCACCGCAGGAGCGCGAATGACGACGAATAAGGCTGGGCGAGGGAGGATACCAGAGCAGATGACAAGTTTACTTCGCGTCATCAGTTTAAAAGATAGCCTAATAATAATAATTATAATAATAATCTTTTTTTTTTATATAGCACTTTTTATGCCGGTGGCAGCTCAAAGTGCTTTACAGACAGGTTATAGAAGACATATTTATAGAAGAAATTATAAGTATTTATTAGTATTTATTTAGAAACAGAAGAAAATGACAGATCAAATTAGAAGATAAACACCACGAGATGTAGAGGCTTAATTAAATGCTAAGTTAAAGAGATATGTTTTTAGCTGCTTCTTAAAAGTGAGCACTGAGCTTGACTGTCTAATAAAAGGTAGAATTGAGTTCCACAGTGTAGAAGCATAATAACTGAAAGCCTCTCCATGTTTTCTGTATTTTACAGAGGGTATTTGTAGAAGGCCACTATCTGCAGATCTTAGATTACGTGCTGGAACATAAACAGACAGACACTCTGAGATCTAAGTGCTGCTTTAAGGTCATTTAGAGCTTTAAAAACTAGTAGCAGAACTTTAAAATCCATCCTGAATGATACAGGTAGCCAGTGCAGTTCTTTTAAAATGGGAGTGATGTGTTCTCTCTTTTGTTTTTGTTAGGATGCTGCTGCATTAGGTACGAGTTGTAAGGGATGTATTGTTTTCTTAGGAAGTCCAGTAAGAAGATAATTACAGTAATCAAGCCTGCTTGTAACAAATGCATGAACAAGTTTCTCTGTGTCGCTCTGAGATAGAAAAGGCAGAACTTTAGTAATATTTCTCAAAAGATAGAAAGCTACTTTAGTGGCTGCGTTTACATGCAGGATAGAACAGAGTTCAGAGTCTGAGATCACACCCAGGTTTTGTACTTTAGGTTTGGTATAAGGAGCTAAAGAACCAAGTTTCTTATAAATCATTTTTTTCTCTGAGTTTCTGTACTAACGATCAATATTTAAGTTTTTTTATGATTTAATTGTAGAACATTTTGCAACATCCACTGAGAAATATCTGACACACAGCTGGTTAGTCTGTCTACAGAGTCTTGATCATCAGAAGGAATGGAAATGTATAACTGGATGTCATCAGCATAGCTTTAAATTTATATTATGCTTCGTAATGACATCACCTAAAGGTAGCACGTACAAAGATAAAAGCAAAGGCCCTAGGACTGAACCTTGAGGGACTCCAAAAGAAATGCCAAATCTTTTTTGATGAGTGAAACCATAAACTGCGTAATGTACCTGCAGTTTAGTTTTCCTCCATAAGCGCTCTAATTTACGACAATTTCTCTTAAGCTGGTGTATTTCTGCATTCATCCATGGATTTATATGAGTACGCGAGTTTTTCTTCCATTTTACTGGCACAATAATGTCAAGGGTTTCCCGTAATCTAGCACTTAGATCAGAGATTAGATCATTACAGGATGGAGTCAGATCTGTGTTTGCTGAGCTATTATAAACGCTTCTAAACTTCTCAACTGTTTCTGAGTCAATGTACTGTTTTTATAGTAACTTTCAGGTACTTTCTTCTTTACTTCTAAATTGATTTGAAAGAAAATACAGAAATGATCTGATATGAAAACATAAGAGATTTGGGACACATTTGTGGGTAGAGCTGCCCACGTGCTGCTTCAAATCAAATGTCTCTAGAAGTCTAATGAATTCTAATGCATTACTATCTGAAGGATTATTAATATGTAAGTTAAGGTCCCCAGAGAGAAGAGTATTATCATAGTTTGTGGAGGCAACTGATAATTTCACAATTTTGCCTTGGAGGTCTGTATATTACAATTATTAACACAGAAGTATCACTAAAAAGGTTGACTGCAACATACTCAGAAGACATGAATTCACCAATAGTAACACTTTTTGCAGTTCAAGTCATTATTATGAATACATGCCTCTCCTCCTCCTCATCTGCCCTGTCTTACAGTATGCATACATCTGTAGTTTTCAGGAGCAGCTTCAAGTAGAGTCGCTGTGCCGTTGTCATTAAGCCACGTTTCAGACAAAAACATAAAATCTAGTTTATGCTCTTTAATAAGATCTCGAATCAGCAGTGTTTTGTTATTTAGTGACCTTACGTTGAGCAGAGCGAGGTTTAATGCCCGTGTTTCCTACCGTTAAGTCCAGTCAGTACTTTCTCAATATTGTCGGACAGAATAACAGACCTACAGTGGCTCAGGTGTAGTCCATTCCTGCGGTAAAATGCCGGTTGCTCCCAGAAAACACTCCAGTTTTTCACGTAGACGACGCCATTGTTCTTACACCAGCCTTAGAGCCAGCAGTGCAGCGCATAGAACCTGCTGAACACCTCGCTTCCTCTCCGGTAGGATGGCAGCGGTCCCGAGATGATGATCCTGGCCTTGGTTCTCTTCTTAACGGTGAGGAGAAGTAATCCGAAATGCTCCTTGAGGACTTCACTTTGATGGGATGAGATTTCGTTCACCCCCCCGTGTGAATGACCACGGTGCTGACGTCCCCGTGTTTGCTCAGAGCCGTGGGAAACCGCTTGGAAATATCCAAGACCCGGGCGCCTGGAAAACAGACAGCAGCATTACTTCCGGAGCCAGATACGTTTAGATGTCTCACTAAAGAGTCTCTAATTCTAACAACACTCTCCTGATTCTCTGTCCGAGGCACTGAAGCAGGTGGCGAGCTGAGGGCTTCAAATCGATTACTGGAGGTGAAATTCAGCGAATAATTGCTGGAAGAATTGGTGAAAACCTTCTCTTTCCCTGGCCACGCTGGCGTTCCCAGCCCTGCTCCGGTGCGGGTGTGAAGATGGGCAATCCCAGTGTTAACCATGGTGGTAGCGCTCCATATGGTGGAGTAGAAGTTGCCACCGGGCTTAGTCCTAAAACAGCCATGTACAATGTGTCCTGGGCTGCTTCCAAACAGGTTTTACAGTCGTGGAGCTCAGTCTGCCGCTTCAGGAGAGCCCTGATCTGCTGATCCAGCTGCTACAGCTCTCTGCTCAGCGTCTGGAGCTCGTGTTCAGTGACGGCCACCATTTTGTCAGCATCCAAATAAAGAAATAAAGTTAGTTAAAAATTGAAAAAACAACATTGTAAGAGTACAGAAACAATTAAAAAAATAAATATTTAGTTCAAGAAAGTAACTTGAAAGATTGATAACAAGATAAAGGAGCAAAACATAACAATCAGTGAACGAGCAAAACACAAACGTGCGAAATATGTGACCAGTTTATTCTAAATGTCCTAGAAAGGAGGAGAATGATCAGTTCTCTTGTTTATATCTCATAATAAAACACTACACAAGTGTCATAAACACACCTCAGAAGCAGAACAGGATGCCTGTCCATTTCATGGCCGTAGAGATGCTCTGGCTGAAGTCGCTGTGCAAGCGGATGCCACTGAAGGAGCTGGAGCAGGTGGACAAGCTGTGAACAAAGAGACAAAGTCAACAAAAAAAAATAGCTTTTTTGTTTTTGTACAAATAAATGTGACAAAATGAACAAATAGATAACTTCCTAAAAATGAAATCCTAGCGCAGACCTCCTGTGTCTGCATCCTTCCGTTTGTGCTCGCTGCTCAGCCTGTTTAAATGATTTTAAACTGAACTTAACGTCTTGCGTTAATTTTTTTATTCAGTGCTTCAAGGTCTTTAACAATAAGTACAACCAATATAAAACTGTTTACGGCTCATGAAAATCACCCGTCTGCATTTTACATTCGATGTTCTTCAACTGCAACTGATTGGAGCGATACATCCAGAGGTAACAGGAGGCATTTTGCCAAATTCTTATACATGGCTTACCGCAAAAGCCCTCCCAAACGTGCCGCGTTTTCCAGCAGCCTATTTAAAGCGTTTACTCACCTTAACGTCACCTATACTTTTATCCACAACAACCATTCAAACCAAACCTTTACCTCACTTCATCATGATGCTCATTCCATTTCTTTTACAAGAAGTTGTCACTGTATATCAACAGTAATAATTTTGCCACTGGAGCTTACAGACCACTGTAGTCGTGTGGTCATTTTGTAGTCTGCGTCATGCTCTTATGCCCATATTAGGAACTCCTCGATTTCTCTATGGCCAGAATGAATAGTGTTTTCAAAACTAAGCTCCAACGCACCTTGTGGAAGATGTTCAGAACCCGATAAGTTTTGTCCTAGTCCTTGTCTTGAGCATTTGTTTCCCCCCCCGAGTGCATGCAAAATAAATACGTCCACTCGTACATATATCTCCCTGTACATATATCAAGTGACAAAACAATGTTGGTGAAATTTGCGTAAAACTCATTTAATGATCAGAACTGACAGTACGCAACTTCGATTAATGAGGGCCATTTGTTGAATTAATCAAGTTTCGAAATAGTTTCCATCTACCTTTCAAGAATAATTCCAAAGATTTTTGAAACCTTCTGCATTATTAAATCAATAATATGTACATAAAGACATTCAGAGTGGTTTGATGTGAAATGCTCTATTCCAGAGAAACTTTTCAAATCAAAGTTGTTCACAGTGTTGATGATAGTAACCATCTGGTTAATGCCTCTAAAACGTCTCTCGCCGATGGTTATTACGAGAAAATATTAAGAATGCACTGCCTGAAAGCTGAAACATTGTTTTACGATGTTTTTTTTTTACTTCTTTTTTTTAACCATTCATGGCAGAGAGGTACAGGCAGAGGGTTTTAAGTTAACAGCTCGCCCAGAGAAAACTTCTTTCCAAAGTGTACTTTTATTTTACCATTATCAATATTGTATACTAAAAGAATCAGTTTTTAAATGTAAAGTGTTCAGGCTCACTGCTCAATTTGCACAGTACATAAAATAGTGAGTTTTCACTTCAGGGAAGCTAACACATCTTTTCAGGATGGTTCTGTAAAAATCCTGTATGTTGTGGAAAACAGTATTCATCAATATGTTTATGGAGAAGTTTAATTGGTAACCTGTTTCCTACATTGTTTTGTGCAACAACTACATTTATGACTGATTTATTATATTTTTTAAGGACAGTTAAAAAAAAAAGAAATCAGACAAAGTCAATTCTGATCTCATTGGAGCACAACCAGTTAAAAAAGTACTGTTTATTGTTGTTTATTATTGATCTTCCATGAACAATCAGGTACAAAAGCACATGCATAACACTGTGTGAGGTCACCACCAGCCTACAGTCTTCACCCTGACGGTGACCTGTCCTCTTCTACAACACACCCCATATAATTCACTCCCTAACACAGAACAACAAAACACACACCACAACAGAACAACACCAACAACGATAAAAAGGATCTTTTTAAACTGGTGCATGCATCTCATTATCTGAACTAGTATTCAGGCAATAGTGACCTCTGCTGGCGAGGATGGGCGTTGTCAGAACCCCCATCCCACCTCATCCCTCCAAACCTAGAACACACTAAAGGGAGTTAAACCAGTGGAGGAGCAAATAAAGGAGTTCTGCGTATATTCTGCCCATGGTAAAAAGCAAGACCAATCATTTTGTGCCCTTCCACAATATGATCTTAGAAAGCCCCCTGTTTCTTGGTTAAGTCGCTCTGCCTGCCCATTCGAGTGCGGATGATACCCTGAAGTGAGACTAACATTGATGTTGAGTTGTTTGCAAAATACTTTCCATACGTGTGATGTGAGCTGAGGACCCCTGTCAGATACTCTGTCTTCTGGTAGGTCATAGAATCGGAAGACCTGATGAAACAACGCTTCTGCGGTTTCCATAGCTGTTGGCAGTTTCTTCATCGGGACCAATCTGACTAAGCAAGACTTAGAGAATCGATCAATAACCACTAATATGGTTGTGTAGCCTTGTGAACTAGAGAGATCAGTCATGAAGCCAATACTCACATGAGACCATGGTCTGAGTGGAATGGGCAAGGGCTCCAACAGCCTTGGACATGGAAAATATGTTAAAACATCTGGGCTTTCCACCGAGGCGGCTCTAAAGTGTAAGGAAATACAGATCTGAAAACAGTTTGAACCCCACTGAACAATTCCTCTTTCTCCCCAAGCTATCATGGGTTGATGCCCGCAGTTCCGGAATCGATCAATGCTGAAACATTAAAACCTGTGAACCCAAAGACAAACAGACTACAATGGACATATTCTTGTCTCTGATAAAGGAATAGTTCAACAAATTCACCTCCAACGTCCAAGCTGAGAGAGGATGTCCGGTGCAGGTACCAAGCATATGATCAGCATGACCACAGTAGAGGACACTGCAGAGCGGTAATTCCAGAGAAGTTATAGAGAAAACCGGCTCTGGTGATTCTCCTCTCTACAAGTTCTCTGATTAAACTCAGGTCCATGATCTGAACTAGTTTTTAGGCGACAGTGACCTCTGCTGGCGAGGAGGGGCAGCGGATGTGACATTAAAGAAGATTTAGACCGTATTTACTGTAAAAGAAGAGGAATCAAATCTTAATCCTGCTGTGTTTTACAGGAAATTGTCTCCAAAAAAAGTAAAAGACAAGATGGACATGAACAGTGACAACACTGAGCTGTTTTTAAAGCTTGTTGATAGTGATGTTAAGTTTGATTCACTTTACTGAACCAGTTCTTTTAAACTGTCCTTAAATCTCACCTCACCTAATGTTTCACCTCCTCCATGTACAAAATAGTTTCTGTACACACATAGTCAGATTTGAAAAAAGGTCCATTTAAATGAATAATATGGATAAATTTCATAATTATTGGTCAATGTCAATGTAAAATGCCTTCGGTGTCCCCAAGTTTTACTCTGATTGAACAAAATATTATGAATATATAAGAATGATAACCTTCACTTTAAAATACATTTTGTACATTTTATACCATTTGTTTTCTTTGATGTGGAGATGGGATTTTGACATGTCTGAGGTGCTCATTATTAAGTTGATTGTCTTTTTCAAATTGCTAGATTTTCTTGAAGTTTTTAGTTTGGGCATTTAGGCATTTAGATTATTCATAAAATTATCAAGCTATTCACACATGTCCAAGATTTGCTGTCCACTCTGTCATCTTAGGATATCTGACCCTTTAAGAAAGTGACCTCGGACATCAGTGACATCAAACCAGTCATAGTATCTTCAAAGGACTAAATTCAGTAAATATATAAGTTAATTAAACTTAATATTTCTCACATTGTCTCTATAATTAGCTGAGGTGAAACTTAAGATGTCCACCCTGTCATGGTGAAATATTGAGTTAATTAAAATAATTTAGAATATCAAAATAAATCTTTGGAACAAAACAAGGTCATCTTGAACATTTCAACATGTCTGCAGCTGTAGGTCAACCATGTGTTCATCATTTGCTAACTTTAGCTAAAATTGTCCACCCTGTCATTGTCAGTGATAGGGTGGACAAATACATGACAATTCTTATCTTTTCTCTTCTTGTTGTTCTTGTTTTTTTATATAAAATATTAGTTTCTATTAACAGTTAAACTGTTATTTCAAGGTTTTTAAAACAGGTTAATTCTTCGTCCTGTCACTCATCACACTGTAACAAGAGCACTTAAATAGTCAGCATGACCAAAACACAGACACATTCAGTCTCTCACTCACCCAGAGTCACTCTCCACTCTCAAATATAAGCTTAGGTATTTATTATGGACACACTGTTAATGAAACTACTGCCCTTGTTGTAAATATGAAATGTTCTTGTCCACCCTGTCATATCCTGGTCCACCTCGTCATCTTCATGTTTCATTAGAATAGATCAGAAATTCTTCACAGGTAAACAAACCATCATAATTGATTTATTATACAGAACAGTGGGTAATTCAAGTAATTTTATTGCATTTTTGTTCAAAGATGTTACTGTTACTATATTGTTTGGGGGGATAAAAGGATGTTGGATGTGGATACGGTGGGGAAAGAAACAAATTTCATAACAAAATCTATCATTTTCAGGGGCCATAAGAGTTACTGTTGAAAAGAGACAACAACGTCTCTCTGAAAATGACTCTATAGTTTCTACAACACTTTATGAACACCATTTATATATGTTGTCTTTTTCCATGACAGGGTGGAGAGAACTTGTGGTTGTGTCATAAGATGCTGACTTGACATTGCAAAATAAAGTGTTTAAGCTTCACTCAGACGTTTTCTGCGTATTATAGTCTTTTAGCAATGATGAATATTTAAAGTAATTAAAAATCTTAAGTCATTTTTTGAAAGTTCTGAGGTTCTAAAGGCACAGCATACTGATAATGACCCTAGGACTGCTAAGGTAACGGTGCTGACAAACACTGGAATTTAATAGTGACTTAAACCGTTTCCACAAATATATGCCAAAATCTTTATATACTTGTTTCAAATTATGTTGATAAACTACCTAAACTCAATAAATAAAAGCAGTTTAGTAGAACTGCATGGATGTACCTTATTTACACCTTTAATCTTAAACTGGAACATTATGCAGGTGTGTAGCTTTAGCACAGTTATATCTGAGGCTTAAGACAGTTAAAAGCTGTATATCCAATTATGATAAAACCTACCAAAGTGAGGAGTTGTCATGTCATGTAGCAAAACCAACAGAAGAGGCCTTTTATTTTGACATCCTTAAAAAAGAGTGGTGACCCAAACAAGATCCAAAGTGACCTTCATGGTGCAATACCAAGGTTAGTAGCCCTTTCCTGAGTAAAAATGTAAAAACTGTAATTTATTGTCAGTCAGGTGGTTTGACCCCAGGAAAACCATAAAAATGTGTCATTATTATAATAATGTTCATATATTTAAAATAAAATGTATGTATGAATGTAAGTTCAAGAACAAAGGCCTAAATTGGTGCCCAAGAAGAATGCCTACTTTATAAGTTTTAATTAGTGGTCAATCTGATTAAATATTAATTGATTATTATTATTATTGATTATTATGATTATTATAAATTGATGCATGAATTTATACCTTTATAGCAGCTCTGAAACAAATATAAATACATTGAACAGATTCTAGCAGGTATAAAAATGCACCTCACATCTTTTTTTCATAAGAATTTTTCAAATAATAATTTTGACAGTCTTATTTGACCCAAAAGGTAAAAATTAGAACAAAGCTATTTGTTTGTGACATTGAAATAAATTCAGACTTTACTGAAAAATCTTCATAGGGTTGTTATAAATACTCTGCAAATACATTTTACACAACAGAAATGAAGATTATTATATGCTGTTGAAAGTTGGCACTATTTTTTATTGCCAATAATTAATTATGAACTTATTTTTTTTATTTATTACAGTCAAAATCCCATCTGAATGATGATTAGTCCGAGCATGGATGCCAAACTGTTAGTTATAGACAAATATCAGATCTGTAACTACAGCCAACAGTCTAGAACCCAGGCTGGGAAGCCTTCTAGCAGGATCTCAGTAAAGAGTCCATGTATATTACACAAAGCAGATTCACTGCTTTAACACAAAAACTTCTGAGCTGGTTGGTAGCTTGTTGTCTGATGATGAGATGAATTAATATCTTCTGACTCAGTCCATGGCTAAGATGATGATGATAACTGAGATCTCAATGAGTATGATGGCAGAGGTGATGCTGATGAAAACAAAAATCGGATGACGACAATGTCCAGTGGTGATGATGGCACTGATCTCCTCTTCATGGGTCCTGATGTCTCTAATCTTCCTGGGTCTGTGGCTAAGATAATAATGATGATGTCAGTGGTGATGCTGCTGCTGATCAAAGTCCAGTGATGGTTGATGGTGATGTCTCTAAGGGTCTTGCTGCACTTCTTGTCAAGGCTTCCTTCGACGTACATCCTCTGATCTGGTCCAGAAACTGAACAGTCCTCTTGTCCAGAGTTCCTTGATGACATGTAGGAATCACTGCTGTCTAGAGCCTCTAATCCAGGAAGAATGATGCACTGGAACCCTGAATGAAGCACAGTGAGAAAGAAAGAAAGTAAGAGACAGAGTAAAGCTCTATTCAGATGGGTTTAGTTTTCCATGAGGAGGTGGGGCAATGCCAGTTTACCTCAGGACATCTGTAATGTTTATGAGCGATTCACACAGGATAAGAAATTTCGGGCTAAATGACAGAGATGGGAGTGGAGTTTCCACAAAATACAATACTGTTTTACCAACATTTCGATTTGCACAGGATTAATATAACCTGAGGTTATTTTTATGGCTCATTTTACAGAAGATAAAAGGCACCAGAATCTTTACTGACACGGGAGCACACAGTCGGTTATAATGGATGACTGACATGGGACTAAAATCACTGAGAAACGCTAGTAAAAGTTACTTTATCCCACCTCATCATGTAAAACTAATTCCATCTGAACCGGGCTTAAGATATTCTAAACATGGTTAAATAAAATCTAATAGATGTGATATTCTCTGAAATCTGTGAATATTAAAAGATGAAGAGGAAAGAACAGATGGGGTGATTAAAAGAGAGAGATCTAAAGTGCTCCAGATAGAGTCATAAATATTAAATTTGGAGGTGTTTTCGCCTTTTACCCAAAGTTATTTACGCTGAATGGAGTTCTCTGAATCTCTGTCTTTTAACCTTAAAACACAAATACAGGTTTTACTTCTGAGAAAAAGAATTTAGATACACTCAAAATTAAATTACGTGTCAACAAAATAACTCTCATGTACTGATGTACATTTTGGTAAGTATTTGAATTTAAATTTCTCTATAATGAAAGAATTAAGATTTAACCAAAATGATTCTGAGAGGTTTGATGTGAAATGCACTGTTTTAAAGAAACTTTGTTCACAGTGGAACCAGACGTCTGAAGAGTTTGATGCCTCTGAAAGCTTCCTCACGGAAAGTTATTATACACAGATGGTTATAAATACACTGTACATACACAGTAGTTTTGAGATAACGTCATGGACTAAAACAATTTTTTTAATACTTTTGTGGTGGAGGGGTACATGCAGGGTGTTGTAAGGCAATATAGTCCCTAATAAAATCTTATTTTTTCAGATGTAGAACTATTTTACTATCACTAAGATTACATATAAAACGCGTGTTGGTTTACTACTTTGGATAGTAAATAAAATGCCTGCGCTGTAGACATCACAAACCCTGGTGCCTATCAGCAGCAATATAAAGAAATCTAAATCTTCACGTTTCGCTACAGTAAACTATTTCACATCAAATTGAAATCTGAAATTTTGAACAATTATTGTTATTCCCCTTTGAAATAAATATTATTTCATACCATGTCTCCAGTCTAGAGATGAGTAGATGTGATGATCCACTGTCATGCTCTCAGAGGTAAACATTCAGGGGCTCTCCTGGATACACAGGAAACTGCATCTGAAAAACACACACACACACACACACACACACACACACACACACACACTTTCACAGAATGTTAGAAAAAACAATATAATTAGCATTACTAAAACTACAGTTACTATGATAAAGAAATTTAAAATATATATATGATATCAAAGATATGTAGAGTGTGATTAGAAGCCTGGAGGGGGTCCTCTTGGTTTGCTGGAAACCATGAATGGTGACGGTGTCTCAAGGATCCGTGTGTTGCTGGACCGATGAGTCCTGAAACAGCCATCTGAACCAATGGACACCATCTTCAGTGTCTTCGACACTTTGGTTTGCTGCAAAACACACATAGAGAAATGCTGAAAATGCATAAATTTATAATTGGACACAATTTTACAGAACTACTTTGTTACAATCTATTAACTGCAACTGCAAAACTACACAGTGAAGTACTAACCAGAGTAACATTCTGCAGTGATGTCTCCACTGATTCAGTGCGAAGGTAGATGGACGCCTCGCTGATCGATGTTCCAAAGCGCTGAATGAGCAGATGAGATGTTGATGAAAATATCTAAACAGGGCAATCTGGTAGCAAAAGTCTTACAGTCCAAATGAGATTGTAGCTTTACCTTGATGCAGGTCACAGCAGCCACAGTAGCGAAGTGCTGAGGAGGAAGCTGTAAAATCAGTGAACACCATGAGGTTAAAATAAAAAGGTAGTAAAACAGACAGAGACGGCAGAAAATATGATCACAGTGAAATTATGAACCTGCACCAATAACTGAGTCTCACCTCCGGGAACAAATGATAGAAATGGTTGCTGAGCACCCACCAGTGCTCAGACTCCAGCCCCTCACAGATGGTCTTGTGTTGGAGCTTCAACTCCACCAGCTGCAGGAATCATGTGAAAACATCTCAGTAACTTCACCACTGTCACATTCAGAATCAAACTACAACAGTCAGTAAAGTGTTTCTCTGTGCTGAAAAGTGTATCATTGGCAAAATAATCAGCTGAAACGAACCTTCGCGCTGTCAAAACGTGGCTGTGAGAAGGTGTAAGCAAACATCCTGTTTGCTCTGTGCAAAGCTTGGCAGTGCTGCTACAGGGACAGAGGAGAATAAAGTGTTTAGGGGAGACTGCAGTACTAATCAGATATTAGTGGGAAAAATTCTTTCTTTGCATTTAATCAGTGTGAAGAGCAGAATTTTACCTCAAATCTCACCAGCGCTCCACAAGAAAGGGGTGGAATTAAGACCACCTGCTGCCAGCTGAGCACAGAAACCTCCTACAGCAAAGACAAATAAGTGGTTAATACAGGGACACTGGTGTAGTCAAGTATGAATAAACTTTATCTTCATGATCTTTAGCCATTTCAAACTGTTAAGTAGGAAAGACCACCTGTGGCATGGGGGCACAGCCTGAAGAAAAGATGGCCCGCTTGTGTTCCTCCGTTCCTGAGGACAATAGTTTAAATAGTAACTGACATGTTCAGGATCCTGAAGGGCTTTACAGTGTAAAGAGTATCTGCAGCACTGTTCAAAAACTCTCCTGAATGAAGAGCAGCTGAAGGGTCACTATGAGCTGACCGTTTGTTACTCTGGGGCCGAATTACAGAAACATCTTAACTCTGAAATCTTATCTGTTTAGTAACCATGACAACTTCAAGACAAAAGCTATTACAGAACAACAGTTCCTAACTTCATAATCTTATCCTAACTCCAGATGAGAAAACAGTATTACAGAAACATCCTAACTAGACAAATTTTCCTAAATACTGTCCTGACTTTAGAACAACACCAGTGTTACTCTAACTTCTGTTTTAACCGTCTGTTGCTATTATTTTTAGACAACTCTCAGATAACAGCAGAGCCCACTGATGGCAAAACTGGCACCCCAATGGCTTTCTGCTCAGTGTTTTCCAGACAGCCCACCGGTGGTTAAACAGAGTATCAGACAAAATGTCACTTTTCATCACTTTTTACCACTCACAGTCAATTATTTATTTTCTTTACTTTCTTTCTTTCTTTTGTTGCCTTTTGTGAATTAGTTTAGTAAAGAATTTTAATTTAGCACAGTGTCAGCAACAACACTGTCAACAAAATCATATTATATCAGGCCTAGTCATTAAATATTTCCCCTGTAATATTTTTCTTATTTTATTGTCCAAAATAAAAGTCTGCATGCATTTAAAATTTGTTTGTGGAGATTAAAAACTAATTAGATTTTGTAAGCAGGACAATAATCTGGGTGGTCTGAGGGTGGACCAGCATACAGTCAAGGGGGTGTCGACCTTATCGAGCCATTGGACCAATATTTGCTTAGTATCTGGGCTGTGACAGGCAGCATAGTTCACTACTAGCATAATGACGTTACATTTATTTATACTGCAAAATGGTGGGTTGACTTTTGAGATGTTTCTGTTTTTCTAAAAATCCCAGACACTGCAGACTCGATCTACACCGTCCCCTCTTATTGTCTTCGTGTGTTAATGTTGATGAAAACTCGTCTAATAAGATATTACAGTGATGGTGGTGAATAATGAGGAGACAGAGCTGAAAACTGACTTACATTTTTCACATTATTGTCACGAAGTGACTGCACGTATCGTCTGTTGCTAGGTAACAGACATAACAACTGATTAGCTTTGGGCTAAAGTTAGCTAACGTTACTGACACAAAACAAAAGTGAAATCTGTAAAATCACCCAGTCTCGGCCTGTTAAAGTCTTCAACCGGTAACCTAAATAAAAAGTGCATTTTTTAAAAGCCTTTCTCCCCAAAACCCCCTCAGACCTGTTTGACACTAAAACACACCGTCAGCTGTAACTGCTGCAGTTCAGAACACGCTGTCAGGATCAGCAGCACTAAGTTTCGCTCTCTGCAGCCGTTATTCTACATCAAGTGTCTCTCTTTGCGCTCTATGCTAGCAGAAATATCCGCTCGCTAACTCACCGTCGCAGCCGTCCGTCTGGGTCGCTGCATCTTGGTCCCTCGTCGTCCGCTGTCCGTCCAGGATCCGCCGCCACCTGTAAAAAAGAAAACAAGAGGTTACAGCTGCTGCTGAGATGCCGGCGGCACAAAGAACCGCTGGCCGCAGCTGAGCGCCGAAGATGAACAGAGGAAGCTTCATCTTAAAGCAGAAGGACTCCGGTAGTTCGCTGTGAGTGAGAGCTCAAGTGAAAGCAGCTTGCTCGTTTGGGTGTCGGTGAACGACTGAACGATTTCAGACTCTCAGCTTCTTTAGTGTTCTATGGAACGTTCTTTCACCTTGGTAACGTTCTTTAGTTCAAAACATCTTTATGTTACGTGACAACAGTGTTTGTTACATCCAGTCCATTATACTCACATCTCACCTCAGCTCAGTAAAACTCCTGAACACTCGATCAGTGGCTTGATTTTTACTAATTCAGCAGACAGGAAGCTCTGATCACGATGCAGTCTAAGGCAGATACGTTAGAGATCAGCTACAGAACTTTATCTGCTCATTTATTGAGCTGAAGTGCTGCTTGTTGCCTAAACGTTTCAGCAGCAGTGCATCTTTCCCAAATAACTCTCCCTATTTTGAGGGTAATCTAAACTAATGAAGTCCATTCTTTACATGTTAAAACGGTCAGACTGGATAAAAAGAAGCAGTTTAAACTTTACATGAAACACTAACATATTAAATGCTTGGATTCCTGTACAATAAAGGGAAACCCTGGATGGGTGTCAGTCACAAGCTGAACTTGCTTTGGCTTGTTTGTCTTTGACACACTTTCACATCACCTACAGAACCACCTCTTTGTAAACCACAGTTCTAGACTTGTGTAAGTTAGACTGTATAATTCTACCATTACACCAAACCCTCCAGCCAGTCAGAATCAAAGCACTACAGCATGAAGAAAGAGATGATTGTGAACTTCAAATCTGTGGAGAGTCGAAATCCCCAAGTTCTGTGGTCTGCAGATCACCGATGACCTCAGCTGGACAAAATTCTGGTACTAGCGTATAAAGCTCTGAACAGCTTCGCCCCTCAGTAACTGACAGAACTTATCTCTTATTATGAACTGTCACTCTTACTACTACATTGACATATTATGTACTATGGTGAACTGTGGAAGTTGGTGCTGCCAGATTCAAGATTCAAGAGTTTTATTGTCATATGCACAGCAGAAACAGGCAGTTACACTGTACAATGAAATTCTTACTTTGCTGTTCCTCCATTCACCAAATATAATCTTAAAAATAGAAATATAAAAAATATATATTTAATACACAGAATAAGTAGAAATACACTAGAAACAACAGAAAAAAGGACAGTTATATGTGCAAAGTTGAAAGAAAAATTAAAGTTACATGTGTGTATGTGCAAGTATGTAGAGCAGCAGTCCATAAAGTGCATGTTGCGAGTAACAGATGTAAACAGTAGTGCCAGTCCCGCTGCTCTCACACACTCACTCAGTATGTTGATGGTGGACTGGAGGGGCTCTGACCTGTTTGTTTTTGTGCAACAAGTATTACATTCATGGCTAATTTGTTATATAAATTAAACACAAATTAGACCCTGATTTAGTGAATGAACCTTTAATGGGAGTTTAAAGTCATCTTACAGAGAGATTAACACAGTAGCTCTGTGTAAAGGAGATTTAGACTGTATTTCCTGTAAAATAGCTCTACAAGTGGAATCAACTCAGAGTCTTAATCCTGCTGTGTCTTACAGGAAATTGTCCCCAAAGAATGTAAAAGGCAAGATGGAGATGAACAGTGGAAACACTGAGCAGTTTTTATAGCTTGTTGAACCAGTTCATCTTCCACTCTAAATGAACACATTATTATGAATATATAAGAAATTTAACCTTCACTTTAAAATACATTTTGTACATTTTATACTATTTTCTCTGATGTGGATTTTGACATGTCTGAGGTGCTCATGGTTAAGTTGAATGTCTCTTTTAAGTGTAACTTAAATAATGCAACTTTTAAAATTTTCTATCATGCATGTTGCCATGACAGGGTGGACGCATGCACATTAGGGTGGACATATACATGTCATGTGTTTGTTGTTTTCTTGTTGTTGTTCTTGGTTTTTTATATAAATTAATAGTTTCTATTAACTGTTAAACTACTGATGTTAAAGGAGTCAAACTGTTATGTCAAGGTTTTTAGAACAGGTTAATTCTTCGTCCTGTCACTCATCACACTGCAACAAGAGCACTTAAATAGTCAGCATGACCAAAACACAGACACATTCAGTCTCTCACTCACCCAGAGTCACTCTCCACCCTCAAATATAAGCTTAGGTATTTATTATGGACACACTGTTAATGAAACTACTGCCCTTGTTGTACATATGAAATGTTCTTGTCCACCCTGTCATATCCTGGTCCACCTCGTCATCTTCATGTTTTCTTAGAATGAATCAGAAATTCTTCACAGGTAAACAAACCATCATAATTGATTTATTATACATAACAGCCTCAAATGCACAGCACACCAATAATGACTCTTATGATTTTCTGCTTACTCCAAATACAGTCATTAAACAAAGACATGTTTGATGTCCAAGTTCTGCTTCTTTAGTGTAGTATTAGAGCTGCTAGGCTAACAGTGCTAATAAGCCTGGGAAGCAAATAGTCACCTAAATGGTTTCCTCAAATACAGGCCAAAATCTTCATATACTTGCTTCAAATTATGTTAATAAGCTACATAAATGTGTTTATAAAGCAGTTTAGTAGAACTGCATGAATATACCTAATTTAAACATTTAATCTTAAAAGGAACTACATTATCATCTGGATAACGTCCTGTTTTTCGGTACTATTCCTTCTTCAAACTCTGAGAGGATGTAATGCAGGAGGGTGTTGTAAAATGTCACTATGCAGGTATGTAGCTTTAGCACAGTTATATCTCAGGCTTGCTAACTGTAAGACAGTCAGAAGTTGCATATGAAATTTTGATAAACCTACAAAAATGAGGTGTCATGTGATGCAGCAAAATTAACAGCAGTGTATTCTAACATGTTCTTAAGAAAGAGTGGTGACCTAAATAAGACCCTAAGTGACCTTTATGTTCAAAACCAAGGTCAGTGGCCCTTTTATGACTATGAGTTTCAGTTTGTCAGTCAGGTGGTTTGTCCCCAGGAAAACCATAAAAATAAATAAATTTGTTATTATTGTAATAATAAATGTTTGTATACTTGAAATGAACTTTTATACATACATTGTAAGAACAAAGGTTTAAATTGGTGTCCAAATACAAAGACTACTGTATAAATATAAATTTGATTAAATATGAACTGATTATTATTTTTTATGTTTGGTTGCACCAACTGACATTGTCTTGGTGAAAAATTCAATGATCTAGTTTAAAATTAATTCATACCTATATGACAGCTATGCAAGTAATATAATAAATGAAATAAGTTGAATAAATTCTTGCAGATACATAAATGCACTTCACATCCTTTTAAAAAAAGATTTTTTTATTATGATTTTGAAAGCTTTACCACTCATTGACCAAGTAAGTACAAATAGAAATAAAAGAGCTACATGTTTACAACATGGAAATAAATTGTGACTTTACTGAAAATATTCAGAAGGTTATAAATACTGTGCAAATACAATTTACACAACAATCCACATCAAAGAATTATAGGTTATTAATATGCTGCTGAAATATTGCATTATTTATGATTGCCAATAATCATGACCTTAATTTCTTTTCTTACTAAAGTCAAAATCCCATCTGAATGATGATTAGTCCGAGCACGGATGCCAAACTGTTATAGACAAATAGCAGAACTGTAACTACAGCCAACAGTCTAGAACCCAGGCTGGGAAGCCTTCTAGCAGGATCTCAGTAAAGAGTCCATGTATATTACACAAAGCAGATTCACTGCTTTAACACAAAAACCTCTGAGCTGGTTGGTAGCTTGTTGTCTGACGATGAGATGAAGTAACATCTTCTGAATCAGTCCATGGCTAAGATGATGATAACAGATCTTGAGTATGACACATATATTATATTTATAAATAATTATATTACACATATAATTATTTCTCTGATATGATTAAAATGTTATTTTTCATATTTGGCAGTGACTCCCCGTTTGTGTATGCCTCTGAAACTGAAACTAGGGAGAAGTCCACCAATTATTCAAAATTTATTTGTGACCAAAGTTATTCTGAGAAGTTTGGTGTAAAATGCTCCGTTCTGGAGAAACTTCCAAAGTCAGAATTGATCACAGTGGCGTTGAAACGGACCAGACGTCTGAAGAGCTTAAAGCTCCTTCACAGAAAGTTTCTACATGAAATGGTTATGAATACGCTTTCTGATGCCTGAGACACTGTTTTACAATAGTTTTGAGATGTGGGTCTATTAGTTTGGGACTAAAATGACTTTTTAAATGCTTTTATAGTGGAGGGTGTTGCAGGTGTTGTAAGGCAACGGAGGTCTAGTCATCTGGTCCTGCTCCATTGAAAAGTAAATAAATTGCCTATACTTGCACTTTAGACATCACAACCCCTGGTTCCCATCACCACCACTGTAAAGAAATCTAAATGGTTAAATTTATTTACAACAAACCATTTAACACCAAACTACTCTGAATGACTGTTTACACTGCAATGATTCAGGTATGCAGAACTTTTGAAAACACAGGAGAATTTCCCTTCATTATTGATCAGTATGATTATGATTATTTTCTACCATTTCTCCAGTCTGGTGATGAGTAGGTGTGATACTCCACCGTCACACTCTGAGAGGTAAACATTCAGAGGCTCGTCTGACTACACATAACTGCATCTAAAACACACACAAACACACACACACACAAACACACACAAGCACACACACACACACACTCATAGAATTTTAGAAGAAACTATTATTTGTGTTACAAAAATTACAATTAATATAAAAAGGTAAAACTGTGATAACAAAGTGTAGAGTGTCGGTGATTAAAAGCCTGGTTCTGGTGCCCATGACGAGTAAAATTTTCGTCACCAATAAAAAAAAAACGAAACGGGACGAAACACAGCTGCCTTGTTTATATCTCATAATAAAACAATAGACAAGCATCATAAACACACCACAGAAGCAGGGCGGGACACCTGACCATTTTGCGGCCGTAGAGATGCTCTGGCTGAAGTCGCTGTGGAAGGAGATGCTCTTAGAGCTGGAGCAGGTGGACGAGCTGTGAACAAAGAGACAAAGTCAACAGAAAAAAATAAGGTTTTTGGTTTTATACAAATAAATGGGATAAAATCAATAAACGGCCAACACAGGCAAATCCTAGCCAAAACAAGTGTGGAGACAAACAAGGCCAAGTACTCTGCAGCTACTCAAGCACAGTGAGTAAACGGACAGACCATGAACACAGAACTAAAGAACTAGTCCATTTAACTTTGAACAGGGTCCGCGGGGGTGGGGGGCACAGAAGATGAGGAAAAGTGCTGAGTTCCCTTTTCGCTTCTCGACTGAACACTGGCCAATAATCCATTGTGTAAAAAGAGTTAAAGAGATTAAGAGGATTTTTTTTTTAAAGAAAAGTAATGTTTGATCACATTTATCAACACATTTCAGTGATTCTTTAAACTGATGGAGAGAAAGAATATGAAATAAAATGAATGAAGTGTCCACTTCAGTACCACATTAGTACCAGCAAAAAACACTTCATGTATTTTATAGGTGTACCTACCTGCTAAAGGCTCGCCGACAGGATTTAACTCTGAGGGCGTGACCATTCAGACCAATCAGACATGAACAGCTTGAGCCCCTGACCAATCAGAAGATGAAGTAGTGTGTGCTTACACATTTAAATGGGCAATGCTTTATCGTTATATCCTCATAAGACCTGGGAATTTATTCTTTGTCTTCAGTGGGGTCATGAGCGTCCAAGGGATATTTCAAAACCATATAAGCTACAGTGCTGAAACCTGGTCCATCATGTAGAGGACATCCTGACCTTTCCAATGATATTTCATTCATTACAGGAGTTCTGCCTTTTCAAATTGCCTGTCATCTCAGCAAAAACATTTTATGGGTGCAAGAGAAGCAGTAAAACACCATTTATGATGTTTCTAAAGCCTGTAGTTGATATGTTTTAGGTAGAAAACGTTTTAGCTCATTCTCAAAGCAATTTTTTATTGATATGCATAAAAGTTTAACCACCTAACAGTATACTTTTTGAAGTCCTCTGTGGTGGATATTGCGACTCACTAAATCTGTTTTTACATGAGAATTACGGAATCACAGGTGACAGGAAATTGACTGAGGCAGAGAGAAATAAAGGATGATCACACCCACCTTGATCCAGTTAGGGTTGGAGGCAACAACTTGTAAGCTGAGCAGTTAAATACATTATTGTGATGTTACTGTATCTATTTTTTTCTTTTTGATCCTCATTTTTTGTACCACCAGTGTTTTAAGTTTTACTCTTACTACTAAATGGACAACTGGAATAAGTGTATGGAGGCATTTAAGTTAGAAATACTGACTGGGTGCCCTGGAATCACACAGCCCTGGAGCGGTACATCCTTCCATTTGTGCTGGCTGCTGCACGATTGTGTCCCTAAGATATTACATTTGCACATCTAAAACATGCCTGTAACTTACTGTGAAGGAAAATCCATCAGCAGGGTGGTCGTTTACAACAGCCTATGTGCGCCTTTCAGAGAGGTTAAATAAATGGAAAGAGCACTTAGAAAACAGGATCTTTGCGGTCCCAGCCCACTGTAGCTTGGAACGTAATTATTAAAATGCCTTTTTAAAAATCATCTTTTCTTGAGTTAATGTGCGAGGTTAGGAAATGTTTGCTAGTGTCTCATAAACAGCAGTAACGTGATGATGGAGGCTCGTCGTCCGACAAAGCACCAATGGAAGCGGCTAGTAGTTGGTCTGGTCAGCATATTTATATCCCGGATGCTCCACGGCAGCAACAAAAGCACATTTTTTGACTCATTCATTGAAAATTATGGGAATTCATTGAACAATCAGCATCTTCGTACACCCTATCGTCAGAGGCACGTCTGGGTGGGGGATTATTTTTTTCATACAACCAATCTAAACAGTTGTCGGGTTACGTTTTACAAAAGTCCCCCGTCTGCATTCTAAATCCGACGTTCATCAACTGCAATTGATAGGAGCTACACAGCCAGCGGTAACGGGGCATTTTCCCAATTTCTTATACGTGGCTTACCACAAAAGTGTAGTCTGCGTCATGCTCTTATGCCCATATAAGGAAGGTCTAAGCTGGAGTTCTCTATGTCCTATGAACATTCTTCTCTCTAGCATTTGTTTACACCGAGTGCATGTAAAATAAATACATCCACTCGTATTCTAGATTTCCCTGCACACATATCAAGTGACAAAAAATGCTGGTGAGATTTGTGTATGCTCATTTAACCATCAGAACTGACAGTACGCAACTTTTATTAATGAGGGCCATTTGTTGAATCATCTAAGTCTTGAAATAATTTCTAACTTTCTAGAGTATTTCCACAGATTTTTCTAACTTTCTGCATTATTAAATCATTAAGATTTTAACAAAGACATTCAGAGTGGTTTGATGTGAAATGCTCTATTCTAGAGAAATTTTCCAAATCAAGTATTGATTAAAAAAAAAACAGTAATGCGGTGGGTCCACCAGACCCACTGAGAAACAAACACATGAACACCCCACAAGGGTTAGGAATACACTGCCTGAGACCTGAAACAGTGTTTTGAGATCATTTTTCTTTTTTAACCATTCAGGGCAGAGAGGTGCAGGCAGAGGGTTGTAAGATAAAACATCAGCAAAAAAAATATTTTTATTCTTTTATTTTACCATTATCAGTATTGTATACTAAAACAAGTAGTTTTTAAACATAAAGTGTTCAGGCTCACTGCTCAATTTGCATAGTACATAAAATGGCTGTATTTGTGTTGTAGATATTGCAACCCCTGGTTCTTATTACTACAGTTGTAAAGATAATACAAGTTTTTAAGTTTCTCTATGATTAACCATTTCACATCAAACACCAAATGACTTTGCATCTCCCATGAATTATGTAGAATTTTTGACAAACCTGTTGACATGCCTGGCTGGACCCAACACGCCATCTACATATGTATATCTATGGTTTTAACAAAGACATGGAAAGGTGGGGGATATGCATTAAAAAGAAGGCATCTCTAACCTGTATAAGACGGGCGTAAGTGTTTAGGACTAAGCTTCTTACATGGTAATTTTTACTAGATCGTGAGTGAATAGCCATACCATTTGTCCAGGACGAAAGGGGTTAATTCTACAGCTGTGAAAATCAGCCTGCACTTTTTGTCTACAAACTCCCCTTTGAAGTCTTACATGCACCTCCTCCCAAGCTTGCTTACTCCTCCTATGGCTCTCCTGACCAAGGGAATAATGGTGGTTGAAAGCCTAGAACACACTGAAAGGGAATTAAACCAGTGGAGGAGCAAATAAGGGAGTTCTGCGTATATTCTGCCCATGGTAAAAAGCAAGACCAATCATTTTGTGACCTTCCACAATATGATCTTAGAAAGTGCCCTGTTTCTTGGTTAAGTCGCTCTGCCTGCCCATTCAACTGCAGACGATACCCTGAAGTGAGACTAACATTAATGTTGAGTTGTTTGCAAAGTACTTTCCATACGTGTGATGTGAACTGGGGGCCCCTGTCAGATACTCTGTCTTCCGGTAGACCATAGAATCGGAAGACCTGATGAAACAACGCTTCTGCAGTTTCCATAGCTGTTGGCAGTTTCTTCATCAGGACCAATCTGCAAGACTTAGAGAATCGATCAAAAACCACTAATATAGTTGTGTAGCCTTGTGAACTAGGGAGATCAGTCATGAAGTCAATACTCACATGGGACCATGGTCTGAGTGGAATGGGCAAGTGCTCCAACAGACCGGCAGGTAACTGACGTGGTGATTTAGCTTGAGCACAATTACTGCAAGCTTTAACAAAATTAGAAACATCCCAACTCGTGGGTGCGTGGTCTAGTTCCCAAAGACGGGACAAAGCATCAGTGTTAGTGTTCTTAGATCCTGGAAGGTAATTAACAGTAAAGTCAAATCAAGTAAAAAAATAAAAATATAAAAAAAGAAAAAGCCCAACATGCTTGTCTGGGAGTTTAACATTTTGCATCTCTAATATATTCTAGATTGCAGTAGTCAGTTAAAACTACAAATGGATGTTGACCCCCCTCGAGCCAGTGTCTCTATTCTTCAAATGCTAATTTCTAATGGCTAATAATTCCCACATCATAGTTGCATTCTGCCCCAGTCAATTTGCGTGAGTAGAACACACATGGAAGGAGTTTAGCCAGATAACCAAACCTTTGTGATGGAAGCATCTACCTCCACTACAAAGAGCTGGGTAGAATCTGGATGCTTCAAAATAGGAGCTGACATGAATCGATTCCTTAAGCTTGTAAAGGCCTCTTCAGCTTGACTATCCTACTGCAAATTCTTACTGTGGCCTCGTAACAAGGATGTTAGACGTGCAGCCACTGAGCTGAAACCTTGAATAAACCAGCGATAAAAGTTTGCAAAAACTAAAAATCTTTGCAATTCCTTGGTAGTGTGGCGTTTTGGCCATTGCACAACAGCATTTACCTTGCTTTCATCCGGAGAAACATTCCCCCTTTCTCCAACACATAACCCAGAAATGAAATCTTGTCCTTGTGGAATTTACATTTATCAGCTTTTACATAAAGGTTATGTTCCAACAGTCACTCAAGGACTTGTTTGACGTGTTGTTGATGTTCCTCCAAGGAGTGTGAATAGACTAGAATATCATCAATGTACACTATCACCCAGCAATCGAGCATGTCTCTTAGAACATCATTTATGAAGGCTTGGAACAGCGAGAGTGCATTAGCCAGGCCATATGGCATTACTGAATGTTCATAGTGCCCCCAAGAGATCACGCAGGCAGTTTTCTATTCGTGCCACTCCCTTATTCCGATCAGGTTATATAAGCTTTTCAGATCTAGTTTGGTAAACACCGTAACTCCCATTAATTGTTCCAGGGTCGCAGGAACAAATGGTAAAGGATAGTAATACTTGACAGTGATTGAATTCAAACCCCTATAATCAATACAAGGACGTAATCCTCCATCCTTCTTTTCAATGAAGAAGCTGGCTGCAGCAGGGGAGGCAGAGGGACGAGTGTACCCCAGTTTTAGTGCTTCATCAGTTAACTCATCTAATGCCTCAGGCTCTGGTTGTGATGAAGGATAAATTGTATTCTTAGAGGGTAAAGTTCCTGGAAACAGTTCAATAGCACAATCTCCTGGTTGGTGTGGTGGTACTTCATTAACCTTGGACTTGGAAAATACTTCACTGAACCCAGAGTAATTCGGAGGCACGTTAAAGGAAGTTAAAACATCTGGGCTTTCCACCAAGGTGGCTGGGAATACAGATCTGAAAACCCCACTGAACAATTCCTCTTTCTCCCCAAGCTATCATGGGTTGATGCTGGACCAACCATGGGAAACCTAAACTAACTGCATTCTTTGGGGAGTGTATTGTGTAAAATGAAATACTTTCCTCGTGCAGCATTTCCACTCGCATAGTTAGTGAACAAGTCCTTTCAGTCACTAAACCCCCTCCTGAGGGGGGATCATCCACAGCTCGCAGTCTGAGTGGGGGCTGAACTCACTCGAGGGGAATGTTGTGTCACTCCACCAGCTTCCAGTCAATGAAGATGCCTGAAGTTCCGGAATCGATCAATGCTAAAACATTGAAACCTGTGAACCCAAAGACAACCAGACTATAATGGACATATTCTTATCTCTGATAAAGGAATAGTTCAACGAACTCACCTCCAACGCCCAAGCTGAGCCAAGACTTTCGGTGCAGGTACCAAGCATATGATCGGCACGACCACAGTAGAAGCACAAGCGCTCTGTGCGAATACGCTGTCTTTCTTCTGCTGATTGTCGTGCTCTGCCCAGTTTCATGGGTTCTGGCTCTGTTCCGTGGAGGGTTCTGGAAGGGCTGCTGGTCTCAGCCGTCTCTTTTCTCACAGTAGCCCATCCAAAGCAATGCAGGTTTCAATGAACTGATCCAAGTACATCTTCTTACCTCGGCAGACCATTTCGGCTTGTAAATCCTTCTTTAAACCTCTCTTATACGCTTTTGGACATAGTCTGCCGCTGTACGATTCCCTTGTTTAATCTCGCATAATTGAGTTCCGATGTCTCTGCCAGCTCAGGGGTGGTCAAACACAGCTTTAAACAACACATAGAATTGGATTTCTGATTTCAACACTTCACTATTTTGTGAACATAAAGCTGTAGCCCACACTTTAGCCTTCTCAGTTAATAATGAAATGATGAAGTGGATGTTATCTCTTTCTGACACAAACTGTTCCGGGTGATGTTCTATGTACAGGCTACACTGCATGATAAACCGACTTGGTGAGCCATCATACCTTTCTGGCATGCCGATGGTTAACGTGGAATGAGGGTCCGCAGGTACAGTCAAAAGACTCCAGCTGCAGACCTCCGGAGGAGCCAATTAAATTGCAGAAGTCTAGTTCTGCTCAGAAGCCAGTAATGTCACACCAGGCAACTAGCTATCAAAATAAAAGGTCAGTGATGCTATGAGGCTCACCTTGTTTAACTCTCACCTTTAACTGTTCAAAAACACAGCACACTTTCTGTCCATCAAATATTATTATTTTACTAAAACCAACTTCTTTTGCAAACCCAGATAACAAAATTACGCTGAATCAATGTTCATTTTCCCATTGCCTAGTGCATCACATCAATATTGATGTCTGATGTCAGAATTGTTTTATTTGTGTACATCGATTTTATGCTGATTTAACACTGATTCAGTGTTATGTTTGGACGTATCTAAACACGAAATCATTATAAAATACCGTCACCATGAACACATTCCTCCATATGCGCCTCACTGGCTTCCTAAAAAATTTTAGGATTTTATTGTTAGTTGTATTTAAATCTTGTTTTAATCTTGTATTATATTAAGTATCTCTTGTTTTTATTCTATTCTTATAACTTACACTGTGTTTTTGCAGTGCCAAAAGGCACATTTACATGACTAGCTGTTCCGAGAAGCTTTTCATTCCTGAGCAGAACAAGAGTTCTGCAGTTTGATTGGCTCCTCAGCGGAGCGGAGCTCCAGAGGTCTGTACCAAGAAGGGTCCAGTAGGTGGAGCTGGTAGGTCTGGAGAGGGATTGGTTAATGAGGTCGGATTTGGAGTAGCAGATAATGGAGGGGGGAAACGCTGTAAAAGTTCTTGTATCAATCCCATTAATTCCTCCATTCGTTGTTCTTGCCTTGACATTCTCTTCTCCTCCATACTTGCTGACTCCATAAGGAGGTGAAGCCTTCTGTCCTGTAGAGCTTCACACCAGGTAGAAGTCAAGTACAAGTTTATTGAGAGCAAGATCAGGAGAGTGAAGCAAAAGAGCCAGGGAAGGCCAAACATATCAAAATAGACAGTCCCAAAAACACTAAACAGAAATCATAGGAGATCCCAAATACAGAGTCTAAGAAAACTATAGGGCTACAAAGAACACAGCTCAGAATCGCAAGGAGGACAACCAGACAAGACTTCGTAGCTGAAAACACAGAGTATAAATACTAAACAAAATGGCTTCTGATTAAACTCAGATTCATGGTCTGAACTAGTATTCAGGCGATAGTGACCTCTGCTGGTGAGGAGGGGCAGCATGTGACATTAACACAGAAGCTCAGTGTAAAGCAGATTTAGACTGTATTTACTGTAAAAGAGCTCTAGTGGAGGATTAAGTGGAATCTTAATCCTGCTGTGTTTTACAGGAAATTGTCTCCAAAAGACAGTAAAAGACAAGATGGAGATGAACAGTGACAACACTGAGCAGTTTTTATAGCTTGTTGATAGTGATGTTAAGTTTGAGTCACTTTATTGAACCAGTTCTTTCAAACTGTCCTTAAATCTCACCTCACCTAATGTTTCACCTCCTCCATGTACAAAAACATCTGATTACACTTTCCTCAAAATAGTTTCTTTACGCACATAGTCAGATTTTAAAAAGGGTCCATTTCTATTAATAATATGGATAAATTTCATAATTATTGGTCAATGTCAATGTAATGTGCCTTCGGTGTTCCAGCATAGTCGTTTGAATTTCATAAGAACATTGTGAAACAATCAATTTTTCAAGTTTTACTCTGAATGAACACAATATAATGAATATATAAGAATGTTAATGTTCACTTTAAAATATATTTTGCACATCAAATACCATTCTCTTTGATGTGGAGATGGGATTTTGACATGTCTGAGATGCTCATGGTTAAGTTGAACGTCTCTTTTACGTGGTTGAAGTTTTAAAGATGTTTGAGCATTTAGGTATTTAGATTATTCAAAAAAATATCAAACTATTCAAACATGTAAAAGATTTGCTGTCCACTCTGTCATCTCGGGATATCTGCTTGTTTAAGAAAGTGACCTTGGACATCAGTGACGTCACAACCTTCATATAGTTGTATCTTCAATGGACTGAAGACGCCTGCTGCACATTCAGTAAATATATAAGTTAATTAAACTTAATATTTCTCACATTGTCTCTATAATTAGCTGAGGTCAAACTTAAGATGTCCACCCTGTCATGTTGAAATACTGAGTTAATTAAAATAATTTAGAATATCAAAATAAATCTTTGATACAAAACAAGGTCATCTTGAACATTTCAACATGTCTGCAGCTGTAGGTCAACCATGTGTTCATCATTTGCTAACTTTAGCTAAAATTGTCCACCCTGTCATTGTCATTGATAGGGTGGACAAATACATGACAATTCTTAGCTTTTTTCTTCTTGTTGTTCTTGTTTTTTATATAAAATAGTAGTTTCTATTAACAGTTAAACTGTTATTTCAAGGTTTTTAGAACAGGTTAATTTTTCGTCCTGTCACTCATCACACTGTAACAAGAGCACTTAAATAGTCAGCATGACCAAAACACAGACACATTCAGTCTCTCACTCACCCAGAGTCACTCTCCACTCTCAAATATAAGCTTAGGTATTTATTATGGACACACTGTTAATGAAACTACTGCCCATTGTTGTAAATATGAAATGTTCTTGTCCACCCTGTCATATCCTGGTCCACCTCGTCATCTTCATGTTTTATTAGAATAGATCAGAAATTCTTCACAGGTAAACAAACCATCATAATCGATTTATTATACATAACAATGAGTAATTCAAACAATTATATTGCATTTTTGTTGAAAGATGTTACTGTTACTATATTGTTTGGGGGGATAAAAGGATGTTGGATGTGGATACGGTGGGGAAAGAAACAAATTTCATAACAAAATCTATCATTTTCAGGGGTCATAAGAGTTACTGTTGAAAAGAGACAACAACGTCTCTCTGAAAATGACTCTATAGTTTCTACAACACTTTATGAACACCATTTATATATGTTGTCTTTTTCCATGACAGGGTGGAGAGAACTTGTGGTTGTGTCATAAGATGCTGACTTGACATTGCAAAATAAAGTGTTTAAGCTTCACTCAGACGTTTTCTGCGTATTATAGTCTTTTAGCAATGATGAATATTTAAAGTAATTAAAAATCTTAAGTCATTTTTTGAAAGTTCTGAGGTTCTAAAGGCACAGCATACTGATAATGACCCTAGGACTGCTAAGGTAACGGTGCTGACAAACACTGGAATTTAATAGCGACTTAAACCGTTTCCACAAATATATGCCAAAATCTTTATATACTTGCTTCAAATTATGTTGATAAACTACCTAAACTCAATAAATAAAAGCAGTTTAGTAGAACTGCATGGATGTACCTTATTTACACCTTTAATCTTAAACTGGAACATTATGCAGGTATGTAGCTTTAGCACAGTTATATCTGAGGCTTAAGACAGTTAAAAGCTGTATATCCAATTATGATAAAACCTACGAAAGTGAGTAGTTGTCATGTCATGTAGCAAAACCAACAGACGAGGACTTTTATTTTGACATCCTTAAAAAAGAGTGGTGACCCAAACAAGATCCAAAGTGACCTTCATGGTGCAATACCAAGGTTAGTAGCCCTTTCCTGAGTAAAAATGTAAAAACTGTAATTTATTGTCAGTCAGGTGGTTTGACCCCAGGAAAACCATAAAAATGTGTCATTATTATAATAATGTTCATATATTTAAAATAAAATGTATGTATGAATGTAAGTTCAAGAACAAAGGCCTAAATTGGTGCCCAAGAACAATGCCTACTTTATATGTTTTAATTAGTGGTCAATCTGATTAAATATCTTGTTTAAAATGAATTTATACCTTTATAGCAGCTCTGAAACAAATATAAATACATTGAACAGATTCTAGCAGGTATAAAAATGCACCTCACATCTTTTTTTCATAAGAATTTTTCAAATAATAATTTTGACAGTCTTATTTGACCCAGAAGGTAAAAATTAGAACAAAGCTATTTGTTTGTGACATTGAAATAAATTCAGACTTTACTGAAAAATCTTCATAGTGTTGTTATAAATACTCTGCAAATACATTTTACACAACAGAAATGAAGATTATATATAGATATGCTGTTGAAAGTTGGCACTATTTTTTATTGCCAATAATTAATTATTAACATATTTTTTTTATTTATTACAGTCAAAATCCCATCTGAATGATGATTAGTCTGAGCATGGATGCCAAACTGTTAGTTATAGACAAATATCAGAACTGTAACTACAGCCAACAGTCTAGAACCCAGGCTGGGAAGCCTTCTAGCAGGATCTCAGTAAAGAGTCCACGTATATTACACAAAGCAGATTCACTGCTTTAACACAAAAACTGGTTGGTAGCTTGTTGTTTGATGATGAGATGAATTAATATCTTCTGACTCAGTCCATGGCTAAGATGATGATGATAACTGAGATCTCAATGAGTATGATGGCAGAGGTGATGCTGATGAGAACGAAAATCGGATGACGACAATGTCCAGTGGTGACGATGGCACTGATCTCCTCTTCATGGGTCCTGATGTCTCTAATCTTCCTGGGTCTGTGGCTAAGATAATAATGATGATGTCAGTGGTGATGCTGCTGCTGATCAAAATAAATGCTGAAGATAAAGTCCAGTGATGGTTAATGGTGAAGTCTCTAAGGGTCTTGCTGCACTTCTTGTCAAGGCTTCCTTCGACGTACATCCTCTGATCTGGTCCAGAAACTGAACAGTCCTCTTGTCCAGAGTTCCTTGATGACATGCAGGAATCACTGCTGTCTAGAGCCTCTAATCCAGGAAAAATGATGCACTGGAACCCTGAATGAAGCACAGTGAGAAAGAAAGAAAGTAAAAGACAGAGTAAAGCTCTATTCAGACGGGTTTAGTTTTCCATGAGGAGGTGGGGCAATGCCAGTTTACCTCAGGACATCTGTAATGTTTATGAGCGATTCACACAGGATAAGAAATTTCGGGCTAAATGACAGAGATGGGAGTGGAGTTTCCACAAGATACAATACTGTTTTACCAACATTTTGATTCGCATAGGATTAATATAACCTGAGCTTATTTTTATGGCTCATTTTACAGAAGATAAAAGGCACCAGAATCTTTACTGACACGGGAGCACACAGTCGGTTATAATGGATGACTGACATGGGACTAAAATCACTGAGAAACACTAGTAAAAGTTACTTTATCCCACCTCATCATGTAAAACTAATTCCATCTGAATCGGGCTTAAGATATTCTAAACATGGTTAAATAAAATCTAACAGATGTGATATTCTCTGAAATCTGTGAATATTAAAAGATGAAGAGGAAAGAACAGATGGGGTGATTAAAAGAGAGAGATCTAAAGTGCTCCAGATAGAGTCATAAATATTGAATTTGGAGGTGTTATTTACGAAGAGTTTAATGCCTCTTAAAGCTTCCTCATGGAAAGTTTTTATATACAGATGGTTATAAATACACTGTACATACACATACATACACAGTAGTTTTGAGATAACGTCATGGACTAAAACAATTTTTTTAATACTTTTGTGGTGGAGGGGTACATGCAGGGTGTTGTAAGGCAATATAGTCCCTAATAAAATCTTATTTTTTCAGATGTAGAACTATTTTACTATCACTAAAATTACATATAAAATGCGTGTTGGTTTGCTACTTTGGATAGTAAATAAAATGCCTGCGCTGTAGACATCACAAACCCTGGTGCCTATCAGCAGCAATATAAAGAAATCTAAATCTTCACGTTTCGCTACAGTAAACTATTTCACATCAAATTGAAATCTGAAATTTTGAACAATTACTGTTATTCCCCTTTAAAATAAATATTATTTCATACCATGTCTCCAGTCTAGAGATGAGTAGATGTGATGATCCACTGTCATGCTCTCAGAGGTAAACATTCAGGGGCTCTCCTGGATACACAGGAAACTGCATCTGAAAACACACACACACACACACACACACACACACACACACACACACAAACACTCACAGAATGTTAGAAAAAAACAATATAATTTGCATTACAAAAACTACAGTTACTATGATAAAGAAATTTAAAATATATATGATATCAAAGATATGTAGAGTGTGATTAGAAGCCTGGTGGGGGTCCTCTTGGTTTGCTGGAAACCATGAATGGTGACGGCGTCTCAAGGATCCGCGTGTTGCTGGACCGATGAGTCCTGAAGCAGCCATCTGAACCAATGGACACCATCTTCAGTGTCTTCGACACTTTGGTTTGCTGCAAAACACACATAGAGAAATGCTGAAAATGCATAAATTTATAATTGGACACAATTTTACAGAACTACTTTGTTACAATCTATTAACTGCAACTGCAAAACTACACAATGAAGTACTAACCAGAGTAACATTCTGCAGTGATGTCTCCACTGATTCAGTGCGAAGGTAGATGGACGCCTCGCTGATCGATGTTCCAAAGCGCTGAATGAGCAGATGAGATGTTGATGAAAATATCTAAACAGGGCAATCTGGTAGCAAAAGTCTTACAGTCCAAATGAGATTGTAGCTTTACCTTGATGCAGGTCACAGCAGCCACAGTAGCGAAGTGCTGAGGAGGAAGCTGTAAAATCAGTGAACACCATGAGGTTAAAATAAAAAGGTAGTAAAACAGACAGAGACGGCAGAAAATATGATCACAGTGAAATTATGAACCTCTGCACTAATAACTGAGTCTCACCTCCGGGAACAAATGATAGAAATCGTTGCTGAGCACCCACCAGTGCTCAGACTCCAGCCCCTCACAGATGGTCTTGTGTTGGAGCTTCAACTCCACCAGCTGCAGGAATCATGTGAAAACATCTCATTAACTTCACCACTGTCACATTCAGAATCAAACTACAACAGTCAGTAAAGTGTTTCTCTGTGCTGAAAAGTGTATCATTGGCAAAATAATCAGCTGAAACGAACCTTCGCGCTGTCAAAACGTGGCTGTGAGAAGGTGTAAGCAAACATCCTGTTTGCTCTGTGCAAAGCTTGGCAGTGCTGCTACAGGGACAGAGGAGAATAAAGTGTTTAGGGGAGACTGCAGTACTAATCAGATATTAGTGGGAAAAATTCTTTCTTTGCATTTAATCAGTGTGAAGAGCAGAATTTTACCTCAAATCTCACCAGCGCTCCACAAGAAAGGGGTGGAATTAAGACCACCTGCTGCCAGCTGAGCACAGAAACCTCCTACAGCAAAGACAAATAAATGGTTAATACAGAGACACTGGTGTAGTCAAGTATGAATAAACTTTATCTTCATGATATTTAGCCATTTCAAACTGATAAGTAAGAAAGACCACCTGTGGCATGGGGGCACAGCCTGAAGAAAAGATGGCCCGCTTGTGTTCCTCCGTTCCTGAGGACAATAGTTTAAATAGTAACTGACATGTTCAGGATCCTGAAGGGCTTTACAGTGTAAAGAGTATCTGCAGCACTGTTCAAAAACTCTCCTGAATGAAGAGCAGCTGAAGGGTCACTATGAGCTGACCGTTTGTTACTCTGGGGCCGAATTACAGAAACATCTTAACTCTGAAATCTTATCTGTTTAGTAACCATGACAACTTCAGGACAAAAGCTATTACAGAACAACAGTTCCTAACTTCATAATCTTATCCTAACTCCAGATGAGAAAACAGTATTACAGAAACATCCTAACTAGACAAATTTTCCTAAATACTGTCCTGACTTTAGAACAACACCAGTGTTACTCTAACTTCTGTTTTAACCCTCTGTTGCTATTATTTTTAGACAACTCTCAGATAACAGCAGAGCCCACTGATGGCAAAACTGGCACCCCAATGGCTTTCTGCTCAGTGTTTTCCAGACAGCCCAACGGTGGTTAAACAGAGTATCAGACAAAATGTCACTTTTCATCACTTTTTACCACTCACAGTCAATTATTTATTTTCTTTACTTTCTTTCTTTCTTTTGTTGTCCTTTGTAAATTAGTTTAGTATAGAATTTTAATTTATCACAGTGTCAGCAACAACACTGTCAACAAAATCATATTATATCAGGCCTAGTCATTAAATATTTCCCCTGTAATATTTTTCTTATTTTATTGTCCAAAATAAAAGTCTGCATGCATTTAAAATCTGTTTGTGGAGATTAAAAACTAATTAGATTTTGTAAGCAGGACAATAATCTGGGTGGTCTGAGGGTGGACCAGCATACAGTCAAGGGGGTGTCGACCTTATCGAGCCATTGGACCAATATCTGCTTAGTATCTGGGCTGTGACAGGCAGCATAGTTCACTACTAGCATAATGACGTTACATTTATTTCATACTGCAAAATGGTGGGTTGACTTTTGAGATGTTTCTGTTTTTCTAAAAATCCCAGACACTGCAGACTCGATCTACACCGTCCCCTCTTATTGTCTTCGTGTGTTAATGTTGATGAAAACTCGTCTAATAAGATATTACAGTGATGGTGGTGAATAATGAGGAGACAGAGCTGATCGTGTGTCTGTTTATTAGGAGGAATAACGTTAGCGCTGCTGGTTAAAAGCGTTTGGGAACAGAAACTGACACTGCTCTGATAAACAGCACTGAGCGCTCTCACTGTATTCACAACTTACAGTTCATCACACTTTAGTTTTGACCTTTTTTACATCGACAACTGCAGCTATCTGACAAACCGACTTACATTTTTCACATTATTGTCACGAAGTGTTTACGTTTCGGCTCTGCACGTATCGTCTGTTGCTAGGTAACAGACATAACAACTGATTAGCTTTGGGCTAAAGTTAGCTAACGTTACTGACACAAAACAAAAGTGAAATCTGTAAAATCACCCAGTCTCGGCCTGTTAAAGTCTTCAACCGGTAACCTAAATAAAAAGTGCATTTTTTAAAAGCCTTTCTCCCCAAAACCCCCTCAGACCTGTTTGACACTAAAACACACCGTCAGCTGTAACTGCTGCAGTTCAGAACACGCTGTCAGGATCAGCAGCACTAAGTTTCGCTCTCTGCAGCCGTTGTTCTACATCAAGTGTCTCTCTTTGCGCTCTATGCTAGCAGAAATATCCGCTCGCTAACTCACCGTCGCAGCCGTCCGTCTGGGTCGCTGCATCTTGGTCCCTCGTCGTCCGCTGTCCGTCCAGGATCCGCCGCCACCTGTAAAAAAGAAAACAAGAGGTTACAGCTGCTGCTGAGATGCCGGCGGCACAAAGAACCGCTGGCCGCAGCTGAGCGCCGAAGATGAACAGAGGAAGCTTCATCTTAAAGCAGAAGGACTCCGGTAGTTCGCTGTGAGTGAGAGCTCAAGTGAAAGCAGCTTGCTCGTTTGGGTGTCGGTGAACGACTGAACGATTTCAGACTCTCAGCTTCTTTAGTGTTCTATGGAACGTTCTTTCACCTTGGTAACGTTCTTTAGTTCAAAACATCTTTATGTTACGTGACAACAGTGTTTGTTACATCCAGTCCATTATACTCACATCTCAGCTCAGTAAAACTCCTGAACACTCGATCAGTGGCTTGATTTTTACTAATTCAGCAGACAGGAAGCTCTGATCACGATGCAGTCTAAGGCAGATACGTTAGAGATCAGCTACAGAACTTTATCTGCTCATTTATTGAGCTGAAGTGCTGCTTGTTGCCTAAACGTTTCAGCAGCAGTGCATCTTTCCCAAATAACTCTCCCTATTTTGAGGGTAATCTAAACTAATGAAGTCCATTCTTTACATGTTAAAATGGTCAGACTGGATAAAAAGAAGCAGTTTAAACTTCACATGAAACACTAACATATTAAATGCTTGGATTCCTGTACAATAAAGGGAAACCCTGGATGGGTGTCAGTCACAAGCTGAACTTGCTTTGGCTTGTTTGTCTTTGACACACTTTCACATCACCTACAGAACCACCTCTTTGTAAAACACAGTTCTAGACTTGTGTAAGTTAGACTGTATAATTCTACCATTATACCAAACTCTCCAGCCAGTCAGAATCAAAGCACTACAGCATGAAGAAAGAGATGATTGTGAACTTCAAATCTGTGGAGAGTCGAAATCTCCAAGTTCTGTGGTCTGCACATCACCGATGACCTCCGTTGGACAAAATTCTGCTACTAACATATAAAGCTCAGCTTCGCCCCTCAGTACCTGAGTGAACTTATCTCTTATTATGAACTGTCACTCTTACTACTACATTGACATATTATGTATTATGGTGAACTGTGGAAGTTGGTGCTGCCGGTCCTGCTGCTCTCACACACTCACGCAGTTTGTTCATGGTGGACTGGAGGGGCTCTGACCTGTTTGGTACATTGTTTGTTTTGTGTATTACAAGAAGTATTACATTTATGGCTAATTTGTTATGTATTTTGTTATAGACCACCTCATAGTCAGACTTTCAAAAAAAAAGACCCCCAAAACCTCAAACACAAATCATATCCTGATTTAGTGAATGAACCTTTAATGGAAGTTTAAATTCATCTTGTGGTTTGATAAGTATTGTACACAGTTAGGTTCCAACTGCCATCTGCCATTAAAAATACCAATGTAAGACAAATAAGAAGATGATGTAGAGAACTTACAGAGAGATTAACATAGTGAAAAATCCCTCCCAAACAAGCCCCTTTTTCCTCCAGTCTCTCGCACTCCCTTTAACGCCACCATTACTTTAACTCACAACAACCATTCAAAACAAACTTTTACTTCACTCCAGCTCTTATGCTGCACATTAAAACCTTCACATGTACCTTCTCTCTACAGTTGAGAAAGGTGCAGCATATAAAATTATTAAACATACATTTATTTTACGTATAGTAGACTTGGGCGGATTTTGTGATTCTGGGGCTCTACCCCAAAGACAGGAATGGAGCCCCCTGGATGCACATTTTTAATTTAGTTGAGGCTCTGGGCTGCCGAAGAAGTGCAACTGTGAAAAACTGAAAACTGATATCTTGGCAAGCAAAATTATCATTAGTTGAAAAAAAGATATATCTAATATTTGTCATTTTGAGATTGTTTTAATAATGTTGTAATATCACTTAAAGGGCACATACCTTAACCTTTGATGTCCATTTATAGCATTGGATGGTTTTATGTACCAAAACCAGTCATCATTCATGTTTATATAACCATTTTAGCACTTCCATACCATTATATACATACATGTAAGTAAATGAGCTCTGTTCTGAGAGGCTGTATGGTCCCTCATCCAAAAAAGCGCACATTAATCTCTTTTATTTTGAAAAAGCAAGAAAATTTGGTTGTTCATGATATGGGTGCTTCAACATATTTCTATGTTTTTCAAAAACTTTTTTAAAGTAATTTTAAATATAGTGAAATGATCTCACTATATTGGCGGATAATTCTGTGAAACAAGCAAAAATGAACAGCCAATATAGTGACAGTAATAAAATAATAAATAAATAATATAGTTAATATAATCATAATGAATATCAGTTAATAATAATAATAATAATAATAATAAAAATAATAATAAATGACATACACACACACACACACACACACACACACATATATATATATATATATATATATATATATATATATATATATAATGTGTGCATGTAGTGCATAGATACTATATATCTGTTTTGTATTTTTATGGGGGCCTTGGCTCATCGATGGAAGTTATTTCACTTTCATAAACTGGAACCGGGAGTCATGGTTGTATGATTGTCTCACTATCTGTATGAGGGGCCCATTAAGGATTTTAGACCCCCGACTCCCGCGCCACGGGCATCAGAGCGACTACCCCCATATTTACAACACCGCTACAGAGCATCTACAGACGGAGCCTGCGTGTGAGGACGGAACTGAAAGATCAGCGCGCTCAGTGGCGGGAGTGAAAGAGCAGGAGCACCAACGGAAGTCAAAACACAGTTGCGAGCTTTTCGGAGGGGCGAACACGGAGAAAACTAAAGTGGATATTTGTCGAATTTCAGAGATTTAAGCCCGCTCCCTACCTTATGGCTTCCAGTTCCAACATAGATATAGAGGGCGCGACCCAGCACCTTCGCGACATCCTGAAGCTGGATCGACCCACTAATTCAGCCGGTAGGTTACCGGGGAAAGGGGCAGGTGGAGCTCCGCTAGCAGCGTTAGCTTTACTTCGGTCATCTTTAGCTGCAGCTAGCTTAGCTTTAGCGCCCTCACTCATATGAACTAGGCCTCAGCAGTGAGATAGGCTGGTGCGTACGCGCCTTTATTTTAGCTCCTGCTGCACAATAACAGCTTACTTTCCATCACATGAAGTGGACACTTATACATCTGTCGAGGTCGCAAATTACAGCGAACTGTTTGACTGTTCTGTGTGTTCACGGCTGAACGAGAGGAGGAACAAACCAGGCTGACTGGACTAAATCAAGCTAACGCCAGCATTTAGCCTGCTAGCATAACAAGCTAACATCTGCAATAGCAAAACACGTTAGTTCGGATGCGTTAGTCAGTTAGCTAATTGGCTGGCTTGTTAAAACAGACTAGTGCATAAAGCGTCTTACGTGAATTGTGGTCTAGAGTTTCCCGTTTACTTAAATAAGCTTCGCGAAATCATTTCAGGCAAGTGCTTGTAGTGGAAAGTGAAATGTAATCGTGAAGTCAGTGTAAGTTTTAGTACTTAGATTTTTACAGAGGCAAATTTTAAATTCACATGTACAGCGTGTGGATAAATAACGTTTGTTAAGATGTTTTATGTAAGCTGAAGTTTTCTTTGCCTTCTGTCATGTTTTCATTTGTAACGCTAGATAACCTAGCTAATCTTTAAACTTTAGAAGTAAAAGGACAGCATTATATTTCATAGAGTTCAATTAGTCAGCTAGCGTTCCTTTTATGAAAACGTTATTTTATGACTTTTCTCATTTTTTTTTATCTAAAAGCTTCTTGTTAAATAAAGTGTTAGTTAGGTATGTGGTTCTAGGAGCTAGGTAGCTATCTTTCCATTTATGAAGAAAAGCCTTTTCACTGGCTTGGTTCCTTTGGTCATTATTTGATCAGGTAGGTTAAAGGTTTAGTGAAGTGAGTGAGAGAAATTGCTGGAATTGAAGGGTTTGGTTCCAAAGCAGATTATAGACCTTTTTCAGGAATATTTTTTCCCAGTTAAATGTTTTTGTGAAGGGGTTTAACATATTCAGTGCTATATTATGTTTAATTGCATGTTTATTTGAAAAGTAAGAGTATAGTTTTCCACTGATCATCAGCTGGTATTCTTTTCAAAATCTTGTAATATTCTAAATTGTTACAAATGGATATGTGGCATTTGGGAATTCGGGAAACTCTTTTAGCTGGCTAGATAGTTTTGAAACTGAAATCTTTAGCTGTCAAATGACAAGTAAGAAGTGATGTCTGTGAGTGCGGTGCTGGTAGCGGTACCTGAGAGAAACCTTGTTTGCTCTTTTCACAGAGGCTTCAGCAGTAGAGACCCAAAGGAAAACATCCTTTAATGGAGAGCTGAATGGACTGCTGGGAGCTGATCTTATTGGAACAGGAGTTCGGACTGCAGTGGTGGAACCAACAGCTCACAACTCAGATAAAATGAACACACAAGACATTCAGACAATGTGAGCACTCGAGTTTATTCTTTTCTATTTGAGAAATTTGTGGCTTTTTCTGCATTTTAATAGTTCAATAAATAATAACTGACTTTAATTCTCATGAAGTGTTTGATAATGATTGTGTTAAAGATGTCTTAGTCTTTAAGTTGTGTGGGTCTGTATGTGTATTGCGTTTGTCAGAACCACACATTTGTAATGAGTGCAAAATGGCATCTTTATTGATTCCTTAATGTATAAATATCATTTAATCTCCAGTTCCTTGTCCGGGGATGATGGCTCTACATGCATTGCCATCACTTCTAGCAATGTGGAAATTATCGCCAGCCGTGACTCTAGTATTGAGAGTAAAGCTCGAGGGAGCAACAAGGTATGTGAGTTAATACTTTTGAAAGTTCTGCTTTATAAACTTTATCCGTTACTGATACTATATATCAAAGCTGAACTTTAATTATTGCTCATTTCTTGCAGGTTAAAATTCAGCCAGTGGCGAAATATGATTGGGAGCACAAGTATTACTACGGCAATCTAATAGCAGTGTCTAATGCATACTTGGCATATGCCATTAGAGGTAAGTGCATGTGCGCAAACTTTGCCAGTCTGAGTTGCTGGCTAGCTTGATTTTGTGGGTTTTTTTCGTCTATACTGCTCAGCTCAAATTCTTGCACAGCTATGTGAATTGAGTATCGACCTGTTTTAGATAAGGTCATGCAGTGTCCAAACCAAGATAACTTTGTCTGCATGTTTTAATGTGGCAGAGAGTTTTCTATCGATCAGACACTTTACAGACAAAATCCTTTCCCCCATACTTGCTGATGTTACACTCAGACTTGGCTGTTTGAAATACACTTTATGTCCAAAAGTATGTGGACACACATGACTGTGGCAATTGTTTGAGCTTGTGGGACAAACCATGAGCATTAATATGCAGTCCCTCCCCTTTTGCGACTATGACAGCCAGTATTCTTCTTGGAAGGCTTTCCACAAAATTTTGAAGGGTGTCTAGGAGAATTTGCCCATTTGGTCAAAAGAGCATTTGTGAGGTCAAGCACTAACCTCTGAATCGAGATTCCAGTTAATCCCAAAGGTGTCCAGTGGAGTTAAGGTGAGGACAGCCACTGCAGTCTCTCCTCACCAGAGTTGTCAAGCTATGTCTTTATGGACCTTGCTTTGCATACAGGGGCTTGTGGGAACAGGAATGGCCTTCTCCAGACTGTTGCCACAAAGTTGGAAGCATATAATTGTCTGAAAGTCTAACTGTCTCTTTGTATGGTGTGGCATTAATATCACCCTTGACTGGAACTAAGGGGCCTAAAACTGCCCTATCCCATTATCCCTCCTCCACCAAACTTTACTGTTGGAATTGTGCATTTGGGTAAGTAGGGCTCTGCATCTACCAAACTCAGATTCGCGTGAGTCCAGTGGTGGGATGCTTTACACCACTCTAGGCAATGCTTGGCATTGCACGTTGTGATTCTAGGCTTGTGTGCATGTGCTTGGCCATGGAAACCTATTTCATGAAGCTCTCAATGCACAGTTTTTGTAATGATGTTGCTTCCAGAGGCAGTTTGGAATTTTTACATGCCATGTGTTTCAGCACTCGCCGACCCCACTCTGTGAGTTTGCGTGGTCTTCTGCTTTGTGGCTGAGCTGTTGTTCCTTGGGCAGGTATAGCAAGGCAGAAATTTCACAGCCCGACTTGTTTTTAAAGATGACAGTGCCATGTTTAAAGTCAAATACTTTTGGCCATGTAGTGTATATATGGGAACAAAAAAGGTCTTGGAATCAGATTAGATTATCAGAAAGTTACAATTATTGTCATCAAGTCCGATGGTGTAGTTGTATTTCTGTGTTATGCAATAACATTAGAGTGCCTGAGGCAAGCCGAAGCAGTGTTTAGAAATTACAACTGAATTTAGCTGTGGTAGAATAGCCTGTAGCTTGTTTCAGGTAAAATAAAATTACACCCTGATTTCCATGCCTGCATTTTTTTTTTAAATTATAAACAGCTATTAAGTGGTTTATTTTCAACCATCTTAAGTTGCAAACTCATTTTAATATGCTTAGTTGCACTGTTTAAATGACCTTATATTCCCGTTGATGCACTTCTGTTACAGGTCTTCTGTACTAATGCTTTGTTTTTATTAGTGTATTACACATTTATTGATAAATTAGTGTAACTAGTTTTTCAGTATATACTTCTCAATATCCTCATTGTTCTGTTTCCTTATTGTTTGTAGTTACTTTAAAAATAATAGTAACTGAATATTAGTGAATAGAATTATCAATTATTATTCAGTTAAATCAAGGTTTATAGTGATCCATGAGCTGGAAATATTACTCTTTGTAGAGGTTATATACAGATTTTGACTTGTGTATTTGCAGGCACCAACAACCATTCTATGATCCGGGTGCTGCGGCTGGGCTCGTCAGAGCGGACCCTGCTGAAGGGCTTCACTGGGGCAGTCACAGATCTAGCCTTTGCGCACCTTGACTCTAACCTGCTGGGCTGTGTGGATGAGGCTGGGAACATGTTCATCTGGCAGCTCACCAGCCACGACAGCAAAATACAGTATCTTTCTTCACCAGAATGAGTTGGAATATTTGACCATTTGCACTCATTTGACCTAGGCTTTAGGGCTGTTTCATCTTAAAGTGAGTAAATTTCATTAATAGAATTTTGCGAGTTTGTTAGAAAGGTAGGAAATACTGCCTTGTTGCACCTTAACCACATCTCTCAGAGATGAAGTGATTGTGCACGTCCGGAGGCCTGAGGACACGCCGCTGAATTCTAATCGCAGGCTCATCTGGTGCCCCTTCATCCCTGAGGACAATGAGGAAAACCCGGAAGACTCATGCCAGACCCTGGCCCTGTTGCATGAGGACAGGGTAAACAGTGGTTCCATACATGCTCTTCATTATTTACTTTAAAGGGACTGTTAACTCTATAGCAGATATTAAAAATATCCAAATTGTTCTAAAGGTATAAGACCTGATTATTAGCCAAAGGTGTAACTGAAACCTGTTGTTATTTCAAATAGACTTAAAAGCTAGAAACACAGCTGTGCTGGCTGAATAGGACTGTGTGGGTATTTTTAAATAAATAAATTAATTAATTATTCTTATTTTACCTTTATTTAACCAGGGTAATTTGAGATTAAAAATCTCTTTTACAAGTGAGCCCTGGCCAAGAGGGCAGCACAACAATCAATGAAAACAACACAACCACCACCAACAGAATCAAATCAGGGTCAAAACCAAGTTAAAAACAGGAACAAACAGAGTAATGCAGTTCTTTAACAATTATCTTAAATTCATGCAGGGAAATAAACTGCTCCAGTTTCAAATGGTTCTGCAGATCATTCCATGCAGATGGAGCACTGTAAGTAAAAACTGCCGTGCCATATTCAGACCGTACTCTCGGAACATCCAGCTGAATATAACTACGTCAGGACTTATTTGTTGATATGAATGCAGACAAATATGAAGGAAGCTGACCAATTATTGCTTTATAGACAAAAATTATCCAATGAATTTGTCTTTGCACTGAAAGTGAAGGCCATCCAACCATTTCTTAAAGTGATGAGTTGAATATCTAGCGCTTGTTGTAAATCTTAATGCTGAATGATAAACAGAATCCAGTGAGTGCAGCGTTGTCTTTGAAGTATACCTATAAGAAAATATCACCATAATCTAAAACAGGTAAAAAGGTAACTTCAGCTGTTTTGTGCCTGTTGAGTAAAGCAAAAACTGTTTCTAAAATAAAATCTCAACTTCAACTTTAACTTCTTTATCAATTGTTCCACATGCAATTTAAAAGACAGGTTATCATCTAATATAAAACCCAAATATTTATAAGATGAAATTAATTCTATTGGTCTGCCCAGCAGTGTGTTAATTTGTGGCAAAGATGATCTCTCTATCAAGTTTTCAGAAAATAACATAAATTGTGTTTATAAAATATATTGGAGGACAAAGCGGATGAAGGATAGAGACGTAATGGTTTTCCAAATTTTAATAGGATTATTTAAATTGCTTGTTGATTCATCAAGATGAAATTTTGATTTTGCTTTATGAACAAGGGTTGTACCCCTATTTCTCAAGGACTTTGTGGTGATTGACAGTGGTGTAACCATGGCAGAATAAACAACCTGCTGATCGCAAACTGTGCTTTTTGCACCTCATTATTCCTGACAGGTTTTAACGAGGAAATATAAAACTGCAGGAATCTCTCAATCAAAATGACCATCATTGTTCTTAATTTGACCATCAATAGTAAATTCATGTAGGACCGTATGGTTATCATCAAAAAAGAAATTGCGGGGGGGAAAGTCGACTTCCATTGTCATCTGAGTCTTTTTTTTAAAGCTGTCTCTTGACTTAGTATCTCTTCATTTGGCTTGTTTGCCTGTAGGCAGAGGTTTGGGACCTTGATATCCTCCGCTCCAGCAACAGCACATGGCCTGTGGATGCCACAGAGCTTAAAGAAGGCTTCATAACCATTAAAGGACACACAGCGGTAGGCATTAATCTCCCAACTTATTAGCTGCTTATATGCTTTCATCTTCACTGATGAGTTGATGAATACTTTGATTACAGTGTGGTGCAGCTCATCACTGCTTTTTGCTCACTATGCACTCTGCTTTTGTACAGCGCATCAGCGAGGGAGCTCTGTCACCTGATGGCACCGTCTTGGCCACAGCCAGTCACGATGGTTATGTAAAATTCTGGCAAATCTACATCGAAGGACAGGACCAACCTAGGTACACCTACCAAATTTACTGCCATGGTTCTCTAAGTTAGCTTTATGAAGGAAGATATATTATAGCTGATTAATTGCTTTTGTCAGTTTACCACCTGGTAAATGACTAGATGTAATATTTATCTCTTTTATAATTTTGTTTGTGCGTGATGTTCTTTTTGGAAATACAGCTTGATGGAGTTTTTATTCTAGTTCTCTCATGTTGTTTGTCTGATAAGTGCTGTTTGAGTAGGATTCTGTTTCTGCTTGAATTTGTAATGGTCAGTTTGCAATTCTCTCATGATTCAATTCAAACCTTTCTCTCCTGAAGATGCCTACACGAGTGGCTGCCCCATAATGGAAGGCCTCTTTCCTGCCTCCTCTTCTGTGACAACCACAAAAAGCAAGACCCAGAGTATGTGACTGTGGAGTCCCTGCACAACCTAGCAGCTCCAGCTCAATCACCAGGAGCTTCAAATCCTGATTAGAAACTAATAACAAGAGAATTACTTTATTGGTGGTGGGGAATGTGAAAGCAGGATTTGTAGTTTTTGATTGCACAACCATAGAATCCATGCTGCTTTATTTGTGTTGACTACTGCTCACATTTGCTCTTTTTTGCTGCACTGTAGAGTGCCATTCTGGAGGTTCTTAATCACAGGAGCAGATCAGAACCAGGAGCTGAAGATGTGGTGCACAGTATCATGGACCTGCCTCCAGACTATCAAGTTTGTTCATTTTCCACAAGAAAATCTTGACAAAAGTTTACATAAGCGCTAAGATGCTGATTGTTGTTAGTTCAGACATTTTCTACATGTGTCATTCCTAGTTTTGGAGAAGCCAATTACTCAAAATTCTTTTAGGTAACCTTTAAAAAGTTTCTGTCACTTGCAAGATGGAAGATTTTCCAAAATAACTGCAGGTATTTCCCTTGATAGCCATGAGCATTCTCAGCCAGCATTTTTGTTGTTGTTTTTTATGTTCCAGGTTTAGTCCTGACCCATTAAACTCAAGTGTCTTGCCCAGTCTGAAAGCTAGTCTGGATCTCTCTGCTGAGTACCTCATCCTCACAGACGTGCAGAGGAAGGTCTGTGCCTTCTTCTTATCTATTATTCACACCACTGCTGTGAAAACACACTCACTCACACTGATTTTAATGGCTTGCCATTTAACGTGGCTTGCTAGACAAACTGCAGTACCTGCACTACGGCATGAAATTTTAAAGTTATAAGCATCACTGTAGAGCCAAAGACAAGAGGAGATTTGCTGTTTATACGGATTGTTCTCTGCAAAATATTCATTTTGAAATGCTGTCTTAGGAACTGTCAACAGAGGGGGCCGTTCTTTTGCTGTTAATTACATTAAAGTTTAAACTTTTAAGTATCTGCCACTGTCTTCTCTGATCTGGGATCAAATTACCTGTCGATATAATGGTGTCTGTTAAGTGTTGTAGTAATTGCTCCAGAAAAGGAATCCTGTGCAGTTTTTACAAGTTATTTCTCTTAAACTGTAATGGGATCATTTTGAGAATGGTCATCTCACTACTGGTTACTTACACAGTAGCCAAAAGTATGTGGACGCCTGACCTTCACACCTGTATGAGCCTGTTACAGACTCGGATCTTCTGAATGTGCCTCTGAGAATTTATGCCCGTTCAGTCAAAAAAGCATTTGTGAGGTCAGACTCTGATGTTGGATGAGAGGGCCTGGCTTGCAATGATGTTCCAGTTTATCCTAAAGGAGGATGTCAGAGGGGTTGAGATCAATGCTCTGTTCAGGCCACTGCAGGTCCTGCACATCAAATTTGTTAAATCATATCTTTATGGACCTTGCTATGTGCATAGGGCTACAGTCATGCTGGAAAAGGAAAGGACTTTTTCCACAAAGTTGGACGCATATAATTGTCTAAAAGCTCTTTGTATGCTGTAGCATTAACGTTATCCTTCACTGAGACTGAGGGACTGAGCCCAAACCCTGAAAAACAGCCCCAAACCATTATTCCTCCTCCCCCAAACTTTACGGTCGGCACTGTGCATTTGGGTAGGTAGGTCTGGAGTCAGCTAAACCCAGGTTTGTCCATTGGACTGCCAGATAGTGAAGTGTGATTCATCACTTCAAAGAACACATTTCAACACCACTCCAGCTTATGCTTGCCTTTGTGCATATTGATCTTAGGCTTGTGTACGACAGCTTGGCCATGGCAACTCTTTTCATGAAAGTTCTCACACACAGTGCTGATGTTGCTGTTAGAGGCAGTTTGGAACTCTGAGTGAGTGATGCAACAGAGCATAGGCGTTTTTTTTTGTTTTTTTTTTACATGCTTCTGGCTTCAGCACTCGGTGCCCGCTCTGTGAGTTCGTATGATTTGCTGCTTCGTGGCTGAACTGTTGTTGCTCCTAGATGCTTCCATTTTACTGTAAGAGCACTTACACTTGACTAGGGCAGATCTAGCATGGTAGAAATTTCACAAACTGACTTGTGGCACTCCTATGAGAGTGCATTTAAAGTCATGGAGCTTTCCAGCACAACCCATTCTTCTACCAGTGTTTGTCAAAGGAGATTACATGGCTGTGTGCTTGATTTTATTAAACTATTGGCAATGGGAGTGGTTGAATCACCTGAACTCAATATTTAGGAGGGTGCCCACATACTTTTGGACATATAGTTCACCTTCCAATTTACACTCTATAACCAGTGCGAATTTGAAAGAAAAGGGTGATAACCAGTAGTCGTGAGAAGACATAGCTGGTTATGTTTGATTAAAATTATGAATTTGGCTACAGCCTATAGAAACTAGAAACTAATCAGTAGAAACCTATAGTCCAGAAACAAAAAGCATTGTACAACTTGCTTGCACTTGCTGTGTACTAACTTTGACAGTTTCACAGTCAAAATTTGTTTTAAATGTACTGTTTACAAACATATAATTAACAGAAGAAATCCTACTGAAGTCAGTAACTGTGATGTGATGGTAAACAGTGTTATATTATGCTACTTCGTTAGAATAAAAAGCAATTATGTTTCTGTAATGTGTGGCTTTGTACCACTTTACCTGCAGCACTGCTGTTTAAAAAACATTCTCATTAGAATCTCAAGGGCAAAGTTTAGGGGTCAGCAACATGCGGATCTTTTACTGCCCTGTTGCGGCTCCACAGCAGAATCATATTTTTAATTAAAAATAAAATAATTCTCCTTTGTGGTAAAACAAGCTTTGCTGACCGTTCTAACACAGTTTTAACAATAAATGGTATTAAACAGTCTTCTCAACATTTGGGTTGCTGACTCCTGGCACAGACTAATCCTGGATCTGCACTCTTGACTCTGCAGGTTCTGTATGTAATGGAACTGCTCCAGGATCAGGACAAAGGCCGTGCAAGCTTCACGGCTGTCTCTGAATTCCTGCTCACACATCCTGTACTGAGCTTTGGTGTCAAGGACGTCAGTCATGCCCGCCTGCGCCACACTGAAGTCCTTCCCCCAGATGAAGAGAGCGAAAGCATGACTGCAGGTTAGTTCTAATTTATTGCTGTCATTAGTGTTTGTTTTCTTGCTTCAAATTAAGGCAGAAATTAACCAACTAATAAATGTTTTTTTTTTTATATTTTACAAGTACATTGAATTATATAGAGTTTAGTGCCAGACTGAAAAGCATTTTGGAGGAAGGCTCCCTTTTGGTAGTGAATTTATTTCAAAGCTAGCTTTAATCTCTGTCAAAAAAACATTTTATACTGCAGATTTTGTGGAGAGACAAATTATTTATTTTTTTGTGTTCACAGAAGGAAGCCAGGGACCCTCTGCGTCCAAATCAGGAATCCAGATCAAGCTTTACTGCGTGCATACAAAGTGAGTTGATTGGATTGCCCATTATTTCTACAGAATTTGAGCCAAACTATCATGTTTATCCCCGAGGCCTTGCATTCTAAATAAAATTCTCATTAGCCTGTACAGCTCAGGGCTTTTGCTTACATTTAGTGGATATTAATTCTAATCCTTGCATGCAGAGTCATGAAATTTTCATTGCGTTCTGGCTGTAAACTTACAGTGAGAACGAACAGCAGTTCTGTAATACTGGCTCCTGGCCCACAGGTCCCTCCAGGACGTGCAGATTTGGTTCCAGCCCAACCAGGGTGCTGCTGCCTCCCTCTTCATGCCTCCATGCTCCGGCTCCCAGGATGGCTTTGGTACGGCCGCAGCTTAATGCACACTTGATTACTTTTCTCCTGGCTCTAACCGCTACTCTCCCTCGTAATACCTGAACTGAGTGGAGCTTAGTTCCAGGATTTTCTGCAGTGTGTGGGATATGTGCCCATGTCTTTTGCTCTGATTTTTCTGTTTATGCTCTGCAGGTTTTGCGGATCCTCTCACAGATCTGAGCATTGAGGCACTGAGCTCGGATAAGGAATCCGGTGGGAGTGGCTCGCAGAGCGACCTGTGTAAAATCCCTGCTCTGCCGGCTCCAGCTGATTTCCTGAGTCCTGCTGGCTCAGCCATGCCCAAACTTATGACACCGGACGCCTTTATGACCCCCAGTGCATCTGTAAGCTACTTGTTCACTAGCCATGGTCCATAAGCTTTGTTTATTACTTTATTTAAACTGGAGTCTAAAAATTTAAAGTTTTTCCTGCTGATTGAAATATAACTTAGTGATAGCAAAGGGGGACAGATTTCTCTATTGCTCTAAACTTTATTAATTCCTTTCAAATATCAAAATTATTCATATCTTTGATTTTAAACGAAGGATAATTGTATGTTTATTATTCTTGTTAAATATGTATTCATTTAGAATGCTTTTTTAATAATGATGTCCATATTCACCATCAGGTGCCAGCCTCCCCTGGCAGCAGTGCAAGCAGCTTGACTATAGTAACAGCCATGAGCAGCTCAGACAGTGGCGCAAGGTGGGTACCAAGCCCTATCACAAGCAGCATAGCTAGTTCTCAGATTAAAGTGTTGGTTCAAGAGTAAAATGTATTTGTAATGTGTTTTGAAGGGATGCTTCACCCATACAGTGATGCTGTAACTAATGCTTGATTAATGCTGTGATATCAGTGCCAGTCATCGTTAGTCATGTTAGTATTATTTTGTTAACCTTTCCCTTTTATAAATAAAGATCATTTTAAACTCAGTGTCTTCTGGCTCTTCTACAGGACTGCAGAGGACCTCACCCAGAGCCCTAAGCTGTGTACAGATGGAGCCAGCAACAGCCTTGCCCTGAGTGCCAGCACCAGCAGCCCAAGGTCCAGCTCCATCCTCATCTCTAGCCTTGGTGAAAACATCCAGGTACTTTATCCAGCCAGCACCATGTACTGAAACGCCAACAGGCTGATCATAAATTGAAGTTTTTTTTCCTATGTTGATTTGTGCCTTGTAAAGGTTATAAAGAAGTTACATTTAAGAAAGAAGCCACAGCCTGTGAAAGTAATTTAGTTTATTGACTTTAGGGAATTTATACAGTCATTATTTTCTTGGATGTAACTGCATTTAGACCTGAGATGGTGTTTTGATATCACTGTTTACAAATAATAATATACAAAAACCCATTGTGTCCCAGGGTCATGTTACAGAAACCTCCAAACTCTGAAATCTTATCTGCTTAGTCACTATGCCAACTTCAGCTAAGGCTGAAAATCTAGGGCAGTAGTTATTACAGAATAAACGTTCCTAAGTTCATAATCTTATTCTAACTGCAGATAAGAAAACAGTATTGCAAAAGTATTCTAACTAGACAAAATTTCCTAAATACTGTCCCAACTGTGTCCTAACTTCTAGTTTAAGCTTCCACTTTTACTCTTGGACAGTTTAATGAAAGAGAATAGCATGTGGTTGCATTTATTTACATTACCAAATATTAGTTTCAGTTGTGAGAGTAAATTTATCTTGACCTAACCAGATCTTAACTTAGGACTAAATAAGGATAGGAAGTTTTTTGTAATACGGCCGGTAGGGATTATTTCACAAAACAGGATTCCTGAGTTAGACAGATGGCCAGAACTGGCCTGTAGGAGGAGAGGAGGAGAAGTAAGGGATGTTCGTACTGCATAATCTCACCTTTTGGCATTTTATCTAGCTAACTGAGAAATTCTCCTGTGCAACATATGTCTGCTGTTGGCTCTTGCGTTTAGAGTTCTGCCTTTTAATCTAATGGAGGCAACACACCCTCAACCCTTTTTCTATTCGGCACCCTCTTTCTTCGCCTCATGTGCCTTTCACCTGACCACACTTCAGGGTTTTTCTCCTCCACTTGTCCGCTCACCCTCTCTGTTGCGCGAGGCCTCTCTGTTATGTGAGGCAGCCTCCTACACTCATGTGCTTCCCCTCCCCTTTCCGCTCCCCCCTACGCAGGTGCTGCCCTCACCAAACCCTCCCCTCTCCCTGGACCTTCAGGCTATTGAGCCCATCATGCTGCCCCAGGCCTCCCCCACCAGGGCCCGTTCCCCAGACGTCATTTCTTCCGCCTCCACAGCCATGTCACAGGACATCCCAGAGATCGCCTCAGAGACGCTACAGAGAGGTCTGGGGGGCACATCAGCTGCTGAGGCACGCGACCCGCTCCAGGGTCTCCATGCGGACAGCATGGCGTCGGCCGCCTCAGCCCTGCACCTGCTCTCGCCACGAAACCGCAACAGCTCCGAGCACAACCTGCTGCCGTTGGAACTGGGCGGAGGAGCCGGGGACAGTGAACAGAGACTCAGCAATACACCATCCCTGTTGGAGACAGCATTGTCACAGGAAAATGCCGCTGCAGCAGCTGCCGCCTCTTGCCCTGATAGCGGAGCGAACCACAGCTGGCCCGCAGCACCGGACATCACACGTGAAACGCGCAACAGTCTGCGGGACAATGGCCTGGGAGACTGGTAGGAAACGAGAATTTTATGATTGACAAGTAACCAGGTTTTGATGTGATAATTGGGAGTAGAAATGGGGAAAGAGACTTTACAGAGAACTTGATTTCATGATAAACAGCTTTCCAGATAACATGAAATAATTTTACGTTTACTTTCTCTTCTACTTTGAATTGTTAAATTTAAGGTTTTTCCAGCGCAAAAATACACCATTAGGCCACATAACAGCAAAATCCTAGATTAGTTGGTTTTTTTCAAGGTTTTTGTGGAGCATATAGATTCTTTACTACAGTAGTAGGACTGCTGAACAAGTCCGAAATATTAACAATAAAGTCAAAAATAATCTCCAGCTCTAGAGAGGACCTGAAGGAAAGGCACATGTCATCCCCCTATCACAGACGCACCTACCACCTTACCCAGAATGACAGCCAGGATGCCAGTGCAGAGCAGAGGTAGGTAACATGGCACCCACCAAGCAGCCTGTGTAGCATTCTCAATGTAGTAGCTTCAGTGCATTTTATAAAACAGATTCATATAGTCTTACTTTCATTTGCAAAGCACATAATCCCTTTGTCTTTTTCAAAACGAGTCATCAGGCCTTGAAACGAAACATACAGAATGTTTTTATTTGATTCAATGTGACAATCTGTTTTTGATAGAAATACAATCCAGCCAGCTTGCTTACTTCCTTGAACCATCACTGCAGTCACAAACCTACTTAACTGTGATTTAATTAATTAATTTTCTGCAGTCATTTGACATCCATGATTAAAATTAAAATGTAACCGCCCGAAATAGAATTTGTTAATGAAAATGTCTGTAATGTAATACTTGAATAAACGTTAGTGTGACTGATTTTCCATGCCATGACTGTACTGCTGGACAGTGATCATGATGACGAGGTGGCCAGTCTGGCATCATCCTCAGGAAACTGCGGCTCTCGAGCCTCTCACAGGCTCCCTGTGAAGGACTGGAAGACCTCACCTCGAGGCTCGCCAAAACTCAAGCGCAAGAGCAAGAAAGATGATGGGTAAGCTGCCTGCATCAGTGTGAAACTTTTACATACAAAACATAACTTTGCCGAGTGCTGCAGTATGTGTTTGTGCAGGTTACTATGATGGGAAGCCCAAGTACCCCAGCTGTTAACTTGTCAATTTTGTTTCCCCGCTAGTGAGTCTTTGCAATGCAGACAGGCGGATAACCAGGTAAGATCATTACAAATTTCATTACATTACAAAATGTAGCCAAGAGGAGTAGAGGAATTCAGAGTTATAAATTTGTTTTCCTATAATGACTGAAGTGTAATGAATTACTTGTGTTGTGACTTGTTTTTTGGTAGAAGTTGTCTTGCAGTTGTTGCTGCTTCACATTACTCGCCCTGCATAATTTCTAGACCAGGAGTGTATAGCTCTTGTTCTGGTACGATTTCAATGCTCTAACACACCCACTAAATCTGGTAATTAACTGCTGAGTTGAACCGGGTGCATTCAGCAGGAAAATCATCAGACTGCACTTGACACCGATCCTTCAGGACTTCAAAACCCCTGCTCCAGACACTATACTCAATTTTAATTTTGATTTCGTTACACAGAAATATGCTCTGCTCTATTAGGGAACAGAGATGAGGGCAAACTTATTAAAGTCAATAATCTAAAGCTATCGAGGGAAGCTGATTTTCCAGAGTCGTGGTTAATATTCCTGTGAAGACCTAGATGAGCTCCGGCATAATTCATAAGTGTTCTGGGATCAGAAGTGCCCTACGAGTCTCTTTGGCATATAGTCTGTATGTGTCTCTATATTCTTGGTCCAGCTGAGCGCAGAGGTACAGGAGGAGCTGCTGCTGCTGCTCAGGAGCCAGCAGAGGGAGCTGGCTGAGCTGCGACAGAGCCAACAGGAGCTGCTGCAGAGGGTTACGGGCCACATGGACGCTGTTCAGAGCTCCATTATGGCCCACGTTGAGCATGTCTTGCTAACGCAGCAGGAGCAGGAACGTATCCTTCCACTAGAGGGAGCCTGTGAGAAGGGTTTCTTACAAAATTGCTATAGAGTGAAGATAAATTAGGCTAATGAGACCTTGCCTGAAAGCACTATGCAGTTAATAATCAAGTAAGACCTCTTTCTGTTTTCTGATCTTATTTTAATGTTTTAGAGAAGAATATACTCACTGTATTGTACAGTATGTTTTGATTTTGGTGGCAGTTGCTTTTAATTAATGCTTTGAAAAATGCATAATATAATGATGAATCAGAAAACTCAAACTTCTGAAGCCTGTTATGAAGGCTAATATATTAAAGTTAAATTACTCTGCTTTAATGCCTTTCTTGGGGATTGGTTTCAAACAATGTTTGGTGGTTGGTCCATGACTGACTGTTGTGTCAGAAAGGAGAATTGAGCGGGTGTTGGCGGAGGGGCATGGACGTAGCCAACAGCTTCAGGAGCACATGGCCCAGCAGCTGGCCCATACTCTGGGCACCACGCTCTCTAGCCGCCTGGACAAAGTGCTGCGCGAGGAGATGAAGAAGACCGTTCCACAGAGTAAGAGCCATCTGCTGACTGTTACCATTCAGTGCTCCACTAGCTATTGACATTTTTCTCTGTCAATTTAAAGGGATGGTTGAACCAAGAATGCTCATGAGGCTAACAGTTGTAGCTGATTGGGGGTAATAGTGCTGGTTAAAATGAAGCTCTTAGTATTTTGGCTCAACCGTCCCTTTAATAAGGAAAAGTAATCATGTTTTTTTATTCCTGGTTCTGATATGCACTCTAGTAGTTCTCATCCTCAGTCCTATGCACTACACAGAAAGCACTCAAATTGCAATAAGAGCCACTAAATTATTAAAGGGAAGGTTATGAGACCTTGTTTGTATGGAGTGATGTTTGTAATGTTACTGTTCACTGTGTTGCAGCCATTTCAAAGAGTCTGGAACCTGTTACTGGGCAGATGAGTAACACTATTGCTGCTAAGCTGACCGCTGTGGAGGGAACACTAAAGGAAAACGTCATCAAAGTTGTCAAGTCTAAGGTCTGTCTCATAAGATTTTCTCACACTGCAAGTCTTGCAAAACCCTCATAGTCAACCTGGAGTTATAACCCTGGTCATAATAAGTACAGTTCATGTTTCACATCATTTAAAAGAGAAAATTCTTGTTTTCCTGTAATGACTGAAGTGTATTCAATTGTGTTATGACTTGTTTTTTGGCAGAAGCTGAATTAGATGTATTGTGCCCTGTAGTATTTGTTATTGTGCACCAGGTCACATTCCAGAAGCAATACATCGATATACTGACCAATTATATTATTATAATACCTCCAAGAACCAGGACAGTTAAAAAATTTTTTTCACCCCACGGTGTAATTAACTGTTTATTTGAGAAACGCACCTGCTCTAAGTGGATGAAACCACATCTCTTCCTTTTTTGCTGTTTCCTTCTCAGAATACCACGGATGCGATTGGCAGGGCTGCAGCCGAGGCCATGCAGGGTCCCATCCAGGCAGCCTACAAAGATGCCTTCCAGAGCATTGTGCTCCCTGTGTTCGAGCGTGGCTGCCAATCCATGTTCCAGCAGATCAATGACAGCTTTAAACAGGGAACCCACGAGTGTAAGAACCAACAAACCTGAACACTCCCTTTGAAATCCACAGCAAAGCCTGCATGGCTGCATGGGCCTGCTGTGGGATGTTTGGTATTTGTTTATCCAAGTGGAAAGATAAACGTAATAAGTATATTGGGGAATCGAACAGATGGTATGTCATGGTCTTATCTGAAATCCCCTGTTTTAGAGAATTTTACAAGAGGTTAGACAGGAGAATTAAAACACTGACCTATTATGGTGGAGTCAGTATTGTTCTCCTTGCCTCTCTCTCTCTGTCTGCTTTGTAATGATGTTATGATTTAAGTGGATTGCATTACTAATCCCTCTCATTCTCAACAGATATTCAGCAGCTGGAGACACATGTCAAGAACAGGAAGCAGCGTGAGCAGGATACACGAGACCCTATTATTGGTCAGCTACAACAGATGATTGACACACTACAGAGTTCCCAAGATCAGCTGGCCACCACTGTAGCAGCCAGTGTGCGCTCTGAGGTTCAGCACCAGCTTCACATGATCGTGGGAAAGTAAGTCATGCGCACACACACACCCGCATGTAGTGGAAATTTGATTTCCACCTTCAGTCAGAAATCAAAACTTATTGAAACTTCAGTGAAGGGCACTGCTTAGAAGCACACTGAGATTTTCTTCCTTTGTCTTTTCCATTCTCATGATAATCTTTGCTCTAGAGGTGCGGATTGATTTGATGCTCAAGGCAATGCGTAAATATTTGGTATGCAGAATCCTGCTTAAGTTTGGATTTAATTTCTGCCAATAAAGCCTGTTTGTCTTTCTCACAGCGTTTTGCTTTATGTAGTATTATACTCAAGTTGGAGACACTTATTAAAATCTCCCCTTCCAGTGTTTGTACTGTGGTTGCAAAAACAATTTATAATTGCAGTTTTGTACTAATTTGCTTTTGTATTCAGTTAGCACAGCTTTAAGTAATTACTGCATCAGCTTTATGAATACTAAACCGGTGATTCCATCTGGAGCCATTTCAGAGTGTAAATCTATGTGGTTTTGTTCAGCTGTAAATACTGAACTCGCTTTATCATCCTCTCACATTTTAAGCCAGCAGTTTGACTTTTAATATGAATATTGTTCTTTGTAATATTCTAGACTGAACTTATGTAAACTATGTTTATATCAGTACATCATTTCCTTCTTTCCTCTCCTTGACTCCTTTAAAATAAAAATGGCTTTTTATTTTAGATTCTGTGTAAAGCATTATGTAGCAACATATTTGCACTGTGAAGTACAAGGTACTGGCTGTAGCCTAACAAACTCCCCTGGTGCAGTTTTGCAAAAGGACTGTACTGTGTACGTAGTGACTGAAAGCTGATGTTGCCAGTAAGTGCGATGCATACATTAGCCTTGCCAGCTTACCATGATCTTTTGTGTTATGATGTGTTTGCAGTCTGCAGGATTCGATCCTGACGCAGGTGCAGCGCATCGTGAAGGGTGAGGTGAGCCTGGCCATGAAGGAGCAGCAGGCAGCAGTCACCTCCAGCATAATGCAGGCCATGCGCTCAGCCGCTGGGACCCCTGTGCCCACTGCCCACCTTGACTACCAGGCCCAGCAGGCCAGCATCCTGCAACTGCTGCAGCAGGGCCAGCTCAATGAGGCCTTCCAGCAGGTCAGAAAAATGGTTTTGATGCATATTATGCAACATACATGGACAGACAGAAACCACAGAGTAGGCCTGTAGTTCTGATCCTGGAGGGCCCTGCTCAAACATGCCTGCAAAACCTATTAGTTGGAAGTTGCATCTAGTTGAATCTAGAGTGCTTGAGCAAGGAAATCATCAAACTGTGCTGGAGTAAGGGCCTCCAAGAACAGAACGATGTTTTTGATCAATTTCAGTTAAGTTTATTAAATTTCAGCTTAGTATTATTGATATATGCAAATGTATCATAATCATTTTATGAACCTCAGTCTTCTTTTATCTCCAGGCCTTGTCTGCAGCTGATTTAAACCTAGTGTTGTATGTATGCGAGACCATTGACTCGCAGCAGGTGTTTGGCCAGAATCCATGCCCCCTGCACCAGGCCGTACTGCTCTCACTCATCCAGCAGCTCTCCACCAGCCTGGCCACACGCACCGACCTCAAGATCAGGTCAGTCTCTCTGTATTCCTATTCTGCCATTGGCTCTGAACACATGGTAGCCGGTTAATTTACAAATATTTACGCAAGAGGGGACATCCCTCTCACATAAGGCAAAATTTGTGTTTGTGTGCAGGCAAATATATCAGTTATGTGGATTTTCTGACACTTTGTAAATTAGGTATAGGGCAAAGTAGCCTTCAATCCACTCTGACGATGACCTTGAATAAATGGCTGCTGGGCTGGATATCCCAGGCACGATGGGCAGGCTGCGTTGAGTTGCATTGAGCTAGGCTTATTAAAGATCTCTCCAGGCTGGCCAGGCTAGATATGTGTGCTGAGGGAGAACTGCCGGCCTCCCTCCAATCACAGCCTAATGTTCTCTTCACATGCCGCCAAGTCCCTTTACTGCTCTACTATGGAAGCGAAGGCCATCTCTGAATTCCTCTCATGGATGTGGCTGTGTGATACTGCCCATATGGTCATGCGTTATCATGTATGCATTGGTACTAATTATGCAGGTACAACAGTGTCACTGAAGTTAAGATGTGGAAGATTGTAACAGATATTAAAGGCAGCCCGTGGTAGTCTTGATATGTGGTAGAGGTTCTGTATTTGATGAGGAGCTCAATAGAAAATGTTTTGAGCCATATGCTTTAGCTTTCTTTAATTATCTTAATTAGATCGGCTGCTGAATAGGAGGGGTTGATGTGAGCCACAGGGTCAAAATGTGAACAGTGCATTTCTACAACGTGAGAGGCTAATGGCTTTTAAGCCTGAAGATTACCATTGAGAACACAGCAGCAAGGGTTTAAATGCATTGGAACAGGCCCTACAGATGTGGAATCAGAACAGTCTGATACAGGGCCTCTGAGCTTAGCCATCTGGAACAGGACATGGCACACAGCACTGAGAATGTCAAGGTTTTAATCTGACACTTTAATCTTAGCAAGTGCTTGTAAGGTAATTAATATGACCTCTGTGTAACATGCTCTGGAAGATGAGGGAGCCACCACAGTATCGGACAGTAAAGTCGTTACACTTGAAAGGCAGATGGTGAATTTTTTCCCCCATTTGGACAGGTGGCATTTTACTAATCCTTTACCAGGTTTTATCAAGCCCTGCCTGTCTAGAGAGACAAAGAAAAAAAATGCTTTGTCCCAGAATAGCATTTAAGAAGCAGCAAACAGCCTCTGTTAGTACAGCTGTTAAAAGATTGTGGATTCTATGCTAAGGGGGCGTGTGTGTGTGTGTGTGTGTGTGTGTGTGTGTGTGTGTGTGTGTGTGTGTGTGTGTGTGTTTAATCAGGGCATATCAAAGATCACCACTGCTTCTCCAATTCAATATTAATTGCTGGAGTGCTGTCTCAGTGGAAAGGGCCTCTCGAAAGTAATGAGATTAGGCTTCAAAGCAAACTAATAACGATCTGAAAAGCAGAGATTAAAGGAGATTGCTCTACCAGAAAAACATGATGGAAATGATAGGAGTTTCATGATATACTGATACTTGATATTTGAGTTATAGTACCACTAATGTCAGCCATGTACCAATATTTAATCCTTTTTGGCTTTATTCACAGTTTTACTTCTATAAAACAGTACTGTGCAAAGAGACCATCCCTTATTTCTTTAATGTCCAGTCAAAATGACCATTAACTCATTTTTCAACACATTTAACAGAGCATTACACAGAAGCCTCCACAACTAAATGCCATTTCAGTGTTGCATTATTTTTCAGTATTACCATTTCCATTCTTTTTGTTTTCAAAGAAATCTACAGGGATTTTTCCCCACCTCCAGAGTTCAGTCTTAAAAGTTGGTTGCATATGCTGCTGCTTACAATCCAAGTAATCCCAAACACATTCAGTGATGTTAAGCTCTGGGCTGTGGGGTGGTCAGACCATTGTTTTAAGAACATCAACAGCTTCTTTGTATCCTTTGAGAGTTTTCTGATGCTGTGACGTCCATGGGTGGTGATATGAGCGTTACCACATCATGACGAGATTTAGACTGAAAAGATTTGCTGTGTTATGAGACATGTGATGGCATGCTGACTGTCATGTTAATTTTGATATAACTGTTTCTGTATGTATAGTTATCTTGAGGATGCAGTGATGAACTTGGACCACGGGGACCCGGTCACCAGAGACCACATGAGCGCGGTGTTGTCCCAGGTGCGGCAGAAGCTGTTCCAGTTTTTGCAGCAGGACCCCCACAGCCCCCTAAGCAAGCGTGCCCGTCGCCTCATGATGATGCTACAGGGCCTGGTCAGCCACTAGTGCCCTGTACTCCTGTTTGGCTGCCCTGATGGCCCTCAGCTCCTCCTTCTGCAGTCTTGGAGACGTTCATGCGCTTCTGCACTGTCCCCTCTGCCTGTACAGCTGACCACGCTTTGCTCAGTAGCGCAGACAGCCCTGAGTGGCATGCATGATGGGAGTTTTAGTCCAGACCCAGAGACTTTGTCATTTTCTGTATGATAACACTGCATTACATTTCCTTTTGAGCCCTCAGAGTTGTACCTCTTCTTTCAAATGATAACCCTTGTGGCACTCTTGATCCAGCTTTTTTTGTGTTGTTGTTTGAGCTCCATTTTTGTCATAGTGTGGAAAAAAGTTCTTCTACACAAGACATAGGATTTATTTTTGTGCATTTGGAGCTTCTATGTTATCCTCACAAGACCATGAGACTTGTAGCACTGATTTTTTGTTTAAAAACTCCTTAATCAAAAGCTAGTTATGTTCAGGTTAAACTACCATATCTGACCGCAGCCAGCATTGGAGAAGTAATCCATACATTTTGCATCATTTTAGACCACAAATGATTGCAAAAAGGGGTAAAAAGGTCCGTCCTGCCTTGTCAGCTGTTTCTCATGTTAAAAAAAAACGTTTGCCAATAAGAAACACTTGGATTTGGTTTATGTAGAAGCTCTTAGATTTCACAGTGAAAAAGTTATTTGACTGTTTGTTAACTTGCAGTGCTCAGATTAGGTCTCCAGAGGGCAGGCATTTATATGGCACTTATCTGCATTGATATTATCTTGCTATTTTTATATGCTGGTTCTCTGTGGTCTTTGTGATGTTTTTTTTTTCTTCTGTCTGCAACCTTCCCTCAAGAGCACTGTCTCCATCACTTTCATCGCATAGATTTAGTTTTGTTGTTCTCTCGGCCCCGCTTTGCTTGATTGATGTTGAGCAAACCGACAGAAACCAGTAGTGATGTTCAGCTCAGCTGACTGATTGTATTTGTTTCAAGCTGAGCAACGTTAATACGCTTGGAAATGCTATTAAGTCAGAAAGAGAGGATACTGCTTGCTCAGTGGAGAAAGGACACCTTTACAGAAAGTGCCTTATCAGCTTATTGCTCATTGGTAATCCCTGATCCCCCATCACATGGGCCATATAGCTTTTTTTGTTCGAGCTGAATGTCAGATCCCTGCGCAGTTTTTCTTTTCAGCTGTTAGGGAAGGCTCTAAATGGGGTGGCCAGATGTGATACAGAAGTATTTTTATTTTTTTGAAGTGCTATAAATAGATTTGGTCATTGTTGGGGTTGTTCCTGTCAAGATGTTCTCCCAAGTAGTGTGAGTGCCGTTTAAAAAGGCGAGTAGTTCTGGTAGACTATGTTGGTCGTTCCTCTTTCTCAGATTCATCTCCATCAGTCTGGTTCCTTGTCTTTTTCCCTACTTAACCTAAATGCAAATAATGTCTGGCTTTACTCCTGTTCAAATTTGTTGATTGTGGGGATCTTGAGCTGCTATTAGGGATGTACTAATTTGAGAATACTAGCATGCTACTGAGGAAAGCCATGCCTATTTGGATTAAAATGCCTATTTGCTCCAAGGTTCTCAACTACCAGTTGTGTTGGCCATCAGATATCGGTTCCATGTAAGACCCACATTTATCTAATTTTGTTTCCTTAAGCCATTTATATTATGACAGTATGTCTTTTGCGCATCATCTCTTTAAAAAAAAACATAAATAAAAACCATATGGTCCGTGGTCAAATAGTTTTGAATTTTTGTTTACTTTGTATCACGTATCTGTTCAGAACACCCCTCGTGTTGTCAGCTACAGCAGAGACTAACCTTAATCTTATACCGCAGTTTTAGGCAGGTAATTGCAGTGTAAAATAAAAAAAATCACATGGTTTTGATGGTGTTGAAATACTGTTTTAGAAATGTTTGATACTGATCAGGGTTAAGCATCAAAATCATACAGACGTGAATGTTGGAGGCTTGCACATAAACGCTCTATTAAACTTGTTTTTTCCAAGTTCGCATTTAAGACCTAGCTCTTGTTTTGTGTACCACAAATATGGATCATTTGTAATTTTTCCATTGTGTTTTTTGAATTTTGGTCCCTGTGCTTGGATTATTATGTTGTATATTTTACACTTATTTCTTTTACCTTAGATGTTTTGGAATAGAAAATACTTTGTTCACTAAAATGTTTGATCATTCATTTTGGCTCCAAGAACTTGATTGGTATCTACCAATATACCCATTGTATGAGACAGGAATAGTAAAGAAGGCATTTACTGTAATCTGACATCTGCTATTCTGTTTGTGCCAGCTTTGGTCATTTATACAGACTGGATGTTTGGCTGTTTAACCAACTGAATAAATTGTGGTGCTGCTTTGTTAATGGTGCTACGTTGTAATGCATAGTTGGTTATATCCTTGTGTTGCATGTCTTGTTCTCATGAAGCTTTAAGTTTAATTTATGAAGACAGCACCGATTCTGAGTGGTGGCTGCGCCTGCGCCTGCCCTGAGCCAGTAAAGCCGTATTACCACCACACTGACTTTGATTCCTGGGTACTTTTTCTTCTTCCTTCATTCCAGATGAGCATGACTTACCCCCCTGCCCATTTTGTGACTCAGTACTTAAGTCATGGACTGCTCAGTTCTAGCAGTCAACTTTGACATGCTATCAAACCCAACTGTTTGATCTGGAGACCAATACTGGCAAGTCTGAAGATACTCCTAACAACTGCAGACAGTTCTTTTAAGACACTACCGTGAGTATAGGGCTGTTTGTTCAGCTAGAAGTTCAGTGCCATGCTTGAAGTGGACGTTTCTGACCTCGTTGAAGATGGAAAAACTAATTTTCTGTTAACTTTTTAACAAACTGTAAAATACATGCTGTAGCTGCATCATATGAAAGAGATCTCTCTTTGAAGCCTTCAACTTTGTGTCTAGGAGTGAAGCTTCAAACATTTCTGAGCTTCAGCAGATGAGGTCAGTAAACCGATTTAAAAAACAATGTCTCATACATATTGTGTATCATGAAAGCCATGGATGATTATGATTAGGGTTCACAAAGCATGGCAAGATGCTTTGACACTTAAGGCATATCCCAATTGGTGCACTTGCGGCCTTGCAGTCCTTAATTGTGCATGCCTGTGAAGCTGAGAGTGTCTCGTTTCTCATATTGGCGTTCAAGGCGCTGCTTACAAGCACTCTCTATGCGTCCTTAGTGCAGCCTTTGCTGAAGCATGCATCCATGCAGACTGTTGCTGTGTCTGCCTCTTAACCAAAATCCCTTGCAGTACAAAAAAGCTAGAACTGATGCATTATGCATTATCATAATATAGCTTATTATTAGTACCTAGAATTAATAAAGTTATATTCAAGACTAGAGCCTTTTTATACGAAGACCCCCAGCTTTGGAGTAACCTTCCAGTCAGTGTTCTGACACAGATATAGTGTCGGTTTTTAAGTCTAGGTCAAATAACTACTTGTTCAGTCAAGCCTTTTGGTAGTTTTTCCTGTTAGATAAAAGATGCAGTTCTGGGAGTGTTATGGTAAACTAAGGATGCCTGTGCTGTCATCCTGCTGCTCTCACGCACTCACTCAAGTTTGTTGACAATGGAGTGGAGGGTTGCTGACTACTCAGGGAGCCCTCATATCTTTGTTACAGTAAGGCTGTAATAGCTAGGCCAGCTGGAGTCACTGCTTGCACCCAGTTAACACTACATATTGTTCTAAGTGTCTCCAAACAGAACTGTCTGAGTGTTTCTTTGCTGAGCTGAACAACTGCCCATCCTGTGTGGTCTGCTGTCTTTTGCTTTATCTGCCATGGTTGGGTGCCCACTGCTCGTCTGTCTTCTAGACCAGTTTGAATACCAAGGAGCTTCCTGCTGTCCAGCGCTGTGCAGGAGGCCTCACCTGCATGCCACACACCCTCCTGATGATACTGCTGACTGACACAGGCAAACTATTAATCAAAGACATTGTTTCACTTATTCACTTACCTCACGAAACTCTGAGCTCTTCTCATATTCATCCTACATGTCACCATGATAGGCTTCTAACAGTAGTCACTGGTGTTCACTGGTAACAGTGACTGATTTTCAAAAATCTATTTCCCATTATTACTTTGATACTACTAACAGTAGTCATTGGTTGTCATTGGTTAATCTGAATACTTCTGTCCATTGACAGGCTGGTTTCCTTTTCTCTATAGTCTATATTTTATATTAATAGTAAAATCCTGGTTTCTATTTTTTTTTGCTTTTATTGTGTTATCGTTTCGCTATCTGGCGTCGACCAGACGAGGATGGGTTCCCCTCTCAAGGTTTCTTCCCTCTTGCTCTTAGTGAGTTTTCCTTACCACTGAGGCCCTTTACTTTGTCACTGGGGCTTCGTCCTAGATTTTCTCTAAAGCTGTTTTGTGGCAACACCTGTTGTTAAAAGCCTTATTTAAATAAACAAACATCAACATTATGCCTATAAGCCGGATTGAGATCATTTTAAAAAACGAGTATGATCACTAATTTGGCCTGATATGGAACATGTGTGGCCTGTATGTCGCACAAGTTTGGCCCAAACACAGTTTTAATCTTAGCACCCTCAGGATCTTTTGTTCAAAGGTCAGCATGTTGGTGATGTCACCAAAGTGCAGACTTACACTAGGACGGCATGGTTTAGGGAGCCTTCTGGAACTGGTCTTTAGAAAAAAAAAAATTGTATGCATCTTGCTTGTGCACAATTTTATGCACTTTAGTCTCCTGAGCTCTGCTTTAACACTCCTATCGTGTTCTGGGTCAAAATTGACCCTTTTCAGGTCAAAGTGTCTCTAAATTTCTATTATGTTTTTTAACTTTTCATGAAACTTGATGGCTTCTTCAACAGTGATAATATGAACGTGTAAAAATGGAGATGACCAATTTGATGTTTCTATGAAGTCTCTGCACCATTTGAGTACAAAGATACTGTTCAGGGTCAAATTTGACTCTAGTTCAGAATGGCAATTGAGAATGCGGCAGATTGGGGAAATGCAGTAAAGGTAAAGTTTATTACAATTTGTGAAATTTTACACACACACACACACACACACAGCTCATGGATCCTCCTTGTATGTGTGTGCAGTGTTTCACTTTCACACAGACAGACATGTGAACTAAATACTCTCTCACACACACACACACACACACACACACTTCTCATGTTTGCCTTCCATGCAAGTGCACTCAAACACACACAGTGTCCACAGGAAACAGATATTTCTCTCAGGAGGGTATAATCCAGACCTATCTGGGGAGGGGCAACATTGATATAAGGCTCCTGTGCAGGACAGAGCCCACATTTATCTTTGCATATTTCAGTGTGCTGCCATCATAATAGCTAAAAGTAGGTTCACAGTCTATGAAATCCAAGAAATCACTGATCGAGAAGATGGACATGATTGACAAGATGCTGATAGTGAAACAGAAGAAGAGCATCTGAAACAGAGGACAATGTTAAAATCAATTCAGAGCATGAGGAATATCCTCTGATGAAGAGACTGATGTGCAGCAAAATGCTTTAAGGGAGGCATTCATGTAAAAAAAAATGCCCAAACAGCATGCTCTTCACCCCCCTCTGAAACTCGGGGTAGAATGACACCTCAGAACATAACCAGATTGACCACAGTGCCCACAGACTCTTCAGGAAAAATGAGTTCAACTGTTATGGTTTTATTGGTACTGTAAGGGTCAACTTTGACCCATAACAAAAAAGTGAATTTATTCATAATTAAATTAAACAAAATTAGCTCGCAAACATTAATGTAACCGAATTGTGAACATAATAGGAGGGTTAAAAAGGAGGATTTTGGCCTCGAGGGACTTGCCTAGGAGGCAGCCCCAGTAGACTGAAGTATGTTTATAGCTTTGTTAACAAAGACAAATCACATCTGCTAAAAATTCCCCCAAACTCTAATATCGCCTGTCCAGCTGATAACACTGTTAGTTTCAGTGAGTGCTGAGAGAACTCGGAAAATGTGCACAGCAGAGAAGGGGATGAGGGACCGCGCGCGTGACGGCGCGTTGGTGATGCGCTAGAGCGGCAGGCTCCGCCCCGTTACTACGGACGCACGCGCGGATTCGAATCTCGGTCCGGGCCCCACACGCTCAGTCTCCGCTCAACCTGAGGCAGAGCTTGCCGCGCTCACCGAGCACACACGCGCACACCGGCGCTCCGAGGACCCATAACTGCTCTGTTCTCCCCTTTTCCTCCAGGAGCTCTTCACCATGACGCCCCTCAGCAGCGCCTGCGTCCTCCTGCCTGTTGCTCTCCACCTCCGTAAGTTCACTGGGTGTCATTATATGGTTCGATGTGCTCGGTGTGAAACTGGCTGTGAAAGCAGGACTGCTGGTCTTCTTTTAAAAGTGCTTACTTCTGAAAAGACAGCCGGGACTCCTCCAGCCAGCGCTCCGGGCGGTGTTTCAGGATACTGAGCACTGAGTGGGGAATCGTGATAAACACCGTTATAAAGTAGAGGTCGCCGTGCCTCGTTTTAATCCCGCGCTGCTCTTTTCATACATCTCTCCTTTTCTGTCTGGCTCTCATATGAAAGTTATAATAAAACTCCAGTAATCCTGTCCGTTGAGTCGTACAGCAGTGTGAAGGCAGACTGAAGCTCCGCTACGCTGTAGAGTTGGCTCGTTTCGATTCAGTTAACAGAAACGATTCTTTCGAACTGTCTGTTTAAATGAGCCGAACGTCAGACTAAACGATTCAACGATTCAGAAGTCCGGTCAGCCTTATTCTTCTTCACACTGAGACTCGGAGCAGCGAGTCAATGTTTTGTCGTTGTTCACTTATACAGACACGGAATGTACAAAATATAAACACATATCGGCTCTTCTTAAAATATTACGAGCTTAAAGATGAATTCCACTCATTTTCTCAAAACTAAATGGTTAAGATGTGTGAAATGCTCTGTTTTAGAGAAACTTACAGAGTGTTCACAGTGATGTTGATAGGAACCAGATATCTGAGTGAAATACCGCTAAAGCTTTCCTCACAGAAAGCTGTGTGAAGTGGTTGTGAAAACGCCATCTGAGGCCTAAAACTGCTTTGTTCTACAGTAGTTTTGAGACAAAGAATTGGTCTAAACCTGACTTCTGTAGAAGTACTGTATGGCGGAGAGATACATGCAGGACGTTATGAGGCAAAATAGTACCTTTTTTTCTCAGATTCACGACTGTTTCACCATTATCAACCTTACATATAAAACTCTGAACGTGTAGATTCGTTTTGGGTAATAAATGGCTAGATTTGCGTTGAAAGCATCGATTCCTGTTTTTATTCACTACTGTAAATGAATCAGAGTCAGTTTGTCTACAGTGCACCATTTCATATCAAACCACTCTGGATTACTTTGTTTACATCTCAAAAACCGAATTAATAAACCGAATTAAAGGAATTTTAAAAATCGGTGGAATTCCCCTTTTTAAAAGCCGCCTTGCCACAATGAGTTTGATTTCTGGGGAGTTTTTTCTGCTTTCATTATTAATTTAAAACAAAAAATGTTGATTCAGTTTATTGTTTACTGAAAACAGTGAGGATTCAGATTTCTCTCCTAAACCGAGTTTAACGGTCCTGGGCTCGGGCGCCACAGAAGTTCTGAAAAGCCCCGGATGTTGCCTGAGCGCAGCCCCGCTCTCCGTCTGCTCGTCGCCGAAAGGCTCATGGCGATGTAACAGTGTTCCTCTGAGGATTATGTGGGAAGGGAAAACACGCCGATAGAAATAAATCATGAATGAAGCGCATCTGCCCTCTCTCTCTCTCTCTCTCTCTCTCTCTCTCTCTCTCTCTCTCTCTCTCTCTCTCTCTCTCTCTCTCTCTCTCTCTCTCTCTCCTTCGTCTACCTGCGCCCTCCACCACACACAACACCACCACTCCAGCAGGCTGTACTTTTTGGTAGAGAACACGCTGTAAAACACGAACAGTTGTGCTGTTTAGGATGTAAATCTGTAAAGAGAACGACGAATAAGCCCGACATGGTGGAGAACAGCTCGCCTGAGTGTGGAGCAGTTTCAGTGGGGCTGCCTTAATCCAACGTCACTGAAGGGCAGGTCGTGTCACAAAACGATGATGATATAATACGTGGTTTTGACATTTCATGTAGTGACTAAATCCCTCTCACAGTACGTGTGACCTGTCTCATCAGATAGACTTTTCAGACAGTGCCATGAGTGCATTGCTAAAAAATGTGTTACAGCAAAGGGGGCTGTGTTTTTTTCCTGGACCATGTAAAACCAACCTCTGCAAAATTCCTGCACGTCTGAAAATGAAAACATACTGCGGGACTCAGGGGGGAGTCAACCCAGTTAGCGCACTGAACAGCATATGGACTCCTGATCAGGATGTGCTTTAGGGGACCAAATCCTTGGACAGTGGGATATGAAAATAGATAGGATGCAAAAACACATATTATAAGCGTGTACTAAATGCTCTTGAAAATCTAGGGGCGGACAAAAAAACAATGGAAGCATTAGACAAGCACATATCAATAATGAGTGAGGCTGCCTGTTCTTCATCACTTCAGTCCTTCTCGGCATGCTTTTATGCACATCTGAACTATTTCTAATGGGAAGGAGAACTGCTTTTCAAGACCAGCTTTTCCCAAACCAGAGGCCTTTACAAAGCATTCTAATGTACATTCTAATGTATCCATTGTTTCCAAATAACAGGCTCATCATACATAATAGAATTATTCTAGAACTGATATTTGGAGAAATGAAACTGTTTTACTCTATTCAGATCAGTTTCAGTTCAAAACAGCTTTACCGCAATCTAGATCCAGGCCCCTAATGAGCAGGCCAAAAGTGACAACTGTTACTTGTTAGCTATTTATTAGCCTCTTAGCTCCAGTGCAAAAACTTAAGAAGAAGGAAAAAGATGTTTTGGTCGCTTAACAATGTTTGGTGTAAAGAGGGAAAACTGTAAATTAGATTTTTCGCTGATCCATTCCTTTAAAGTAGAATTCCACTGATTTTGCCAAAATTCTGCATAATTCAGTTGTTGAGATGTCAATAAAGTCATTCAGAGTGGTTTGTTTGAACTGGTTCATTGAAGAGAAACTTACAGAATCAGGTTTGTTTACAGTTGTGATGATAGGAACCAGTGGTCACAATGTCTACAACACAAATATAGCCATTCTATTTACTATCCAGAACAACCTAACATTTGTCATTGATTAGGTATGTTACAGTCACGAAATTCTAGCTGATGACTAATTGTCATATAAAGATTTATGGTTAACAATTTTATTGTCTTTTATGCAACTAAAGCAGCTAAATCAGCTGATTAGCTATATTGCTTCCTTTCTATCTTTACTCTGTAACCGACGCTAGGTCGTACTGACGTGAAATTATATATTGCACTGTAGTCAAAAGTTTCTACTCTTAGACAGAATCATGTGTGTGCAGAAGTTAGCATTAGCTATCGAGCTAATGAATCAAAACAACAAACATTTCCCTAACGTGTTGTGTGTGTTACAGCACCCTTTTAAGAACTTGTGTTGTTTCTGTATAACCCACAGCTTGTCTGAGTTAATGTGTTACTTGCTTTATTATATTTTCTCTCAGCTGAACTGACGAAAACATCTATTTCATATTCTGCGTATGATCCAACGTGGAAAGCAACTGTTAAAAATAACTGCAGTCAGTTTAAATAATTGCAGTTATCTCAAATAACTGCGATCAGGTGATTTTGTAATAACAACAGTAAAATTGTGGTAAAGTAAAAATATGTTTTCTTTTGCCTTACATATACCTCTCCACCATGAATGACTTTAGGCCAAAATCTTATCACAAAACTGTCGTAAAACACTGTCTCATGCATGTATCCAAAACCATTTCATGTAATAACTCTTTATACATCTGGCTCCTGTCACCACTGCTGTGAACAATTCTGACTCAACTTTATCTAGAATGAAGAATTTCACATCAAACCACTCTGAAATGACTTTGTTTACAATTGAACCACTTAATTATGCAAAAAATGGAAAATCAGTGGAATTTACCTTCAAGACACAAATAGTGAGATTAACAAAGACTTTTGGATCATACAGAGGAAAGATCCATGAAACAAGTTACTAATGTTCAGAGTCTGTCAGGAAAAGCTCTGGTGCAATGCCACTTGTTTTAGTCATGTAGCAGATGCTGGGTGTGAGAAACTGGAAGAAGCTCAATATGAATGTATGTCACTACCAGAGCTTGATTTTAGAATGAAAGGATGCCATCGCCTCTGTCAAACAAAAAAAAGACAAAACCCTTTCCATCGCCTTAATTAGTGTGACATCCCTTAAGATGTCTATTATCCACACTGCAGGAGTTCTTCATGTCAAACAAGTAAGTTATGATGAGGGCAGAGCACATGCGCCTACACAAGAGGTGGTTATGTAGGTTCACACACTTTCACTTTTCAATGTCTGTGCTGTGGAGTGTTTTTTCAAAATCAGCGCGAGCACCCGCTGCTGTCTGGGTTGCGAGGTTTGTGGCTCGCCAGCCAAATTGGGCTAGTTTGAAAATGCTGTCGTGGGAGAAAATTATTTTTAATTACTTAAAAATTTAGTTTCAGCTTTTTGTGGTCAGCTGGAGATTTTTGCTGGACCTGGCAAACCTGCCTGCTGTAGGGAATTCTAAAAGTGGTCGGTTAAAACGACCATCCTGTCTGACATTTTCTTACAACTTGACCACTGATTACTACCATTCTCTGTGGATCTTATAGCCCAAATCAGAAGCCCACACAACTTCACCTAAAGTTTCTGAAAGTTTTTTCCTTTTCTACAGCGGCTTACTTCTCAAAACGCAGTCATTTGGTATACATTCACAAATCACATTTTTGGTTGGTTGAGGGAAATGTGACTTGAGGCCACTGTGCAGTGTTATTTTGTTTTAGCAACTAACTTGTTTATCCTTGGCAGCATGTTCTAACTTGCAGTTTTCTTTTTTCTTTAAATTATTTTTTCTCCTGGCTTCCCTTAACACATTTAAAAATGCTATTTCTGTGAATGGCAATGATTAAGCACCAGCTGTCCCATCAGTTCCCCAGTCTGTTAGTCTGTTAGCTGTTTCATGTTGTTTAGAAACTCACGTTAAAGTATTGATTTTAAAATGTGTTTCTTAGCAGAGAGAATCACTGGTAATTAGTATACAGCCTTGTTTCCAAAAAAGGTTGGGACGCTGTGCAAAATGTAAATAAAAACAGAATGCAAATCATTTAAACACTATATTTAATTGAAAATAGTACAAAGACAACATATCAAATGTTAAAACTGAGAAATTTGATCGTTTTTTTTTAAATACTTGCCCATTTTGAATGTGATGCCAGCAACACATTTCAAAAAAGTAGGGACGGGGCAACAAAAGACTGATAAAGTTGTGTAAAAAAACACAACTAATATGATTAATTGGCGACAGGTCAGTAACATGATTGGATAAAAAAAGAGAATCCCAGAGAGGCTGAGTCTTTCAGAAGTAAAGATGGCGAGGGGTTCACCACTCTGTGAAAGACCGCAAGTAGTACAAAAATTTGCAAATAGTGCAAAAATTTAAGAATAACGCTTCTCAAGACAAAATAGCAGTAATCAAGAATGGCTGGCCGTAACCTTCAGGCCCACAAGCGGCACTGCATTAAAAACAGACGCAGTTCTGTAGAACTCTTCCGAAAAGCGTTGTCTTTGAATACAGCTCGTCACTGCATCTACAAAATAAAAAAGTTAAAACTCTGCCATGCAACAAAGAAACCATATATGAACAGAATCAACAGAAACGCCGCCACCTTCTCTGGGCCCAAGCTTATTTAGGATGGACTGAGGCAAAGTGGAAAAGTGTCCTGTGGTCCAACAAATCAAAATTTGAAGTTCTTTTTGGAAATCATGGATGCCGTGTTCGCTGGGCTAAAAAGGAGCGGGACTGCTCAGCTTGTTTTTAGCTCACAGTTTAAAAGCCAACATCTGTGACTGTATGGGGTGCATTAGTGCACATGGCATGACTCATACATCTACGAATGCTGAATACATCTACGAATGCTGAATGATATTTACAGGTTTTGGAGCAACATATGCTGCCTTCCAGATGGCGTCTTTTTCAGCAAGACAATGCCAGACCACCTCCTGCACATACTACTATACATGCCTGCAGTCCAGACCTGTCACCCACTGAAAACATTTGGTGCATTATGAAGTGAAAAAAATGACAAAACAGACTCTGAACTGTAGAGCAGCTGAAATCCGATATCAAACAAGAACGGGAAAACATTTCACTTTCATAACCACAACCTCCTCAGTTACCAAATGCTTACAGTGATGTTAAAAGAAGAGCTGATGCATCACATTGTAAACATGCCCCTGTCCCAACTTTTTTGAAATGTGTTGCTGGCATCAAATTTGAAATGGGCATATATTTTTTTTCAAAAACAATAAAATTTCTCAGTTTTAACACTTAATACTTTATCTTTGTACTATTTTCAATTAAATGTAGGGTTTACATGATTGCATTCTGTATTGCACAGCATCCCAACTTTTTTGAGAAATGGGGTTGTAAACAAATATCAGCATATGGTTCATTGTAAGTTCTCTGTTTCTAAACTTACCCAACTGCAGAAGGTTTTTCAGTAGTGACAATTCTTAATGTTTCACACTGATTTCCAGACTTTGTGACACAATTACTTTAAAACAATGAAATCTAACTGCCCACCATGTGGCCATGAGGGACAGGGATGCAGTCTCACTGCCTGCTGTAAAATGCAGGGGTATGGCTGAAATTAGGCACTCTGGACTAAAACTCTTTCTGTTTCGGTAGTGACATTTTCTGTATATCTAAATCTTCTTTCAGATTCACTTTAAATTAAATTTAAAAAAAAAAAACTTAAAAAAATGCATCATTATTTTCACAAGTTGAAATTTAGTTAGGGTTTGGGACAGCCACCTCCCTGTATAAATGTATATAAATGATATATCCATAAAATGTATATACAAAACCATATAAATGCCTCAATTAATGCCTTGGGTTTAAACAGAGCATAACGCAGTCCTTGTAAATGTCTAAGATCTGAATACTTAATTGTTTTTTAAATTGTTTTTTTAACTGTGAGACTGCAGTTTGAACTAATTTGGTAGAATGGTCCATTTTCTTTTGTATGTGACATTCTTATTTTGGCTCTTCTTGGTGGCTTACTTTGGAAAGTCTTAATGAATTAGTGATCATTCACTAAAAATTTAAGATGAACTACAAACATAATCTACATTTGCTGATTTTGCTGACTGTGGCATGTAACAAACACCCCATATGGTATTATCTTTTTTACACATTCCTAACTGGGGCCTTAAAGTAAGATGACCCCTTTCCACCCCCCATCCCACGCTAAGGAAAAATCTATAGACAAAGACTTGTTGACCTTCGTCTGGTAAACAGTGGAGTAAATTGAGCTCCACTGGCCTTGTTTTATTGTTGCATCCAACATGTAGAGCATTAGCACAATTCTATATTTAAGAGTGAATTAAAGCTCAAAGGGAGATCCTGTTCCTTCCACTTTTTAAAATGATGTGAAATAATTTTGGGGGTTGAATGATGATTGTTAAAAAAAAGTACATAGCTGAGTTGCAAAAGAGCTGTCAGATATCAGTTACTGTATAGCTGTCAATTGCAGTTTAAAATTCTAGCTCTAAACCCAAAATAGATTGTTGCTTAGTTTAGTTGTGATCAGCAATGACAAAAGCACCAGCCTGATCTGGAATCTTTGACTTTTTACTGTACTATGATAGTTCTTCATTTCCTTCTTTATTATCATCATATTTTATTAAAATATTTATAACAATATGCATATATCATCAAGTATGAAAAGAAAATGGCAGTGTAATTGGCACCAAAACTGAATGTCTGAATTTATTGTTATTCCTGTTAATAATAATTTGTTTTTGTGTTTTAGTATTGACATTTAAAGCATGAGAGATCAATATAATGTGTAATTGTAGACGTACTCTGTTTACACAGTTTTGCATTTGAATTGCTGTGTATGCCTCTTGATGTTGACACCCACCCACTTAATATTTCCACCCCTGCATTCACTTCTCCTTAATTTGTGAGATTGGATGGGGTATATGGCAAAAATGATGATCATGATATTATGATACTTCACAATAATTTGTTTTCTGAGATTTAAGAAGTTGGAACAGACAAAATAGAACCTGTAGCACCACATACTATAAATACTCCTAAAAGATACTACAATAAAGGTAGAACTGATTATTTTATTCAGTGTTTTACAAACTGCACTGAACTATATCCAGTCAAACAGGCCTAAATATGCTCACTTTTTATTGAAGCATGTAGTTGGTCAGTGTTCTTTAAGTACTGACGATATCCCAGATATGCTCAGCAAAGCATATTGTGACATAATTTATCATAATAACAATAAAATATTGTTATACTGCCCAGCTCATTTGTGAGAATTAAAACATTATTCTATCACATATTTTTAATGATAAAATCAGCAAGCTATGCTTTTTCATTGGTGGAAAAGAGCAGGTTATCTGATAGTTCGTTCTTTTAGTTTGGGCCTAGAGCTGAATATGCCGTCTTTCATTCTGATCACCTTCTCTTTCATATGTGTCTCTTTGCTTTTAAAGTTTTAGAGGTCTGCAGACAGGTTGCCGCAAGAGAGAAGAGAGCCTTCTTTATATAGCGAAAGTTAAACTTCTTGCCAAATAGGTCACTAACACTGGATATTTTAAGCTGATATTACACATAGATAGAAGGATCTGATCTCTGGAGGAAATATGTAAATGTATATATTTAAGTGAACTCTGTTTATTTATGGATTGAGAGGATTAATTTCAATGAAATTTGTTGGCATATCGGTTTTTATGTCATAAGGCAGGCCACTATCTACATGCTTCTGAATCTCCTGAATCAGGTCCTTTAGATCATGCATTCTCGTTCAGTTTAGTGGTTTCTCTAACATGCCTGATTCAGCTCATAAAAGACTTAAATTGGCTCATTAGTCAGGTATGTTTATTCAAGCAAAACAATAAACTGTTCTTTTTCCCCTCCAAGAGTGGAGTTTGATTCCCCCGTTCAGTGTAAACTGCAACGCTAACTGTGAATTCAAAACATCAAAACATCATGATCATACCGAATTAGGACTGCACTCGTAAAAATAAAGCTTCCTAAATGGTTCTCTGGACATAACGTTCAAGGAAAGCCTTAAAAAAGTAATTCCACAAACTTTTCATAATGTCTGCATAATTAAATGGTAACTAAAGTCATACAGAGTGATTTGAAGTAAAATACTCCATTCTTGAGAAAACTTACCAAGTCAGAATTCTTTACAGTTGGAGGTGTTGAATCTGAAGTGTTGAATGTCTGTAAAAGCTATCATAAAACTCAGGAATCAGGCAGTGTATTTGAAATCATTTTGTGTAATAACTTTCTGTGAGCCAGCTTTTAGAGATGTTAAACACTTTAGCCGTCTGGTTAAATAGTTATAGTTTTAACATAAGGTTTGGCCTAAAACGTAGTTTGCACTGTCTAATGCATTGTAAGGCAAAACAGTACCCAAAGAAACTTGTTTCATTCTAAAATGCTGTGTATCCATTTGATGTTTAAAGCCCACTCCCAACAACGTATCATGAAAATAAGAACATTTTTGAAAGTGGTCTATAATGTGATTTCAAATGAAACCCTTCACGTTTTTGTCAGTATTACTATTTTACCATTATCAACATTACATATAAAAACTCAGACGACATGTGGAGGTTCACTGGTGGTTTTGAATAGCAAATAAAATGGCTTTAAAGTTTCTCCACAGTGTATCTTTTCACATCTCTGCCATTCTGAATGACTTTGTTTACATCTCAAGGACTGCATAATCCAGAAATTTTGAAAATCATTTGCCTTTAATTGGTATATAACCTTTACTTTATGTGGACATTTATAAACTTGAAAAAAAGGTTCTTCACACTTGCACATCTCACTTAGGAAAAGTTAATTACAAAATTAATTGAAAATTAATCGAAAGGTTCTCGAGAAGCCTTTTGGCACCTTCATTTATAAAAGTGTCTGTCAGATCCTGAGGACTAATAGAAAAATAATCTGCCAGCATAAAATTTTGGGTTCATTTAACTTCAGACAATACATCAACAGATCAGCAATGACTATTTACATTATTTCAAGTTCAGTGAAACTAAATTTTGAAGGCAATGAGGTCTTTAAGTTAAAACACCAAAAACGTTTTTTTTTTCTCTTTACAGTGTGGTGAGGTTTACTGCCATGGCTTTGGATCAAGGCTGTTCAGGAATATACATGCTGTAATAGGGATTTAACAACTCCGAAAAATATGCTTAATCTTACCCACTGAATTGAAAATGGCCTTTCTGGGTGCTTTTGTTTTTCTTGACGTTGGAACTACATTATTTAGTTTGGTGATGCAAATTGGAGCTTTATTTGGTTTGATGCATGAGAAAAAAGAATGAAGTCAAAATTGAGGCCTTGTCTCTTCTTTTGAAGGTCACAATTGAACACTTATTTCAGCCGATCTTTGATTTCTAGTCATAATTGCACGCCCCTGTACTGTAAGCTGCCCTCATGCAGACAGAAGGACAAACTGAATATCTCTTCTTTATGTGTGACCCTGAGTCATCAGGAGTTGTCTTTGCGAGTTAACTTTCCCCGTAATTCCACATCGGCCCTGCCGCAGTAATTTCCCTCTGGCCGTACTCAGAGGAGGCTCTGCGTGAGGCGAGGTCCCTAAACAAACACAGCGAAATGAGAGCGCGGTGAAAAGCTTGATGCCGTCCCCACTACCCGCCTCCGTCTGATGCTGGAGATGAATATTCATGGCTAGTGTGACTTGCTTTTTTTTTGTGAGGAGTCACAGGAACTTGTGTCCTCTGAGCACTAATGAATCTTGGGGTGATTCAGTAGCTGTATGTCTGTAAGAGGGAGATGGAGAGAGAGAGAGGAAGAGAGAGAGAGAGAGAGAGAGAGAGGGAGGGACAGAGAGAGTTTGCTGGGTAATTAAAGTAAGCTGAATAGCGTATACACTTCACAGTCTGTAGAGAACACTGGCATTTTCTTACTGGACATCCAAGGTCACTGCAGCACTTTCCCAGGTGGTTGATGCTGTGTAGGCTGCAGATTTCGAACAGTAGTAACACTTCTGATATCCCGCAGGGCCTACGGAGGGTAAATGTAAAGTTAAATGTGGTCATTGTCATTTGGTCAGTTGCTGCAACTGCAGGGACCCTGCACAGGGCCTTTGCTGAGAGAGGCCAAGCTAAAAATCAGTAGAGTTTTAGGCTACTGACAGCAAGTGAGGTATAGACCACGTAAGCCGGATGGTGTGCAGTGCTGAGCTGGATAGATTATTAAGTGCATGTTTTCTTTATAAACCAATGAAGGAAATGGTACGTTATTTCTAAAGTGTTCATGAAATAAATCAAAAATCTATACCACCAGTGACTCTCCTCAGTATATAAATACACTTCACAAAAGTCATAGGGTGCATTCAATTCTGTTTAACAGTACAGTGTTTTGAGCAGAATGGATTAGAGCCAGATTTGGACAGAATATGTGAAAAGTATTGATGAAAAGCTATTGATGGCTGAATATTGAATACACTGTCCTAAATGTATTCAGCAGAATATTCCATTAAAGTGCATAAAAGAGTAACTTATTCATCAACCCAAGAGAAAAAGCTAAGCTGTATCGTCAGTCATCAATATTACTTAGTCAGTGGTTCTCAATCCAGTCCTCAGAGACCCCCAGATGGTCCACTTTTTTGCTTGATCTCAACTCCAAACACATGGGGAGAGAGCAAAATAAGGAGCGTCAGGGGGTCCCTGAGAACTGGCATGAGAACCACTGACTCAATTCATACTGTTTCTCTGAGTTACCAGTTTTCTTCATGTAATTTTTTGGTAACTTTGTTGCTCTTGAGGGATCAACATGATAGGACTAGAACATGTGACAGATTAATCTACTCAAGTTTAAACCAGAGCTCTTTGTTATACCAGTATCACTTTAGTCTGATCTTTAGGCTGATCTCATCTAATTCAAATCAGATCATAACAGAGGATTTCAAAAGTATAATAACTTTACACAGATGACAGTAAGACTAAATTAAATGAGGAGCTATGCTAATAATTCTCTTTAAAAGGTGCATAATAAATCTATATCCTGTGTACTGCCTTTTTGAAACTGAAATTCAGGAGGCACTGGGCCTAAAATCGAATCAAAATGAAAGTTGGTCTTTTCTACATGACAAAACTAAATAAATAAGTAAAGTAATAAGTAACTAAGTAAATAAAATAAGAACAGTTAACATAAAATACACTTTCTAAGATTATTGCAATATGTATATTATGTTCCTACAAAATCCAGTGTCCCTCGACAACAGAGAACAGTTGGTCATCCAAGGCAAGGAATTCCATTTCACTTTGGCACTGCTGTTCCTGATTTTGGTTGTCATTTATCAGCACAGACTTTCTTTTTCAGTTCTGCTGATTTGCTGTATTCTGTGTATTGAGTGGGTGTTTTTTTTCCAATAGTGTTTCAAACCTATAGTGGAGAAGTTTTTGGGAGGTGTTCACCATCTTAATACTTGACAGTAATAACAAATCACTTGTCTACATCTCTTACAGAAACTGTGAATTAATTGCACACACTCGATATTTTCACTGTTGACTTGATGCTGCTCAAACTGTTTGAATGCATCTGCCCTGACCAGCAAAGGAGAGTGAAGGAAGTAAACAGCGTCTTTAATCACTACTTCTAATTTTAGTTACCATTAAAAATGTATATTTATTTACTTTGTATTTTATTTGTTTATTTGCATAGTGGTAGATTGTTTTTACTGTTTAACATTTCAGGCTTATTAGGCTTATTTAATTTTTTAGTAAAAAGAATTGGCCTATTTTCTCTTTCTGCCAAAAGCTGAAAGTGCCATTTTTTGCCATTTGCAGCTAAAAATTCACAGCTGAAATTTCAGAGCACCATATTATTCAGAATACAGACTTGCAACTAAAGCCTTACCATAACTATACAGAAAAACTTTATTAACTTTATCATTATTATAAATATGCTGAAGTTTATTGTAACATTTTTGTGTAATGTGTGTGTGTGTGTGAGAGAGAGAGAGAGAGAGAGAGAGAGAGTGAGTTCAGGTAGAAGAAAACAAATCTTTGTTGTCATTTGTGATTGGTGGGGGTGTTGTGGAGGAGGACATAAGAAAAGATTAATATGGCTGTCACTTCCTTTAGACCACACTTGACTGACTGCTCACTCGACTGTTCATACCGTCAGACAGCAGAGCGGAGACGGCTCCACTCCGGCTTTCTGTTTAACTCGTAGGCTCTGGGGAGCGAGGAGGAATAGTTTGCCAAAGATAACCAGAAGAGGGGAACTGTGTAAACTGCAGTGAGGTCAGACAAGAGGTCAAAGTAAACATTCAGCCTTTTTTTCAAAATTTCTCCAGAATCTTCTTAATCCTAAGTGTATTAGACTAGTGAGATTCATTGGAGGGCTTTGCTGCCAGAGATTTGACATGGTACTTTTCTGATAACAGGCGTGAACTGGACCAAGATTTAGGTCACAGTTTGACATACTTCACTTTTTTGGACATTTTAACAGTGTCAAAGTCAAGACCGGACAGGTCCGGGAATATGTTACTTTGGATAAATCTCAGAGCAAGAAAAAATGGCAGATTTTGAAAGAATAGTGTAGCATTCACTTTTCCAAACAGTAGAAGTATATAACTTGCACTGAACAAGAGTTCCCACTTTAGTATCTCATGTGACCACCATGTTTTGTGGAGCAGCACAAAATGAAAATGAAAAGTGTTGCATTTATATTTTTGTTCTGTATTAAATATACACTGATCTCTCGATTTGAGTACTAGGTTCACTATTTGGTGTTCTAGTAATATTCTAAATAAAATTTGAAGACAAATGATGACTGTAGCCATATCACAGCCTACTGGAAATGATATCACCCATCTCCATGATGCACACTGTCACATTCTCCTTCATTATGTTACACACTTAAACTAGACAAACAGTTTCTAGGATGGACAATTCAACACTGTAAAGAAACTGAATGCAATAAAGTAGAGTAGAGCTGTGTAAAGTGCAGTAAAATCGAATGGAATGAACATTTTGGGTTTTTAGTTTACATTTTTTAAATTATTTAAACTTTTTAGAAGATTAAAAATAAGGACCAAATAAGCTTCATCAGAATCTATTTATTACTTTCGTGATCACGGGTAGACAAAAAAGGGATTTCCTAACTGACCATCTAACTTATATTGACGCTATTGCTGTACCCCGAGGGGTCCCTGATGAGTATAAAGCGTGTAATTAGATAGCTGCAGGATTTGAGTCTGTTTTTGTTTGCGTTACTGTCAATAAGAATGTAGATTGGATCAATTATATTTGGAATAATCAGCAGCGTTTAGCAAATTTAATGCAAGATGCGCTGAAGGCCTTGGGTGAGCAAATGCATCACACCTCTCAAATGGCATTTCAGAATCGACTGGCTCTAGATATGTTACTGGCAGAAAACGGATTGGTGTGCCATAGTGTTGTACAATTATCCCCAATCATATGGCTGTTAATGGCTCATTCGTGACTGTAGTGGCAAAACTAACAGTCCTCCAGTTGAAATGAAGAAGTTTTCGGGGGTGCAGAATTATTGGACATAGTGGTTAAATTCATACTTTGGCAGGTGGGGTGCATTGGCTCTGAAATAGTGATAGGGTTATCCTATGCCTGAGAGGATCAGTCATGCATACTTTTGAGCAGTCAATTACTTGTGATTTGCATGCCAAAGTTAGGATGAAGAGGGCCTGAGGTTGGGGGATCTAAATAACAGGAAAGGAGAAGAAAGGAGAGTTGTGCGATAAATGCTGTATATATACACACCGATCAGGCATAACATTATGACCATATCCTATGAAAATATCCTTTTTTTCTACGCTCATTGTCCATTTTATCAGCTCCACTTACTATATAGGTGCACTATGTAGTTCTACAGTTACAGACTGTAGTCCATCTGTTTCTCTGCATATTTTGTTAGCCCTCTTTTACCCTGTTCTTCAGTGGTCAGGACCCCCATGGACCCTCACAGAGCAGGTACTATTTGAGTGGTGGATCATTCTCAGCACTGCAGGAACACTGACGTGGTGGTGGTGTGTTAGTGTGTGTTGTGCTGGTATGAGTGGATCAGACATAGCCGTGCTGCTGGAGTTTTTAAACACTTACTGTCCACTCTATTAGACACTCCTACCTTGTCAGTCCTTCTTGTAGATGTAAAGTCAGAGATGAAAGCTCATCTTCTGCTGCGCAGTTTGTGTTGGTCATCCTCTAGTCCTTCATCAGTGGTCACAGGACGCTGCTCACTCTACGTACCGCTGTTACATCTTGTTTTGAAGGGATCCTGTAGCTTTCCACTTTGCTGTTGCTTTTGTTAGTTTCTCTCCCACGAGCACTGTCCAGTCAAGTCTGCTGAAGACATCCTACGGTGCTGAAGTTACTGATATTACTGATATTGCAGCATCAGTGGTGAGTTTTGCCGCATCAGTGGTGTGTTTGTAAAGGATCAGTCAGACTCAACGTACTGCGAGGATAAACAAATTCGGCATGGCAGTACCCGGAAATAGCTTTGGTTTTATCAAGAGAGCCATAATGGAACTTGCCATTTGAAAGATGTTAAAAAGTAGAAGAATGCAGCCACAGTCACAGCATGATCTGCTGGACTTCACAGTGTAACTAAGGATGGTTTGAAGGGTCAAACTAGGAAAACGCTGCTAAAAGAATATTGCTGGTAATAATTTTTTAGGTAAACCTCATATTAACATGTTAACTTTGACACCAGACATTTTTACACAAGCAACATTGTGTAAAACTTTGTAAACAATTCAACCTAAAGCAACGTGAGAGCCTAAACTGTAACAGACTGAGGCGCTAGTTGTAACAGTCACTAAAAAAGACGCAAAGAATAATAACTTCAGTACAGGTGACCTTTCCCACTATATGTGCATCAAAACAAATATGATTTATGAAAAGAGGCTGTGACAAATAGGTCAGATTGATTTTTCACCACAAAGTGGAAGAGCTAACCCTGCATGTATTTAAATTCCTGTCAAAAAGTAAGTACAAGTTATTTATTTTTCAACAACAGGGAAAAAACATTTTATATACATTTTAACAGAAAATGACATGGGAACCTCCACAACTAAATATAATATAGGTTTTTTCAGTATTTTGCCCTGATTACAGCTTCCATTCTTTTCAAGAGACTTGCTGAAAGCAAAGAAAGCAAAGAAAACTGCAGTGATATTTTTGCACAGCCCAAAGTCCAGTTTTAGAAGCTGGTTGCATTTTCTGCTTCTCACAATCCAAGTAATCCCACATTAAATGATGTTGAGGTTTGGACTCTGGAGTGGTCAGTTCATTGTTCTGAGAACATCAGCAGTTTCTTTGATTTCTTTGCACATCTGAAGGGTGGTCTCTGACTTTTGCACAGTACTGTGTACTATTTACATGATGCTACATAGTTCTTTTTTAATTAACTTGTACACACAAAAATCCAAAAATTGAACCGTTTTTAATTTATATAGGTAGTCTGAACTCTCACTGTAATCATTGGGAGGCTTAGTCTTAACATTGCGTTACATCCAACGCTACACAGTGGAAAAAGAGTGCAGGAGAAAATGAAGCAGCATTCTGTGAAGCAGGAGACAGAAGAAGAAGAAGAAACAGCAGTTTGAACTAGAGCAGTCTGTATACCTGGAAGCATGTGCTAACCCTGATAAGTTACAGCTGGGCACTTTAGCACTGAAGTCAATAAAAACTCATTAGAGCAGGAGCCGGCTCTGCTGCGAGTGTCCACTCCAATGAGCTTCACATTTATTCTCCATCACAGGACTGGAGATAGAACCCCATCGATCCTAGCCTGAAGCTCATTTACTTGGCCGATGGTGAATTGCCTTAATGTGGCTCTAACCTGCACTTTTGTCAGCAGGACACTTTGGTTTAAGCTTGCGGTTGTGCCGATTTACGTGTATGATTCTGTAACAATAGAGATGAGAAACATGTAAGAAAGGTTAAAGGTCAGTGAAGAAACATGGAATGTTTTCTGCTGTGCTTTGTTTCGCTGCAGATGCATGTAGATTAACACGGCTTGAGATTTTGCCACCTGCTACCCTCTCAGTTAAGAAGTTTGAGGCGTCTATTTTCTCAGTGGAGGCCAGTGGTCGAGAATAATACACTAGTCTCTCAGCTCCCATTCTGTCAGCGTGTAAGAACACCGTCTAGCTTCATCACGTCTGCCGCTGGTCCTCTGACACCATGTCCTAGGAGCTTGTAGTTTCGTCTGCCCAAAAATAGCAGCACCACAACTTTCAGCTCACCCCCCTCTTTTCTAATCCCTCGAATAAGGAGCAGTTTAGGCATGTTTATGAAGTGCTGGAGCTCCAGAGTTAGCAGTGACAGAGCATCCCAACTCATTAGCTCGACTGAAACCCCAGGCACACGCTAACGAAACCCAGTTTGGGGTAGCCTTTGATTCTCTGCCCTCCAGCGTAACGCAGGTGCTCTCAGCCACCCACCTGCCAATTAATCGCACTCCCTGCTTTGCGGTGTCCAGCCTATCTGGCTCAAACTGCCACTGGGATGGTCTAGAGGAGACCCCGACTTCCCGAAGATCCCTCCCACACGTGGAACATCCCTGTCAGACATGGCTGCAGGCAGTGTTCCTTAAATGCATAATAGATTGGGAAGTTCTCTCGTTTACTCAACATTTTTTCTATATATATATATTTTTAATTGGCTTACATAAGAACTCACTAGGTAAACTATTTGATGCCATGAATCTTTCATGGGATTGCTCATTGAATTACCCCCGTTAAATAATGCAAAGTGGCAAGGCCAGATGCTTCTGCACAGGTTCGGCTTCTTGAGTTTTCTCGAAGACCCCTTTGTCCACATGGTCAGTATGTTTTTTTTTGTTTTTTTATTTTATTTATTTTTTTTTTTTACCATTGACTCATATAGCAATCCGAAATAGGATTCAAAAAGAATACTCAGGCTCATAGACGGCTTATCAGTAGCACCACTGATCAAAGTAAGAAGTGTCTGCCTTACTAAGTCTCTCAACTCCTCATCATTTTCCCTTTCCATTTCATCTTACTTTTGCTCTCCAATCACACGTCATCGCACTTCAAAAAGAGAGAAATTTCATATCGATTTCAGCACTGGTCAGTCGCCACTAGTTTGAGTGTTTCAAATCCATACTGCAGGGTCAAGCCTGCATGTGATCTTGCCAAACAGTTTACTATTTCTCACCTGCCAACAAAGCAGCTGTGCTCAGAGGGAAAGTGCAAAATTCATTCTGATTTAGCATTGTCAGCTGCACTATATGTCAGGTTTCAAACCCACACCAGATGGCAGACCTACTCACAATCGTAAGGAGTTAAACGTTTTCATTCCCCAACAAAGCAGCCTTTTTTATGTAGACTAGAGAAAAGGATCAGTGTGACATTGGTCAGAACACAAATGATTCAATTTCTCTGGAGAAGCCCAACTTAGAGGCCTTTGAGACCAGAGACAGGCATGCAAATTCTTCATTTAATACAGGCTGGATCGATTCCAGCTGTTTCACCAGATGTGGCATCTATTCTCATGATTTGTTCAGGCGAACCTGCATTTCATTTTTTAAATGTTTATCAGGATATTGGTTCTTTTTTATTATCCCAACGATTCTGCAGCCTACTCATTACGAGAGCTTTTGTGATGTCCTTTTGTGATGTGCTTTTGTAGGCTAATTGGTTTTCTGCTATTGTCCGACTTATATGCCAGTGCCAAGTGGTTGCAAAAAAGCAGGCATTCAGAAGCAGAGCTGTTTGTATTAGTGTGAGAGAGAGCCTATTAATGTGAAGGTTGTGGAACATTGGAAAGGTTGTATTGGGTTCTTCTTCTGCTCGTTTGGCTGAAAAGCTCCTCACAACGTTGCATTGTGCCTCAGACTATTTTTAAACCTGCTGCCTGGATGGTTGGGGGCCTGTGCTGTCCGTGCCACAGATACAACATAACCGAGCTTACTTTTTCACCACTCCGTCTTAATTGCAGCGCTTTGTCAAAGTCGGACCTTGAACACCTGGTTGGCTGTGCTCGTGTTTTCTCCACTCACTGAAGTAAACACGAGAGGAAAAGGCACACTGGATCAGTGGAGAATACAGAAGCGTTCATAGTGTGATCTTTTTGAGGGTTTTCAATTTCAAGTTGTATAAAGTAGAGTTGTAGTGCACTGGTGGGCCACTGATATCCACATGGGAGTCCGGTCCTATTCCCTCATTACTTGTTACATAATATTTTTCCTAGTGTATAATCATTCAACATTACTTCATAAAGCTCTCTGATCAGCACATTATGTAATGTTCTGATAGAAATTATAATGATTTAAATTTTGCTGCAGCCTTCATTTTCATCTCTGCTCACTCCTTCTTAATGAAGGGAGAGTGAAGGGGTTTGGTAGAAATTAGAACACGTCTGGATTCTCCCAGACTTAAAATGAAGGCGACTTTCAAAAAACAGAAAAAGTTCATCTTTAAAAAGAGGTTTCAGAATGCTGTCCTCTCTTGTGCCTCATTAGTATGATATCAGCATGAAATAATTTAGGCTTTGTGTTTGAGCAGTGTGCAAGATCACCGCTTTTTTAACTGCCCTATTGCAGACATAATGAGGCGTCTTCAGTTGTAAGGCTCAGAGTAGCACATCAGATGAAACGCTCAGTGTGTGAACGAAACATCACCAAGGTACACAAAGGGTTTTGTGAGTATTGTATGTAATTACCTCAAAGCTCCGCTAGATCGGCCTTGTTAAAATGACTGCTGTTTCTCGTGTTCTAGAGATTAGTAGCGCAGTGCAGGGGGATGTACACGACTGCTGTCAACATCAAGCAAAATCACTGGAATTAGTTCTTATGTGGCGTAAGAGGCTTTGGATAGCGAGGAAAAATGACCATTTCTTATTCACCCACTTTCGCTCTACCATTCTCTCTAACATCAGTCACTGCCTTTGATATAAATGGTCTGTAAATCTGAATTAGATTAAAAAGCTGAGTCCTGTATTGCTTTATTGAGAATAGCTGTCACAACATTGTTGGTTTTCTTAAGCTGAATTAGATCAAAAGGATTGGGTCTGTAGCTAGAATAGTAGTCGGCCAGAGAAGATTGTCTTATTCATTTTCAATAAGGTTTTGAATACTAGAATTTGGGAAGTACTCTTACTTCTTACTTACAATTAGGACTGCCAAGATCATGAAATTTTAGCTGATGATTAATTGCCATATAATAAATTACAATTAATGTCTTAATTGTGATTTCTTGTTCATTTTTTGCAACTATAAAAATACAAGCCTAAAGTTGCCATATTGGCTGATTAGCAAGCCATGTTTACTTAGTTAACACTGGTTGTACTGACGAATCAACGTTGCATGCACTCACACAACTGTCTGTAGTTACATGGAATTATGAGTAGAGTTGAGCAAAGCTGCATGTTCATCACGAGAGTGTGAAAACACTCCTTCTATTAACATAAACACTAAAAACGTAAAATTAGCTACATAGCTAACAAAAAACCAAACATTACTCAGCACTTCCCTGTTCGCGCACCATATGAGAAGTGAGAAGTTTTTGTGTCTTCTTTAGCATGTCAGCATGCACCAGAATATTGAACATAATGTGACAGAGCTAGCCAGACGCTTGCGGTAAAAAAAACAAGAAATGAGGCTTTACTTGTAAAGGGTTTGACAAGATTCGTAGTCAGTGAACAGGCATGGGTCAAATCCAAAACAGCAAAAAGACAATAACAAAGGCAACCAGGTCCAAAAGGGCAAAGACTAAAAGGCAAAGTCAGAAAATCCTGCAAAAGGGTCAAATACACAAAAATGGCAAACAGGAAACGCTCAGTAGCTCTGCAGTGAGAAGTAGTACCTCACAACTAACCTAATCTACAGCCTAGGCTTATAAACTGAACTATTAATATTGTTGCACCACAAAAAACCTGGGCCCTTTCAGGCAAAATAAAGGCTCCATGGAGAAATACTTCTTCCATCTTAAAATTAAAACGGGACTGCAGAAGAGCAGAGAGGCTGTGGAGAAACACCATGTACAAAAACACAACTGGAAAACTTTAACAGTAGAATAAAGTCTACTAGGAAAGCATATTGCTTGCTTTACTTGATTAATAATTAGAAGAGTAATACATCCCTGTTATCTCATTCTCATCTGAATTTCTCTCCGCTGCTTTATGTGATGATTTTCCATTGTTTTTTCATGACAAGATTACTGGCATAAGGAAGGACATACCTAGCGCTCCTCACATTAGCTTTACTACTCGGCCACCAGTTAGCCATATTACTAGCATTGTATCCTATTTTAATGTGATCAACATGGAAACGCTCTTAGAAGCCATTTTATTAATGAAATCTTCAGCATGTTCTCTTGATCCCTTACCAACTCATTTCTTCAAACAAGTTTTAAGCTCATTATCTGCTGAAGTTCTCACCATTGTTAATCAGTCGCTGCAACAGCCGTTATCAGGCTGGAGTCTTGACCCATCCATGCTTGATAATTACAGACTTCTCTCTAACTTTCCAATTCTTTGCAAGATTATTAAAAAAGTTGTGCGCATCCAGTTGGATGATTATCTTAATGCAAACTATCTTAATGAAACATTTGTTCATATTTTGTGGCATATCACAGCACTGAAACCGCACTTGTCAAGGTCCTATTTGACTTTCAGAGTTGGCAGAGACACATGTAGCCTCTGTTTTAGTTATGTTAGATCTAAGTGCTACTTTTGATGACATCAACATTTGGATGTCTAACAATTTTCTGCAGTTTAATGAAGAGAATACTGAGGTTCTCATAAATGGAATCAGTGTACAAAGGAAGGGCATTCAGGCTTATCTAGATGCACTCTATATGAACTTAGAGGCCAAACAATGTGTACAATGTACGAACAATTTAGTAGATGTTCTTGAGAATTGACTTAGTTTTAAGAAACATAGTGGCACTACATGCAAAACAGCCTACTGTCACCTTGGCAATATGGCAAAGGTCTGGAACATCCTGGCCTCTGCAGACAGCAAGAACCTTGTCCGTGCCTTTGTCACTTCAAGATTAGACTACTGTAATGTAATCTATTACATACCTGCAGATCTGTCTCACAAGAAGAAGAAGGATCGCATTACATCTGCACTGCAGTCACTCCAGTGGCCACCTGTGTCTTTCAGAACTGATTTTAAGATTCTCTTATTCATTTTTACACATACATCCATGGTCTTGCTTCACTTTATCTCTGTGAATTGATTGTTAAATATGTTCTGACTAGAGCACTTGGATATTAAATAACAATCTGCTGGTAGTCCCCAAAATGCGGTTTGAGAGTGGGGAGTTAGCATTTAGTCACTACGGCCCAAAGCTCTGGAACTCTCTCCCCAAGAAGCTGAGCACTATTCAATCAGCACTTTTAAAAAGAAGCTTAAAACAGGTCCTTTTACATTTGCATTTTTCTGAGGTACAGCCATTTCATGGCTTTTTTTCTGAAGCATTTAGTTTTAAATATATTTTAATGTATTATATTCTTAATCTTGTTTTTATATTTTTGGCATTTGTGAAGCATTTTGAAATTAGTATTTTTTTAAATGGATGTTGCCGTTGCTTATTATTATTTCTCAGACTTTTATTTTGAATTATTATTGTTTATTTTATTGTTTTATGTTTCTTATTTGATGTTATTCCTTCATATTCTTTCTACACTTACATTTGTATGATTACTTTTATTATTATTTCTTCTTTGTTTTAAAACCTTTTGGGCTGCATTTAATATACGATTTAATGTATCTTCTCTTCTTCTTCTGCTTTTTCTTCTTCTTTTTCCTCTACTGTTATTTCATTATTATTATTATTATTATTATCATTATTATTATTATTATTATTATTATTATGTTTGCTGTCAGCTTAAATAATTGTAGTCATCTACAATAAATACGATAGGCAATTATGTAATAATAACATAATAATAAATAACAGGCCTACTTACAGTCAAATCAAAGGAAATCTGTATTCTTTGGATCTGGTTATCTTCCCAGATATTTTCCCCCAAACAATTTATAAAATTACTTTCAATGTGGCTAAATCACTAAAATGTATGGCATGTAGTCAGTAACGGGTAAAAGTGATAATGCACTTGATATGGAAATTGTTTTAAATGGGTCTTCAGCTCTTCCAGCAATGCTTAATCAGCTTCATGATCGGTGAGATTTATCTGTGTGCCCTTGTTCAGGACACTGGGGTGCTGTCAGTTCAATACCCGAGAGACTTTGATATCGCTTTTCTAGACCATTTTGTAAACAAGCTCAGTGTCTTGTTTTTGTCAGGTGAAATTACATAGCACTTCTATCTTCACTGTCTTGAGTGAGATGTAACAGATTGAATGGACACAGTCAAAAGCAAGTTGTGTTTCATCGATCCTTTACTTCTTGCATATCTGTGTTTTTTTGGAGCAGAACATGAGCTCTATCTCATCTCTCTGTGATCAAAGGTAATATTGGAGCATCAGTGATGGGTTGGATGCAGCCTGTCTGCCCCTCCCCCACCCGCTCCCCAGTCTCCACAGGAAAACTGCAGTCTCCTTGGGATTTGAAAACTTTAGGCGTATTGGGAAAGGCCTGGGTATCTTAGTATTCTGTTTTTTCTATCTTTGGGCACTATCACAGACTGTAGGTGGTTGTGCGTTATTGTATGCAGCTTGAGGCGGTCAGTGTGACGATATGTTGTGTGATAAAAGTGACCTTTCCGTGATGAGCTCAAGAGAACACCAGCATTTCTGAGGTTAGTAATTGTTTCTTAAGCCAGTAGCATTGAAAAACAATCTTATATTCATGGTTTTTTGTAAGTGTATTGCTCATGCGTTTTGTCTCTTTCAACTTGCTTGCAAATCTCAGAAGTACTAAGTACCGTCATGTTATATTTTTCCATACTGCCCACCCTTACATGACATCATGCATGTCTCTCTGCATGAGAAATACGCACTTGAAAACATGATGTTAAAAGGCAGTTCTAGTTCAGCATCTTTCCTGTGCTTGTGGTACTAGAGGGCCAACAGCAGACAGAGGCTGAGCCTCCAGAGCAGGATGAGATGAAGCTGAAACTCAAACTGCTTCTGCACACCAGGTCTGTCTCTGCAGTAACAGGCAGGGCGTTTTAACACCACCTCTCTTTGTACTCCTCTATGTTCCAATTACTCCTTTTCACCCGGAGGACGACCTGTGCAGCCGAAGGCGACTCATAATGACTGCGATGGCACTTAGTCGAACAGGTGTCGCCCTCGTTTTCCAGCTTCATTAGTGGGCGGCTAATGTTGTGCTCTGTTTCTACCCCTGTCTTGTCCCGTTAACTGTTCTTGTCACAGTTTAACTTTCTCTCCCCTCTCCCTCCCACTTCCCTCCACCTCTCTCGCTCTGCCTTTTATGTGGAAATTAAAAGTCTGTGAATGTACCTTCCCCCCCTCCTATCCCCATTCAGTGTTCTGGGAGCAGAGGTGTGAATGGAAAAACGCGGAAAGGTTAACCAATCATTTGGAAAGGGGAGTTTGCCGGCAGAGCTAATTATCAGGTGTTGTTTGTGCAAAGCCGTCCTGTGCGGCCGAGCCGCAGGAGGTGCCGTTTCGGAGGCTGGCTCAAGGGAATTCGTCCGTCGCTCTGCCTCTCGCACGCTATGCGGCCGCTTCTGCTTTCGTTAACACGTTGCCCTTAACGATGCTGTGCAACTGAGGGTCATAGTTACCACAGTAAAAGTTACCATAGCACTGTGGGAGAGCTCCAAAGCAATGCTGACTCGGAACACAGAGACACAGCTACAGTCTGTTCAGAGAGTGCCAGAGCCACTCTTATTCACCAGAGCACAGCGTACTGCCAGCATCCCCAGGATGCCACTCGACTACACAATGCTTCTTGTTTATACTTCAATCTAAGAGCAAATATTAACTGATTAACTAGATGAGCTGGACCAAAATAAGCCTTGTCTTGAATACCTTTTCAGCAGAGTATTAACAATAATTTCTTAACTAGACTAATCCTGGGTCTAGAAAGCTACCCCTGTAATTTGTCATTTAAAAAAGTCATACTGTAACAATTAGGGGTGGGAATCTCTAGGCATCTCACGATTCGATTTGATTACAATTCAGAGGGCTGCGATGCGATTATAAAATGATTATCGATGCATCTCGATGCATCTTTTTTTCTATACAGGATTTCTATTTTCTTACTGTCTGAGGACTTGGTAGTTTTAAAGCAAAGTATTTGTAATGATCCATAATGCATTTACGTCCAACATCTTTTATTGATAAAAACAAATGGAAGTGATATGGCAAGTGAACTAGAAGGCTCTCATTCACTGCTCTTGTTTGGAGACGCTGCTGCCACTCATCTGCGACAAAATGCGCTGTTACGGTGAAATAAGATCCAGTGGTCATGGATGACCACGCAGCACTTTATAGCCGTCCTACCCGTTTTCTTTAGTGATTTTATAACTTCGGCTTTGGTCTTGTGATAGAGGAGGGGTAGTGCGAAAGCCCTGTTTCGCAACAACTGAGAACTGGCGTGCAGACTGCAGGTTGCACATAGCAACGAGGTTTCGCCTGGCCAGTAGCGAACGAAAAAGGAAAAGAGAAAGACAGGCGAACATTTGGAGATGAATGGACTTATTCGCATTTATAAGCAGCGCAGTTCGTTTCCTGGTACGTTAAATCTGCAATGAGAGACTGTCAAACAGTAAAAAGTTGTGAAGATGAAGTCAGCTTCTCTTTCTAATTTTCCCGTTCCACCTTAAATGGTGCCACATTTACATTCGGCGCCTCAGTCAGAATTTAAGGTGGAACGGGAAAATTAGAAAGAGAAGCTGGAGAATAAGAAGCAACTTCAGCCTTGTAAAGCAGTCGAACGTTGAAAGACATTTTTACAATAAGCTGCTCTACTTCTGAGGAAAAGTTTTCTGGAGGAGATGGAAGAAAAGCGTCTATAGCTAAAGCTTAAAGCGGCGCAGAGTAAGTCCGCGTTTTCGTTTATATTTTTTAGTGTGTACTAGGACATTAACACATACTGGACATAAAATGTGGCTCCCAAGGTGTTTTGATTTTTGTTGAAAGGACAAAATGGCTCTTCTAAGTTAATATTTGTGTTGTCGACTCCTGACCTGACCTGGCTTTTAATGCAGAGGGAGCCGGTCAGGTTTCTCGCTCATCCAGTTGTGTTTTTGTTATGTGCTGTCACAGAATGTCTGGGCGCTTCGCTTACCCACTTCCAAGTTCCGCCCTTTGCGTTCCGTCAACATTACATTAGAAATTAAATATTTAGAAAATCGATTTTTGACATTTGTGAATCGATTCAGAATTGTTCACGTCCGCATCGCGATGTATCTAAGAATCGTTTTTTTCCCGCACCCCTAGTAACAATATATGTTTGATTAGGAAGTGTCTTGTTTTATTTTAATCTTCGACAAAGCATTAATCCTGCTTCTTACCTAACATGCTGTCAGTGATAAATTTAGAGACTTCAGTTTTCTCTCATTTAACTCAACCTCTTTGTCTCTCATTTAACAGTAGTTTAATCTACAGCCCCTTTTCCAAAAAAGTTGGGACGCTGTCCAAAATGTAAATAAAGACAAAATGCAATGATGTGCAAATCACTTAAATCCTATATTTCATTAAAAATAGTACAAAGACAACATATCAAATGTTGAAACTGAGAAATTTTATCGTTTTTTTGAAAAGTATATGCCCATTTTGAATTTGATGCCAACAACATGTTTCAAAAATAGACTGGTAAAGTTGAGTAATGCTCAATTACAATGACATTTCTCAACATAAAATAGCAAAGAACTTCTGCTTTTCATCATCTACAGTACATAATATCATTAAAAGTTTCATAGAATCTGGAGAAATCTCTATGCAAGGGGCAAGGCTGAAAACCATGGCCATGATCTTTGGGCCCTCAGGCGGCACTGCATTAAAAACAGACACGATTCTGTAGTGGAAATCGCTGCATGGGCTCAGAACACTTCTGAAAAACACTGTCTGTGAAAAAACAGTCCATGACTGCATCCACAAATGCAAGTTAAAACTCTAAAATGCAAAGAAGAAACCAATATAAACAGGATCCAGAAATGCTGACACCTTCTTTGGGCCTGAGCTCATTTAAAATGGACTGAGAAGAAGTAGAAAAGTGTCCTGTGGTCTGATGAATCAAAATTTGAAATTCTTTTTGGAAAACATCGACACTGTGTCCTCCAGGCTAAAGACAACTCAGCTTATTATCAGTGCACAGTTCAAAAGCCAGTATTCATGATGGTATAGAGGTGCATTAGTGCACATGGCATAGGTGACGTGAAGGCACCTTTAATGCTAAAAGATATAAACATGTTTTCGTAACATATGCTGCCATCCAGACAACGTCTTTTTCAGGTAAGGCCTGGCTAATTTCAGCAACACAAGGCCAAACCACATTCTGCATGTATTACAACAGCATGGCTCCATATTAAAAGAGTCTGGGTGCTAAACTGGCCTGCCTGCAGTCCAGACCTGTCACCCACTGAAAACATTTGCCGCATTATGAAATGACAAATACAACAAAGGAGACCCCAAACTGTTGAGCAGCTGAAATCCTATGATAAGCAAAAACAGGAAAACATATCACTTTCAAAACTACAGCAACTAGACTCCTCAGTTCCCAAACACTTACAGAGTGTTGTTAAAAGAAGAGGTGATGAAACAGTAGTAAACATGCCCCTGTCCCAACATTTTTGGAACATGTTGTTGGCATCACATTCAAAATGGGCATATATTTTTAAAAAAACAATAAAATTTCTCAGTTTCAACATTTGATATATTGTCTTTGAAGTATTTTCCTTTAAAAATATGGTTTGCGTGATTTGCGTATCATTGCATTCTATTTTTATTTACATTCTGCACAGCATCCCAACTTTTTTGGAAATGGGGTTGTAGAAGTTATGATAGCATGAACTAATTTCTTATCTTGTAGGGTCTTATTTTGGATATGCTTCTCAAGTATTAAAACACTGTCTTAGTGATATTACTGAGGACTCTAATAATAAACCAGCATTCTATTATTGCACCAAGGTCTTTAACTGTAGCTTTTGATTGCAATGAAAAAACGAAGCCTTATGCAACCTTATTGTGAGCAGATCTAGGACCCAACAGCAAAACACCTGTTTCTTCGTCCATAATGTGTAACTGTGTCAATAAAACTGACTTGGCTGACATGTACAACTGATTATCATCAGTTTAAAAGGAGAAGGTATTATTTATATGATGAATCCTAGGAGCTGTGAATATGTGGAGAACAGTAAGGTCTTAAAACAGAACCTTCTGGGACACCATGTTGCACTCTTCTATGCTCAGAAAACTCCCCTTTTATCCTGACAAATTGGAAGCGGCCTGTCAGGAAAGTCCTAAACCAGGCAACAACTTGTCTGTTAAAACCAACCATGTTTTCAACGCCATTCAAATATTATGGTCAACTGTGTCGAAAGCCACACTCAAATCCAGCAGTAACAGAAGAAAGACTTTTTCATAGTCTGATGCAACAAGTAGATCATTGGCCAGCCCAGCCAGCGCTGATTCTGTACTATAATCTTTCCCAAAGCCAGCCTGAAATAATTCATGCTTGTTATACTTACTTCTAAAAAAACACAGCTGGTGGGCAACAAGTTTTTCCCAAAACTAAGGAGCGCTGGACCATAGGGACATGGCGAAGATTACGTGATTCATCAACTATATTAGGTTAAGGCTTTCTAATCACTGGTAATAATTCTAGAATTCTAGAATTCTAGATTTAGGAATGCAAGTGGTTGGTCTGGAGGGCAAAGTTATAATGTTATATAAAGTTATAATGCCAGACCAATACAGTTGAATTCCTCAAAATGTTTTTGGGACCTATGACCTCTAGATTGTCCATCATCAGAATCTTTAGTAACAAATTGGATTTGATGGTATTCTGCTTCTTAATTTTTGGCAGAGTAACTTTAATGTTAGGCACATTACAATATGGATATACAGCATATGGAGCTGGTGCTTTCTGTGTGCTACCAATCAATACATGAAAGAAGCACAATGCTGCCTTTATTGCTGGTGTGCTATGTGCAAATCATATTATATATATATATATACATATATATATATATATATATATATATATATATATACAGAAAGCATATCATTATTGCTTTGTTTCATTGCAGTAATGTTGAAAGGTGCCTGAGTTGTGAAGTGCATTGCCATTTATATGTTGGCTTACTCAGAATGGTACTTTGTGACAAATATAATGAGAATATATCTTTGTTAGATTGTGTTCTTTACATATCAGAATCAGAATAAACCACAACAGCATTGAAATCACATTGAAACAGATAAAGAGTAGATTAAAAGACAGAAATAGACACTTTAGGCCTCAGTCTTAAAGAGTTAACTGTGTGAGCTGGGCAAAAAAGCCTAGCTTAGGACTAAAATGATTTTTATTGGAGAATTTTACATAATAGTAAATTTTGTCCTTATCTAGGCATACCCTGGGACCAGAAGAGCTACCTCTATGATTTTTTCCTTTTTTTCCCCCTTTAAAAAAGGTCACACTAACAATGGGTGTTTTGATGTGGATGTTTCAGGAGAAGCACATGTACCACAGGGGACTAGAGATGACGTTATGCTTACCACTCCACAATGAAGACTTACTCCTTCATTCTGTAGAGCAAGAATATTTATTAGTTTTTTTTCCCACTCAAAATACCCAGCACCACTGTCCCACCCACTTATGCACCCAGTCTTCTGTTAAGATGAGAAGACGTAGCACTCAGTATACCTCTCCACCTATAGAGAAACTCAGAGTGACTTCATAGTGTGCCAGCAGTGCACTGCTGTTAAATATATCTCAGTGAGAAGTTGACTAATGAAGCTTCTCTCCAGAGCCTCATCCTGTGGTTTTGATGGAGTTGTCCTCCCAGCGGGTAATGGGCTAATGTCTTAATGAGTTCTGCCCCCCTGCATTATCTCACATCACGCTGGGTATTAACACTATCAGTCTTCTGACGTTTTCTGCTACATCCTTCCCCTCCTGGACCAAGCCCCCCCATGTTCAGAGTCATAATGGCAACAATCCTTTTTATTAGAGAGGTGTAATCAGATCATAATCACAAAACAGTTATGTCATGCAGCTGATCTAGTACACTGAGTATAGGGCTTAATTTATACTTGAGAAGAGCACCCAATACTTGATTGCCTCTTACTACAGTTCAACTAAAAATAATGGTTTCTGAATGGTTCATGGTTCTAGGAAAAACTTTAAACTGGTATAGAACCTTTATAGAGGCTTTTTAAATGTAAAAAGGTCTTGTTTATAACAATAGTTCTTTAAAGAACTATCCAACAAAAGTCTGTAGGGAACCAAAGGTTAAAAGAACGCTTTTTGGCACCTTTATATTTAACAGTGTAGTGCTTTGTGAGTTTGATTAGCATGTCGTTCTGCAAATTTGATGTTGAAGTTTTACTGTTCATTCAACAGCCTCCTGTTGAAACAGTAAGAAACAATGCACATATGACTTTTCACAGTCTTAAAAGCAGCCTCCTTCTGCAGAGCCCCTAGTGGCCGTTGGAATGGAAATCAACTGTATTTATTAATAAAATCAAATGACATATTTTTCTCCTTAACTCTACTATGAACCAGGACACTGCTCTCTCTGTGCGTGAATTGTTGTAACTCTGTGTTGAACTGCTAGTGAGCAATAAGGAGCGAAAGGGGAGATGAGAAAACAATTCCCACCTCTCCACAAAGATGGCTGTGGCGAGATAAAACGGACATCATGGATAATAACAAACAGCATTTAAGCAAAATAAAATAAACCGTGTAAATGTTGACTTGCTTGCTCACCTATAAATATGAAAATCCAGTTCACTTCCAGTTTTGTTAATCATACAAAATTCCATCGAAATATATACATTAGTGTTTTTGAGGAAATGCACAGTTCAAACAAGAGACCACCAAAACAGGCAGGAATTGCATTTTATGGCTTGTGTGGTTCTAGGAAAAAAAACTTCAGTTTGTCTAGAACGTTTACATTTTGTTTGTCCTTTGAACTTCTGTAATGATTTTTCACAAACATTTCATCTACAAAAGAGTTCTTTAAATATCTATTGAAAAGTTCTTTAGGAAGCAGAAAGTGGTTCTGTTATGGCTCTGCTCCAAATGACCCTTTTTGGCCAGCTCCATTCAAATCCTGACTTTAATCGATGTAAAGTTCATGTCTGGTCAGCACAAAACGTCAACCTCAACTCTTTTTGTGCCATACTGTGATGACTTCTTGCATTCGTTCTAAACTCTTCTCTTCCATCATGGTCTTTTGAGCAAAGAGCGAAGGCAAAATCACAGCACATTAAAATTTCAGGCACATTACATGCACGCCTCTTCAGAAGCCTCCTCACTGTTTATGTATGGAGAGCTTTAGAGGATGCAACATGCATCCCTCCAAACCGACCTATGAGACAGAATTGCTTTCATTTATTTCGAAGGCTTCCTGATGGGCGGTCTAGGTGATCTACGTGTAGCAGACATCAGCACATCAGTGGCGGTCCTGCCTGCTCAGCAGCGGCCCGGCCGAGGCATGCATATGCCTCTCTCATGAATAGCAGACAGGCCATGCGTGTGGAGAGCATGACTCTGCCTCCGTCATCACCGAAACCTGCTGGGCGGCAGAGGTTAGGGAGCGTGGGGTGAGGAGAGAGGCTTTATAAATAGTTGAGGGTATAGTGAATGGGTCTCTATCCTTGCATTTATCACACTGTGAAAATGCACAGGTCTTTATTAGCGGTTATTGAGAGCTTTAGTGTGTGTTTTGTGAAAGAAATGATGACAGATACAGCAGAGTGCGCCATAAATCATGATGCAGGAAAGATGTTCTGTCCTAGACGATATCAAACGACATGAACAAAGACTGTTTTTTCATTTTTACCTGCTCATTTTCCAATCTTTTTTGATTCCCATAGAATTAAACAGACTACTTTTGTTATTTTGCTTTTAAAAATGAAATATGTGAATTATAATATACACTGGCCAGCCATTTCATTAAGTACAAGTCCTTGTATCTGTGCTCTTTGTCCATTCTACAATTACAGACTGTAGTCCATCTGTTTCTCTGCATACCCCTTTTACCCTGTTCTTAAGTGGTCAGGACCTCCACAGGACCACCACAGAGTAGGTGTTATTTGGGTGGTGGATCATTCTCAGCGCTGCAGTGATGCTGACATGGTTGTGGGTGTCATGCTGGTATATACATTTCATATACATCAAATTTATATTTTACAAAGTGAGGAAAATTTGGTTTTCCTTTATATGAGCACGTAAAGTGATTTCAGGGTTTGCTTACGCTGAAGTTCTTTTGGTCCTTAAACTGCGCATTAAATACTCACAAAAAGATCCTCTCAAAGTAAAGCAAAGATGACATCATATAAACTAGTTGCATTTGAAATGGAACTTTCATTGATCTCCATGTTTCTAGGATAAACTCTGGCTCTCCATCAGCTTATTCCTCTCAAATGTTCTACATTATTCCGTGTAGGCTTACAGGAGTAAAACAATGTATGGTTATCACATCTAATTACATGCACTGCTAACCAATTACCAATGGAGAAACATCACGGAGTAAATAGAGAGAGAGAGGAGCTAAGCAAGGCAGACCCCCTGAGTGCAGTTTTCTTAACCCCACCTTTATCTGACTGGCCTTCCTTGGTGGCCTACAGTTGTTTGCCCTGGACCATTGAGCAGTTCATCATCAAGCGATGAACCGGTCAATACAAGAAGCACAGTCTCCAGCTAGCCAGCACTGATAGAGCATTTTTATCCAAACTCACTCTGGCTGACCGCGAGAGCGATGCTGATTATACAACTCTTTTGGCTCTGAGTTCTCTGCAGTTTTTTATTGCAACAACTTTGATTCAAGTCCTGAAAACTAATTGCTGATGTGCGGTGTTTAACAATGTATTTGTGTTGTACTGGCCTTTATGACTACTACAGAGTATGGCTGCACATGTGAAGTCCTGTAATATCTGCTATCTATGGTGCAAGTGGTGCAGCGGTCAGGTAGATGCCTTTGAACCTAAGAAACTGTAGGTTTAAGTCCAGGAACCTCACAATTCGATTTGATTTCAATTCAGGGCACCAAGATGCGGTTATAAAATGATTCTTAATGCATGTTGATTTTTCATTTCTATAGCCTCATTAAGTGTGGGTGATATGGCAAAAATACAGCATCATGATACTTCAGGAAATTTTCACCATGCACTACATGTGGTTTGATAAGTTGGAACAGACAAAAAAGGAACAGTAGTGCCATATTACTGGTATAAACAATATATTTACTATTAAAACCTTTGAATACAGTGATTTTTTTCTTCAATGATCTGCCATGAAACATGCAGTCTCTTTATTGGCATAACTCTGTACACTATTACAGATAAAGGATCCAAAAAGAGCTCCCTGGAGCCATAAAAGAAGCACCTTTGGTTTCCTTTAGGAACAGTTGCTTAAAGAGTGTGATGAACCCTTTATAAGCTTAAATAACCTCCACATACCAAATGAAAAGGCCAAAATACAGTGCGTCCAAGCCAAGAACCATTTAGGAACCTTCATTTTGGAAGAGTGTGCTAACGGTGTCTTACATCATCTGCATGTCTGACGGAGTTATGTTAGAACATACTCTGCATGAACATCAAGTCACTCTGTGGTGGATGTCGTTGTTATGAATACATCAATATAGTGGGTAGCACTGTGTGGCAAGAGAATAACGAGTAGGATGGAGCCCTATGTGTTTCTGAAGGTCTCTCTGTCTGTTTTTTTTGTGCTCTCTCCTCTCGTGCGAGGCCCCCCTCTTGATTTTTTTAAAGGAGCACTCCCCATAGAGACCACCACAGCATTACAGATTAAATATTTACGTCTTGGTTCAAACGAGTCCTGCATCTGCTCCGCGGGTCACCAGATGAACTGACGGTCCTGATCCTGCTCTGCGTGAGTGGACAGAGCTGAGAATTATCAGAGAGGCTAGATTACACAACATCAATAATAACATAACCAGTGCTGAGGAAAAGGGGGAGGGGGAATGGCTGCAGAATGTGCCAGAACTCCCTCTGGATCATCTGTACAATGTACAGCTACAGATTCCTAATTGGGTGCAGCCAGGCAGCAGCATAAGTATTAATGGGATAACTTTTAATCTGCTGGAACTGTGTGGAGAGCACACTGCTTTCTTCTGGGTTACCATTTCGTCTTGCTCGGTTCGTTTGCTTGTTGTTTGGTAGATTTGAATCTACCTGGAGATTCATTTCCCCATTCGTTAAAGAAAGAGAACAGTGCATTTTTATGAGAGGCTTAGTGCTGATCAGCTGAAATGTGTGAAGATAAGGGATTTTCCTTGTACTTCCATTTTACATTGCTATCTATGCACCAAGGCTCACTGATTCAAGAGTAGTTGCATGTCTTTTACCTTCTCCTCTGCAACTCTGTCCCATGCACTCTTTTGTTTCCCTCCCTTGCGCTCCAGGTCGTCATTAAATGTTGATGGAGATGAGTGAAACCAATAATCCTCAGACCTCACTGCAAAAACATTGCCAGAAATCAATAGGTTTGCATCAGTAGGGGGACGAAGGCTGGCAGAGAGAGAGTAAGAGAGAAAGAGAGAGAGAGAGAGGCACACACAGAGAGAGGGAAAGAGGAAAAAGCCTTTTCTATCAAATATTAATTGAGCAATCCCATGAGGGACAGAGGAGAATGCCGGTGATTCGCTGTCCAACCCAATTAAGATCCTACCATGTACCTCGCTTAGGCCTGCTGTTACTTACTTCTGCGGTCTAGCCATCAGTTGGTATGTCTCATCTAGAGAGAAGAGCTCAGCAGCACAGCTGAAAAGAAGAAGCCTTGTATGGAGAGCTAGCACATCAACCTAATTTTTTTTTGGTTTACTTTACTTATTTGCTAAAATTACTAATACAGATCTAGTAACACATACTATTTCTTGTATAATCCTTAGTTACTAAGGTAAATCTAGTTAAGATCAGTTAATTTGGATAAGTTTTACAAACTGAAGAGGCTTATTGCTTAAACGTTTTCCAGCACTCTTAGCAGTTTTGTTGGATTCTGTTAATTAGCTCTTATTTTTCTCATTTATAAATATAATTCTCTTTGTTATTTTTGCATTTTAGCAAACTCTCATGTTAAATGTGAAGTTTGGATGCATTTTGTGTTCAGGTTTACTGGTTCAGCCTATCACAATGATTGCTAACATAATAGCAAATATACATTAAGCTACCAAGGTCCTCATAAATGGATGATTCTAGTCTTATCTAAGTCATTTAATCATTACTTCATAAACAGTCCATGTTACAGAATGGAGTTGAAGTGATGGCAATACATTACACAAGAAGGAATATATGGTTCAAGTCAACCAAACTAATTCAAGAGTGAACAGAAGTTGAAAACTTGTGAGCTCAGAGAAAACCATGAATAATTATTGAGCTGTTCGAGTTAACCTTACTTGCTGCAGAAGTGTGGATCACTGAAAAGGGGAAAGTATCTTTAACTTATAGATAAGCTTGAATCTGTTAAATAACTTTACTTAATATTTTTGAGGCAACAAGTTTGCATGATTTTTTTAAGTCAACCAATTTAAGTGTACACTATAACTGCATGCATAGCTGTAGGAGCAGACAGCTAATAGCGTAGTTGTACAGAGCCAGCATGGGGAGACACCAGAAAAAAACAAGTAGAATTGGTTGCTTGTATTTCTCTGATGCCTCAGCATGAGCTCCTCACACATAAAAGCAGCTGAGACATCTTGGGACGCTTTTGAATTTCTTTGCTCATTTCTTCAAGGTCAGTGTGTCCTCATATAACTGCGTGTGGATCCATCGTTTTTATTAAAGAGGGCATCTTGAAAACATTTTCTGCATGCTTTGCTGAGATTTGTAAAATGATGATGGTGTCTTTTGTGAAGAATGTGCTTCTAAAGTAAGATACAATGCAAAAAATGACCTTCCATAAGCTTTCAATGAATAAACGCAAAATGTTTAGAAAAAATTATTTACCTGTTAGCTAGTATTGTGGCTGTATTAGCTTCAGCTGCCTGTGTTCCTACAGCTGAAAGGGAGGAAACTGGAAAGTGATGGCATAAAAAACCCAGCACCACCCACACTGTTTAAACAAAAGGTACAATCATTCCAAGCAAGTTATAAGATTACAGTCATATGCAATATTTTGGGTGTCCCTGGTCAAATGATGTTTTATGAAAATGTGAAAGGGACATAACTTTTGCCCAGGCCACATTTTATGTTTTATTTTTTCAAATATATTAAATGCAGCAAACAAATTTGCAGAAAACATGCCCTATTTAAGTTCTCTGTAGGGGATGCGATAACCTATTTACACTTAGAAATAAACAAAACATGTACTTTGATTAGAGATGTTCCAACTTTTGCATACGACTGTACATGTGTTTTGTGTATTTTGTTGTTTATATTGGAGAATACTGGATTGCTACGTCTGCGGTAAATCAGAGTTTCTAGAAGCAGTTTTGCTGTCTGGTTCTATGCCCTGTGGAAATCTTTGAGAGATCATTATTTGCACCTTATTTTAGAAGTATTCTACAAAATCATTTAAATCACTTGTACTCTTTGGGATAACTAGGGAATAGATCAAGTTGCCCTGATAGCTACTTTCTAGGTTGCAGTTAGAAGTCTGAAGTGGGAGTAAAGGCTTCAGTATTTATTGCTTTTTATTTATCTAAACACAGCATGGATCATATTGCTATTGGGTCCAGTTCTCATAGATCCTCCTTTGCTAATAGCGAGTGATTCTACAAGACGCATGTTATAAGGGTTTCTTTCAGTGTTGTATGAGGTGCGTGAGGCAAATGTGCAAAGTAAGAACAAAAGAGGGACTGTGTGTGAAATTCACCTTGCATTTTTTATGTAAGCATTATTGTTTGGTTGTGTATGGGCAGTGTTGGCGTGGTGACCATTGTTGGTAGAGATTCTGACAAGATAACTTTGCTTTTTTGTTTTTGTTTTGTTTTTTAAAGCTGAACATAAACAAATCATATTCTTGTTCTTTCGTTCCTTACATATTGTGTTTTGTCTCAACACCACCAGTTATGCTTGTAATAAGATGGCATCCAGCGGGGACTAAAAAGTGTGGTGCCCTGCCTGATATTGGTCTGTGTTTGTGTTTGTGTTTGTAGTGCTGGTGCCCAGCCCCGGGTCTGCTGCTGCTCGGAGATGCGGCTCCATCTACAAGGGCTTTGCTGAGTGTCTGGTGGCCCTGGGAGACAGTCTGTCTGTCAGCAGCCAAAAAGACGACGACACGCAAGAAATCGACTCCATCTGCAGGTGTGTATGCTTACCTACAGTGATTCACTAATACACACACCTAGCAGTGGGAATCAGTGCGTAACAAGTCATAACTGGGTCTGTATGAAAACCTTTTTGGCTGCCCTTAGTTAAAGACACAACCACAATATAAGTTCAGCAGGGCCTGATGTACCAGCAAGTTTCTAATAGGGCCATGTGATATAATAGCAGAAGCTGTAAAATATGTATGAAACGGTGTCTTTGTATTATATGTTAGTACTAGATGAGAACTCTTACAATCAACACAGCACCATACCCAACAAGCATTTATTAAACTGACATCAACAACTGTGCATCAGGTGAACTGGCAGGGTGGCCAAATAACATTCAAGCTAGTTACATTTAATGAGGGAATGTTCAAGTCAGTTTACCAATACAGATCTTTCAAACTGGCTGCTTCAGTCATTTAAATGTCTGGTTTAACCATGCATATGCAAGTCAACTTTATCATCATCTTCTCCATACAATAAGAAATAATAAGGACCAGACTATTTCCGATTCATCACATTATTATTATTATTATTATTATTATTATTATTATTATTATTATTATTATTATTACAAAAAACATTATGACCATATCTGGAGGCTCAAAATTCAAAATATATTCACAGCTAATTCTGCTGTACTGCAAACTGAAAGCTTGACCAAAATAATGATGCATAGAATTGGTTGCTAAGCAGTGATTGGAACGTTAAAGGCTCCTGCACAGCGTACAGATTTGATAGAATAAAACTTTCACCATCATTTAGTGTTTTCATGTTTGATTAGCTAACTCTTCATATACTCTGTGTTTTCCAGCTCAAAGGTACAACATGAAATAAGTTAGTTAGGGTTAGTAACATTAGCTGAGGTGAAAACAGACAATTAGCATTTGTCTGATTATATTAAAGACTTTAGATTGAGACCTTTCTTTGTGTATACTATAAGCTGTGCCACCTACTATCAATGCTGGTGGTCTTGTTCTGGGTGTAATGTAGTACAGTAATAGCAAAATGCTGAAAGGCTTGCTGTGGCTCCTAGAGAAATAGAGCAGTGCTGGAACTCACTGAACAGTGGCGCCGGGTGATTCGTAACCTTACAGCCATAAGAAAATGATGCACTTATGCACTGATAATGTAAGAAGCAGAGGCGATTCCCAGGTCCCCAAGCATGGGCCTGTATGTAAGCACATAACTAGACACTACGCCACTGATGAGAATCACACAATATGGTATTACTATGATACTTGAGCTCTGATTCAGTTCTAATATGATATGATAAGCTTTACAATATGACATAATGTGAGATATTCTGATTTATGCAAATGATGCCTCCAAAACAAGGCATATCATCATAATATTTAAATACTGAGATGGGTTTCTGTGTATTGATACTATTCTGTCACCCAAAATATCGCAATACTTGTGTTAATGTTTTTCTCCTACCCCTACACACCACATGTATACTCTCAGACACAAATGAAAGGATATGAGGAGTATATATCAAGGAGGCAGTTTCTTTAGGCAGATATACAGAAAGCAGCTCCATTTCTACCTACATAAACACAGTAAACTCACTCACACCTCAGGATTATTCATCATGCTCCACTCATTATGTTGTCACTGAAAGAAATAGGTGATGTAGAGTAGCACGGTTCACTTGACACCTGATTCTCTCACTATCTGCTATTGTTTCTCTCTCTCTTTCTCTCTCTCTCTCTCTCTCTCTCTCTCTTTCGCTCTCTCTCATGCTCTCCTCTCTCTCTTTCTCTTTTTCACTTTCTCTTGCTCGTTCTCTTTTTTCCTCTCTCCCTTTCCTTGCTCTTCCCTCCACTCTCCTCCTCTCTCATCCTCTCTCTCTTACTTTCTCTCTTGCTCTCTCTCCTCCCTCACTCTTTCCCCTCTTTGTCACGTTCTCTAGCTCGTTCTCTTTCTTTCCTCTCCACTTTTCTTGCTCTTCCCACCACTTTCCTTCTCTCTCTTTCTGTCTCTGTCTCTCCTCTCTAACTTTCTTTTTTGCTCTCTCTCCTCCTTCACTCTACCCCCTCTCACTCCTCTCTCTGTCTGTTCATCTTTCTCAGCTGTCTGTTGAATCCTGACAGCCTTTCCCATGTGTTCCATGCGTTTAAGTTGATGGTCTAATTAAAGATTGAGTCTCTGTCTGTCTGGTTCTTTCTCCATGTCTCTCTCTCTCTCTCTCTCTGCCACTCTTTACTCCATGCATCCTGAATCCATATTTATTTTGTCACATTCACGTGTGCTGGAGCTGCTTAAGTATTCATTGTATAGCAGTAAGCTATTCTTTGAAAACACTGTGCCATGTACTCGCAGTCACACTTAAAGTGTTCCACACTGCTGCTCTACTGAACTCACTGAGTGAGTAGCGATCCTGACAGCCGCCTCATAACATTCAATGTGATTCAGTCAGAGCACATTCATGCAACCTGTAGGGACGTAGCGGGGCCTCCATGTTCGTTTAAGGTTATTCCTTAAGGTACCAATTAAGGTATTAATCTTGCCACTGGGCTCACAATAAAGCATGCACGCTCACACATACACACACTCCTATGTTCACTACACATTTGCTCACAGGAGTTCATTTCTTTTAAGAATGCGCCTGTTCTCCTGTCTAATCTAACAGGGGCCTCTTCAGGAACAGGAGTGTTTTCCCAGCAGAGCAGAAGTTTCAGTTTTACATCTAGGCCAAGGCTGCTCCTTTTCGTCCCTCTCAGGAGAACGAGAGAGAAATTTAAGCACAGAATTACAATGCCATGAGATCTACTGTTATTATAGTATTACTTGACTGCTAAATGTCCTTTCTTCCTTTCTTATCCAAACACGAGCATCATAATTGTGGCAACCTATTATCACTAGCAAGTTAATATTTAAGGATATTACTTTTTGCAGAGGTTAGACTGGTATTGTGTTTTGTTTTTCTTTTTTTTTGCATATTTAGTGACATCATACTGTGGCCATGCTTCATAATTCACGTGTGATTCAGCATTAATCATGCATGTATTAGTAGGGCTGTCATGATCATGAAATTTTGTCTGATGATTAAGCGTCATGTAAATAATAGCGATTTTTTTCTTGTTCATTCTGTACATCTATTGAAGTATAACTCAAATGTGGCCATATTGGCTTATTAGCCCTCTTGCTTCTCAGGTATGTTTACTATGTACTTTCACACAAATGTCTTAGTTACACAGACTCATATGTCTCAGACACAGCTGATAATTTTAAGAGTGAAAATACAAGCAAACCTCTCATTCTGATAGCATACATGCTAAACATTAGAATTAGCTATATGGCTAACAAATAAATATTACTCAGCATTGCCCTGTAAACATGCCTCAAGGCCCACCTATGTATTACTAGAAAGCATGAAGGCCCACAGAAAAACAAAACTTTTTTGCTTAAAAATATTTGGAAAATTTTCAGCACAGTTATGTTTGGGTGCCAACCCAACAAAAAAAATCAACAGATTAGATTAAATTGAGCTTGCTTTATTTCCAAAATCGTGCAGAATGATGGCAAATTAAGTGAAATGTCAAGGGGAGTGTGTTTTGTTTCTAGAGGCAAGGAGTAAAAAACTGATGAAGCTGCCTTGGTGCACCATTTTTGCAGGACTTTACCATTTGAAAACATTTAATATTCCTTTTTTATTGATAAGTAAATTAGTTCTTTACTGATTTTTATGACAAAGTGCCATCAAAAGCTTACTATAGTCCGCTGGCCCACCTCAGTATTGGCCTGAGAACCAGCATTGGGTGCTTCACAGCCCACCTGTGGTCCATGGCCCAGTGGTTGAGAAACTCTTTGTTTTTATTTACATTTTACTGCTTTCTTATTTTTACATTTGCCTTATCCCACCACACTCAATTTACATTTCTCTTGTTGTGGCTTAATATTATTGTGAAATCTAATGTGGAAATGATAAGTGGAAGTGATAATTGCAATAATTTCAAAGCAGAGGCCTGCCATTTATCAGTTCTTTATACTGCTACTTAAGTTAAAGCACAAAAGTACAATATCTATTAAGGAGAGCTGTGTGGCTGCAGATGTGACCAACTAACTGTAAAGTTTTTCCTTAATAGAACGTGTTCATCAAAGAACATAGCATAATACCCATAATAACTCAAAGCACTTTTACTTTTGATACTTACTTACATTTAAAAGTAATTTTGTACTTTTGTATTGAAGTATAAGTACAGACAGAGAACTTATACTTTAACTGGAACAATATTTTAGCCATGCAATATTTACAGAAAGGCTTTAACCTACAGAAATCTGTACATAATCTGAAACTAGTGTTGAATGAAGACAATATGTATGTTGTTTTCCAGATCTCATGAAATATTATTGTTTTAATATTGTAACAGTGAATGCATTGGTACAATTGTGCATTTCACTAGTTTATAACATAGTGTATGTTTCAAGCTAGGAATATTTTTTTATTTGGAATGATAAGCAGTTGTCTTTTAGGGCACAAGTTGGTGAGTTAATGAAGAAATTAAAAATTATGTGGGAATTTGTATAAAGAAGAGCTGGTTTTCCTTTAGAAAGTAGAAAGAAAGTTATACAAGCAGAAGTTTTAGCTGTGTTGGATTATGGTGATGTATATGAATGCTCCTTCAGTACTGAAATCTTAGGTGCTATCTTTCACAGTGCACTTTCTTGTATGGCTGGTTATAGACCTAAAACCTATCACTGTGAAGTTGGCTTGTCACATAAGAAGAAGGCAGCATTTATTGTTTTTTATTACAAAGCTCTTTTGAAACAGCCCCCGCTCTACATTTTAACATTCCTTACAGTCAGAACAAATAAAAAATGTAACAGACATAAAGCAATGCCCTGACACAGTAGACTAAATGGTAAAAGATTTTTTTCTCACTCAGTTGAAAGTTATTCTACTTTCTGCCTTGTTTTATTTATTTTGTTCAAGTTTTATTTGATCTATACATTTTATATTATTCTGTTTTAAATGTGTTCTTAATGTTAACAGAATGTTGTTTTATTTCCATTTACTATATTACTATATTGTATTTTATTGTATGTCTCACTGTAGATGAGACCTTGATTTATGTAATCCCAGTGTTACTGAGCTCTGTTAAAGTCTTAGTAGACTGATTAATCAATGTGATGACCAGTTATGAATCTCAGTGTAACTGAGCTCTGCTAAAGCCTGAGTAAACTGATAAATCAGTGTGATGATCAGTTATTAATTTCAGCGTTACTGAACTTTTTTGTGGGATGATGGAACTGAACAGCCTCGTCAGTATTATGTGTTCACAAGTGAGAAGCACAGCATCTGTGTTGAACTGGACATATGAGAGTCAAACTAATGTTGAGAATTCTGTAACTTAATTTAAATAAGTGAATATTTCATGAAACATATAGAATTACATGAAGAAAACTGTCAAACAGCACCTGCAAGGAAGAGTGTGAATTAAGTAAAAATGACAAGAGAAGAGTTTTTTATGTATCGTAATTGAATACATTACTGAATATATTTCAGTGTATTCAACATTTAGCCATCACTATTTTTTCAAAGTTTTGTGCCCAAAACTGTCCAAATGGGAAAATATGTATGAAAATTATCAATAATCATAATATGTATTTTATACATATTATCATATGTATGAAAATATGTATGAAAATTATACTAAATAGCAATATACAGTACTGTGCAAAAATCAGAGATTGCATGGAAATGTTCTTCAGAACTAATATGTAGTGTTCTTAACTAGGTCTCAGTCTCATAAGTTCCATTACTTGGGAACAATGCCTCATAAATCTTATGTTGTCTTGCAACTGCTGGCATAAACTGTTTATAAATATTTAACTATTGCTTTATGAATACATTATCCATTGCCTATGCATGTTTATGAAGTCCCTATGTTGGTAGCCTTCAATTTTATTCTCGCTAACCTTCAGCATAAAGACAATTTTAAGTATTTGACTTTTTTCAGCTATAGCTAATTTCTCTTCAGCTAATAAATAGTAAACTGTGTCTGTTGCAGGTCTTGGGACAATTTCCATGACTGTGCAAACTTGGCCATGGCTGGCTGTCCTGAAGAGGCAGCTGCCGTGTGGCAGTCGCTGAGACAAGAGTCCAAAAAGATGCAGTTTTCCGGTAACTTGTACGACATGTGCTCCAGCCGCAGCCAATCAGCAACCACCACCAGGGCCCAGAACGCGGACAAGGCCAATCAGGAGTCTCTGAAAGGACATGCCAATCATATAAGCCCAGCTCACAGCATCTTTCTTCTCTCTTGCTTGTGTTTACTGCTCATCTATCCATGGATATAAGCCAAGTCTTTCTCCTTACAGAGACTTACAGAGTAGAGCGAACATCAAAGAAGCATTGATGGACTGGCGTTTGACGCTGACACTTGTGTAAAGATCACATGCTGTAAATAATATGATTTTGTTTTTTCCCACATGCCAGCAAACACATACACACGTATACACATACAAATGCAAAATTAATTTCAGATGAACAAGTACTTCCCTCGCAGCCAGATGAGAATCCTCCAGGGAGATGCAGCATGTGCGGAATAGCAATTCCAAGCGCTGTTTACAGTATCTGAAAACCCACAGTGTTGTAGACTTGCAGGCGAAAGCCTCAGCTCTCTTAGCTCAAACACCTACAACCCTCTTAAGGCCAAATTAAACTGCTAACAATACGGGCCGCTAGCTGGAGAAGCCGGAATCTCTGAAGATGAAATTAAGTAGCTGCAAAACATGCAGGGCTGCAGGAGGCAAAGCAGCATAAAGAAGCCCTGCCAAAACCCGTTATTTATTTTTCCGAGAGGATTATCAGAGGGGATCACTCAGAATAAAATTAACCCAAAGCAATAGAACGCACCTGCAAACAAGGCTGGGGAAAACCGCTGAGGGTTTCTGAAGTTCACATTTTCGGCTCAGTTTTGCAAGCTTGCTTTGTAATGACTGCCATCTGCAAAAATTCATTTTTGCCATTTTTATACTAAATAGCAATATACAGTACTGTGCAAAAATCAGAGACCACCATTCATTTATTGAATTTCAATCTAAACAGTCAATAAGTACAAGCTATTCATTGTTGTGAGGAGATATTTCAGATTAGATTATATAAGATTATATAAGATATTATACTTGCATTATGAAGGGGAAAGTCAAAGAAAAAACTGGAGCTAAAAAAATTAAAAGATACAGAGAAAATGGGACAACTAACAACACTACAACACCTGGTACACCAACAAAACTATCACCATCAGATGAATAAAAATAAAAGTTTTCATCTTTGAGAGAGAGGAAAAATCAAGCTGCTCTCTTACTTCAGATCTAAAAAATCCACAGATTTTTCTGTCCATCCTTCCACTGTGAGAAGACAACTCAGCACTATAAGTCTAAAAGGATGTGTAGCTGTGAAGAAGCTGTTACTGAGAAAAGGAAACAGACAAAACATGAGCAAAACAACTGTTTTTCTCAGAACAATGCACTGACCACTCCAGAGTCCAGACCTCAACATCACTGAAGGTGTTTGGAATTACTTTGGAAGAAGAAAATGCAACCACCTTGTAAGACTGAACTTTGGAGGTGTGGAAAAACATCCCTGCAGATTTCTTTGAAACCATGAAAGCAAGTTTCCCCAAAACAAGGAAAGCTGTAATAAAGCTAAAGGGTGGACGCACTAAGTTCTGAAAATTGCGGCTTCTGTGTAATTTTCTGTGAAACATGTTTTCTGCTTTTTCCCTAATGCTGAAAAATCAAGAAGGTGGAAAATGAAATAAATGAAGGGTGATCTCTGACTTTTGTGTAGTACTGTACATTATCACGGAAACGATGTCCTTGTTTATCTTGTGTATCTAAAATGTGTTTATAAATGTAAATGTGACTTTGACACGTCAACTATTTCCACAAATGTGCATATTTGTGTGCAAAAAGAGAAGATTGCTTTCAAAAGAGCCTGTACCATGTGAAGGAAATGTACTGAATAGTAGAATAACAGAGAGAAGGTTTAGTTCATTTTGTCTCTACCTGAGGCAAATCTGTCAAATATACTGCAGCATCTGTTGTATGTAATGCAGTTAAGGCTTGTGCTGTTTCAGAGATCAGTAAGCATTTGTGTATCTTGTAAGCATTTGTGTTGGTGAGCAGCCACGTAAAGTGTGTTTTCACTGTCGGCTCACATTCCCTCATCTAACGCACTGGCATTGCTCTCCTCAGCATTCTTCCCTCTATTAGGTTTCTACTTACTTTTCTGTTTTAATTGGAAATTAATCATGTTTACGAATACTGTAAACTCATTAGGGCTGGCAAAAACGATTTTTCCGAGCAAAGAGCCAAAAAATTCCACTTGTGTCTCAAAATGTGTTTATGCACTGTATAAATGTAGTTACTGTTAAATGAGATTTATTAACCTTTTCAGATATGTATTTAAGCTCTAAACAAAGTCAAATGACCATCGTCCCAAGATGTAAGCCTAACTGTTGGTCAGCTTTTACTAACCTCTTAGGGCCTGTATTTAGGTCTTCTCTGGTGGTTCTTGGCTTGGATATACAGTTCTATTAAAATCTTTAATTGAACATTTACTTCATGTGAAGCTTTTCAACCGTAACACATTTCATTTACAGAAATGTTACTTTAAAGAACCATTCACTGAAATGTTCCTAACGGTAGCAAAAGTGATTCCTTTCTGGTTCCATTAATCACTTTTATTTTTAAGGAATGTAGTTTATAGTTACTGAGTAACACATATTAAAGGTGATACAGATTTTTCAAAATTTTTGCATAAGTCACTGGTCGAGATGACAACTCATTCAGAGTGGTTTGATGTGAAATGGTTCATTGTAGAGAAATTCTGATTTCTTTACAGTGGTGGTGATAGGAACCAGGGGTCGCGATGTCTACAACACAAATATAACCTCTGAACCTACACGTCTTATATTTATACATTACTGTGGAAACATTTTAGACACCTGCGCAATTACATTTAAAAGCTATTAGGCAGTGAGCGTTTATTTGTTCAGACAAAGCACTAATATTAGAATAAATACAAATAGCATTATACAATAAGTAGTTATTTATGTTTGTCAATGTTTTTGTGTAACTTGTTCTAAAGCTCTCATTGATAAAGCCCAGTATTAACTGTAGTTATCAGTTAACACCTGGTTTGACTAATTAATCCTTCATTATTAAATCAAGTGTGCTGGTGTTGGAATTCAAATCCAAAATCAAATCCATGTGATTGCTTGAGGTGTCCAGAAGAAATCTGGAACCAAACATTGTTCGTCAAGCTTTTGAAAATAAGAAATTCCTAATACTTTTTACTGTATTTATGTTTATTTGCATCTATTCTAATGCTACACTGTGTTTTACAAGCACAAACACACTTATAGCCAAGGTAAATGGTTTTAAAAAATATGCTCAGGACTTTTGCACAGCACTGTATGTAATGTTGAAAATGGTAAAATAGTGGTAAATCTGAAAAATATGATTTGTATGGGGACTATTTTGCCTTACAGCACAGTTCATGTAGCTCTCCACTATGAAGGTATAACCAGTTAGGCAAAACGTTATGTCAGAATTATAAAAATCTCATAATGCTGTGTAAGGCAGCATATTCATAATTTTGTGTAAAAACTTTCTGTGAGGGAGCTTTTTAGAGGCATTAAACTCTTCAGACATCTGGTTCCTATCACCACCACTGTGAGCAATTCTGACTCTGTAAATTTCTCTAGAATAGCACACTTCACATTAAACTACGCCAAATGATTTTGTTTACATCTAAATGATAGAAATAAAAAAAATGGTTGAATTCCTTTTTTAAGAGTAATAACAATAAGCCCACAGTTTAAGGGGTTAACCTTTGGTATGCTCTGATTTGGCTCTTACTGAATTAGGAAAAGGTTCTACTCATGACTACAAGGGCTAAATGCAGAATGCACATCAAATTAAGAAATTCACATTAGATTAGGTCATCTTTAAGAATATGAATAAAAAATGTAATATTCTGAATAGATGTAATATACTGTTGCATGCAGAAGCCTTTTTTCTTTTCTAAAGAACGACTCCACCACCTGTGCTTGGTGTTTTCAGTGCTCCTTGGAGAGATAAAGGGGGACGCCACAAAGGGCGAGAGTTCATTACAATTCTGCTCTCTTTCCTTTGAAGCTCGGACTCTTTATCATATCACTGTCCATCAAACTGGATGTTTATGTAGAAGCCTCGGAATGAAAGGGGCTTCTCCCATTGACTTTCCATGGACTCTCATACTGGACAGTGCACATCCAGACTTCACAGACACCACCAACCAGAGACCTCTTACTGGCTGTCCAGCTTTAGCCAGTTTGTACTGAAACTTTTTTGTCAAACGGAGGTTTCAAAAAGGCTGGATCATCCGAGGGACAAAAACAGTTCAATTATACAGCTTTGTAAACATGTTTTGTAGCCTTTTCCTTTTCTCGCATGACTTTGTCACATGCAGAGATGATGAATAAAAGGTGCTGAGGGCCACATTTCAGCTTGACGTCTGGCCTCAATGTGGCACACAGTCCATCACTTTCTTGGGTGAAAACATACTCTCTGATGCTCCACTTTCTCTCTCTCTCTCTCTCTCTCTCTCTCTCTCTCTCTCTCTCTCTCTCTCTCTGACACTGCTGCTGCGTGTAGAGTGCGTCCTCAGTCAGATGAGCATTACTTTGCTGGAGATGTGAGGTTACAGTGAGCTGAACACTGGGCTCTGTGTTAATGCTATGCCATATTGCGTTCTGTTTCCTCCGCTGCTTTCGAATGCCATCTTTTTTTCTATTCTGCCTCTCATAGGCATGAATATTTCATGCATCCCAGCTGCTTCCGTAAACATAGACCAGTTAGCAGGATGGAGATCACCCCTCAGTGCTGCTGGCTCCTGCCCAGAACACACATCCACACAAACTTCAACATGGGTACGAGCACATGGCTGCTTGTTCTACATCAATTACTTTCATGCTCGCTCTGAATCATGCCGGAGTTTGAGTATATAGCGCCCAAACAAGCACATCTTGAAAACATAATGTGAATTCTGGGAGGATTTTTTTTGTAGGTCATCCAAAGTTAAAGGTGCTGTTAGGTCAGATTTGTATATTCAAATAAGTATTACAAGTGGAGATGGCATGACACCACTTTTTCTTTTCTGATACTAATTCTCATACCAAAAACCTTGAGTACTGACTGAATTCTCATCTTTTTTTTCTCATCTTTTTTTTTTTCTTTAACACTACTCATTTCTAAAATGAGTGATTTCTAATTGAAGCACTTCACTTAAAAGGCTGATATTATGGACAACTAAGTTTTAGAAATAGAGTTTGATTAAAAACGTATCGTTGACTGCCAAGTCCAGACAGTTCACGAATGGAAACTAAGCTGCAAAAACATCCCATTTTGAATCCACTGTATGTCCATAATATCATGAAAACTAATGCAGTTACATATTTCTGCATATTCAGCCTATAGCAGTTTAGCTCCGCCCATTCACACTGAAGTTATAAGCAGTGTTTCAGCCTGGACTTCTTTTTAAATGAAGCAACATATAATGCAGCAAAATCAGAACAAAGGCTCAGTATCAAAAACAGTCTGTGTAATTCTAGGGGATAAAGAGAGGTTGAAAAACGATCATGTAAAAAATTATTATTTCTGTTTTGGATACATAAAACGACTCCATAAGTGGACCTCAGGGGAAAAAATAAAATGCTAGAAAATTGTAGGACAGCCATGTAAAAGTACCACTGTACTGCTGGCAAAGAAAAATATGACATGACAAAAGTGCTGTCACAAATGGAACATAAAAAGATGTGCAGCACGGAGGCTAGACAAACGCAAGACCAGAGAAAGGTACCCTGAAACAAAAGGGCAATTTACAACAAAGACAAGACTAGAAACACCTGGGAAGGTGGGGTAACAAACAGTAAATGGGTGAAAATACTAACAGGTAGGCAGGACTAGGGAGGAGACTGGAGAGGGCAGAGCTAGAACAGGTAAACTATGACAACTGCAGCTATTTTATTCAATTAAATTCTTTCACAAAAAAGAACAGTTATATTACTTACTAGATTATTTAAATTGTAAATGTAATAGACATAGCCGGCTATTCATTGTTCTTATGTTAACATTAAGCTACTTTTCAGCTCTAGGTACAGTGGCCCCAAAAACATATTTGCACACTTCAAGCATTTAAACTTTTGGGAAACACTGAGGCTCTTTAGGCTACTCCGTAAAAGGTTTATTTTTTAGTTTAGAGAAAAACACTTTTAGCTTTCCTGAAAGTGATAATGATAGACTTTGTGTGAAGAAGAATCCAACGTCAAAGTCTGGGTTTGTTTTTCTTACCGTAGTGTTAGTAAGCTGGTATTCATTGATGGAATCATGAACTTAAAAAAAAGTACAGGCTTTTTGGATGCAAACCTACAGAAGTCTGCACAGTAACTGCTTATGTGATAGCGATGTGAAACACAGCAGTCACCTTTTGAAAGAAAGTTACAGCCTTTGAAATAAATGCTACTTGGTTTGACAGTTTATTTCCTAACACAATACATTTTCGGCTTTGGATTTATGGATTTTTTGTAATTTTTCTATCATGCCATGATCAGTAACTTTGGTCCTTGTTTGGACTTTGTTTGGTTACTTTGCTCACTATACTAAAGAACTTGCACTTGATTCCTAATCTCCATGTAAAGTTACAGAAGACTTTGCCTTTAACATGGAAGCAGCAAGTTTAGGGCAAAGATTAGCCACACAAGAACACATGAATGAACTGATTGAATTGGTTCAGGATCTGAAGTTGTGCGTAACACAACTCCCACCTGGACTGACGGAGCCCACCACTGGAGCCAGTTCCCTCGCCTCCTGTGACTGCACCCGTATCTCCTTCTTCTCATCCTGCTGCGGCGGTACGGTGGTTCCCCCGACCAATGTAAGGGATTTTTGATGCAGTGTAGTATCTACATCGCCCATCACCTGGAGCAGTTTGTCTCCGACACTGATAAAATACATTTTGTCGTCTTCCTCCTCACTGGCAAAGCTAAAGTGATGTACTTTGGTCAGAGACTCGCTTTCATGCTCTGTTTAAGGCTGTGTTTGATCATCCACATGCAGGGCGAGACGTAGGTTCTCAACTATGTGAAATTCGTCAGGGCAATCAGTCAGCAGTTGACTACACCCTGGAGTTTCATACATTAGCCACAGGAAGTGGCTGGAGTGAAACGGCACTGTTAACTACTGTTAAAGAAAGCTTTGAGGACAGCCTTACAGGTGGAAAGGGTAAACCTCCATAGCTTTGGATAGTCTTCTAAACAAGAGAAGGGGGCTTGCACCAACACCCTGCACCAGAACCACTTCCTGAAGTTCTGCAGTCGGACACTGAGCCCATGGAATTGGGTAGGGCACTGCTACCTGAGAGTGAGCGTCAGCATACACTGTGAGAAGGGCTCTGCCTCTATTGTGGCCATGCCGGAGACCTGCTTGCTACCTGCTCTCAATGTCTTAGCCATACTAGGATGTTGGAGGTGAGTTTGGTTCTCCAACATGGAAGTTCTAGAAAATAAATGACTGTAAATGTTTCCATTTCTTGTGGTTTAGAGGTTTTTGCTCTTTTAGCCTTGATTGACTTGGAAGATGCTGGCAGTTTTATTGACCAGAAGGTGGTGAAAGAATGGAGAATCCCACCGGAACACTGGTTCAACCCCCACTCACCATCAAGGCAGTGGACAATCGACCATTAGGGGAGGGACTGGTTAAGGAATCAACATGCCTTCTCACTATGAAAGTGGGAATGTGTCATGAAGAACTGATTTCATTTTATGTGATAAGCTCACCTAAAGATGATTTGATAGTGGGCTTCCCCTGGTTGTTAAAACATCGGCCACACATTATATGAGAGGAAGGAGAAATTTGCCAATGGGGATCGGAATGCTTTCGACAGTGTTTTTTTTATTGCCTGTAAAGGCAACTAGCATAGAAAGCCCCGTTTCCAATGTGTAAATGTTCCTGAGTGTTATCCTGGTCTTGCAGAAGTATTTTTCAAGACAAATGCTGCCCAATTGACCTAGTGATTGTGCCATAGAGCTGTCTGGGTCCATACCCCCCAGTTCAGATCAGGGATGGGGGTGATTGGAAAACTGCTTTTGTTACCATTAGAAGGCACTATAAAGTAGGGGTGCAACGATTATTTGACCTAGTCGGCTAAAATCGACGACCAAATTAGTTGGCAACTAATTTAATAGTTGATTAGTTGGTGACGGCATGACACGTCTTTCTCGCGCTCACTGGAGAGCTAACAACAGCGCGATGGCTGCCTCAAGAACAAAATCCTCAGAAGTGTGGGAGCTAAACTCAGAAAAAAGGTCAGCTGTGCTGTTTGTAAAGCCAACCTTAGCTGGCATGAGATCACATCCTCCATGTTGGAGCATCTGAAGAGGAAACTTCTCACGGTCCCAAACTGCATACTAGCTCACTAAATAGTGTGTAAAAATGCATATATACCATTAGAAGTGCACTCATTAGTGTAGTGTGTGAAGTACAGAAGTGTGTGGTTTGGGACGCAGCGATTGTTGTGCTAGCGAGCTAGTTAGCTAATGTTAATGTTAAATTCCATCCTACTTCATGTTCTGAGCTGAGCTGTAACATTTTCTATTTCGAAGCGCTGCTCTCTGGTATCGTTAATGGAGTTGGAACAGAGAAGCAAGTAACTATTATTCACAGCCACCCTGTTCACTTTCCAGATAATGTTTACAGTTGTAAACACTGCATCATCGTCTTAACGTCGAGGCCGCCGGTGCGTTCAAATTCGGCGAACACAAGGAGAACGACTGCAAACAGTTTTCCGTTTTCCGTGAACATTCAGCACCACTGGCTAACAGTTTAAGGAGGTAGTTCTCTGTGAACATACAGGGCAGCTGGACGAAAGGTCACCGATGAAATGAAGAGTTTACACAAAATTGTTCAAATTTAACTGTTCATTAGAGAAGTTTGCCACAACATTCGCCACGTTCCCATCAGCTCCATCAGAGCGTGTCTTCCCTGCTGTATCTGCTGTCAGAGGAGAGCAAGAATCTCACAGGAGCATGGAGAGACACTGACTTTCCTCCGTTTCAATTAAGACCTGTGATTGTAGAATTGAGTTGCATCAAAGTGTAGACAGACAGCAGAATACACAAAGCACAGACTGCAATTTAAATTTAACATTTAAATTTAGATTGATTTTTTTATTTACTTGGTTAAAGGAAAATGATTTAGTTTTGTTATATTTTGCTACTTTGCATATCCTTGGTTATAAATTTTGACAGGAAAAATATATTGGAGTTTTTTTTTGTTTTCATCTTTTGTATTAGCAGGAAAGTTAATTAAAACAGTGAATTTTTGAATGTTATTCATCTTTATTGTCTTCATTGTTAGTTAGCAAATGTATAAAACAACCTCAAGCTAAATTTCAAAGCTAATAACTACTTAAAAGTTATTTGGTAATGTAGTGATTCATAATCTGAATAATCGATTATTCGTTTCAGTAATCGATCGATTATTCGATTATCAAATTAGTCGTTTGTTGCAGCCCTACTATGAGTACACAGTAATGCCATATGGTTTGGCCAATGCACCGTCAGTTTTTCAGTCTTTTTTTAACAATGTTTTGAGAGACATGCTGGACAAATGGGTGATTGCCTACATTGATGACATTTTGGTGTATTCTCAGTCTTTGGAGGAACATCAAGAGCATGCTAAAAAGGTTCTTCAGAGACTATTAGAAAATAATCTGTTTGTGAGAGCAGAAAATGTATATTTAATCAGTCTAAGATATCTTTTCTATGAACTGGAGGAAGGAGGTATACGCATGGATGACAGCAAGGTCAAAGTGGTAGGACAATTGCCTAAACCTAGGTTTTTCTAACTTTTATCATAGCTCTATTAAGGGGTTCAGTTCAATAGCAGCGGCACTTGAAAGGAAAGGACAAGATGTTAAAAAGGAGTTGGTTCATCTCAGCTCCCGTCCTGAGGCATCCAGATCCATCCTTACCTTTCGTGGTGGAAGTGGATGCCTTTGGTTTAGGAGTTGGGGCAAGTCTCTCTCACAGAGTTGGTTCTCCTGCCAAGCTCCAGGGAAAATTGTCCTGACAGTTACATATTCCAACATGTATTGTGGCTCCGATCTGCTGGGAAATCATGGAGGAGAATCAGCAGGCACAAAGTGGTGACTCTCCTCCCTCTGATTGCCCCCAGGACCGAGAATATGTTCTGGTCTCAGTCAGAAACAAAAAGTGCATTTGAACCCTATTTCTGGACTTCCAGGGATACACAGAACCCCTAATTTAGTTAGAAACAGTGGGAATTTTTAAAGAAAGATATCCAGGAATTCGTTAGATCATGGAATGTATGTGCACAAGCTAAATCTTCCAGACAGCTACCACCTTTTAATATGTTTTAGGGTACCAACCACCTTTGATTCTGTGGTCAGGAGAACCATCCTCTGTACCTGCTCTAGACGAATGGATGAGGAGGAGTGGTCACACCTGAGAAGAGGCTCATGTCTGGTTACAGAGGGCAGTTCGTAGGTAAAAATTTAATGTGAATAGACATCGTCCTCATTTATCTCCATTTCAAAATACAGATGACCCGCCACTGTCTGATTGAGTTCAGGATGCTGACATCAAAAATGTGAGAAGAGCTGCAGTTTAGTAATCAGGTAAATGTTTTTAGTGTGATGCACAAACTAATGCACTTGGTCACAGTTTATGTTCCACACTGTGTGAAATGTACTAGATGTTTTAATATTTCTTACTGCTACCATGATAATCAAAGATTTGATGTTCTTCAGAGATGTTAGCCAGCAAAGTGTGCTATCAGAAACATTATAAAGGAGGGCAGTTATTTCCACTCATACAAGACCAGGCTCTTGTCTTCTCAAATGGGAAAAAACCTTTAAACTTGAAATTGAAAGCCACAGTAACATTTCAAAAACAGATTTGAAATCACTGGTAAATCTGCCAAAAATAAGTGGTATGCAGCATTTGGCTTAAATAAAGCACCAAAAATGTATTTATTTATTTATTTTTAGTGGTGGTTCTGTTTACTGTGCATGCATCTGCATGACGAGATTCATCAAACCAGGCTACATTTTTCCAGTCTTCAAGTGTCCAGTTTTGAGCCTGTGTCCACTGCAGCCTTAACTTTGTGTTCTTGGCTGACAGAAGTGGAACCCAACGTGGCATTCTGCTGTTGTAGTCCATCCGCCTCAAGATTCAATGCGTTGTGCATTCTGATGCTTTTCTGCTCACCACAATGGTACAGAGTGATTATCTGAATTACTGTAGCCTTTCTGTCAGCTTGAACCATGCTGACCATTCTCTGTTCTCTGTTGACCTCTCTCATCAACAAGGCATCTCAGCCCACAGAACTGCCATTCACTGGATGTTTTTTCTTTATTGCACCATTCTGTGTAACTCTACAGACTGCTGTATGTAAAAATCTCAGGTGATCAGCAGTTATAGAAATCAGTCTGTCTGGCACCAAGAATCATGTCACAGTCAAAATCACTGAGATCACATTTTTTACCATTCTAACGGATGATGTGAACATTACCTGAAGCTGCTTGTCCGTACCTTTTATGCACTACACTGCTGCCACAGGTACAACTTTTGACCACAACTGGAGCTTTAGATTCAAACACTGGGTCACTGACACCCACTGAAGGCTTAAGGCAATGACATACAGTAACGGTTCCTAAGCAGTGATTGGAGGTTTGAGAAAATGATGCACAGCTTGGTGGAGAGCGTAATAATTTGATTGGCCATACTATAATGACAGCACTTACAGAAAACAAAGTAAATGTCATTATCCTAAAAAACACATCTTACTAAATATTCTTTCTGTATTTGATTAGGTAGGCCTGTGATCAGTCTGGGTAGGCTCAAGCCTTCCCAGGCCTACCACCCTACTCCCCTGCCCAGTTTTGTCCATCAGTCAGCCACAGTTTCCCCTAGAACAACGTTTTTGTTCTTTTTAGAGCCAATACATTTTGACTCACTACTTTTGAAAATGGAACAGCACCCTGCTATGACTTTGTAGTGCTCTAGTTAGTGACACCAAAATAACATAATCCATATGGCAACTCTGTGTTAAAAGTCAATTTGCAGAAGTTGCAAGAGGTCAAAGCTTGAAACTTTCTGACGATCCTCACTGCGTCCTTCTGTCTATTATTCAAACTGTGTTGCTGCAGCAGGCAGAATGAGGCTGATTTACATTAGGTGAGAACCCTTTTGGATCACTGGCCCTGTGCAGATGCTGCATATCCTCTCACACACATACACACACACACACACACACACACACACATACACACACACACACACCTCAGTCCCATGCCAAAGTATAAACGCTGCTTACATTAATTCCAACACTGGCTGATTGATCTGGGGAGGCTGGGTTGTTTGATTACTCCTCTGCTCCTCTCCTCCCTCCCTCCTCTCATCTCCACCCTCCTCCTCTCCCTGCGGCTTCTGGCAGCTGGCCTGATCTGGCAGATTAGAGCCAGGTACTGTTTTATGAAAGCACAGAGAAGAGCTAGAGTAAAGGGTGTGTGTGTGTGGCGGGGGGTGCTCAAATCAGACTCCGACTCAGATGCCAAAACCATTCAGTTTAAGTCAGTTCCATGATGTTTCAATCTGATAAGAATCTCACATTTATCTTTATAGAACGCTGTGGTTCAAAGCACTCATTTGACATCTTTTCAAGGTTTTTCTTACAACTAATATGCCTTACAAGCACAGTATATGTGGGATTTAAACAAAGCAAAAAGACCCTTGTCCTGAATAGCCGTTATGCTGCAATCAACTTATAAGGGCTAAATCGAGAATGGACACAAAAGCCCTTTACAAATTTGCAGTGGATTAGATTTAAATGATATTGAATTGTACATGCTGAATAAGGTTGTGTGGCTGTCATGATGGTAACCCTAGGACATGCTGTTGAGGGAAGCCATCTAGCTGCAGAAGGAGCTCTTCTGAGTAATGCTCTCCTGTTTCATTTAAGCAATATTGGAGGGCTTAAGGGGGTGCAGCAAAAAGCAGTGGCAGAAGCAAGTACTTAGGCATGAAAGGAGCTGGGAGAGGTCATGGAAGAAGACTCAGAATGACCTCAAAGATGTTCCAGTTAACAATTTAGTGCCTTAGTAGGGGGAAACAGGTGCAAGCTCTGCTAAGCACATACACTATTGACAAGCACTGGGATAGTGTTAGCACACATCTTCAATGCAATGAAATCAGGTACAGTGGACTGGCAAAGTGGGATGGTGGCCCTTATTTGTAGATAAAAAGTGACAAACATGTATACATACTCACTCACTCACTCACTCACTCACTCATTCATGTTTACAAGACTGAAGATTCCCCACAAATGGACGATATTCAAGTCAAACACAATCACTTGGTGGTGACTCACATGAATGACTCCGGTTACAAAAAAATGTCTGTGAAAAAGGGAACAAACCTGTGTTCTAATTACAGTGAAATCATGCTCCTTGGGGTCCCAGGAAAATTCTATACCAGAATTCTAGATAGAAGCCTCTACTGACAGAAACTTGTCTCTACTGACTGTCCTTGTCCACTGCTTTGACTCATTGCTAGGATGTGCACCACACCTACGTTACACAATTAGCCACTTGCAGCAGAAGGAAGGAGGGAAAAGCATGAAGTAGACTATATATATATATATATATATATATATATATATATATATGTGTGTATATACCATTGCATTTTACTGATTCAGAAAGACTTTTTGTCAGATCATGCTATCCAAGTGCTCTCCAAATACTTCTTTGTATTGCAGCGGCATTTGGCCAGAGCAGGCAACTCCCGTGTCTCTTTTGTCTGGGGAGCATGATTTTGTTAGCACATGTAGTGTTGCCCACTAGAAAATTCGACTGCTTGTTATTCATACTGATTTGCTGTTGCGAGAATAGTCAAGACTGTTCTTTGCAGTCCAGGTCTTCCTTGTAACAAGCTCTCACAAGCTTTTGAGTGAACTGTCACTATTAGGTGAAATATCGTCTCTACAGCAGCATTTAAGGTGGAACAGAAAATTTTGTTTTGTCATTGAGTGTTTTTTCCCCGCAGTACTAGAACGTGATGCACAGATCACTAACCGGATTCCGCCATGTTTTCTCAACTGAACAGACAGAGTGGGGTAAGGTTGTGTAAGGGAGGGTCTTAGTAAATGACTGACAAGAGGTCAGTGTAAACACAGACAAGCCCTCCAGGCTTTTTCTGCAGTTCTAATCCATATGAGGGTTTTTCAGGCATGTAATACACTTGTGCTGATTCTATTGCTAAAGCAAATATTTTTTAGCATGTACTACATATTTTACAGGTTATTTGTATTAGTACTAAAAGAAAAAATCGTGATGACACTAAGGGGCAGATTTACAAAGCAGTGCACAAAACCTGCAGCAAGTGCTAAAATTTAGCAAGCGCAGCTAGTTCTAGTTTGTTACTATGACCTGTTGTTTAAATGACGTTGTACAAAACGGCTAATTTGAATTGCAAAGGTGCTAAAACACAAATCCATACAGAGTGTGCCTTAACCAGTTGAAAATACTCATAGAGGAAATTCTCTCCAGAAGAGGTGGAAGATCTGTCAGAAGAGGTGAGTTTTAGCTGGGAAAAGACGAACTGCTTAACAGAACACCATGGAAAAAAAATCAGGGGAGTGATGAAATCTGCAGATTTGTCTGAAGAGTTGCGGGTAAATAAAAAAATATTTTAAATTCCAAAAGTGAACTAAATCTTTTTGCCATTTTCATACAGTTTTAATTTATACACTTTGCACCTTCCCTGTTTTTGCAGCTTAACAGTTTCATGGCCTAAAATGCTGGCACACTAAAATCTACAGTTCACGTTGACAATAGGGATGAGCAATACCATGCTTTTCTTTCCCGTTTGATACCAAGTAATAACAAGGCTAATAACAATAAAAAAACGAGTAAATGAGTTTATACCAAAATTATATTTGAAAGCCTTTGCATTAGTATTAAATAAACTGCCACATAAACTGTCTGTTTAGGGAAATAACTTCAAATAATCTGCCATTATAGAGCATTCACTGCATCTCACGTGTCTGTCTGTGCCTGTTTGTGTAAGAGAGGCAGGCAGAAGGAAAAGCAGTTCCTATCCTACCCATTTATTTGCTATAATTTTACTTTTTCACCTTCTGTTTAGTTTTACTGATGTATATTCAGTTTACTGCTTAAAGAGGACCCCAAATATCAATATTCTCATGAGAAGATCAATTCTCAAGAATAATTATCAGTATCATAAGTGCATTGGTGCCCCCACATACATTTAGTAAATCTGGCCCTATGACCCAGCACACAACATTTCCATTCAGGTAGCAACCATCCACTCGATTTCTGCTGCTTCCAGAGTGTTCTGCTGCTGTGTTGAATTGTGGACGAGGTTCTAAAGCAGCACATCTCACAGTTGCTTATAGCCAGGTGTAAATTAGTGAGTTCATGTGACTGGGAGATGATGTGTAGAGGCCCTGCTGCACTACCATCTTGTGCAGACATGAACATGCCATGATGAATACTGGCTGTGAAAATCCGTTAGCGCGCTCACTCATTAAATTCAGAGAGACAATAGGTGATTTATCACCCAGGAAATCCTGCTATTGCCCTACCAGCTCCAAACAAAACGAGCGCACACTCGCTTATTAAAAGTCAGCCCCAGAGGCTGAATCTACTTTACTTTCTGTAAAGTAGCTCAATGTGCTGCATGGTGAGTAAAGCTCTGTTCTCTTTTTTATATTTCTTTCCCTCTCTCTCTCTCTCTCTCTCTCTTCTCTCACTCTTTCTCTCTCACTCACCTCATCTCCCCCTCTGCGAAGGATTGAGCAGAGGTAGAATGAGGGCCAATCTCATGTGCAGGGAAAGATGGGATGAGAGGAGGTGAGAAAACTGAGAGAACAGGGGAAAAAAAATAAGATGAAACTGGGTGGAAAGAGGGAATGAGAGTCATTGCAAAGAAAGAAAAGAAGTTTGCGTGGGATGAGGGGACATGGCCAGGGGAGAAAAAAAAGATTCTGCAAAAGAGCCGAAGATTTGAATCATAGCAGAACAGCAGTGAAAACAACAAGTACAAGTAGTGCAAAATTAAGCACACAGTCCAAAAATACTTGAAACAGATGTAATTCATTATACATGAATGTGGGTTCATAGTAGTGTAATGATCCTGGAGCTCAACAGTATACTCTTTTTGTTTAACACTAAATTGTAGTTTAAGTATCTGAGCCATTAACGAGCAACACTGAAGCACTGATGCAGCGCAGAACACACACAGGATTATCTGTGGCTTGCTGCAGGCCACATCACTGAGGTCGCTTTGAGGTGACCTATTGATTAACTGAATATACAAAGCGGTATGGAGATGCGTTTTCATGTTCAAGGGAGAGTTGTCCACTGGCATATGTCCTTGCCACAATACACAGTGCTTTCCCGCATACAGATGCAATGAAAAAATTGATTTTCAATAGAATATCGCAATTGACAGCATAATCAAATCCAGAATTGTGCTTAACCAGTGAGCAGCTCTGCATGTGGACTGCAAATAACTGGCGGTTACTCTGATGCACTAATATTGCATCATGAGTTCCAATGTTGCCTGCAATCTTTCGCATGCATCACACCTCTATTAAAGGAATACTCAAGTGATTTTCAGCCTATTCTATATCTACTGTGTCTGTATAGAACTTACAGTATTATTATAGTATAGTACTTGTACAGTACTTAAAAAAACATTGGCCATTCCATAAATAAACATTTAAAGTTTGTGACTGTATAATGCAAAATTTACTATTACACATTACTAATACAGTGAAAAAGCAATTCTCTTTACTTTTACTTACATTAAAGCTGCACTATGTAAGATTTGGGGATTTGGGGACCTCTCTGGTGGCAATGTGTCATTGCACGCAACATTTGAAAGACTTTGTAATCTTTTGGAAAGATTTTGTAATATCAGTTGCGGTTCGTACCCCTTCCCCACGCAGATGACTCTGATGATTGCACTCAACTCTCTGTGTGTTTTCTTTTTCTTTGCCAAGTTGAACAACTCCCCAAACCTCACCTGCATGAACTGTCCCTCCTGATGCTGCTGCTGCTGCTGCATAAACTCAAACTATTTAATTAACCATTGCTTCACCTGTTTTTCCCCGTTTTGTATTCTAATCTTTTGTACTAATGATATTTGTACTAATGATATTTGCTGTCGACCAGAGGAGGATGGGTTCCCCTTTTGAGTCTTGGTTCCTCTCAAGGTTTCTTCCTCTTGCTCTTAGGGAGTTTTTCCTTGCCACTGTTGCTACTGGCTTGCTCATGGGGGCTTGGACCTGGATTTTTCTGTAAAGCTGCTTGTGACAACACCTGTTGTAAAAAGCACTACATACATAAACTTTGACTTGACTCGACGTGAGTTAAAAGAGCATTTCAATGAGGATGAAAGTAAATAATCTAATCTTGTCATCAAATCTTCATCAGTATAATGTTGATTTTGCATATGAGACCTAAAAACTGAGATGTTTTCTTTTCAAGCCTGTGCGTGTGACGTTAATATGTAACGACACATGTCGTGGTCCAAAAATCTTGCTGTTGTTTTCTCCTGACTCTGCTTAGTAAATACAATGCAGTGCAGCTTTAAGGTTAACTTGAAATTAAAATGGACTTTTCTGTCCCTGATCATATTAAGTATGATTATAAATCATTTAACAGACAAAATTCTTTTTCCATACTCTGTGATGAAAGTGCAGTGACTTTTGCCCACCTTGAAAACGTCTTTTGATTAATGATTGTGTCATCGTGCACCAGCGGGTGGGGAAAAATGACATAACCAGTAATATCATGATACACTTTGCCCTCTGTCATTGAGCCAAATGCTCAGCTAGCTCAGAGCCCCTCTCTGACACTGCGTTTCACTCTGAAACACATCACACTGTGGAAGGAAAATGTGTTATGATTTCTGATTCACGCTGAGGTTTTATGGTGTTCATGTGTGATCAATTAAGAACCTGTGAAAATAAAAGACCACACATCACACCCCACCCATGCCACTACACTGCTAATGAATGACCACAGATTAGTCCCTATAGTCCCATTTCACTTACTGATTTACAGATTTTTTGTGCAACACTTTCAACTGAATAATTAATAATAAATTGTTCCACACAAAATACGTGTCATGTAAGCGTTTACTCACAGAACTCAGCGTTGGAGTGTGTATTTTGAGTCAACAGATTTTCTTTTCCTTTTTTATGTACTTTTTTATGTTGAAATGATTGTTTTTGGTAAATGGATGTACGCTAGAGATGTGGCAGATAGAGAATGGGTTGAAGAATTCTGGAGTTTTTCTTTAATGAAAAATGTCACTTAATATTATATCTTCCAAAATGCGGGATAAAAAAAGTAGAGAAATAAAGAAAAGGCCAGTTACCGTTCAATTCTGGGGTCCATATTTTCTGGAACTGATGATTCTCCTCATCAGAACTGTCCACAATATTAGTATAGTCTGATGAATGAAAATGACTGGGAGAAGAGACGTAAAGAAAACTAAGGACAGTGAGAGCAGCGTCGTTTTTCATGTGTAATTTACACAAGTAACAGTCCCCCTGCCTAGACAAATGTGGATCGATTATCTGAAGTGTAAGAGGCTCGTTTTCTCATTTTCAGGTTTTCGGCCTTCTAGGATCCAATATCTGATAGTGGATTAGTTTGGGTCTCTATATGTGTCCCAAAGCATATATTTACCACACACATGGGTGGAGGATTTATGGCATTGTGCTTTTACGGGGCTCATAAAATACCAATCAGCTAGACTCCGCCAGGGCTTACCGGACTGTATACAGTGCAGCTTCAACTGTGGGGGAGACCGAGAGGCTACGTGTGTGTGTGTGCGTGTAAAAAGCTGTGATTAATTTTTCTTCACCACCATATTCTAATTCCCTGCCGAGATGAGGGAATGGTCCCTTAACGTGTCCCAGTGGAAATCACAGGAGGTAGCAGTGGGCTTGCAGTCACTATGCACACAGAGAAACAGTGATGAATAATCTATCGAGAGAGAGAGGGAGGGAGAGATAGGTTAAAGGGATAGTGATACCCTACAGACCTACAGATGGTAGATGATGAATCCGTCATCTATCCTATCCTAAATAATTAATACATCGTACTTTCTTGAATGGTGGTCTTTGTTTTTATTTCAGTAATTTCTTTGTCATTAGTTGTAGAATGTTGTGCTAGAGAATGCATCTACTTTTTTATTGTCCTGTATCATCTATTCCACACTATATTGGGCCAACAGCAATATTGTCATGTCTAAAAATATATAGCTTCTCTTGCTTGGCTAAACTCTATTGAAATTACTAGCATAACTTGCTCATCATGTATTTGAATTTAGCTAGTATCTGGCCATATACAGTTACAGGTAAAGACTAAGCTCACTCTTTACCTGCTACGTGCCTAAAATCCTAAAATCAGCATCTTCCACTCATATAAGCATCATCCTGTGTATAGTTCTCCAGTAAAGGCTCTCCTCAGTTGGACGTTTCGGGACATTTTTCTCTGAAGTTCTGGATGGTTTGCTAGTCCTGCTGAAAAAAAACAGCACAGGCCAGCATGGAAGCTGGTCTAGTGCTGGTTGACCAGCATGCAAGTGTCCAAAACACATCAAATGTTGGTTTTGCGGATGATCAGCCATGCTAGAATGACACTAGCACCTGCATATCACTAAAATCTCCTCTTGATGCTATTAATCACCAAATATCCAAACACAGCTCCTACAAATATTCTTGTTTTAAATGTGTTTACTTTATCCACCATTATTCTACACCAACAAGGAATGTTATTGCCTCATAAAAATAATGGCATGCAACTTCAGAGGTTATTTATTTTAAGCTAGACATTTATTATATTTAAATTAGAGAGTGCCACAGACGCATGGAAATGTGGCACAGTAACAACTTTGCAGCAGATATTAAATATTAGTGCTCACCACAGCAATGTACTTAAATGAAAGTGTGTCAGGTAAAAACAGTTACCTGAAACTCCTATAAAAAAAGTATTAACAGAGATCAAATGGACTTAGACTGCTTCAAATGCTTGAAAAGGCTGTAAACCATAAAGGAGCCAAAAAGCGTTCTTTGGAGTGATGCCATTAAAGAAACGCATAAAGAACATAAAGTAGATGGGTCTTAAAAGAATTGTTTTTGTGAATGAAATGTATAAGCATGACGAACCAGTTTCACTCACAAGTGAGGTCTCAACTTATCACAAGCTGGGGGGGTAACGGTTAGCACATGCCAAGACATGAAGGCAGCATTGCACCTTTTCAATATGCCACTAACATGTCATTTGACAGCTCAACATGCTTGGAGGAGAACACCACCCACCGACAAGCTAACAAGCACCCACATTGACAAAGACTCCCAGCTGTGGCATCACTGGGGATCAAACTCCCAATAATAGGGCCAACATTTAGACGCTACTCAGGAGCCCTAAAGAACCTTTTTAAAGTTTATAGAACATCCACATAATCTAAAGTTTCTGTAACAATGTAAGGTTCTTCCTATTACTGTAAGTCAAGAACATACATTATTTTTGAAGGTGTATTGTAAGAAGAAGAGATAATATGTGAAATTTCATGAGTCATAATTATGGAACCCTGTAGCAGCAAGTAAGTGCAAAGAATACAAATGCTTGAGTGTTCTTCCCTAATAATAACAGTAATAACAACAAGTACATCCCTCCTGATCAGCTCTTGTGGTGGCTCAGGATGACCCCACTATTCTAGGGTTTTTCACAGAGGGTTGCCCTTCTGATTAGCCACTGCGGTAGGTACAAATCTCTGAGGTGTCCCAACTCCAGTTTTGAAATATAGAAGTAGAGGAACAAAATATTTAAATTTCAGTCAACAAACAAGCACAAGTACGTAAAAAGGTCCTTGACTTGAATATCACAGTATAGAATAGTAACACATAGACCCTTTACACATGCATAAGCACTGATTTGTGTTTACAAAAAGCTTGAGCATTAATGTGTGTTTATGTCAGTATGCACAAGATGGCATTATATTAATTACACTGGTGTATTATAATGCCTGGTAACAGTGTTATAAACAGAAGTGTATTATTGTAGCCTAAAGAATAGTTCAGCAAAAAGTCTAATTTACATGATTCTCACTTAACCCAAATGCAGTCAATCAGCCAAGATATGTTTGCTGTCCAAATTTTTTTCTTTAGTTTAGAAGCTGCTAGGCTAAAATTGCTAAGAAACACTGTAAGTCAGTAGTCACCTTAACCGTTTCCATAAATATATGCCCAAAACTTCTCTCAACCTCCTCAAACCACTCCCAGGGTTTACTCAGGTCACACAGAGAAGTCAGTGTGGTTTAGGGCACAGTTTGACTCACTATGAGCTATAAAAATGAAAAAAGCATCTGTGTGGCTAAAAGAAGAAGCAGCCGTGTAGGAGAACTAGAACTGGTATCGACACCTTAAGATGCTAAGGGCTATAAGGGAAATCACAACACAGACTTACTGTAGAGTAACAGAGAGAAGGTAAGAGTGTATTCAGAAAATCAATACAGTGTCCAATTATGACCACATTTTTTGCTAAAAGAGCCTCAACTGTATATGTTTGAACCTGCATACACACATGAAAAATGCATCAATTGGATGCTGGACCCATCAGTGACTCTCCGGACTACTGCTTAGCCAAATATGGCATGACAGTGAGCACAATGCAGACGGAGAAAAAGTATAATGCTTACTATGGATTCACTTCTTTGAGTGTCATCCATAAAAATGTACTTGGTACAGCTATAGATTTTAGAACATCCCACAAGAGACCTTCCTTGTAATCGTCAGGTGAAAAACGGTCATAATATACACAGAGATTTTGATAACGTCTTTCTTGCTAGTTTATGGCCACTGCATGTATCTGCAACAGTAGGAAATGGATTGCAGCATACCAGACTACCAGTAGATTTCTTTGTTCTGGTTTTGAAAAACAGAATGCAAAACCTCATTTTTATAGGTTCATCATCATTCGATATGCAACTTCTAACAGTAAGCAAACAAAGCTTAGGAGTTACTGTGCTAACACTACGTACCTCTTACAACAGCTTATCAACCTAATTTATAATATGTGAGGTTCTTACATGTATCTATAGCAACATTTTGGGTGACTACTAACAGTGTTTGTTAGCACCGTTAGCCTAGCAACCCCAGTTCTAAACTAAAGAAGCAAAATTTGGTCACCAAACTTGTCTTGGCTGATCAACTGCATTTGGGGTAAGTGGAAAATCATGTAAATTTGATTTGCCAGACTATTCCTTTAAAGGCCCCAATGTCAATACAATGTTATTTGCTTCATAAAGTATCTAATCTCATTAATCCTGATGTAAATGGATCATTTCAAGAATATTTTAATGCTTATACATGTGTTATACAGCACACTGAGTAGGTTTTTACAGCATGGTGTGCACTCACTGTCTGTTTTAGCATTTGCAGTCTTGTAGAATAGTTTCAGACTATTTCTTCTCGTAGTTGCATCAAATCCCTTTAATGCTCGTGTACAGCATGCTAGTGAAACCACACATCGATTCTGACCTTGCTGCTCTCTGGGCAATAGCCTCAGCAACAGTACAGTGACCTCAGTCCAATTGGAAGCCTGTGGAGTGGTCTGAAGCATGCAGTCCAACAACGGCTCTCTGAACTTCAACAGTTCTGCAAAGAGAAATGGGCAAACAGTGCCAAATGTGGGTGCGAAATCTCAGATACCCCAGAGGCTTACAGCAGTAATTTAACCACAATGGCTGAGTGTTAAAGTGTGTTTTGACCCCCCATCTTGGCTGTGATTCGTGGTTTCAGAAGCACTTTTTTCTTTCTCATGAATTCTGCTATCAGTTTTGCCTGAGGACTCATGGTGAAGTAAGATTTTTATCTGTGTATTCACTTGCTGCCTTACGGTTTAAAGACCCTTGGCCTTCACAGTAGAAAGGTTACAACAGAATTGATCAGTCTTCATCATATTTTTGGTTCCCGGACATAATTTTCATAATTACCACATAGGAGGGTAAGTGATGGAGAAAAGGCCCTCTGTGCAGTTTAACATTCATTTTTCATATGCATTAATTTGTGGAGGCAGCGATCCCGGCTGGAACCAGCTCATTCTAAAAATACCCTGAGAATGCTGCGAGACGGCCTTTTGAGTGGATGTAGTTGGTTGGGAATGACACGCTCTTCATGTTTAATGGCCTGTCCTTCGTGACATCCTTTCACCTTCAATGAGCCCTGCACTTGTTAAAAAAACGTGACTAGTTCAAAATAATTTTGAATTCTATCGTATTTCTCAGTGGTTCACTTCAAGACCTCTGCTTTGTCCTTCAATCGCCAAGACATCAGTTCATATATTGTTGCTAGTGGAACAAAACTTTTTTACATATACTGGTAGTAAAAAAGAGTGCCTGTATGTCAAACACTGATTTTTAGCAGCTGTTTTTGATGTGTTTATTCAGTCTGTTCACTTGAAGTAGGAAAACCATAACAAAGGGTGAATCTACCAACAAGATTTTACACAGTTCATTAAAGGGGAATTCCACTGATTTCTCAAACTCTCTGCAGAATTAAATGGTTAATATGTAAGCAAAGTCATTCAGAGTGGTTTGATGTGAAATACTCAGTTCTAGAGAAATGTACTGAGTCATTATTATTCACAGTGGTGGTGATAGGAACCAGATGTCTGAAGAGTTTAATGCCTCTAAAGACTCTCACATAGAAAGTTATTCCACAAAATGGTCCTGAATGTGCTGGATGAGAAGTTTTACGATAGTTTTGAGATAAATTCACTCGCAACCCCTGGTTCCCATCACCACTGTAAAACTATGTAAAATTAGTGTTTCTCCACAGCTCTTTAATCTTTCCTTTTTCCCATCATCCATCTATTCTCACATCCTCTACCATCCCATGGAAAACTGCTGATTTTAATACTCCAGTAAACTTAATAGAAACATTAACCCACTGACCAAAAGCACATGACTTCATTCCTGCTGACCATTCTATCCTTTCCTTCATCCCTTCATCATCCCATAGAAACCCATTGATTTCACTACTAATTTCATTTTGTAACTACCTCAAACCTGATACCAGCTACAACCTGCTAGCGAAGGATGAGCAAGAGCCAGCAAACTTGGTAGAACAAGCTTTTCCTTCCCTCCATCATCCCACAGAAACCCATTACTTTCAGTACTTTGTGAATTATTGAGCTGCAATCAGCAATTCTTACAGAATGAGTCAGCTCCTTATAGTATTCTATACTATATCATCTGTCTGTGTTTCCTCCAACATTTTGTAGACTACTTTTGCTACTTCATTTATCATGATACATCCAACACATCTGGTTGACCCAAAGCACAAGACTGCATTTCAAACTTATTTTCCAACACTGCTATCTCTTCCTTCATCCTTCTATTGTATCAAAACATATAGATTTTCACACTCCTTGAACTTTTGAGCGAGGCAGCTCTCCTGTTGTTCTCATGCTCTTGTAAAGGGCTCTGGCGATCCAGCTTAAAGTTTGTTCTCAAACTCGATTTTACTAGTTGAAATGTATCTTACTTTTTATAGCATTTCTTTAGTGCTATTCCTTGGAAGCATGTAGAATCTTTCAGTCCCTGTCCACTATTGCATAATGCCCAGCGTACAGCGTGTCCTCTCCGCTCTCAGGTCTCACGTAATGGATTTCACAAACACGTTCAAGGCAGAAATTTAGTCTGGCCTAGTGGAACCCATCTATTGATTCTCTTTGAACTGGCCATAGAAATGCAGGCAAGCTGAAGTTTGAAACCAGGGCAGAAAGGGCCTCCCTCTTAAAGATCTTCCACAGTGTTTGAGTCTCTCTCTCTCGCCTGGGGAGCCACTGGGGCCATCGGAGATGCCGTGAAACAAGAGTGCGGGCTAGGAATAGCAACACGGACAAGAAATGTGTCTAGAATTTTAGCTCTACCTGACAGCAGATTATGCACTGAACACCCTGCACCACATTGGCCGCCTGTGATTTCCACCTTATGAAAGAGAAAAATTTAACGCATGCTTCCCAGACCTGGCAGAAGTAATAGTGCATAATCCTCCAAATATTTGGAAATATTATATTCAGAGCTTTCTGTATAATGAACATAGCTTTGGGGGGAATTAAAGTGGGAATTGGGAATTAAAACTTTTTCAGCCATTTCAGACTTTCAGCAGGGCTAGCTTGGAAAGCTCGGCTGAATGTGAACTCGCTCCAGACTTGGCATCCAGATTGCCAAATTTTAGAGCGCCTATAGATCTCGTTTCTGCCCTGTTCAGAATTCCAGGCTGGACAGGCCCACAGGCCAAGACTGATTATCATGAGAATAATTGAGAGAGAGGAAGAGCCAGTGCTGCTTTTAATAGAGCCAATTCTATCTTCATGCTGATAAATAATGCACACCAGTCAGCAAATTTGGATTTAACGGATGGTATTGACCTTTTTGGGGCAGATAGGAGGGAGATGGGACAAGGAGAAAAAGAGAGAGTGAGAGAGAGAGAGAGAGAGAGAGAGAGAGAGAGAGAGAGAGATCCAACCGATCCATCACGCTGATGCTGTTGATTTGTTTGCAGATTGTTATGGAGGGGCTGAGCAACACAGATCACACCATGACCAAGTCAATTTCCCTGCAAAGCAACAGAATGACAAACCTCATAAAAAGAGCTGGACAGAAGCCTAAATTGACCTGTCCATGCGCTGCCCGAAATGCAATCTTTCATAACAACTGTTGTGAGGTTTGGGCAAGCTTTACAGAACGCTGGCAAAAATCCCATTCAGACTAATGACTTTAGGTTGGAGTTCAGAAACTCTTTTAGTATCTCATTTGCTGTCTTTTATGGAAACCACTTTAAATGCTAAAAACTATGATGGGTGCAGCATCTTTTTATACTGTTTATACAGTCAGCTCCATAATTAATTGGGGGCGTTATAAATAGGGTCATATAAAAGTCTTGTGGTTCATCTCACGCTGAAAATCTGAGAGACATGAAACCTTTAATTAGTAAGTAAATTTAGTGTAAAAAAACAAATCTTTTTTTTAAATGCTTTATACGATCACAAGCACATGCTACCTTGCCTTTTTTTTTAAAAAAAGTTTCATATAGTATTTTCACATTAGTTTTGTAGAATACAGACATGAGTTATACAGAACTGTAACAGATAAACACAAAATATCAATTCAAACTGATTTCAAGATTTCATTAAGTCAAATAAAAAAATCATCAAATCTTGAAATCAGAATAAAAAATAAACCTGAAATTACAGTATTGTACAACAAGGCAGAAACTGTAACAGAAAATTACACAAAAGCCTCCAAAACTATGTATCAAATATAAAATGTATTATTTTATTTGTCCACTCTCTACTTTCATGCACCTACTGACACTTTAACCCTTCCATCTTTCCAATCCTAAAAACGAGTCACAGCTGTGTCCTCCCAACAAAAGCTGTTTCCAAAGCTGTCACTGACATTATGTTCCCCTTCAAAGACACATTCACACAAACAACTACCCAAACACACCTCAGCTGCCTTCATATTTCTTTCTCGTGTGCATCCAAAATAGCTAAAGGAGGTATTTCTAAAGGGAAATCATAAATAAAATATTCCACTTGTACAAGGAAGGTGAAAGTCAAATTACAACAAGTGAAAAACAGAACAATCCAAAACTGGAGCTTTGGAAATATTATTAACAATACAGAGAAAACGGAATTCCTAACAACTGTTAGACCACCAAAACTGTCACAGTCAGAAAAACAGAACTTAAAGCTTTCATCTTTGAGAGAGAGGAGAAGCTCAAGCTCCACTCTTGTTTCAGATCTGAAAAAATCCACAGGTACCTGTTTATCTTTTTACTGTGACTCCACTTAACACTATGAGTCTGAAAGGATGTGGAACTGTCAAGAAGCTGTTACTGAGAAAAGCAAATAGACAGAAAAGAAGGTTTTTTGTACTAGACCACTGAAACAGGACCTCATCACCACTGAATGTGGTTGGTATTACTTGGATTGTGAGAAGCAGATAATACAACCAACTTCTAAGACTGAACTCTGCTCTTTACAAGAAGCATGGAAAAATATCCCTGCATATGGAAAACTGAAAGCAAGTTTCCTGATAGAAATCAAGGCTTCTGTGTAATTTTCTGCTAAATATGTTTTCTTTTTTCCTAATGATGAAAAATGAATAATTTAATGGAGGTTTTGAGTGAAAAGGTGGTCTTTGACATTTGCACAGTTCTATATGTTGTTCATAAAGACACAACAGCCATACAGTATCCTTTCTTCCTCTCACCCTCTCTCTAACTCTCCTTCCCTTTATGCTGCTTGTCCTTTTTCACCAAAACACTTTATCTTATCTAATTCAGTGTAGGTCTGTCACAGAGTCCGTGCCCTTTACAGGCTACAGATGACTGTCACCAGTTCTATAGCTTACCATTTCATATGGCATTTCCATTTGCATTCAGAGCAGTGCTACATCATCCTATTGCCCTATTTGGAGTTGAAGTGATTGCTTTTTTTTCCAGCAGCGATGCCACAGCCATTCAGCGCTCCGTTCGGAGCGCATCTCGCTCTAAAGTCATTGTTGAATACAGAAGAATGAAAAAGAATTTACAGTGTTGAATATGACACCCATAGTGGATATTGGAGCACCACATGGGACAACATCAAGGGCTAAACCACAAGGCTTGAAAAGTGATGTCTGTGAGAATATAAGCATGCATTTTGAATTTCACTCAGCCATTGTTCCATATAGGGGGAGGGGACAATAACACCTGCAGAGAGCACTGGAGGCCCACCTGGGACAACATCAAGGGGTGTACCATGAGCCTTCAACAATGTGAGAATATAAATGTGCATATTAAAATTCATTCAGTTGCTTAGAGTATAAGGGTGGCACGGTGGCGCAGTGGGTAGCACTGTCGCCTCACAGCAAGAATGGCCTGGGTTCGATTCCCGGCCAGGTGACAGGGGTCCTTTCTGTGTGGAGTGTGCACGTTCTCCCTGTGTCTGCATGGGTTTCTTCTGGGTACTCCGGTTTCCTCCCACAGTCCAAAGACATGCAGTCAGTCCAATTGGACATGCTAAATTGCCCCTAGGTGTGAGTGTGTGTGTGCCTGCCCTGCGATAGACTGGCAACCTGTCCAGGGTGTATCCTGCCTTCCGCCCGATGACAGCTGGGATACGCTCCAGCACCCCACTGCGACCCAGAAGGATAAGCGGTTTGAATGATGTGTGTGTGTGCTTAGAGTATAGTTAAGAGTATATATAAACATCCAGTGCAGTAAATATGCAGTGAAAGACTGCACAGTAGGATCAGTGGTTGGTTTGTGTGCTGCTTTTATGTTTGGGAAACTGCACAATGTGCCGTGTTTTTCATGTTTATACAGAAAAAAAGCATGCAATATACATGACTTTATATCAGTTGGTGATGCTAAGACAGCAGCCTAGAGGAAGATTACAGTTTCTAGGTTGATTTTTATGCTGAGGAACAGCACCATCTAGTGGTTACATCCATTCAGTTGAACTGATAGCTTTAAATGTGAGTCAGTTTCTTATAGGGCTCACATCCTGCATTTTCCTTCAATATTTTTTCCTGAGGCCCACTAATGACAAACAATATTTCGACATGACCATTGTCCAGCCTCCATTTTTCCTTAGAACTCAACATGCTTTTTTACTGTCTCTTTAAGTCTGATTTATGTAAATGAGCTCTGTTCTGACTGGATGCCCTGTACTGCGCATCCTGCAGCACTCCTTATACAGTCAACATGAATGGGTGGAGCTAAACTGCTGTAGGCTGAATAAGTGGATATACAATGAGCTAAAACATTATGACCTCCTGCCTAATATCTTAGGCCGAAGACCTCTGAAGGTGCCTTGTGTAATCTGGCACCAACATTAGCAGCAGATCCTGAAGTCCTGTAAATTGTGAGGTGGAGCCACTGCGGATCAGACTTATTGTTCCAGCACAAATCCAGCTTGATCGGATTGAGATCTGGGGAACTTGAAGGCCAGGGCAACACCTTGAACTCTTCATCATTTTCCTCAAACCATTCCTGAACAATGTGAGTTGAGTTGCTAGGTGTATTGTCCTGCTGAAAGAGGCCACTGCCACTGGGGAATCCCACTGCTATGAAATGGTGTATCTGGTTGACAGTGATGTTTGCATAGGTTGCATATGTCAAATTGACGTCCACATGAATGCCAGACCCAGGATTTTCCAGCAGAACATTGCCTAGAGCAACACACTCCCTCCATAGACTACAACAAAATCATTTTGTTCCTAGTGCAGTTGCAGAGAACTGCACAACATCTGTGAAAAAAGACAAAACCTTAGACTACTAAGGAGTTTTTTTTTTACTCATAGTGATTCAATGTCCCTTTTATTCAACCCTTTAAAGCCTATGTACTGCTTGTGGTCCCACACCTCAATTCCTAACTCTCATAACTACATAACTTACATATTACTTAAAAAGACACTCTGGACAAAATGAAACATGTAACCATTGCTGCATCTGTTGGAAACCTCTTACAGCAGTGCTGCAGTAGCTTCCAAAGCAAGATTTCCTGGTTAAAAGACTAGAAAAGCCCCTTTCTGATGAGAGCTTGAAGACAGGAATAAATTTTGAAAGGTTACAAGTGTTTCAGAGTGGATATCTAGGGGTGAACTGTTTGATCTCAGTGAAATAACACTGACAGATGAAAACAAAAAAAATAAAAATAAATATAGTACAAAATCATGAATTCTTTGAAACTGATAAGGCTGAGAGGTGCAATTCTGCGCTACGGTTATATAACACCACAAATAATATTAAATGTTAGTTTTTGAGCAGAATACCCCTTTAGGATTAATAACTAAACAGCAGACTTGAGGTTTAAGAGATTAAGAGTGTAGCTACAACTGGATAAGCACACAAATATAGCAGGAGTGCAGCTTTTAGAATGAGGTGGCCAAGTGAGACCTGGAGATTTTATCTGGGTTGCACATTGCTGAGAAAAATCCATCCAATCCATTATTTTCACATAAATAAAATATTACATCAATGCAACTACTGCCAAGAGTCAACTGAAAAACACTGTGTTGATGCTATATGTTGCATATATTTGACCCAGGACACTCCATACTTACTCATCTATTTGGTGAGCAAATTAGCCAATCATAGCAAGATATGCTAATTATTAACTGCAGCATCATCAGACTCTCATATGTAACATAACTGATTGATACCTGCCCTGATGGCAGATTGTCACCATAGTGCAACCTGCGTCCTGGAGATAAGGGCACTTTCTGCTGGGTTACGCTCACTGAAACGTGGTCATGGGTCAACACCTGTTTGTGTTTAGAAGAGGGAGTACAGATGTGCAGTGACATCCACCATAATAGCCTAATTTATCACTTGTTGATAGAGGAAAGAGATAAGCCAACAAAAGTTTATGGTTTACTTTAGACGAGTAAGTGACCCAACCTTGGAAATCTTTCTGTTTATGAATTCCGTATCGGTGAAGTTCTTATCAAATAAGTTTACTTGTACTTGTTCAGGAACATGGCTTTCAGCTCCTCTGGATCCCACAGTGGAAGCCAGCAACCACTCACGGAAAAGAGAGCTATTTAGGAATTTGACTTTTACAAAATAAGAGTCAGTTAAATTAAATTCAACTGCAAAAGTTGGGAAAAGACTACTTAATGTTTTGTACACAAATAACTTTTAAGTACAAAAAGTACAACTTTTGAATGTGAAAAATAAAGTTTATGTATATTTACAGCATAATTTAGAAATAACTCAAGGACTTGTAAGTTTAGAGTACCCCAGCCTCCACACATTAATAGTGATTTGTCATAATATAAAGGCTTATCTTAATATAAATCATTACACAGAGATATAAAGGTTTAAAAGTAACGGTATCGGCAACAGTAAGTAAGCATACTCATCTTATAAATCTTGATTTGGCTCAAATGATTCAAATATATTAAAATACACAAAGTATCTCTTCATCTTATAGCTGTCTGATAGCTTTCTGGTATTTAAGCGCTTTGTTGTTCCTTCATTTAGCTGAACAAGTGTGAGAGAAGGAGGTCAGTCTGTGTTTTTGAGAGACGTTTGCTCTTTTTGCAAAAAAAGTTTCATGTGTTTCAAAGAAAAGTTTCCCTTTTCTGCTTGTATCTCGGCCATTTTCTAATGTTGGCTAATTCTGGCTTCACAAGAGTTGTTGCAGGGGTCGAAACAAGCGGAGGTCTTCCCAAAAAAAAAACCCTCCTCTACACAGGGAAAAAGGTGGTCCCATTCCGAAAACACCGTTTCGAAGCGAGCGGTCAACTTTTCTAACCTTTCTCTTTACATCCTTCTCACTCGATAAAACTTGTGAAATGTGAGTGTCGGCGTCTTATATCAGCATGTCGGTTTTATCAAACGGAGAAAGAGGAGAACGGGCGGCTCGTTTTGACTGGATTAAAGTTTGAGAAAAGCTGCACCAAAAAAATGGAGAGAACAGCTGAGAGTGGGGTGAGGAGGTTGGCGTTGGCAAGCTGGAGGATCCTGCCCTGTTACTCCCTCCGTGTGTAACAAAATCCTCTATAAGGTGATGTTAAAAACCACTATTTCGATGTTTAAAGTGTTTGAACGTCGTTTGCGACGCTTTCTGTGGGTGTCGAGGCTCTGCTAGCAGTGAGAGCGGGATGGATTCAGCGCTTTCTCTCCTCCAGGCCTCGTGAAAACAACTGAAAGTTGTAGCTACATTTTTCTAACAGTTCGTGTTACAGCTCTTTGTTTAAAGTGTGAGTACAGACTAAACTGCTCAGTGTTTTTAATAACTACACCGGTACCAACCCAGAAACGGAGAGAAAACAGCCTTAGAAGGGTTCTGAGCTTCCAGTGACTTAAAACAGCGCTGTTGGTTTTTAGCTCAGCTCGGTTGCTTTATACTTGACACACGTCTGTCTGTCTAATACAGAGTCGGTTCATTTGTATAAATAACTTTTAGACAAATTTATTTTTTTACACCATAAAGCAAAGACGTGTTCAGAGTAAAACTGGAGAACTTAATGTCGAGGCATTTTATGTACATTGTAATCTCTTGGCCTCTTATTTAGTGCAGTTCAGGATAATTCTACATTATTACAGTTAATTTAACAACTGTCACATGGCCTACATGTTGTGTGGTGTTCTCCTTGTTCACATGCACATCAAATTTAAAAAAGGTACTCTACATAAATGTTACATTTTTAAGTGTCCGGTAGTTATTCTACTATTTAACATAACCTTGAGGACTTCATGCTCATTACAAGATAATATCACTATAATAGACTAGCTTACTATACAGTTAGCATACAGTGTTGGTTATGAAATGAAATAATGTACTAAGCATTAGAACAGAAAGGTGAAGTATATAAAGGCAGAAATGTATATTCATATTATGGCTTCATTTTCCGAGGTGTTTACAGCAGTATTTCTAACATTAATTCTGCGTGTTTTCACTCTTTCAGACTGACAGTTGCGTACTACCTGAGGAGTTTTCTGGTGTTACTTTCTGACCCTCAGTGTTAAGCGTGGCCCTGGAGGCTTCTGCCTGTGCTTTTGACTGCTGCGGCCCAGTGCCGTGTGCTGATTGGCTGCTCGCCTGGGCGATGAGGATGTGCTGCTGGCATCAAGGAGGAAGGATTCTGACGTGATGGGGTGCAGGACGAGCAAAGTCCTCCCAGAACCACCGGCAGATGTCCAGCTAGACCTAGTCAAAAAGGTAGAGCCTCACCAGACTGATGTCTATAAGAACTTCAACGTGGGGGACGTTGGCGCAGACAAAATGGGCTCGCCTTCGCCTCAGGGCCAGGGCCAAGCTGCTGCAGTGGCTGCTGCCCCCCAGTCCCCATCCAATGGCCAAGCTGAGCCCGCTGACCCCCGGCGCAGCAAGGTGGCCAAATACAGGGCCAAGTTTGACCCTCGGGTGACTGCCAAGTATGAGATTAAGGCCCTAATTGGCCGCGGCAGCTTCAGCCGGGTGGTGCGAGTGGAGCATAAGAACACGCGACAGCCATACGCCATCAAGATGATCGAGACACGGTACCGTGAGGGCCGCGAGGTATGCGAATCAGAACTGTGCGTGCTGCGCCGTGTGCGCCACACCAACATCATCCAGCTCATGGAGGTGTTTGAGACAGCTGAGCGTGTCTATATGGTGATGGAGCTGGCCACTGGCGGTGAGCTGTTTGACCGCATCATCGCCCGTGGCTCCTTCACAGAACGGGATGCCACCCGTGTGCTGCAGATGGTTCTGGAAGGTGTGAAGTACCTGCACACTCTGGGCATCACACATCGTGACCTGAAGCCAGAGAACCTACTCTACTACCACCCTGGTGCTGACTCCAAGATCATGATCACTGACTTTGGCCTGGCCAGCACGCGCAAGAAGGGTGATGAGTGCCTGATGAAGACCACCTGCGGCACGCCTGAGTACATCGCGCCGGAGATCCTGGTGCGCAAGCCTTACACAAATGCTGTGGACATGTGGGCCCTGGGGGTCATTTCCTACATTCTGCTCAGTGGCACAATGCCCTTTGAAGATGACAACCGCATGCGACTTTACAGGCAAATACTCAAAGGGAAGTACAGCTTCTCTGGAGAGGTAAGAATCCAGCATCACTTTCACTGCTGTCACTCAGTACAGTGGTTCCAAGCTGCTTATGGAGATGGACATATTTTAATTTGACAAGTTGTGATCTTTGAAGATCAAATATGTTAAACTTCTTAAGTTACATGTTTATTATTCAGTCATTCAGTTAATCTTAATACTTTTTGTTCCATAGTAAGTTATTCAGCAACTACTATGAAACTAATAGGTAACATATCTATATATGTCACACAAGAATTTACAAGTAGTTGCTGAAAATAATATGTAGCATATATAGTTATGAGAGGGAGGAACTGATGTGTGCCCCACATACAGGTCATTAGGGTTTAAAGTCGTGATTATGACATGATCTAAGTCTAGGCAGTAAAGAGCTGGTGATGTAGCTATGCTTCATGTGTTCACATGTAAATATCTTGTGTGTTGATCACACTGATCTGATAACAAGAATCATTGTTGGGGTGATATGGTTTGGATATCAGGGGAAAAAAGAATCTGATTTAATCAAATCTAGCTTGAAATAGCACACACGCACACTGCTCATCTTAAGTGAAGTGCTTCAATAAATAATATTTCATTTTAAGCCTTAGTAGCTTTTAAATAAGAAATGTCAAATTGGTATTGACCGATACTCAAGGTGTCAATATCAGTATCAGTATGGGAAGAGAAAAGAGTGGTCGCTACTGATTCTGGCATACATAATCATGATTTCTTGTCAAGAAATCTCATTCTCAACAGTAGCTTATCTGCTTTAAAGTAGGTAATTGATAAAAGCAGTAAGCAGTTTTACTGAACCACAACTCCACTTTTTAGATCAATAACCAATAACAAGAATCAAGATGGTGGCCAAATTGGCAGCTATTCCAACGTTTGTAAGCACTAGTTGTTTACGATTTTCCAGATCACAATTATTTTCATATGTTTATGTCAGAACAAACAGATTGTGGAATGGGTGTGTTTTCATTTTGTGGGTTGAGGCAAATGCAAGTAAATTAAAGAAAGCAGCAAACACATTTATTGAGACGTCATAAAAAATGGTGCCAATTGGTAATAATGGTATTAATGTTTGTTTATTTGAGCGCAAGCTGTGTCTGTCATCAGTTGCAGGCTAATAAGTATCAACAGCTAAAAGGCAGGATTTGAACACTTGTGGCTTGTACTTTAATAGTTGCATACAATGAACAACACAGCTGATTGCCATAATTTTGTAAAAGACATTTAATCAGCTAAAAAGATTTCATGACCGTGACTGGCCTGTTTATGACCTGATCCAGTTACTCGGTATGGAACTAGGGCTCGAGTTCTCCTCATCTGAGTGTGCCGTCATTGCAGGGGCAGAATGTGTGATACGCCACCACTGTGTTTTTGACGAGTGTAATTTTCAGAGGGATTTTCTTGAACATCTGTCATGACTCTGAAATCAGTAAAAGGAATCAATGTGGAATTTGTGACCGGTATGGTGGGACAGTAGAATGACAATTCACGATTAGCTGCAGTGCCTGCACCAAAGTCCCAGCCCTTGTTTACCATTGTTGTGTATGCATATATTCCTCCCTAATGAACAGCTGAGCCGCTCTATTAGCAAAATGGGGAAAAAGAACAATATTTTGTAAAATGGGTGCAAGAATAAAGCGTTCAGTGATTTCTGAGGTAGGAAATTGTCTCTGGGATGTTTGATTTGTATTTTAACATTGCTCCTGCTCCCAAAAAGGGTGGATGATGCCAACTTTGGGGTTGTAACAGAAGGGTGGGACATTAGATCCAATGAATTTGCATTAAACAGCATTATATATGTCACAAACAGTTCTTCATCTATACATTTACTCTAAGACTGTTGTGCATGACAGGTTGCTTACTAAATGGCAGAAGCTCTGTGCTAAGTAATACAGTTTGCATGAACTTTTGAGCCCTTGGCCAAATGCAACATCAGCACCTGTGAGCTTACTGTTATCGTTTAGCAGCGGTCTCAAATGTCCATTTTCCAGCTACCACTGTATCCGAAAATTGCTTGTTCTGCAACCCCTATATATTAAAACCTGTTTCATTTCAAAAAAACTGTCCAAACGGTTCAATTAAGACTGTTCTGCCAACATTTAGCATATGCCACATTTTTTGGCAGTAAAATGAATAACAACCTTATGCTGTTTCCGAGCATAAGGGATAAGGGATTCCATGAAAATGGTAGAAAATGCTTTGCTGTGCCATCTGTGGTCCCCCATTAAGTTGCTGAAAGTCAGCCAAGTCCAAATCTTTTTGATATTTTACTTTCTAACCACATGCTTGCTTCTTTAGAGACAGTAGTTGTACCAGTAGCTATGACACAACCTTAAAGCCCAGAAACCCACTTACAAATCTTTCCATTTAAGATGAGATGTGCAACCCTCCACCTTTTACAACTAACAAGCCCCATTTACACGTTCTTTTCATATGACCTGTATCCACATTTAACCACATGTATTTACACTTGATAAACAAATGTAACTCCAGTCATTCAGATAGAAATGCGATTGCTATGTGGCGCATAACATTAAAATCAGCCATATACAACAACAGCTTGTGTTGTACATCATTTTTCCTATATCTATAAAAAAAAAAGGTTGCCACTTTGAAAATCACAATTTTTCATGCCATTATTCATTTTCTTACACTGGCTTTATACCAATATTTACAATATGTAGAAGTCATTACAGTCATAGAGCACATGTCTTAAAACTTGTATTACACTCTAAAAACTTAAAACTGTATTGAGATGGTGAATAACAACGTGGTGAAATAAAGATATATCAAAACGGTTCTTAATTTTAACCAGTTTGGGAAGAAGCAGCAATGACTTTTAGTGGTGGAAATCCAGTGGCCATTTTTACTTCGATAGGAGAGGGAGGTATGTCTCAGAACACTTCCTGAAGTGTTTTGAGAGATCAGAATTAAATCTGTTTTAAATGTGTCTTGATTTTTATGTGCATATTCTCTAATCAGATATAATCCTGATGGTCAAGACACATGAAATAGCATTATATGACCCTGTTTACACCTGGCATTAACATGACCCTCTTTACACCTGGCTTTTACATCCTGGGTGATCCCATCATAAGTGGACAGTGCTAAGTACAAGTGTGAACGGGGTATCAGGGACGCATATGACCATATAACATTTGTAGTGTGAACACTCAAGCATCTTGAAGTGTTCTTGGCAGTGTGGAAGGACTGCTTAATCATCATCACGGCAGAGATGAAAGCAGATGTGTCTCCTCTCCTGCTTGTTTATAAGTTGTCTTAGCAGTCCATGTGGTGTGTGTTTGTAACAGTCCTTACGTGTACATGAACAGGGACTCGTGGGCCATTTTGGTCTGACAGCAAATGTAGCGAGAGACTGATGTAGCAAATGTGCATGGTCCCTTTCCTCTAGTCTCAAAATCAGATCACACATGGTCACTGGAGATGCATTTGAGATACATGGAAACGCCAGTCTTGTGATCATATCACTCAAGACAGATGTTAATACCGTGAACAGGGCCTATGTAATGTATATCATGTATATGTAGTACATTTACATGCGCACATCACATGCACTGCAGGAATCATTTCTCTATCAGGGCTCCTGAAAGACTGCAATAAGTGTAAGAATTTGTGTATATGACATTTCTTAAAGACCTTGTGTTATTCTTGTGCCTTGTGACTAGAAGTAGCAGATGAATTTAAGTGAACATAGCTGATTTATTAGTTAGCACTGATTTATTCAATGAACTAACAAAGTGACTAAAGGCCTGTAGTTGAATGTCTTCTTTAAATGAATCTGATAATTGCAAATCTTAGTATTTATACTTCTTGGGCCGGTTTCCCGGACATAGCTTAAGCCTTGTCTTAGGCTAAATTGATGTGTCTGTGGTGAATCGCCAAATCACCATTGGAAATTCTTTTCAGTATAGGCTTAATCTGGGTCTGGGAAACTGGCCTCTTATGTAATGTGTCCCATGTAACAACACATCCTACGCACTTGAACTCAGCAGTCTTTAGGTTGAGCACTATGTGCTTTGAGCAGCCAAAACTGTTGAAGTCAGAGCTGTAGAGTGTAATAAAAGTAAATATTTTCTCTTATTCAGTATCTTTAAATGATTATCTATGTTTCAAATATTGTTTTCATCTGTATTGTTAGAGATGTTATAGAGCTAATACATAACTGTTCAATTATTCACTCACGTGTAGCCTGTTTGATTGCATTTAAGGGTGATTAAAAATGCAGCCTGGTTACAATTTTCCACTTAGCCTACAGGTAGACAATCAGCCAAGACATGTTTGGTGTCCAAATTTTATCACTGAAGCTACAAGGCTAATGTTAATAAAAAATACTAGAAGCCAGTAGTCCAAATGGACCCAAACCTTTTTCATAAATACATCACCAAAACTACCCAAAAAGCATCCATATCTTCATAGACTTACTTGCGCTATATAATCAAATCTTCACTGTGTAGCGTTGAAGTTACTAATAAAACATAATCTGTAGCATCCATTTGCATAACGTGTGTGCATGTGAAGGGGAGCTGGAATTCAGCCCAACACCTGTTGTTTAAAATGGCAGCCTGTTGCATCCAGCTAAACGGTACAGTTTTGTTTTTAGAGTTTAGAGTACGTCAGACTGTTCCCTGAACCACATCGACAAGTCTGCACAACCGTGATGAACTGGTGTAACTATTGACTTCTAGTTATTGTTAGCAATGTTAGCCGTATAGCTCCAAATTAAAAGTGAAAAAAGCATAATTTGGACACTAAACATGTCTTGACTGATCGACTACATCTTGGGTAAGTAAAGTTCCTTGAATTTTTTTAGGAATTACTCAGTGAATGCATAATGCGCCAGAGGAATGCACATGTCAATTGTATTGCGCTAAATAATAGAGATCATGATATTGCTCAGAATAATCACAGCCATTGTTGCTTGCTGTGATTTGTACAGCCCTATGGTATGGTGTATTTGGGGCCCACTGGTGGTTTGTAAGACTTGTGGTACAGCACAGAGAGGTTGACAGCCTGTTGTTATAAAGCTACATGAAGGGATGTAGGCATTTACCCAGTCCATTCAAAAACTGCATTCCTAAGTGGAAATATTCCCCAGAAGGCCACTGTCACGAAAACAGAAAACAATATCCCGTGATAGTTCAGCCTCTGTCCCGTTTCTCTGTCTGGATGTCTGTTCGAAACCCTTCTTTTACTTTTTCTCACAAGGCTGTGAATGGTTTTCCATTACGGTAAACGAACCCTTGCTTTCTTGCTGAAGGAAGTGCTTGAGTGTCCAATTGTGAATTTGTGTTTATGTTGGTGAATGACTTTCCTTGTGTTGTGGGATTATGTGTTTGTTTGTGTCTTTGTGTGCGTGTGCGTGTATGTATGTGTGTGTGTATTGATTGGACGATGTCCAGCGCTCTCCTGTCATCGTGTCTTATCCCACACTAACCCCCTGCTGGAGTGTGTGATGCAAGGCTGCAGTGTGTCTGGCAGAGTGTGTGCGTCAGTCTTCTGCTCGGAACCCCACACAACAGCTAATGTTGGGTTTATGGGGAAGAGTCACACAAGCCACACAGACAAACCAAAGCTCATCTGTGTTTCGTGTTCTCTCTGTCATATAAAGCCGCATGAAGTGAACAGCAAAGTTAAAAATTAACCACTAGTTTTATTTGCCATATTGGTCAGGCTAAAAGTTCACAAAACTTAATAGTTTTGTCATGTCTTGCTTCACTACACAAACTAACCTTCCAGTAACACTGTGGACATGAGGTATAACTGAGTCTACAATGAATACACTGTCTGGTGTTCCAGTTCTAATGTAAGACCCCAGCAGATTTAAGGGACCTAAGGGAATGAGGCAGTCTGATTCATATGTTATGTGCTACAAAAAAATCTCCAGACAAGTTGTCTCAACAAGAAATGTTGTGTTGGCTGTTGGTGCATTATTGAGATCATAACTTCAATAGCAGTAAAAACTTATTTTCTGGATTTATTACTCATAGGGATGTACAAATATGTACACTTCAGGCTGATCCCAATTATGAAAATGTCCTTGCTGTACTTGCTGTACATTGAACTTCTAACAGTGAATATGATATCTATCATTTAAAATGTGTTCAGCATCGTCATTGTGAAAATAATTTTTAGAATTTTTAGTTTTTAGATATGTGGTGCAGATATGGTCTTGCATCAGTAGTTATAGATCTTTGCAAAGCCACTGAGTAAAACTTTTTCAGTTGTTAATAATATTGTTGCCAAACTGTGTTGAGCATCTTGATGCATTGTTCTAAAATGTGTCATTGCATCCTTTTTGTTATGTTTAAAGCATGTGAAACCTGTTCAGGGTTTTCTCGCTATAAGTGGTATAAGCACTCACTGAGGGCCCCCAAGTCATATGGGCCAAGTTATTTATTTATTCCTTCATTTATTTACTTACTTTATTCAGATTTCCCCTTTAATTAAGTTGTTGCCAGTTTCCACCAGTTAGCTAGGTTTCCCTGTATCACACAATGCTACCAAGCTGGGAAAGTGAAGGCTAGCACATGCTTCCTTAAAGACATGTGGACCTAGCCACTTTATCTTTTTGAAATACCACTAATGCAGCATCGTTGGGCAACTCAGCATGCTTGGGGCATTCTGTTACTAGTTCTTTTGTGACAGCTAACAGACACCCTACGTTGGCTAGCATTGACTGTGCCCCATGCTGTAGTTGGCATAATGCCTATATTAGGAATTTCAGGCTATAACCTGGTTTTCTCTATGGGAAAAATGAATAGCATTTTCGACAATTTATACCTTTGCACACTGTGGTAAGTGAAAATGTTCCACACCTGAGATATTTTGTCTTGTGTACATTGTTCCCCCGTCTGTCAGTTGATCCTGAATTATGAGGGTATTTAGCAGTAGAAATACGAATAACATAACACATGCTACAGCAAAGCTCTCAGACATGACGTTACATGAAAGTAAGTGTATTATTAAACTACAACGCTGTTAAATACCAACATCGACTACTCAAACAGCTACTTCCAAAACAACCTAACTACCCCATTTGACCAAGCCTACTGTTCTTGTGTGGTATTTTGGTGAGGTTGCCAGTCTTGTGATGTCAGTGCAGTGCACACAGTCCATGTGGCAAAACATAAGAGACATAAGAACATTTTGGGTGATGTTTAAATTTCTCTGAGAGAAAACTAGATTAAACAACACAACTTCAGAGGCTGATTTTGCTGAGTAATGGGGGAGGGAGAGGGCCATCCTATCCACCCAGAGATCTCGAACTTGGGCAAGGCTTAAACCAGAGGTGTCAAATATATGGCCAGGTCCAGCCCACCAAATGAACTTAGAATTCACGTACTAAATTAAAATTATCTTATATTAATTAAAATGAAAGATCCTGCATTGCAAATAGGAAAAATGCTAGCATATGCTGTTGGACTAGAGGACAAAATTAAGTTGTGAACTCTGGGCCAGATTATAGGCTACTGACGGAACACACTAATGATGTGTAATTCTTTATTAGCTAGCTAAGAATTTGATGCTGCAAGCATGCCTTTTTCCAAAAGAAGAAAAGGCCAGTGTGTTTTATTTGTTTAAAGCCAACAGCAGCACTGAAGGAACACAGTATTGAACAGTGTTATTGGACTCTTTATACTGAAAAGTAGAATGATTTGGAAGGGCAAACGAGAATGGGTTACAGCCTGTGTACGTGAAATATGTTCACTCGGTTTGTACATTTAGAAGGTATCTTTCAGACAAATGACAATGAATGGACACATTTATGAGGAGTTCTTGATCCGTTATTTGCCTACAAAGCTGCTGACTTGACATTGGACTGAGTGTGATGTGACCCCTTCCCTAAAACGTGTTTGACACCACTGTCTTTTCAGTTGCGCCACTAATGAGCTCCCAGCATGCCCCCCATCATTTATGTGAATTGTGATATTGAAAGAAAATATCTTCTGAAAACAACATTGATGACTTCAGGAGGATTGTTGCTTAGAGCCCCAAATTTTCAGAAACAGTGATGAATCTGTTATAACAAGATTCAATAATGTATCCCTTTTTTGCCAGAATAAAATTTATAGGCAATTCTATCATTCTAGGCAATTACTTTATCTAATACTGTAGTGAATTTGTCAAAAGCTCTTTGGAAAAGTCTAAATATGGTTTTAATGTTGCTCTTTTACTTTCCATCAGCCGTGGCCCAGTGTGTCCAACCTGGCAAAGGACTTCATTGACCGTGTGCTGACTGTGGACCCCAGCGAGCGTCTGACAGCCGGCCAGGCACTCAAACACCCGTGGATCGTCAGCATGGCTGCCTCATCCACCATGAAGAACCTGCAGCGCTGCATTTCTCAGAACCTCCTGAAGAGGGCATCCTCGCGCTGCCACAGCACCAAGTCAACCCAGTCTACCCGCTCCACCCGCTCAACAAAGTCCAGCAGAGCACGGCGCGTCCGAGAGAAGGAGCTGAGGGAGCTCAACCGCCGCTATCAGCAGCAATACAATGGCTGAGAGAGGATATGCACTCACATACACACAGAGACTCAAGAGACCCACATAGGAGCTAAAGGGACCCAAACGCAGAGGAGGTAGAGGGGTGTGGAGCCGCAGTGGGGGTGTGTGTGTGTGTGTGGGGGAAAAATCCCCAAAGAATTCGCACCCGACCACAGAGCCAATAAAAATCTCACTCATCTTTCAGTCCATCTCTATTGCTCTTCTTCTCTTTTTGTTCCCCTTATTTGTGTTTTCCCCCTTATTTATTTATTGTTGATGTTTTTTTCGTTATGTTGTCGTCTTTGAAGTTACTGTTTCATTAAGCATTTTATCTGATTGTATCTGTTGAACAGAGTTCTACATAATGAAGTTGCTGGAAGCACTACTAAATACATGTGGCTGTTCTTAGACCTTCCTTATTTTTGCTGTGAATTATTTTGTGAGGGCGCCGTTACGGTCGGTGGCTTTTCTGGGAGGGGAAAGTTTATGCTGTCAATCGGATATTTACAACAACGTGTCCTGCTCTAAACTCTAATTTGTTATGCCAAAAACATCACTTGAGATATGAAGGTCAAAGTAGTCTTTTCTGTGTCTAAAGAAACCACTTGGATGAAGTTACATGGATTAGAGTCTGTTTGTGTAGGATGTTGTTGAACTAAAAGATGCCAAATATGTGGCAGTTATCCAGTGACTCAGCTTCAGCCAGTCACATTCCAACTGTTTTTAAGGTGGATTCTGCAGTCGTGTCTGTCGTTGGTCATGAAAAGAAGCAGGAATATCTGAGATTGAGTTGAGAATGTTTTACTAGGGATGCACAGAATATAAATTGTTATAGCTGATTGTGATTTCTTTACATCAAATTGGTCAATTACCTTTTAGCCTTTTTTTAATTTAAAGCTCATACTGTATGGATTAAATGAACACATCCATCCACCATCCAATAGTACATTTTTAGCACTTCCTATTAGCCAAAGTCACAACATAAATAACATTAATTGTTCTTTAATGGACCACAGTGGCATTTAAAATTTGCTTATGTTAAATGTTGCCTGTTCAAATAAAATAAATCAAGCACAATGAGTTATTTATAATTACGCTTCAATATTTTGTCATGAGTGTAGCAGCAGCATTAAAATGCATCAAGTGTTTAGAGCAAAAATCTGCTGATTCCAATTGTGCATCCCTAGTTTTAGCATTGGTTACAAATGTGCCAAATCTGATTATGCTGTGTACAAGTTTGTATACACAAGTTTGTTTCAACTACAGACCCTATAGAGAGTAATTCATGACTTGTGCTCCTGGATAAATATCAATATATGAATACAGTTGAATGCAGTTGAATGCAAAAGTTTGTGCGTCCTGGTCAAATGGATTTTTTCTATAGAGAACACACTTCTGCACATTTTAATGCACAATTTTTGTTTATTTGCTGAATTTAACATAGTGTAAAATAGTAAAGCATAAAATGGGGCCTGTGCAAAAGTTATGGCATGTTTAATATTTTGTTGTATTTTTTCACAATATGTTAAAGTTAGCATAAAATTGTTGTCCATTGAAATTTGCAGCAAAATGCCATCTTTAAGTTTGTTCCCTGATGCTGATGTTAACTTAATTTCAGAATCAACAGAATGTAACTAAACATAATTTGATCAGGGGTGTGCAATGTTTTGCATACAACTGCATATAACTGCCAGTGTTCACATTGCTAAGAATTCTTTTCAAGTGTGAGCCATCAAATCAGTCTACTCTGGATCATTTCACCTAACTGCTGCGAGTGCTTTAGAAGTGTATTCATTGTTCTGTGTCCTTACAGTAAATGTCTGCACTTGATCAGAAGTTTATTTGGGTAACACTTCACTGTAGGATTCTGTTCATAAGGCTACGTATGACACCTACATAAGCTTGTCAAGACAACTGACATAACCCTACATAAGTGTTTATAAATGCTTATTCTAATAGGCATCATCTGTCATAAAGGCTGCTTTAGCTAACTTTTATCAAAATTGGCAAATGTAACCTTTATAGCGAATGATGCCTGGTGGAATTAGCATTTATAAACATTTATGTAGGGTTATGTCAGTTGTCATGACAAGCTTATGTAGGTGTCGTGTAGCCTTATGAACAGTCCCTGAGTGTAAAGTGTTACCTGTATTTGTTATAGACAGATTTAGTAATGCCTCTTTGGATACAGAATTTTATTTTGGATGCTTTCTCTTTTTAAGAAGTATTTGTCCAAAAGAAATACAGCAGCTGTTTGAATTCCATTGTGTCTTAATTTAAGTGTTATCTTGAACTTGTCTTGAAGTTATCTTGAAGGAACGACGCATCATTCCCAAAATATCCACACTATATTATCCTGTGAATTTCAGAGTTAAATGGTTCAATTCAAAGCACCTATAGCATATTAGGAATCAGGCCATTGAAGGATAATGTAATAATAGCCTGCCTAATCTTTCCCATTCAAAAGATCTCTTACTTGCTGAAGTGTTTTATTTTCATTATGAATCACCATCAGAAGTGACTTTCTGATTCAGTAATTGTATGTTTATTGGGAAGACCACTGTTTTATGCTTTTCTGTCTCTACTAAACAGGCTAGTTACTTTCATGGAAGGACATTTTGTTACAACTGTATGTTAATAGTTTGAATTTGTAGTTTGTTTACTAATAAAAGGAAATAAAAGGAATTCTCTGCCACTTACCGGTAGAGAAAAATTGCTGCCAAAAATATTCAGAGGAAAAGTTGATGGAATCACCAAACCATACAGTATGTGGAATTGTATGTGTAACTCAGTTGCAAGTGTTGTTCATTTGATGAAGCCATTCCAACACTGTCTCTTGAAGGAAAATGTGTACTTGTACGTCATGTTTGTGTCTGTTTTTGTTTTAACGAAGGATAATGATAGATCATGTTAACTTTTTTTTCAGAATAGTGAATCTGCTCATTTTTTTTATCAAATGTCTCAATTAAAGAATTTAAACTTAAATGGTTTCACATTTTGTAAGTCAGTTTTTCTTGTCATTCTAGGAGCTGCATACTGGTGCTTTGAATTTAACCCCTGAACAAGCCATGGGTGGGCCCAAAGTTTTACTACACACTTCTATACCCTAAGAATGGCTCCCTTAGTTTGCATTGAAGTCCCTGTAGTTACTGAATAATAAGCCTTTGTATGAAATAAATCTGAAATGTTAAGGGGTTAACCCATTCATGTCCAACACCTAAATTTAGTATGATGCTAAAGAACTTGCTGAGTGATCTAGAGTGATGAAATTGTGTAGTTATACTTCGGATGAACAACTAACAATACCCATTCTATTTTCTATTATTAGCCTTTAAAAATCCCATAAACAGAACTAACCACAAGACAGATTTTGATATAATAAGTGAAAAAAAACTTTTTAATGAGATGGTTTGATTGATTTAAGACATTTCTTTGTGATTTGTGCTCAGGAAATTTTAAAGGTCAAAGGAATTGTAAAACTTGGACTGTAAGGGATTCACATTTCCACACGAATGAAATAGGTTAAATCAGCACAGTTATTGCCAATAATAAGTTAAATTTGCAATGCTGTAATATTTTATTCATGTGGAACTAGTGTGTACATTTAAATCAAGTAAATAAAAAAATGTTTACCAGTGTAATTTGCACTTTACTTTCTGGTACAGTTAAAGGGGAGCTCCACCAATTTTTCTAAATTTCTGTGTAATTAAATGGTTAACATGTCAACAACAGAATCAATCGGAGGGGTTTGGTGTGAAATGCTTCATTCTAGAGAAACGTGCCGAGAATTGTTCACAGAGGTGGTGATAGGAGCCAGACATCTGAAGTGTTTGAAGCCTATAAAAGCTCCCTCACAGAAAGTTATTACATGAAATAGTTATGAATACTCATACGCCTGATGTCTGATACATTGTTTTACACCAGTTTTATGATATAGTTTCGGCCTAAAACGTTTTTAATCAATTTATTTTAATCTAGTCATGGTGGAGGGGTACATAAAGGGTGTTATAAGGCAAAGTTGTCCCCAACGAAACATTATTTTCAAATTTTCCACTATTTTACATTACATATAAAAAATCAGAAGACACGTGCAAGTTCGCTGGTGGTTTTGGTTAGTAAATAAAATGGCTACATTTGTGTTGTAGACATCGGGACCCCTGGTTCCTATCACCAGCACTGTAAGGAAATTTGAGTCTACATGACTTTGAGTCTAAATGACTTTGTTTATACCTCAACCTCTAAATTATGCAGAATTTTGGAAAAGTCGGTGGAATCCCCCTTTAACATTAAAGTGAATTCACTTCGTGACCACAGGGAGGCGGAATAAACGCCACAAAAGTGAACGGAAAGCAACGCACAATCGCGATTCAGCGCTAGCGGTTGATTTAATTCAGTTTTGGCGTGATTTAAACTAAATTAAGAGATAGTATGTCTCAGTGTGCGCCATTTTTGTGCGTTATACGAAACATGCGCTGTTGGGCATAGACCTGTTCAGATGTTTGGATTTTCGCGCCATCTTGTGGTCGTACATAGAATGCAACTAATATTCAGATCACTTTTCAGGAGAGAATTTATTTTAGTGTAATATTATTAGAGGAAATGCTTTTGCATTTCAGCGTTTCACTTGCTTGTTTTGCCGCGATAAATGCAGATGAATGTAGAAAAGCGGTCGCAGCCATGTGTTAAATTTAATTGCATTTTGTAATGTTGTCTGTATGTCAGTTTGGGACCGAGCAGTCTGTTGTATACTACAGATGTCTTTGTGAAATGCCTTATGTCCCGCCCCCCGTCGCTCTCCCCAGGTCTGATTGGACGAAGCTGATGTCACTCACAGTGTTTCTCCGCGTTTCGATCGCTGATTGGTTACTTTCTGTTTCGCTCACTGGTTACTCAAGTTACAGTAGCAAAGAGAACGCATTGATAGTTTAGCATAGCAGCTAAACTCCTCAGCAGATCGCATGTAGGCGTCTCTGTTAGTGTGTGGTGAGAACAAAGAAGATTCTTCAGACGGGAGATTTATTAAACCACATCGCGGAGAATGTTCCTGTCGTGATGTGAGAGTGAGTATATAGCGTGTGCTCATGTTACTGTAGCTTAGCTGAGTTACCCTGGCCCCGTGTGTTCAGGCTTGCCTGCTTCGCTGCTGGCTGCGAGTTTGTAGCATCGACTGCAACATGGTCGCGTGGGTTTGTTTAGATGGCTGTGCGATTTAGTTGTTTAACTACCAGCATTAACAGCCTGAAACCACACAAGTATAATTCGCACTTTTATATGTGAATTGGCTATCAAGCGACGTAACCCTACCTAGCTGGCATTTGTTGTAGTACTGAAGCAGTTTGTACAAGTTACCTTCGTTAACCTAGCTAGCTAGCTGCAGTTGCTACCGTTGTTTATTTTACATTTATTCAAACTAATGGTGTCTTACTTTTGCTGAATTATGAACAGATGCCCAGCATACTGAAGTTAGTACTTAGCTAATCTAGAGTCACTGTCTTTGTGTTGTTGGTAATGATAAGTAAGCTAGCTAATAGACTAACGTTTTCTTTACTGGTCTTAATGGCTGCAGCTTGCTAGCTAGCTTGCTAACTTCTCTGTTTGGGAAGCATGCTCAAGTTTAAGCAGATGTAGTAGATGTAGTTAGCACTGTTAGCGAAGAAACTGCGTGAGTTTTTAGGTGACTCCAAACGAATATGCTGTCTTGTTAAAAAGATGACCTACGCTAGCTAACAAACGTTATCCTTTAGTTTAATTCGCTGACTTTTTAGTAACAACATCAACAGCGTTGAGAGATTCGGACTTGACGGAGACCTTGATATCAGCTGCAGTGTTAATTCACCAACGACAATTCAGCTGGTTTAATATTAAATTTACTCACGTTAATAAAACGTCGGAATAGAGAGGTTTGTTTACGTAAATTAATGAAATCAATGTGGTGTCCGGTTGCCACTTCACACATGTAAACAATCGACTGCTGACTGTACTCTTTGTTAAGTCATATATGAAGCTGATGGTTTTGCTCTGCTTTAGCTTTAGGTAGCAGGCTTTTAAAATTATACTTGCTTCGCGTTTTTAGTTGCCATGGCCTTTTCTTGGCAAGTCTATTCAGAATGTCCCAAGGACCTCGCTTTGTTTGTTGGTTTTTTTTTTCGTTTTACCAAACCCTTTACCTTTTGAATTTGAATAAACCTGTGACTATTAACAAAAACACAGAACATCTGAAAAGCAATTCTGTTCTCAATTACACATTCCTTACTAAGAAGCTGAAAGTTTTGGTTTGGTCATCATCTTGACCTCCTACTGCAAAAGTGGCCACTCGTAGTCTTCCTGTGCATTTTTACAGGCCTGGTACCAGCTGGATCAAGGAGTTCAGACCTAGGACTGGACTGAAGGCCCATCTGCTGTGCACATTTTGGGCTGTCCTTTTTATTCCAGGATGTGAGGCAGGCAATAACAGCCTAGACTGACTCCATCTGGATCTTTTCCAGCTTTTTATTAAGGTGTAAATGAACACTAGAGTTAGCGAGGAAATCAACCCCCCAGTCAAACTTGGGTGGGGGCTCTCATTTTCAGTGAGACCAACGTCCCGTTTCTAAGTTTTCCTGAGGGTGGTATTTTGTATTGGATTAGAAATGGTATCCTTTATGCATGTATGCGCTGCCAAGACTTGACACTGATTTGGATTAAATGTTAGTCCTTTGTTTACTTTGTTTCCTTAGTTTAAAAAGTTGCATAAAAAACAGAACAGGTTTTTGATTTCTCACATTATGTTGTGTTTTCAGGTACTGTTTTTAAGCAGTGTTGGACTAGGTGTTATATCCCACAGTTCAACATGTTAGTAGTGTTCTAATATGTTGTTTCAGAAATATTGGGGAAAATTTTAACATTGCAACAATATTGACAACTGTCTGTTCCACATATTCACATACATCCCACACATTTTGATAAATTCAGAAAATGTTCACCTAAGCAAAATCACAGACCCCAATGAGGGCTTTGGAACAGGCTGCACCTCTCACTGTGGATCTCAGGACCCACATAAATGCATTTTATTGGCCGGTATCTAGACCTTTGATTAGTCATGGCTTCATCAGGCTACATGATGGAAATAACCTCATAGTGATTACACCTAAGATGTTATAGTAAAGGACACATGTCTTAGTCAGAGCTAATACAAATTACCTTTTGTTTTTTTCTTGATTAATTGAATATATCAAGTGCTTCTTATAGGATATTTAAATGTTTATTTTAGAGGTGGGAGATATGGCAAAATTGTGATTTTACAATACTTTTAAGTATTGACGATATCCACAACATACTCAGAAAAGCTTATTGTGACATATTGTGATGTAATATATCTCAGTAATGATAAATATTGTCATATTGCCCAGCTCTATATTTAGTAACCACCAATGAGAATTTTTGTATGACATGTTTTGTGTTCTGTTCCCATAGGAGAAGGAAGGAGACTCCTTTGCTTTTAGAGCTGACCCTTAGGTGAACGTCCTTTCTTAGCTGCTTTGGTGCTCTCCCTCTCTGTGTGGAATAATGGCCCCCGTCGTTCTCTGTATGACGTATCACTGATCTCCAAGTGCTGGACACCAAAAATGGAGAGAAAACGTAGAAAGAAATGAAAACATAAGCCATGTGTTACTCAGGCTTTTCAGAGTTCCAGATATAGCCTGTTCCAAAATCTTCAGGACCATTTTAGACACCTTTGCTCATTTTTAGCCATATTCATGCAGTGACTTAAGAGGTACTGACACTTTTAGACTCCCTTGGATGAGCTATGAACTGAACCAGACTGCAGGCACCATGGCCCCAGTCTGCCTCTTCCTGTTTGTGGCCCTGCTGGTGGGGCGCTTGCCTCTGGCTGGGACTGAGGAAGAGCGAGTGACTCCCAGCTCACCCTCCTCTTCCACCACCACTGACGGATTCTTGAGCTCCAACTACTCTCAGCTCACCCTGAAAGTGGACTTCTCCTCCAAAGTAGTAGAACACGGTAAGTAGAGTCACCTGTTTTCTTTTAGCTCTGTGTGGTGTTAAACATTCTTATACAGTTGTGCTGAAGGCTGTTTGCACGTTGCACTAATGCGTTTCATGTCCAAGTTCTGTGTTTCTCTTGGATGTTTTTATTTTTTTTTTAAAGTCAGGTGGTAGACCCTTCACAGCTGCCAGTGTTGTTGTGTGTATGTAGTGTCACCAAATGTGTGAGGGCTGGTATTGTATCACTGTGCAGAATTATTTTTAAAGTACGCTGCACATGTGAATACACAACATTATACATTCTCTACACATGTATTTTCCAGAAGTTTGTGATTGTAGGAATTAATTTATAGTCAGTTAATTTATACATGCTTAGTGCTTTATAGTTCATAATGGGCCAAAGAATAATTTGCATATATTTTCATAGAAATGTATAAGAGTAGTGTTAAAAACTAAATAGTTTTTACAACATTTTGTATCAGCACTAAATACTGTTTGGACTGTCAGGTCTATAAGAAAACCCAAATAGATCATTTGATTATAAGGCTTTGTGAACAGTGCTATAGGAAGTTGACTGCTTATGTCTGCACATAGCAGTGGAAGCTCTCACGTCAATAAAGTGGCAGACATTTTTATTATTAAACCATTTATTTCCTTTTCAGGAGTACAACAGATAAAACCACCCCAAATTAACATATTTCAGAAAATAAACACTCTCTTTTTAGTGAAATTCTCAAATTCTACTAGATGCTAAAAGACTACACTGCCAAACCAGTTTCACTCTGCCTCACTCTGATGGGATCAGTGGTGTACCTGGCATCTGAATTTAGTGCATCTTTATATTTGTAAATAGATTATACAAAGCAATTTAAAAATAGTTTTTTCCCCTAGTTCAGGGAGTGCCACATAAAAACCGAACACTAGGAAACAAACATTAATCTGCCAGTTACATGCTAATGTCTAATGTCTCATCCAAGCTGGGTTGCCTGGCCTGTGTTATTGTAGGGTAAATGCTGAGATCATATCTGGATAAACTCTGGCCAGATTGCATTCACAGTTTTCACTAAAATGCATCCCCAGTGTGGCCGGATAAGATCAGCTTTTACTTTCTACGGTGTTAAAAGCACCTCAACACATGCTTGGATGCTTTCATCGGCCTGCAATTGGCTTGGGGATAACTCCAGCTTTGTGTATTCCCAATCTTGCATTTCCTTGTTTATCCTCTCACCTGCAAGTCTGCATTTGGCAGATGCATTTCCAACTATGTAGATGTACCCATACAGAAAACACGTTCCATTTACACTTGTGTTGAATGTGGTCAAGCTCTTTCTCAGACTGCCTCCTGTGATTTGAGTGAGAAATCGTAATCCCATTTTAGTGCATCCTTGGTGTGTTTATACCTGCCTTTTCATGCGGTCAAGTGAAATCCAGACATGATCTGATCACTGAAAATGCATATTGATACAAGGTGTAAACAGCCTTCTTGTCTATTTGGAGGTCCATTTGATGATATAGGAGTTGCATGAAAAGTACAGTAGCTTTAGACACTCAAACTTAGGCCTTGGGTTTAGCATTTTACAGCACCGATAAAGGATCTGTTTGAACATGTCTGAGTGTGTGTGAGTGTGTTTGGATTAGCAGAGGGTTCATCTTGTGGTCACACAACCACAAATACCACAGACTAAGACAGCAGTGCCCAACTTGCGCTTTGATGTTGTTTTTTAGTTTTGTCATACACTGTGTGCTAATGTTAGTTTTTATTAAGACCTTTATTAGTTGAATTAGAAGTTCATCAGAAGTGAATCAGAACATTAAAGCTGGAACAAAATGCTGTAGGAAAGTAGAACTGATCAGGCTCAGGCATAAGATATAAAGTGCATAAAGGTATTAAGAGAGTTACATTTAAAGAAAGTAATCATTGTTCATATTAAGCAAACCTTCTTTGAGAAACCTGAGTTTTTCCTGCATAGAGAATCCAAAAGCAGTCACCTTCATTTCAAATTGTGAGCTGCGTTTTAATATGAACATGACAAAACACTGTATTTCACTGATAATCTGTATATTCAGGCTACTGTTGTGCTCGGGTTCTGGTGTGGAAGTATATGGCTATAAGCAAACAGGAGCTTGCTTTTGCGAAATAATGTCTAAATATTTCAGTAAATGTTTCCCAAATTACACCCCATCAGCAACACTTTCAGCTGTGCATATATAATACAGATTACACCAAAATCATGAAGTCTGAGACACTCAAACTAAGAGGCTGAGCCCAAGCCCTGAGTAACATCCCTAGACCATCATCCATCCTCCACCAAACTTTACTCTTGGCAGTGTGCATTGTAGTAGGTAGTGTTCTCCTGGAGTCTGCCAAACTCTGATTCATCCTTCAGGTTGCCAGATAGAGGAGCATGATTCATCACTCCAGAAAATGTGTTTCCACTGCTCCAGAGTCCAATGGCGACATGCTTTACATGGCTCCATCCGACGCTTGGCATTGTGCATAGTGATCTTAGACTTGGGTCCAGCTGCTCGGCCATGGTAACCCATTTCATGAAGCTCCCAACACAGAGTCCTTATGCTGATGTTACTTCCAGAGGCAGAGGATGGGCAGTTTAGCATTTGGGGGCCCCACTCTGTGTTTGCCTGGTCTACCGCTTGTTGGCTGAGCTGTTGTAGCTTCTAGACGCTTCCATTTCACAATAATAACACTTACACTTGACTGGTTGGGCAGAATTAGCAGGGCAGAAATTTTCACAAACTGAATTGTGGCAAAGGTGGCACCCTAAGCCAATGCCACTTTTAAAGTCATTGACTTTTTCAGTTTGACCATTTCTACTGCCAGTGTTTGTTTAAGGAAGTTGCATGGCTATGTGCTTAATTTTATATACCTGTTAGCAATGCTTGTGGCTGAATCACTTTAACTCGATAATTAGTGTCCACATACCAGCTCTGAACAACACGTAAGGTGCTGGCTACACACTGTCTTCTGGTGGCGTATAGAGTTCAGACATATTAAAGTTCTTATGAAAATGTATAACGCTAGGGGCACACTCATTTGCATACTGAAAATATGAAACTTGCTTTTTTTTCTACTTTCATGGCTATGTATATTCAAAAACACTGACTCATCCCTAGTATTTAGCCTCACTAGTATTTGGTATTTGATGTTTGGTGAAGTATTTGGTTAAATACTTCGTACACTTTCTTCATGAAGCGTCACAAAGCTTTTTATGATCCCTCTCCACCACTGTCAGCAATGTCATAGATTTCATTCGTCTGTTTGCCTGTTAAATAACAGCATGACTTTATATAATTGTTTCCTGTTTGAGAGGTTTGGAAGAAGGTTTTGTTTCCTGTACTAAACATTGAACTCACTGTAAACCATAACATGATAAGATGCAAATTGGCCTTGGGTTTATCTGACTGATTAGAACATTTTATGGCACAATAAAAAAGAATTACCTGGTGATATCAGTCATTTTGTTTTCAGAGCAAAAGCCCCAGATATCCCTCTCTTTGTGTCTGTGGGCAAGACCTGTGAATACTTCAGTGCTAACACTTTAAAACTAGTGTGCTAATTTACTGTACTGGGGGTCTTCAGGCCTGCACCTCCTGCACAGTACTGATGGTGTTATGGTTTAGAAGTTTCTAAAGCCCATATGAAAAGCCTGATGTCTTGGACAGCCTTCATTGTGTGTGTGTGTGTGTGTGTGTGTGTGTGTGTGTGTGTGTGTGTGTGTGTGTGTGGCCCCCATGCTTGTAGGACCAGAGCATAACATGGTATTTATAGTGACCTAATTACTGGCCTGTGAATATGGTCTTTGTGCCAAACCCCAATGTTTTATTCATTCACACTTCCTACACTTGCAGAAGATCATTATAGACTGTGGGTTTTATAGGGGGTAAGTGCTTTCAGAAGGGCTTTTATTTTGTTTCTGTGCATCTTGTATTTGTACTTCAGTTGTTTTAGTCTGCTATTCTCTTTTGGGCTAAAAATGCATGAACTTGAATTTCGATTTGCACCACTTTATAAGATTGGTTTTACTTATTGGTTTAGTACTATTAATACAGCTGGCGATTAATGAAGTCAGCACTAAGAGAATTATTATTATTAGTTTTCTACATTTCATATAGGCTGAAATGAGTGTGTGTAGTAAAAACAACATTAATGATTTTTTTTTTTTTAATTTGAAGTCTAATGCAATTAATAATTGTATCTAAAATCTCAAATTTTGCAATGCTGAACAGTCGGCATAAAACAGAAGAGTGTTCCCTGTATATGGAAGCATATCGGCATCAAAATTGAAATGAAAATGTAATATGCAATGTAGTGGCAATGTAATCCTAAGTTTCATACATGAAAGTTTGGGCTCAAAATGAAAATTCAGTAATTCTATTTACATTTGCCATTTGGTGGACTAGTTTTGACATTTCATTTACACAGAGATTTGGATGCTTTGTGAGTAGATTTATTCAAAGTTAAATGTATTTCTAGAACTACATATTCATGCGTTACGTGATTATGAAGCAAAGAGAGCTCCAAGCTAGAAAGAAAATTCATATGTAAATAGGAAACAGCGCCTGTGCTTTTCCCAACCTGTCAGTTATATCAGGGCAAAGCCAAGAGCACAGACAGCGGGAAAAGCTTTGTCTGAAAACATGGCGGCCGAAGGGTTTATAGCTGCTCTTACATTAACAGATGAGGTGTGTCTGGTTGATAAAAACGAGGCTAAACTTGGCTTCCTTTCCCAGGTTCTTTTTCAAATTTTCCAGTCCATCTTAAACAGTGCAGCAGTTACATTCTGCTGCCTCAGTGTGGACTGGTGGAGTGGAACATTCGAAAAAGAAGCTACCTTCAGCCTCGTTTCATAAACTGAGATTGGGGGCTGAAAGTGAGGCTGGACATAGACTTTCCAATTGATGCCATGCAGGCGTATCTTCTACCAAGTGAGCATCAGAGGTGGATATATTGCTCTGTAATCACCTCACCTGCTAATATGCTACATGATTTGTGAGGGGCTGCAGAATTAAGCTAGCTAAAAGCCACTGTTAATGCTAGCTGATGTTACATTCCCAAACAAAGCACTCATCTGTTTTTTTATCAGCTGGCTAACATGACCCAGCTCACTGTGTCACGCACATATACCAGCGATTTTGTAATACAAATAAAAAAAAAGCAGGACATTAGAGACCCACTAGCTTAATTAGGCTGAAATGACACGGTACCGGCGCTGTACTGCGGCTGTTGCCAACTCAGCCAGTATGACAAGGTGGTTGTGTGATTTACACATGTCTGTGTGTACCAGTACAATTACAGCTAAATCATTTTATGAGTTACACAGGTAACAGATGAATTGGAACACAGCAATACATCCAAATTGCACTGTGTGTATTAGAAGATGGACCTCGATGCTGGATCATCCTCTATCTGTAGCCTATGGTCGGCTAACACAGACAATAATTTCTAACTGCGGCCACTTATTAAATTAGCAAAATCTGCAACACGTTCAATTACAGATTCTTGGTGGGTCGTGTATAAAAAACATCACAAGTGAGTATATTGCTCTGTTTCACTTAATCTTCTAATGTAAGATTGGTCGCATTAGTCCAGAGAAAACCTTTTCTGCTGCGTGTGCTGTTGCCTCTGCCCTGATGAGATGATTGACAGGTTGGGAAGACGGTGAAAATGAAAATGCAATCTGGTCGAATGCATTTTCAAAGGCATTTTGACACAGAATGAGCACAGTATGTGAGAATAAGTAATGCAGACAGGAGAGATGCTGTTTCCCTTTTACATTTGATTTTTGACATCCTTCTAGTTTGGTGTTCAATTTAATAATGCAATTTCAAAAAAATATTAGAGTGCAAATGTGTAATGTTAAATTACATTTCGATCATCATTTTGAAACCATTATTGTATAATCACATAAGGCATAAATATGCAGTTCTGGAAATACTTTAAAAATGCTACTCAAAGCATCTAAATCTCTGTGTAAATGAAGTGTCAATACTAGTGCACCAAATGACAAATGTAAATGGAATTATTGAATTTGAATTTTCATTAAGCCCAAACTTGCATGTATGAGTGTAAAATTTATATTCAAACTAAGGATTACATTGCTGTTTTACATATTTTAATTTTGTTACTGATATGCTTTCACACTGCTATGATCTTGTTACTCTGTAGTTAACGACACCATTGTTTCTTTAGTGTTCTTAATTGTTCACGACACTAGACTTCAGTTTCCTGTTGTTTTCTAAATGCAGAGCTGTAAAATGCAGCTTGTGTGTGCTGATGTATTCTATTTGCAAAGAAAATCGATTCCACATTTCTTCAGATGTGACACTGCCCATGGTCCAAGATTGCAGATTGGTCTCGTGCCATTCCCTTGCCTACTTGGTCAGTACACAGGAACATTTCCAAAGCCAAAGCTGCTGGAAATGTTCTGTTTCTGAGCCCTAAACAAGAACCGTGAAGGGAAGTCATTTTGCCAAACGGCAGTGAGGAGAAGTATTGTGCGATGAATTGCATGTACTTAGTTGGTTGAGGAACGTGTGCTTTTCATAACCCATCCAGGCGTACCAGTTTGCTTGCCAACAACTTCTCGTTCTTGTTTCAGTTTTTGTGCTGTAGTTGTTTGTGTAGTACAGAATGGATTGAAAGATGAGTTGACATTTTATCTCTGCTTACCTTGCCCCTTGAGGAAAGACTTCCTTTCATGGGCTCAAATTTTCAAGCCCTATTGCTTGTTTAAGGCTTTTGTTTATGGTTTTCTTTAGTTTAGTCGACTTGCAAAGGTTTTGAGCAATTTTGTAGTCTTCAGTGCACATTCACATACCAAATGTCAAACCACAACTTCTTGTGTATAAGCATCATGCAAATTGTATCATTTGGTAACATAATCCCAAACAGAAAGGTGATCTTGTGGTCTTCAAACACCAGTAGCTGAGTATACAGTCTGTTCAAGTAAAATCAAAAGGTAAATAAAAGGTGTCTAAGTCAACAGTGACAGTAAGTCTGAGTCGTTTCATGAGAAATGTATAGAAATAAATTTCTTATTCATATTGTCGATCACTGAATGCATAATACTCTGATTTCTGGTTCACTAACTTATGGCTCAGTGAACAGCTCATGCAGTTTGTTTCATTCAGAATATTTCAACTGCATGTCGAACACAGTATGCTGATGCGTTTTTAACGTCTACTGTCTTTTCCAGAGTACATCGTAGCATTTAACGGCTACTTTACGGCCAAAGCCCGCAGTCACTTCATCAGCAGTGCCCTGAGAAACACGGAGGGGGAGAATTGGCGCATCGTGCAGCGGGAGAACCCGGCCAGTGACTACCCCAGTGACTTCGAGGTGGTGCAGATCCGGCAGGATGCTCGCAGCAGCCTACTCACACTGCAGGACCACCCCTACATCAAGAGAGTCACACCCCAGCGCAAGGTTTTCCGCACCCTCAAACTGCTCAGTGGTAGGGTTTCATCTTTAAATAAATAGTTTTAGACAGCCTTAGTCCTTACTGTGGTCACTCCAGATGTACACCATATTCCCAGAGAGGCCTGTGCCCTGTGATAGTTAACCAGGTTACCATAGCAATAGCTCCCACTGACAGTTTAAAACTCATTTACCACAAACAACTTGTTAATTTATTCATTTGTTTCATGTAACCCTTAGCAAGGCAGTAGTATTTCTACACATAAAAATTACGAACTTTTATTGTTGAATGATGTGAAGTCCCACTTTAATACCACGTTTACTGTACCAAACATAGATGAGAATATTCTAGAAATGCAACTGTTGAGCTGCACTGTTTGAGCACACTGATTACGGCAGGCAGCCTAAAAAAAATCCACCTGTCTGGTATTACATCCATTTTACGACATCCTCACACCACAGCATTTCAAACATCAGATAAAATGGCTTCGGGTCTCAGGAGTAAAATCATTCTTAATTCTGTTCTTTCTGACTAAGTTTCTTAGATATGTAATCAAATATGAAAAACTACAACCACGACTTAAGCTGCGCTTTTGTTATGCTCTTTTTTTGGACAATTTTAGTTTTTTTTTGTTTTGTTATCATTATTATTGTTGTGTATGTAAAGTAACGTTTATATTTTGGGGGGACGAAGTTAAAGCAAAGCTATTTAAAAAAAAAAAAAACCTTGGTTTAACTGGTTTAATATTTTCCGCACAGTTACCCAAATAAGTGGGCTCTGTTACCTGCAAAGGCCTAGGTCTGCAAAATTTGAGGGAATTTCCTTGTTCAGTTATTGCTAATGTTAACAAAGTTAGCAATTAATCATTGACAAATGTCAACCAGCAAGACCTGTAACATAGAACATAGAAAATACAAAATGCCTTTTTTCCCTTAACTAGGTCTGGCAGTAATGGGTCCAAACTGGTCCTCATCTCTCAGGCATAGGGTTTTTAACTGATGTTGTGATGTTGTAAAATGTTATTTTAAATGTTTGTAGTGGTATTTGTCAGGTGTTTTCAGATCTAATTATTGAACATAGTGTTTTTATGGGTCAGTATTGCTAATAGTGTGTAAACGTACATCCCTGACATTATCTGATAACAACAAATGCTCCAGTGCAAAGTGTAACATCTCCATTGTGTCAAGCTTAATGGCATGTTGCTTTCAAGTACCACTATCAACTATCAGCTAAGACCACTATAAATAACTAGGCTAAGTTAATGCATGTTTCATAGCGATGCTGAAGCTTCAACCTCAGTCCTCTCAGGAACTCTATGTAAAGAAATGTGTTTGTGAAGGCAAATCCAGTCAAACTTTTAATGAAAATTTTAAATAAGTATTAATTTTTGAGAATTAAATCTATTTTGACATGTTTTGTCAACATAACAAACACATTGTAGGCAACAAAATGCCCACATGCACTTATGACCCATTGTTCTCACATTATGTATGTATTCTTTCTGTTGTCTGTTCAAATTTTAGCTTCCATTCTTTTTTCCTACTGGAAGGCAACTGGAAAGTGGTATATAAAGTCTGCCAATATCTTTAGCCCATGGAACACAGATACACATATGCATAGTTTAAACTAGTGTTTTGTCTCAGTTTTTAACTTGAACTGAAGGCAGTGGTTGGTAACAGTTCTGGTCAGGCGAAGTAGAACCCTCTGCGCCACCCTGGGGACAGCAGCAGGGGGCGGACAGAACACTGGCTTTTTATCAGTGGCTCATACTGGAGGGAGTGGCCCCAGAGGAGTCAGCAGTGAAAGAATGCTGTGTCTCTGCCCTGCCTGCACTCCTCCCCACACCCAGGCTGAAGTCACACTAACATGTCAGACTGCAGCTGTTGTAAAGAGGCTTTGGAGCCCCTAAACTGTGTTTATCCACCCACCAATGCCCACCTACAAACCAACACCCAACCTTCACACCCACATTCAAACCAAGACCCATTTGTGGCAGGGGTGTAAAAATGCATTGCTGCAGTTGTGAAGCATTTATCTGAAGTTGGTGATTGACCAGTTTTGGAATTTAGGAAGGTGTTATAATTGGTATAATAATAATAGATAGGGCTGGCAAAAATATATGTTATATATGAAGACATTTTCTTGATACACAATATGCGTCACGATATTTAGTATTTCTAACATCTGATCAGTTGAAACAAATGTATTGTCAAATTGAATACAGTGGTTTTTACTCAGTTTCACATATTGAATGCAATTATACAGGACTTATTATGCTCTCTGTATTTTCATATAATTTATCATGGCAACAATAAATGTCATCACATTGCAACCTGTATAATCAGTAAAGTATGCACTAATTTTATGGAATCTTTTAATTCTAATCGAATCATGTTGAAACTTCAGATTTAATGACACATTGAATAATTTCCTAAAGAACTGTGATTGTAAATTGTTGTGAGGTCAGAGATTTACACAAGTCTCGCAGAAACATTGCCGGTCTTTTACATATTTTGGTGTTCATTAAAATCCAAATGTGCTTAAGGGCCTTAGAGAAGTTGTACATGAACAAACCACTCTTTTCTTATGCCTTAGTCCATCAGTCTGCAGTGCACTCTTACACACCTCCCACTCTCATTATAAAACGCTCTGGCTAATAGCGGCTAGTCATGCCGCTTCAGTAGGAACACGCTACAGAAACGATTAAGTGGCCTTCACTCGGCTCTCTGGTCGGTGTCTGATGGACATGGGAGCAGTAATTATCATTAAATTGCAACAGGGCCGACTCTGTAAGAGCGAGCGTGGGAGACTCGAATTTAATACAATTATAGTTTATGGAGGGCTCTCCTCTGGGCACGTCTGTGCAAAATCAGTGTGCAGTACTTGGGAAGAGAGGCTGCCAGTCTTGTCAGTGCCGCTCGAGATGATTAGCATGGCGGTTTGGTCCCGCTTGATGCCTACTCCCTCACTCTGTACTGGATTAAAACATGGCATGAAAAGAGCTTTTTCCTTCCATGCTTGCCTGTGTTTACACAAGCATCAAATTGTGCCTCAAGGTTGAATTACTGTTGTCTCCCTGTTCCACAGTGGCTTTAGGAGCTGCTTAGAAAGAGACAGTTTTGAGAGCAGCAGAATCTATTAGCCAATCAGTTACACTGCATGGGCTCAGTGAAGCAAGCAGAGAAATGCTAATTTGTCATGGGCTTCCATTTATTGTTCAGGAGATGATTATAGTGGCACCCTTTGATTGCAGCTATACCACAAATGCCTGGGCTGGTAAATGTGCTGTGTTGATCATCGAACGAGCCTTTCTGCAATCATCGCCATTTAATTCAATGTTTAACCTTTCAGCTGTGTAATAAGAGGTGATTTGTTTTCCTGCCCTGCACCTGTCTGTTGGGAGGATTGTACAGAGCTCTGGGTTGCAGAGGAGAAAATGTGTATGTGAATAGTAAATTGGATTTAAAATGCAGAGCCTTGATTGATTTTGTTTAGGTAGGTAAATAGAGGTGGAGTCATTAATCAAGCTAAAGCTCTTAAGTATATTCAAACAGGGGTAGACATTGCCAACTTTCCGGTGCCTCTGGCCACAACATTTCACATTTGTCCTGAACTTTGATTTGTCCCGCCACTAAAAGCGCAGGTCCTGTGACCCGAGCACATCCAGTGTGACTCTGGTTAGCTCGTTTAGCTCATTAGCTTATCAGAAGAGGCCTCCGTTCCTTGTACAGCATAATACCTACCAAAGTTTTCTGAATAATAAGACATGTTTTTCTGCATCCTATTATAATTTTGTGCTGTTACCTAAAAAAGTAAGCCTACCATCTTTCGTTATTTAAGAATGCACATCCCTGTTCCAGGGCTGTTACTTTGGCCAAAAGACTTGAGCTTTGTGTTAAGTTAAGTTAATCTTTCTGCAATTTTGACAAAAAACAATCTTTCAGCCCTATTTCAGAGGTGAGTGTATGTGGCTGGAGTATGGTTTTCAGAAGAATGTGATGTTCTTTTGAGCGTGTTGTCAGTTTCCATTAGAGGCAGGCACCGCGAGTTCATTCTTTACTGGGTATAACTTGTTAGTGGTTGATTAACAGTGTTAAAAAGTGATAAAAATCTTAAATTTGGCTGACCATATTGTGAAAAAAGTGGATCCTTTCACATCGTTCCCTGATTTAACTGGTATAATAAAAAACAGCATGTGCAACAAAACGCAACAGCTGACTGGTTTTAGTTTTTTATGGACTCATGCTTGTTAATTGTAAATATAATGTAACAGACTTCTGTAACTCTGGCCGCAAATTCTTGAATGGCTTGGTGGCTTGAATGGCAGTGCAGATCTACCTCTATGTGCAATCATAGAACTTTTTAATGCAACATGCCTTTGTTTTCTAGGTTTGTATGAAGCATTATCATTTTACCTTCTTCTGCTGTCTTTCTGTTTCTTTTTCTGTCCACCTTTTCCTATTCTCATCAGCAGGAAGTGATGGCAGCTCCTCCTGTAATGACACACGGTGGGTGCAAAAGTGGCAGTCATGGCAGTCATCTCGACCACTGAGGAGAACCAGTTTGTCTCTCAGTTCAGGCTTCTGGCACGCCACAGGCCGCCATTCCAGTCGCCGCCTGCTCAGGGCCATCCCCCGCCATGTAGCCCAGATACTACAGGCTGATGTGCTCTGGCAAATGGGCCACACAGGTGAGTGTTTTTATGTCTTTTGTAAAGAAAAACTAGATTTTGTTACTCTCACTGGAATGCAAAACAATGAAGGCACCTATCTGCATCTGTTGGCTGGCAGCACCATTGTTCCTTTGTGTGATATTACAGGTTCAGTATACAGGTTTTAATTTCAGTCCAGCTCCTTATGATATTTGACTTCTTTACAGGCTCAGGAGTGAAGGTGGCTGTTTTTGACACTGGACTTAGTGAGAAGCACCCACACTTTAAGAATGTTAAAGAGAGGACCAACTGGACCAATGAGAAGACACTGGATGATGGTAAAACCTTGTAAAAATTGTTTTGGCACAGAAGTTTAGAGATTACCACAAGTTGTCTGCTCTCTTTATAATGAATTTGTCTATATAGGCTTGGGCCACGGCACCTTTGTGGCTGGGGTCATAGCCAGCATGAGGGAGTGCCAGGGCTTTGCTCCAGACTCTGAGCTGCATATCTTCAGAGTGTTCACAAACAACCAGGTATATACTCACCCTATATTGATTTTTTGCATTTTGTGGCCAAATTATCCTCATTTTAATCTGCAGTGTTCACTGTTTATACTTTTCTTTGTTGCAGTACCCTAAAAGAGCTTTTTAAATAGTTTAGTTCACAAAAGGATTATAGAGTGCTTATAGTTGTATGCAAACATTTGGGAGCCACTTTTCAAATCACATGTTTTATTGATTTTTTTTTTTTCTACGTGGAAATATATCCTCAGAAAACAGAGAACTCACTTCTGTACATTTTAATGCACAATTACTTTTTATTTGCAGAATTAACATATATAATATTGGGAGGAAAAAACAAAAATTGTAGCCCGTCCAAAAGTTTGTCTGTTTTTTTTTGTTTTTTTTTCCCTCAGCATGTTAAACTCAGCAAGTAAATAGCAATTATGCACTAAAAATAGAAGAAAATACCATATTTAAGTTTGTACCCTGTAGAGGTTGTGTTAACTTATTTTCACTTAGAAAATTAACAAAACATGTAATTTGGCCTCTAAACTTTTGCTTATGACTGTATATGTACAAAGTTTTGATTTGAAATAATTGACCCATAAGTGATGGTGGTATTTCCTAGGGAGTTGGACAATTGTTAAAAAAAAATCAATCAAAAAAATCCCATTTTCTCAAATATTCCAAAATATGTTTTCTATAAAAGTTTACATCAGTCCATCCCTGCACTGTGGCTTGAAAAATGAATAGATTTTCCACTGCACTCTTCTTGGATCACTGATGCTCCGCAGCTTATGTTTTTACAGTTCTCTATCAAATTTTTGTTTGTGCTGCCCAATAGTTGAGAATGAATGACATGTATGTGATAAATGAAGTGAATGTAATCTATATGATGCACTCTCAGGAATAAACTGTACCCTCAAGAGTACCTCAGTAACTTTAGTTAGGGAACATAATTGTAGCACATTCTGTTGCAGCATTTTTAAGTTGCATTGACTCTGTATGCCCTGTCTAGATTCCATACATTTTTTATTTAAATTTTCTATTTAAAATGTCATTAAGTTATAATTTGTGCCTTTCCCTTGGAAAAGTGAATGTAAATTGTTTTAAACACTTTTTTAAAAAATACTTATGTTAAACACTCTTTAAACATTTAGTATTGTTTGAATATATAGGAACTAATATTTACCAAGACAGGACACATTTTTCCTGATCGAGTACACAGAAGTGTTCAGGACAAACGTTCAAGGCTGTGTTCAGTTACACTGAAGTATGTTTAGGGTTATTGCTTCTGTCAGAGCAGAACCCTTGTCTGTCCTCTTTTAATATTTTATTTATTGTTTATTTATTCTTTTTTTTACATTCTGCATTTGAAAAAGTCAGCTTTTGTTTGCATTGTGTCAAAATTTCAATTAACTGATATATCACTGATATTTGTTACATCACCTTACATTACATTAACTTACATTATTATGTTAAGAATATTTCTTCCCTAATCTGTAAAGTTACCATTTTGGAGATTTTTGTTGAGACAGTGACTGTATGATGCAAGTATATGTGCTAGCTCTGTGAATGGATGACCTGTGCTTGTAATACGCTGCAGGAAACTCTGCACCTGAAGAGAAAGAGATTGGGACATCATATATCATGATACTAACATAATCATAACAAAACTGAAAGGCTCCTTTAAGGGAGGGAGGAAAGGTATAAATCTGAATGAGACACATGCTCATATATAAGACTGACTGAACCTTTCTCTCAGGTGTCCTACACCTCTTGGTTCCTGGATGCTTTTAACTATGCCATCCTGAAGAAGATTGATGTCTTAAACCTCAGCATTGGAGGGCCAGACTTCATGGACCATCCGTTTGTGGATAAGGTACATCAATCTCCTTTTAGTATTTCATCCTTCATAGAGCCCAAAGGTTTGATGTCATCGTCAGGATTGTGACTGTGGTCTCCTGCTTGTTTGTGTTTAAGGGATTTTCAGTTCGTCTAGGAGCAGTAAATCACTTCCCAGCAACACAATCTTTTTTAGATTTTATTCAGTGGATTGTCCTGGATGAAACTCTAAACAAAAGCATGGTTGATGTACGCTGCATACCTAACCTGATAGCAGATAACCTTCACAGCCTAGCTCAGTATCAGTACTTCTAGAAAGAACATCATGGCAGTTAGACAAGTGCCTCCGAAGCTCAGTCACAACATGCTGAAGGCCATAGAAAATGAAGCACACAGTGTTTCATAAACATGTATAAAGCAATGCGCAAACATTAACCCTTTCTGGCTTTGCCACAGGTTTGGGAACTCACAGCAAACAGAGTGATCATGGTGTCTGCCATTGGAAACGATGGCCCACTCTATGGGTAAGTAACTTAACCAATGAAACCATACACATGGACTGCTTCAATCTAGGCTATGTTTGTTTCTCGCACATACAAACTTGTCACCTTATTCACCATATTGAATGATGAATATGCTGTTTATGTTAATCATGTACATTTGATTACTGTTTCTGCTGCCGTCAGGGAGTTCTGAGGGAGAATCCCCCCCTCCACAAACACAGCACAGCAGCAGTTCGCACTCATTATTCAAAAAAACTATTTATATAGTATTTAATTGTTATGGGTCAATAAGAACTAAGGTAACATTATTGAAACCTAAAAAGAGAGCTACGATTTGTGAAAGGTGAAGTTTCATTTTCGCATATTCAGATTTCTTTGTTCAGTAACTTTTGAACAGTGGAACAGCAAGAAAAGGTTAAAATGAATAAATTATCATTGTTAAAAACCAAAACAATAAGCTTTCATCAAGGTTTTTGTCTGAAATTTGCCCGCACTTATACTAATTTATCTCATCCAGCCAGTGAAGGAGTTCAGAAGTAGTTAAGTAGCTAGACCAGTTGTGGTAGATTGTGGTTGGAACTACACTGCAGAGGAAAGTAGATCTCCAGGACCAGGGTTGATGACCACTGGTCTAGAAATTACATTGCAAGTGGTGATTATTGGGGTCCAACCACTGCGTGCTATTATGGAACTAGTAGAAAACAAATGATGGGAAAAGTTTTTAAAGTGACCTTGGTTTGTAATGGATGTGGGGTCTCAAAAGGCGCATCTGCCAAATACACATTAGCCTTTGGACCTTGGTATAGAAATTTTGTTTTTAAACAAAAATTAAAATTAAATTAAAAAATATAGTTTTTAGACATACAGTTTTTAGACTTGTATTTGCACAAGAATTTTCATGTTAGTCAATACAATTTATACAGTTTTCTCCTTAAAGTGTTGCCGGAGCGTTCTTTACTGCTCATGAGTTTTTATGTATGTTTTTTTTGTTGTAAAGACAGCTTTAGTGCTAAGTTTTAATTCTGCATGTCATTTTTACAGCACTCTAAACAACCCGGCCGATCAGATGGACGTGATTGGGGTTGGAGGGATTGATTTTGAAGACAATATCGCCAGGTTCTCCTCCCGGGGTATGACAACATGGGTATGTCCTGTTTTACAGCAACACCATTGAACTGCAGCCATCTGCTGAAATCATGTGGAGGGTCCTGTCAGTGCATGCCCACAGAATTTGAGTTAGCCTAGAAAGGGCAGATGTATACCACTTAGCGTCTGATCTGTAGAGCCACTCTTTTATCCTGTTCACCCACAGGAAAGCTGTGTAGATTGTAGTCTGAGATTTGTGCACACTTCAAAGCACTCTTGGTTGTCCGGAAGCAGAAAGCATTGAGGCGTACTTGAGCCCTGGATTGGACTAGTGAACAGCCATATTGTCTAGTTTGGGGGGTCGTCTTTAGTAATTATTTTATGTACAACAGAATAATAGAAATGGAACAGCGATGTATTACTGCTGTTCACTGCTTAATTTAAGGATTTTCTTTCACAGATTAGCTTTGTCATGCCGGTGCCAGTGATTCAGGTTAAATAGCTAAAATTTAGGCCCATGCCATATCCACAATCATTTTACAGTATGTATATTGTTGTTGAAACAGTATGACACTAGAATATGGGATTATATGATGTGTTACTGGTTCAGCTCCACATTTAACTTAATTTAGGTTGTTTTCACTCTCATTCTGTGAGTGTTGTTAGGATGAGAGATATAGCAGTATAAAAGAGAATACTGGTGTATTAGTTTCCCATACTAAAGTTTTTTTCTGTGTCATGGGTATCATGGTGGGGTGATGATGATCACAATAACAGTAATAATTGGTATAACATCATGTGATGTAGGAGATGGGGAAAATACTGTGATATAAATTTGAGCTTATATTGCCTACCCCTGCTGTTAGAATATCATGGTTATTATGTCTTGCACTCTTTTCCAGGAACTACCAGGCGGCTATGGCAGGGTAAAACCTGACATTGTGACATATGGTTCTGGCGTGCGTGGCTCTGGGATGAAAGAGGGCTGCCGCTCTCTGTCCGGCACCAGTGTGGCCTCCCCCGTGGTGGCTGGCGCTGTCACATTGCTTGCCAGGTAAAACACGCCAACACAAATAAAAGCTTTCCTTCTTATCCCTTCTCTTTTGATCCACAAGCTGTTTTGAATCGACAAGCTGTTTCCAAAGCATGTCTTTAAAATAGGCGACTTTGGAAAGAACAGAGATAGGAAGGGTGGTGAAATTTAAGTACAGATTACACTCCTACTGAATTTGTGAAGTGCTTTTTTTTCCCTCTTCTTTCACACAGTCAGAGACATTGTGTTCATGCTGGAGAAGGGAAATGAGGCTGTAAAAGCATTGCTGTTGTTACTCGTTCTAGCCCAACTTTCCTTTGGGTCATCATTTTGTGCTGGTCTTAAAGCCAGACAATCACTGTCTGGAGATAACCACCCACTGCTCAGGGCCACACCACGCATGCAGCCTAATGGATATTTGTCTGTGTTTGCTTTTCAGTTCTTTGTATTCTTTTGTTTTCCCCTGTATCAAGCTCGCAAATGAAAAAGAAACTACTACTCAGTGTTCATAGTACCAATATTGGGTGATTTGCCAGCCTTCATGATTTTGCATGTGTGTAAGTCTCTTGGTTCAGGCATAAAGGTAAACATCTTTCCAGAACCCTGTAAAATGTTTTTGCTCCTTAATCTGGCAGCCTAGAATGACAAATTGGACTGAACTCAGTAAATGAAGCCTTCTTTGAAACTCTGGACACATCGGCTCACAAATGACTAATGAGATCATTTAAAATCAGCAAAGTAATTATAATGTAAAAATAAGAAAGGAGACAAACCAATGAAATAAACAAAACTGGCTGTAAAAAACGAGCACAAACAAAGAGCTCAAACCCAAGGTCCGTTACAGGGCTCTGTCTGTTTTGTTTGTTAATTTAGGAGAGAAAGTCAATAGTATAAGTTTCTAGCAGCTCTGATACTGCAGAGAGTCCCTGACGAAATGGCCACAAGTGTCCATGGATTGAGCTGAAGAAGCAGGCAGGAAGCAGGTGGTTTGTCTCTGGCCCGATGCCCCATTTGTTCCCACGGGCTCCTGCGGGACCAATACATCGTCGATAGATTTCCTTTGTGGCACTGAAGTCAAAAAGAACAAGGATAGGGTGAATTAACACAATCAATCTCTTCTCCCTTCGGGAGAAGGCTGGCATGCTCTCTCGCACTCTCCCTTTCCTGCTGTCTCTCTCTGCCCTTTTTTATGTAGGTCACCCCTTAAAATGAAATAGGACTGCAGTAGTCTGATGGCTTTGCACCCCACACCTCCATTTTCTTTCCTGATCTCATTTCTTGCTTCTCAGAGGTGCTTGACCCCTGCCCACCTGCCCTTCTTCATTGCTGGGCAGTCAGAGTCCTTCCTTCAAGTTGAAGTTCGTTTCCACTTAAACAGTATTGCCCTTGGTCAAATGAATTCAATATATAGAACTGTTCTCTTTGATATTTGTCACTGATTGTTAATATCTAACCACTCTCACTTTCTATTTGTCTGTGTCCTTCTGTCTGTCTCTCTCTGTCTGTCTCTCTCTGTCTGTCTCAATCCACTTTCTTTTTCTCAGTACGGTGTTGAACAGAGAGCTGGTGAATCCAGCCAGTATGAAGCAGGCTCTGATCGCATCAGCACGCAGGCTGCCTGGAGTCAACATGTTTGAGCAGGGCCATGGCAAACTGGACCTGCTCCGAGCCTATCAGATCCTCAACAGCTACCGACCGCAAGCCAGGTAAGATATGCGCGCTCACAGAAACTCTCACTTATGCACTCCCTTCCCCCTGCGTTCTGTTCAGGTAGCATAGCAACGCTATTTGTTATTCATGTGCACTACCCAAGCCATTAGTGTTAAGGCAGAGTGTCCAAATCACTGTTCCAGCATGCTTTTTAATCACGTCAGTGCACTCAGTATTCTAGTTTGAATCCAGTTCATTAACCTTGCATTCCAACTCAATGAAGCAAATGATCTGTAGCTTCTCAGCCCTAATAGTGCCCTCTGCTGTCCCTCTGTCTGACTTGCTGTCTAATGGCTTTTTATTCTAGTCTCAGTCCCAGCTACATAGACCTGACAGAGTGCCCCTACATGTGGCCCTACTGCTCCCAGCCCATCTACTATGGTGGCATGCCAACCATAGTCAACGTTACCATCCTAAATGGCATGGGTGTGACTGGCAGGATTGTAGACAAGGTAAGATACTATGCTTGGAACATGTGAAAACAACAAAAAGTCAGTCAGTAATCTTGATCAACTTAGACTACTACTCAGATATTCGGAATTACTTGTCATATTGTTAGTTTCTGTTGTTTTATTAGGTTGTTGTATTTTGGGAACAAGACGTTACATGGTGTATAAGTAACGATAATGACCAATTTATAGTAGTTTCTCATCTCAATTATCCATCTTTTGATTATAGCTTTAGTGAAAAAAGCACTCTGTATTATAGCATCTTCTTGATAGCATTCTTAATGCTGTACTGCTCTTTGAATCATTTTGTACTCGTCTGCAGCTCCTAAAATTTCTTAATTATTTTTGTTTAAACCTTCCTACAATTGCTTGAAACCGATGTTGCATAGTACCAACAAATTAGAATTATTTTATACATGTGTCTCACACAGAATTGGTTGTTTTATTGAAAACATTGATTCAAAGGAGCTTTAATTCCAAACTTTTGAGCATTAGTGGGCTATTACTTGCAATTCATATTGCAGAACTGAATCCTTCTCAGACACACATTTCCATCCAATTTATTTACATTTTTTGCATGTGCATACGCTTGAGCTATTTTGATGTTTTATGATGATGGTGTTGGGATAAATCCTTTAATTTTTTACAACTTCATGAAAGTTTCCCTGACTAATGATCTGTACCTGTTTTCCCCTCAATAGCCGATCTGGCAGCCCTACCTGCCCCAGAATGGGGACCATATAGACGTGGCTGTGTCCTATTCACCAGTGCTGTGGCCCTGGGCTGGCTACCTGGCCGTTTCCATTTCTGTGGCCAAGAAAGCAGCGTCCTGGGAGGGAATCGCTCAGGGTCACGTGATGCTTACTGTGGCCTCACCTGCAGAGAATGACGTGAGTGAAAGTCTAAATGCTTGCACTCTACCTACCAGAGAGCAGGTGTTTTAATTTCCAGGATAGCCATGCAGTGTCACTGTGTACTTGAAAATGTTCAGAGCAGTAAAAATGCAGCATATGCCCTCTTGACTCTTGTGTCTGTGTAGTCTGCAGTAGGAGGGGAAATGACCTCCACAGTGAAGCTCCCAGTGAAAGTGAAGATTGTGCCCACTCCTCCTCGCAGTAAGAGAGTGTTATGGGACCAGTACCACAACCTGCGCTACCCACCCGGCTACTTCCCCCGAGACAACCTGCGGATGAAGAATGACCCACTTGACTGGTCAGTTCATGCCCCTCACATCTAACATTTATAAAATTTTTCTAAATGTGAGTTATGAGAACAGTACTACTTTGTACATATGGTTTGTCCAATGCAAAGTTTGAAAAAATCAACTGTTTTGTAAAATTCTTCTTGGTTATTTCCTCTTTACCTTAGGTGCTTACTTATATTTCTGTCAGTAAATCCATTCTTATATGCTTGTTTCTGAAGGAATGGCGATCACATCCATACCAACTTCAGAGACATGTACCAGCACCTTAGAAGTATGGGCTACTTTGTTGAAGTTCTAGGTTCACCCATCACATGTTTTGATGCCAGTCAATATGGTAAGGGTTACGATTTTACCTCAGCTTGTGATTAGCGAACCATAAGTAGCTCTGAGAAACAATGAGTCTTTTCAGCTTGTATTAGTTGAATAAGATGTCCTCTGCATATTTAAATGCAGGGACTCTGTTGATGGTGGACAGTGAGGAGGAGTATTTCCCAGAGGAGATCACTAAGCTGCGGAGGGACATAGATAATGGCCTGTCACTTATCATCTTCAGCGACTGGTACAACACTTCAGTCATGAGGAAGGTCAAGTTCTACGATGAAAATACCAGGTACCACTGCTTATCTTTGTCCTTCTTGTCAGTCTCTCAATATAAGGAGACACTGATCAGTGCATTAATAATCCTGTGCCACTTCTGTAGATCACCAGATGTTCTGCACTGTTCCTAGAAGATGGGTCACGTCCATTTTTGGCTGATTGATTATAAAAATAACCTGGTTTAGCATAATCATAAAATTTAGTTTTTTTTCTTGTCTGTATTAATATTATTTTGGCCACAGATACGTTTTCTAATGGTTCTGTTTGAAACTGTTCTAGTGGTAGAGGAACATGCTTGATTAAACTCATCAGTTGACAGCTAATGGTTTAGTTGGTGTTTTAGGGCAAAGATGTCACCAAAATGTTTTAATAAACATCAGTAAACTTTTTAGTTAACCTCTGTCTCTATCTCCTGGGGCTGTACAGAATGGCAGCTGTGAAGACTCTTGATGCCTGTGCTATAGCAGTATGCTTTCATTTACAGGCAATGGTGGATGCCAGACACAGGGGGCGCCAATATACCAGCCCTGAATGACCTCATCTCTGTGTGGGGGATGGCCTTTAGTGATGGGCTTTATGAGGGAGACTTCACAATGGCAGACCATGACAGTAATATTTCACTTACAACATATTTTCTCTTTTATCGGTTTAGCTGTATATAATAACAATATTAAAACCACTACTGCTTAAGCAAACCAAACCAAAAAGCAAAACAATCACTTTCAGGAATAGTTAAGCTATGCCATATAAGTAAATACATGTCCACAGTGGGATTTAAATGCACTGTGACTTTGGAGAGCCATTAGTGGGTATCAGAATGTGTACAGCTACAGCTGGGTGTTACAGTGTATTCTTCCATTTTAATATGTAACATATTTCTTCTTTCTCTCCCTCCTGTTAGTGTACTATGCCTCAGGCTGTAGTATTGCACGCTTTCCGGAAGACGGGGTTGTTATTGCACAAACCTTAAAAGATCAAGGTAACTGGCACACACTCTTCCTGCACGCCTCACTACTGTTGCCATGGATACAAGTCATTATCTGCGTCTCTCTTTCTTCAGTATCTATCATATAAACACATGTAGACAACCCAAACCTCGTTTTCTGCCTGTGTCTTCCATTTCTAGGGCTAGAAGTCTTGAAGCAAGATACAGCGGTGGTGGACAACGTTCCTGTGCTTGGACTGTACCAAACGCCCTCAGAAGGAGGAGGACGCATTGCACTATATGGAGACTCCAATTGCATAGACGACAGTCACAGACAGAAAGGTACAGTCAGTCTTCCTTTTAAAATGTGTCACTCATACTGTATACTGTATCTTGAAAATGTACTTGATTTGGCCATAATTTATGCTCCTATTCAGATTCTTGCATTTTCCATGTGTGTCTACAGATTGTTTCTGGCTGTTAGATGCTCTGCTGCAGTACACATCCTATGGCGTGACTCCGCCCAGCCTTCTGCACTCACAGAACAAAGTGACACCTCCTACAGGCACTGACAAGCCCCTACCAGAGAGGCTTGAAGGTAAGTTTGCAGGACTGTAGCATCAAATAACTGTTCCTGAATGTAGTTCTCATTCACCCTTTAAAGTGAGTGAATTAAGGCCTTTACCCAACAAGTTCGATATGCAAGTTATTTGGACATCAATAAATTGGTTTGGATACCTGTATTAGTGATGACATTTAGCACACCAAGCATGATTTTTCAAAATGCAAAAATGAAATGTAGAAAATTTATTTTATTATAATTTTTTATATTTGCCCTCTGTTTAATTTGTGGAAACTTCCACTGGTGACGCAAACTCACTCGACCTGCCATAGTTGTGTCTGACGCTGTCATGGCGGCAACTAAGATGATGGATCAGCTGTGTTCCAGCAACAAGGACATTTTGACAGACGTCATATGGATTAGTTTGACTTCTGCTTCGTTGTATGTAGTGCTAGTATCTCCAACTCAAATTAGACTACTGGCATCAAAGCTCTATGTGAAAACACTCACAAAGTTTCTGCTGCTGAATAAGGTGGTGAAACTTTCTGCGCTATTTTTACTTTTCCAAAATGAAAAGTCGCTTACCCAGTGTCATTGGCATTATACTGAGGAGCAAATTATTTCTTCTTGCACTTGCAGACATTCTGCCTGTTCACCTCAAACCACATTGGAAAAAAATGGTGTTGTGTCTGGTGTATGTAGTTTTGATGCAAAAAAACATTATGAGCAGTGAAAAGGGTGACAAGTTCCGAAACCATTGCCCTGTAAGGGGGTCCAGTTTACTGAGGTGCAAATACTGGTCATGTTCAAAATCTGTTTTCTAGGTATTTTTGACTTCTTTAATCTGTTTCATACCATACAAATGTCAAAAAGGTCAGTTTGTAAGAAATTTGGAGAATTTTGAGAACCCATACCTATTATAAATAGAGGCCATTCTTAAAAACATCATCATTTGTATTCTGTATATTCTATAATGGCGTGTAATACTTGGCACCCGATAATTGCCACTTGCAATATAATTGGTAGATGGCCACTAAGCTCTCATAGTCGTTACACCAGTCCACAGAAATCAACTTTTAGACAAAAGATAACCAGCTTCCATTTAGTTTAACACTATACATTTAAATACTAAATCTGTTGGTTGGCTGAATAATGACCATGAACTGCTGCTGTGCTGAAACTGGGAGACGAGCAGTTCTCTCTCAATTCTCTGCCCTTTGCTAAAATTCAATAAGTCTACATGATTCACGTGAACTGTATGTTTATTGTTCGAAATGGCATATTTTGCAGAAGGAGTTTTTATGCCTGATGTCACATTTTCGTGTTATTTATCTAGGTCGCACTCAGTTTGTTTCTCAGTCTTTATTCACTAACTTCTGTGAAGCTACCATGTTATGTAGTTAAGAGAGGGAGCTAAAGAGATGGACCCACTTAGACGCCTGAAGAGTCAAACTTGTCATGTCACTTTCTTCAGGTAATCACCTCTATCGCTACTCCAAAGTGCTAGAGGCCCACCTGGGTGACCCCAAGCCTCGCCCTTTGCCTGCTTGCCCTCACCTGTCCTGGGCCAAACCTCAGCCACTCAACGAGACAGCTCCCAGGTCAGTAAGCGTGCCACCCGCACCACTCATAACAGCAGGGTCTGACAGACAGGAAGGGACTTCACTGATCTAACTGTTGTCTTTGCAGTAACCTTTGGAAGCATCAGAAGCTGCTGTCTGTGGACATGGACAAGGTGGTGCTGCCCAACGTCAGGGCATATCGGCCCCAGGTCAGGCCACTTTCCCCAGGAGAGAGTGGAGCCTGGGACATTCCTGGAGGTGAGCTAGGTTAATACTGCTTGCGTCAGTGCTTTAGGCCTTATGTTAGGTCTAACATTTACATTTGCATCTTGTCCCTGATGTAACAAAATCTCTGTAATGGTAGCTGTATAGAAGAAAAAAGTTTTTAACTTTAATGTTGGTGGTACATGCTGGTGCATTCCTAGTTTTCAAAGTAACTTTTCACTTATCTGGTATTCGTTCTCAGCCAGTTTCAAACTGTTTTTTGCACATAGATGAAGGATGCATTGACTGAGATGCTGCTCTTATGGTCAGCAAGAAGTGTCTGTCAATATTGTGACATGTTTCTCCAATAACATGCTGGATATTTAAGCAGTAAATTTCTTTTTTTTTGTTTTGCTATCTTTTACACAAATGCAAGAATGGATCTTTAGTCTGTGTGTTTGTGTGTCCTCAGGTATAATGCCAGGACGTTATAATCAGGAGGTGGGTCAGACCATCCCTATGTTTGCCTTCTTGGGTGCTATGGTCGTGCTGTCCTTCTTTGTGGTGCAGCTGACCAAGTCCAGGAGCAAGCCCAAGCGTAGAAAACCTCGCATCAAACGGCCCCTCTACCTCCAGCAGCAGCAGCAACAGACGCCCCACACAGGCAAAAACCCTACTGTGTGACACTGCCTCACACCAAAACCTTAACACACCAGGACTTTCAGATGGTGTGTGTTTGTGTGTCATTTGTTAGAGACTGAACTGCCATCTGATGCACTCTACCTATGATGAAACTGCCAACCAGACCCCTAATTGTGGGGTTTGCCTATGGACAATAGTGTTCCTTTCTACAAAAGAGCCTTTCATTCCAATGACCAAAATCGTGTACTTTTTTAATTTATTGACAATGCTCAATTGATGATTTGACCCTTGCCTTTCATGTTGAACTGGACAACCAAGAAAAAAAAAACATAGCACATAAAAAGAGGCATAGTGTTCTGGACATCTAGCCTTTTGAACGTTTTCCACATTTCCCAGGTTTTGTATTTTCGGTCAAAATTTGAAATTGAGTCATTTTGTTTTTTGTGTCCTGTTTTTGTTTTTATAAAATGGGCTAATGCTGATAATTTTGTAAATAGTGTCATCATTTTCACCTTTGTTGGTGGGGTAGCATCAACAATGTTAAAATATATCTCATCCATAATAAAGCAGCACACTTGTCTCTGCCTTTTTATTGCATCAAAGGTAAGCTCGCATAGGGCAGCGTTACAGGTCAGATGAAACTAAGCTTCAAATGAAGGATGGCCCATTTTGAGAATTGAAATCTGAAAATAAGTCTGAAAGTTTGAGGGTGGTCAACAAATGAAGCATAAGAACTATTAAAAAGTACAGCACAGTGTAAAATTAGAGTCCACTCTTTATTATTTAATTGCCAGTCAAGACGAACATTAAGTACAAGCTATTCATTTTTCAGCATTGAGAAAAAAACAAAACATTTAACCGGAAATTATACAGAAGAATCAACAACCAAATGTTATAACTTATTCAGTATTTAGCGTGTCTGCCCTTTGCCTTTATTACAGCTTCCATTCTTTTCTTAGAAGAATTCTTACAAGTTGGTTGCTTTTTCTACTTCTCATGGTGAAAGTAATCCCAAATAAATTCGGTGATATTGAGGTCTGAGGTTTTTTTTAGTAATGGCTTGGAAAGGTGGACAGAAACAACTGGATTTTTTTCAGATCTGAAGCAAGAGTGGAGCTTGATTTGGTGGTCTAGCAGGTCTTGCATGTTTGTTAGGAGTCCCATTTTTCCCTATGTCTTTTGATCATTTTGTTGACCTCCAGTTTTGGAAACTCCTGTTTCCACTTATTTTCCTTTTGACTGTCCCTTTATTATGCAAGTGGATTGTAATAACTTGTACTTAACAGCCTTTTTGACTGGAAATGAAGTAAATGAAGGGTGATTACTGACTTTTGCACTGTGCTGTTTGTGTGTGAGCTTATGTAATATTTGAAGTAGAAAGTTGAGTTCTCTTGGCTGTGGTTCTGGAAGTTATGAGTGTTGCTTTGCCTCACTCATGATGGACAGAATGGCTCTGTCCTCTGTTTGCTTTCATACAGAAGATAGATGGAGCTGTCACTCTCACTCAGCGTTTGACTGAGTGGCCTGTGAGTCCATTCTGCGGGTTATAAATGAGTTAAATTCTGCTAACAGGTTCTATCATTGGAAGAGAGCCATTGTCAACCCTTGCTTTTTATATCACACTAACACGACGTCTGGGGCTTTCTCTTCCTCTGAGAGTCCCTGTCCTGTGCAAGTTGCATTCACTAATGGGCAGAAAAATCTTTTATGACTGTCTTCCTGGGTTGGAATATTTGCTTAGACAGCTTGAATACACTTTTAGACATCTGCCCACAAGTCATCAGTATATTGGCATAATTTTTGTATGCACTTTTCACAAACACTATGTTGTAGGCAGTAGTTTAGGCAACTTGATGAAACTGGTAGGGCACGAGGCTGAGAGGAGCTGCTGAAAATCTCTTTAAGCTCCCAGAGCCTGCTTCAGAAATGACAGCTTCATTGTGAATGTTCTCCACAGACATAACATTAATTGACTTATTTAGTTGCGCTAAACCTGTATAATTCAGAAGCCAGTTTGAAATGTGGCGTCCAAATAGAACATTTGTTTCCATTAAATTCGAAGCCTTTACTAAATATTTAATATCACAAGACTTAATTAAACCCGTTCCAATTCACAGTAAAGTCTATTTACTGGAAAAGTCACACAGGGCACGGCTCAGAAAATGAAGTCTTTATGTGGCTTTCAACGAACAAGCGGCTTTTATGCTGATTATATTGTGTTTTTGGTCTTTGTCAGTGAAACACTAACAAAACAAAAATGTAACCACAATATAGATTAATCTATATTCATGTTTCATAGCGGCACTCAGCCCAATGGAGTGTGAACAGTACTTGGCCTCATTCCCAGACTACTGAGATAGAAGGCAAGCTGCTGTATCTCAATGGATGTATGACTTTTTCCCAGCAGCTGCTTTCAATGCCAGACAAAACAAATGCTATTGTCAGTTTGAAAGGTTCTATTTGTGAAATGTATGTTGACAAAGTGGCACAGCTAGTGCATCAGAATGTAGATATTTGCATGTCAGTCACTCAGAGGAGCAAAACTCACTTGGGATTTATCCTCTTTATCCTATAGCAAGATTTTGCGAAAAGGATTTTGTTTAATGCAGTGCTTTCACACATTTCCGCAAAGTTTCAGACACCTGCTTTCAGTCAACCTACAGTACTATGCAAAAGTCATGACGGCCAGTAAGTACAAGCAGAAAACAGATTTAACAGAAATGGCACAGGAGCCTAACTAAATAAAATATAGTGTGTCCATTAGTTAATAATAATATTATATATATATATATCTATAGTTATCTATAATTAGAAAACTTTCTCATCTACTGCTAAACAGATTTGCCATCCATGCTGATGATATACAACAGCACCATTCTTTAATGCTAACCACTGCTGAACGTTTCAACAACAGTGCTACAGACCAAAAACAATCTAAAGTGCTCTACTATTTAAAGTTGTCGTGGGTCGAGAGCACAATAGCCACTCTTTTCTCTGCCTTTGTCTTGTAACCATTCCAAATCCAATCCGCCCCCCTCTGCACATCAGTCCTCCAGTCACCCATGCTGTGGCCCTGGGCCAGCGTGAAGTGGACTAATTTCATTAAAGGTGATGGGGTTCAGGCGGTCCCTCTAAACCTCGTCCCTGATCCACTTTTAATGGGGCCGAATAGCCTGTGAAAATGTCACTGGCCCCTCAGCATGATGGCCCTCGATGGAGGCTAATTACATGAAGAACATGGGAACTGACCCTGTGACCAGTTATCTGTGCTTCAGTGGATTTCTCAAATCATGTCCTCTATGAGGTCACATGACCACGTCCCCTTTTTCTTTGGAAGGTTTCCAGCCTTACTTGTTACCTCCTCTGCTAAAAAGCCAGGTCTGGATGAAGAGTGCCAGCCTTCTCTGCCCTTCTTGTGCCAAGAACCGATACTGAGCCCACAGCGCCAGCCTACACCACCACAGCTGGTGCCAATGACCAGCTTGGGAATGGCTACTCAGCAGTGAGTCTGGTTACAACACATGACCTTTTTGACATGACTGAGCAGTGAGGACACACATGACTTCACACTTTATGGTGTCAAGAGGTTCCCTGTTAACAGAGGTCACATGCTAGTCTGGTCAAGTGTACCTCACCTATCAAGTGACATAAGTTATAGACAGAGCTGTACAGTGCAACAGTGTTGTCCCACATGCTAGGAGAAATGAATCCTGTGAGAAAACAAGAAAAGTTGATAGTTGCACAAATGCAGAAGACTTTTCTGTGTGTGTGAATATGTAGCATCTCCATCCAAATATTTTGTCCTAGTTATGGAAGTTGTAGTCAATCATGTAATTGCAGAACTATTCTCATTACTCTGTGTGTGCAAAATCAAATATCAGCTTCCCGAGCCATCTCCTCAAGCAGAGTTGTGCGAACTACAATGCAGATTACGTTCTAGAGTTTATGGTAGTTGTAGTCTATCAGTTAGACTTAAACACTGTAGAATGAGTTTAAACAGAGGGTTACACGATGTACATAATACACAGAGGTTTAGTTAAAGGCTGTAATGCTATTATGTAATGCCAGCAAGTCAGCATACTGACATTTTAAAATTTGGCAGCTGCATTTATGGACTCTGCTCTCTTTAGCCTAGATCCTTTTTGGAATGAACTGATTAAATTCATTATTAATTATCACATATGAAATACACTGAACCTTTAGATAATAAACACTTTTGTTTCCCATCTGTGACTGTAAATGCTGGTGCCTTTGTGAGATTGTGCTGGTGTGGGTTTCCTCTCTGCCACTGACACACACAAAACTACTTGAGTGCCAATAGTGCCCCCTTGTTGGGATTCTGAATTTTTTTTTGTAGAATCTTACTTGCCTGTACGTTTTACAAAATGACTGTAAAAAGGGAAAAAAGAATGAACCGGATCCAAAATCTTCCCTGCAATAGCACACACTCACATTTTGTAATGTTAGCTCTGTATTCCTTCTTGTGGGGTAGCAGAGTGTTTGAATAGTTTGCGCTGATAGCCTTAAGTTTTATACTTAAAAATAGCTAATTTCAAAGCTTAGTCTTTTCTAAAGATATTATCAGTTGATACTCAAGCTTTCAATATTGGTATCAGAAAGGTTTCTCAGAAAAGAAGACTCTCTAGTTTGCAACTTGCAAAGCTAAAGTTTAATTACAGCCCTTCCTGCTGAAAAAACTGCAAGCATTTCATGCTGGTCTAAGCTAGTCTATGCTGATTTATGCTGGTCTAGTGCTGGTCTGGTTCTGGTTTAGCTGGTCACCCCAGCGTGGTAATGCTGGGTGACCAGCATATCAGCATCTAAACAAAACATATGCTAGTTTTGGTGGTGATCGGCATGTCATCTTCCATAGCAACCAGCATACCAGCATCCAAAACACAACTATGCTGCTTTTGGTGGCGATCAGCTTCACAGCTTCCATTGCTGCTGACTATGCAGGGTTTTGTAGCAGAGCTATTCTCAATGAAATAGCTGGATGGCTTAGATTATCAGCTTTGAAAACTTTCTGGTTTGTAAATGTGCAGTACCTGGCAAGCAACAGGTAACAGGGTAAATTTCCTTCCAGCGTTAGCCTATAACAAAACAGGCCGCTATGTTAAGCAGGTAAGTTATTTCTGCTTACAGTGAGCTCTGGGCCTATGCTTCACTGGACACTGTTGATGAAGAGTTGGCGACAGCCATGTTGCCGGGTGTGCCCCGTGCTTCACAGATGTGATTGGTCTACAAACTTAAGAACGCCTGCAGCTACAGCCAATCAGCTGCCTGATTTCCTCATGCCCTTCACCTAATTGCTTGAGGGGCGCGTGTGGTTTAGGTAGAGTTCTGCTTTTTGCCAAACATGGAAGAGCTAGCTAGAGAGAGCATTAGCTTACTGGCCAAACCCGCGCTGGCCGCTGACGGCCCCAGCCTGGGCTCCTTCGGGGCGATGGTCATCATGCTGAAGTCCGCTCTGGGGGCAGGACTGCTGAACTTTCCGTGGGCTTTCGCCCGGGCCGGAGGAATCCACTCTGCTCTCACCGTGGAAATGGTCAGTAGCTTAGCGAACACCATGAACACAACTTGATAGGAAAAGAGGTGAAAGATGGGCCTCCCTTACATTCTAAGTGTTCAGATACATTAGTGTTTTCATAGAGAACCTGTTGCTCTAGGTGTGCTCTGTGAAATACTGAAGCTTCAGGTGAAATGAAACATGGTCTCAGTCTCAGTGATGCGTGTTACAGAGAGTCAATACTGAGTGATCCTTAGAGAGTGTATTATATTTGGACAACGTGTGATTGAGAGTGCAGATATAGTGTGGAAGATTCTGGATGTTATACTTGGAGATTGGAGGTATGATGCGAAATGTAGATATATTTGAAGTGTTTAAATATGATCAAGTGTGTAGATATGATGGGAGGGATGGTTGTGATGGAGAGTGTTGATATGATGTAAAATTTAGATATGATACTTGGAGAGCTGTGTGACAGTGTTGTTACCCAGAGACCAGATTTTTTTGGGGGGTGACACACTGCTTGAAATGACAAGTGATGCTTTGTTTTTTCTTTGTACATATCTGAATCTGTCCATCATTTCCATATGAATAAAATATTACATATACAAATATTGCCTAAAGTAAAAGATCAAATTGTGTTGATGTATTTTATTCATTCGAGAAGAAAATTATTGTGTTTGAGTCAAGAAAATTAAATGCATCACTTTTTTGGTGCACAACATTAACTTTAAGAATAACATTTCATATAGACATGCCATAGAGGTTACTGATTTAGGTTGCATTCTCTACAGCTTATACAAAGTCTAATGATTAGAAACCTAGCCAGACAGCACTGTATAAGCTAACCAACAACACACGCATGTGTTCACCTGTAAAAAGTAATTAGTTAGTATGACAAATGATTGTAGATCATTAATTTTTGATAGTTAATTCATCTTACCATAGCCTGCTTCATAATGTAACTCACAGAGCAGCACTCTTGCTGTTTGCAAGATGCTCTGTTTGTTTATTGCATTATCACACTCTTATAACTAATTGGTGACTACCCTCATGACAGATTTTCACCATTAAGCATAATTGATGCTTTATTAATGATGGCTGACTGATAACAACCGACTGTCTCACTTTTTTAATTGGGGTGGCCAGAAGGGTGGCCATGCTTCATGCTTGGGTGGTACAGGCCACCTCTGGCCACCCCCTGACTACGCCTCTGTCGATATTATAGAGAATGTTGTTTGGAGAGTATATGATATGGAAGGTAGATAGGATATTTGGAGACTGACGATATGATGGAGAATGTACATGTGATATCTGCAGAGTGTAGATATGATGTGAAGTTTAGTTATGGTATATGGAGAGTGTAGATAAGATGTCAAAAGTATAATACCCGAAAACAGGAGGCATGATTGAGAATGTGGATATGATATCTGGAGAGTGTAGATATGACAAAATTTACATATGGTACATGGAGAGTGTTGATAATATGGAGAAAGATATTTAGGTAGATATGAGGGGGAATGTAGATATGATATCTGGTGACTAGATATGATGGTGAGTGTAGGTATGATGTGGAGTTTTGTTATGGTACTTGGTGAGAATGTAGATATTTGGAGCATACGTATAATATAGAAGGTAGATACATATAATGGAGAATATGATATGATATTTTGACAGTGTAGATATGATGCTGTGATGCAGAAATGAGATATGATGTTTGAAGGCCGTTATTTAGAGTGTTGATATATTATTGGAGGCTGATGATAAGTTCACTAGACTAAAAATAGTCACATGCATCATTTATTTTCTAATACTTGATTACATGTCCTCTTGCTTTAATGATGGTGCCATTCTTGTCAGGTAAGGTTCACCAGTCTCCTGTCCATTCTAGCCCACTCTTCCCTGAACTAGGTGCCCATTTCAGCCAGAGTTTGTTTGTGCCAATTTCAGCATTCCACCTGCTGTTCCAAATTGAGAATTGGGATTGTAGTCTGGTGAGTTTGCTGGTCAGTCAAACTGTCTCGGTGTTCCTTCATGTCTGTTGAACCTGTCATATACAGACACCTTACAGTTGTCATTCTAGAGCGTGGAAATGTCAGTGTTGTGTCTTGCTCTGACATGAAGCACAAAGTTAGTGAAAGAGTGGGCTAAAATGGAAAGAAACCATCTCAAGACACTGTTGTAATCCTTACCTGACACGATTGTCTCTGTCATTAATTCTTTAGACAGTTTAGATATTTAGTAGAATTTACATGTTCGATAGTAGGTACGATAGTAGCTCATGGCATTTTACTCTCCTCCTCAGATGTCTCTTGTGTTCCTCGTTAGTGGACTGGTCATCCTGGGGTACTCGTCTTCTATCAGCGGACAGAGCACATACCAGGCTGTGGTGCGACATGTGTGTGGGCCTGCCATAGGAAAGCTTTGTGAGATCTGCTTTGTCTTCAACCTCTTCATGATCTCTGTGGCCTTCCTGATTATAGTGGCAGACCAGCTTCAGAAATGTAAATACCGTTCACTCTGTCTTTGAGTCCATTCTAGGTTTTTTACCACATTGCTTTATTTTACTCCAGTGATTGCTGTACTGTATAACAGTTATGGTCAGATAGTACTGACTGTTAAAACTTAATCTGTTTATCCCCATCTCTTTGTTTTGCCTGTGTCTCAGTGTGGGTCTCTATATATGAGGTAATCACAGGCTCAAGTGAAAGTGAGATGCCTCATCATTGGTACACAGACCAGAGGTTTACTCTCCTCCTCTTATGTCTCTTCCTCATCCTCCCCCTCTCCATTCCTAAAGAAATTGGGATACAGAAGTACACCAGGTGAGAAACGCTCATTAAAATAGCTTTAGCGGATTGAAGGATTTGAAAGAATGGATGATGGCTCATAGTGTTTTCAGCCCATTAATCTAAACGTAAAAAACATTTGCATGCAGCACTTCAGAGGATTTTAAGGAGATAGTTCAGTAGTAATTGTAGTAATGTGAGAGACTGATCGCAGTAGATAACTCTTATTGTTTTCAGTGCCATATCATTAATAAAGTAAACAAATGCTGCTGTCTCTGATACTGCGATGGATAGACTGTCACTGTTCGATTGAGTTATCAACAAGTACAGTCGTTGCTATCATTTCTTACAGTGACATTGTCATGACATGATTGATTGTCGACAGCATTTCTGTGTTTGATGCCTTTCAGGCCTAACGTTTAAATTAGCTTTTTGAGAAATGGCCATTAAAAATGTGTCACTACCAAATGTAGATGTATAAATCTCACAGTGCCCAAGTCAAACATAATTTTCCTTTGTGTCTCTTTTTTTGATCTGTAGTGTGTTAGGAACTCTAGCTGCCACATATTTGACTGTAGCAATCATTGTAAAATATTATACAAGAGTAATTCCTGAGGTCCACCTGTCACCTATATACAGCAGTGGGTAAGTATTTGATCTCATTTCTATTTTGTAGCAGTTGAGTCTGACTGATATCCTGGTTGACCAGCCACTAATCAGCCACTATTGAAGTCCTACAGATTTATCAGTGTCTGTGATAACCCTGACATTGAATCACCGCCAATTTAAGACGTTTTCCACCAGGCAGTGTACAGCACAATCTGGTTTCTAATCCAAATCCACAACTGTCTGTACCCTGGTTGAGCACCTGTCTGTTTCCCATTGCACAGAAGAATCATGACAGTAGGTTCCGCAACACTGGATAATGGGAAAAAGCTGTGAGTACAGTGACATAGACATGCTCAAGCGAGTATGGGACGAATTTGACTATTGCACTGATGTTGTCCGTACAGTTGGAGGAGGTCATATTGAGTACTTGTAAAATTACAAAATAAACTTTATGCTCACTTAAACCGTTTACAGTTTACTGCGTTGTTCTGTAATGATTTACAAATGAAATAAATCATTTTGAAATTGGATGAATCTTTTTGAATCACCCTGTATTTGTAAAATATGGTCACTTTCTGTATAAATTTTGCACAGTCTTTCCAGATCATCTTCATGTTCAAACTTAATATGAGCCATGCGTTTTCCCTGGTCCAATCTAAATGAAGTGGGACATAAAAATGTACATAAGCTGCTACATAAATCCGATAAATTTCAGCAACACTTGCTTATTTTAATTACAAAGAAAACAGTTCAGTCTATGGAATAGCAACCAGTTCATGATAACATTCGTTATTCTAATCTTTTGTACAGGCTGTATACATATGTTCCTGCTTGTCACACTTGCCAACCTTATAAGAAAGGTAGCTAAATTCAGCACAGTTACTCAAGTACAGTGTGCTTCACTTGGCAGTAGAAATGACAACATATTATTATGGTCATGGATTTGTTACCGTACTTCATTTCCTAGTGGAAAAATTCCATTAGTGGCTGGTTTTATATTGTAAAAAATAGATGTTCAGGTGAGGACAACCATTCAGATTTTTATAAAGACTGCTAAGCTCTGTCACCACTACTCACTTCTATTACAGCAAAACAGGCTGGAAAAAACACAGAACACCATCATCGTTAAAATAACAAAAACATGTAAAGTGCATCCTAACTTAACCTTTACCATGAGGTTAACATTACGACACACAATAAAATGCTCTTTCTATTAAGGAAACTGATGAAAAACAAGTTAAATAATAATGTTGATGATTTGCTTTTGGTGCTACAGTGTATGATTTAAGAGTTTGTGCTGTAAGTTTAAGAAATTTGACCGTTGTGAGCTGACAACCATATTTGACAATTCACAGTTTACAACAGACATGTATATCAGTCAGTACAGTTTTGCTTAACTAAAACTACTATAATCTGTTAAATTTTTGACCATATTAAATTGTCAGCTGATATTATCAGTTATCAGACTTTAACAGCACAGGGTCCAGGGCAGACCACATACAATCGATTACAATGATTACACAGCATTATTGCTTCTCTTAATCTCATCCACTCCAGCCAGTCTGAAGGTTAGGGCTGAGGCTAAATAAAAGTTGAGATTGACAGCTGAACACTCAAAGATGCAGTTGCCTCCTGAAGGTCAGGGGACAGAAACACAAAAGAAGCTCCTCTTAAATGTTTGAATAACTCTCTCCATTACTTAAGGTGTTACTCTTTTGTGTGTTGGTGTCTGGCCTTTTTCTTTCTAGGATAAGCACCTGGGCCTCGATGTTCAGCGTCATTCCCACTATCTGCTTTGGCTTTCAGGTGAGTGGGTGCTGGGTGGAATGACTGCAGGGTGATGGAGGTTGTCAGTGCTATTTTCTGTATTGGCATTTTACCTGTGAATGGGACACTGAAATTCTTTCACCAAATGTCATCATTCCTAAGGCAAGAGTTCATACCAGCCCAGCCATAATAGGTAAGGTCAGGTGAGTGGAAAACAGCAAAAGAACGATACATTTTGGGAGTTTTATTTATTGCTTTCCAGGAAACCAAGGCAGTGCAGTGGGGGTTATCAAAAGTGTAATAAAAGTTGAGAGTAAAGCCACATAGGAGAGCAGGAGCTCTCGCCAGCCATCGCTGGAGGCTGATTGATTACAGGGCAGAAGAAGAAGAAAGGAAAAGGAATATTGAAAGAGCTGTGTGAGAAATGAGGTGACTCGGTGGAAGATTTTTTTCTCCTTCCTCGGATGGAGGCTTAATGAGCATATGTATGTGTAGCTGGTTTGACTCACAGGTGAAGCAGACATGTTTCATTTTAATGGGAGTATATTTGTTTGGAATGCTCAGGTTGCCAGTCTTTCCTCATTTCTCATTGCAGATTGGACAAATATGCAGCAGAGACATTCAGCCATTTTTGACTGAACAGGATTTAAAATTGTCAGTGTTATTCAAAGAGCTGATTTGGGTCATCTTTTATCCAGATATTTCATGTTCCAGTTCAAGATTTGATGTTCGTGTCATTTTAAAACGAACATAACTGAGCCTTGGTGGGATACAACAAACTAGCGTTGTACACTGTATCAAAAGGTCCATTCGTTGTCTATTCTCACTACATGGTACCGTTCAGTTCAATTCCAAACAATTCTATACTCTTAACTTTCAATATGTCCAGTTCTTTTTCTTTAACAAACCTTCTTCCATTAATGTTATTTTCTGTCTATAATCGAATCAAATTGCACATGCTAGTTTGTACATATACTGTCCCATTAGTATATATAGTGTGCACAAAAATACTGTGCAAAAGTCAGAGAGCACACTTTATTTATTCAGCAGCCATTAAGTACAAGTAGTTTATTTTTAAGAAGATATTTTTGAGGAGATTTGATATAAAATAATCCACATGCATAAGAAAGGGAAATGTCAAAGGAAATGAATTGAAAAACAGGAGTTTCCAAAACTCAAAATTATTAAAGGTACAGAAAAATGGGACTCATAACAACCATACAAGACCTAGTAGACCACCAAAAAACATCACCAACAGGTAAACAGTACTTAAAGCTTCCGTCTTTGGACTGCCCACCCCAGAACCCAAACCTCAACATCATTGAATGTGTTTAGGATCACTTGGATCATGACAAGCAGAAAATGCAGCCAAATTTTAACACTTAACTTTGGAGGTAAACTATGTCTGCAGGTTTCTGTAAAAATACTGAAAAAGTTCATATTTTGCTGTTGAGACCTCTGTAATTTTCTGTTAATTACATTTTCTTTATTCTTTTCCTGACACTGAAAAATCAGTAACTCGTACTGAATGGCTGTTTTGACTGGAAATAGAATTAATGAAGAGTGTTCTGTCTTTTGCACCTTACTGTATGTGACCTTGTGCTCTTCGAAACAGTCGACAAAAGATATAACGCATTTGCTAACTGTTTTAAACTCAGTGTGATAATGTTGGGCTATATTGTATTTCTTTTCAGAATGTGCTGAATGAAGTATGTTAGTTAATTATGTAATGTATTTAATATGAAAATTAGACATGTTAATTGATCTTTCTTTAATATTTTGTCTATGTTTGATCCAACATTGATAAAGCTTTTCATTTTTGCCATAGAAGTGTGATCCTACATTTGGCACTGGTACAAAATTCTAGTACTGTGACAACTCTAATGTGAACATGTAGATGATATTTATACATAGTGCAGATAGAACTGTCCAGAAATGTCTCTTCTGCATTGAATAAGTAATACACTTATAATTCGAATGGCCAGAATTGTTTTGATTACTTATAAGCTCTGTGATGTTATTACAATCTGCATTAACGCCTCGTTTGTCTTTGTTGTCTTTTCTCCAGTGTCATGAGGCCTGCATTGCCATCTACAGCAGTATGGAGAATAAGAAGCTCTCTCACTGGGTCATCATCTCTCTGGTGTCGATGTTCTTCTGTCTTGTCATTTACTCCCTCACTGGTGGGGCTCTTTGATGTAATTGTTTGTAGTACTGTTGCTGGAATTATTCACTCGCTGTGTATTTATGTGGCCACCTGTAAACCTATGTATGAATTTATTTATGAGGTTTTTGATGTTAAAATAATGAATTTAATGAACTGAAACAAACAAAAGTTAATGCATTATCAAACATGTTGTTGTAATGTTGTTGGGGCACTGATGTTAATGTTGGATGTGGTCGGATGCTTATAGGAACGTCATACAAAGCAGAGAGTGACTTTGCTCCATTCCATTGCCTGTTGGACAGTATGCCAGCAACACAGAAAAATAAAGGATATGATAAGAGCTTTGGAGGATACTTATCCTGCATTTTCTTTGCCATATTAATAAAAAGAGATGTTTGCACTTCTTTCAATTATGTAAGAACAAGAATTGAAACGCGTCAGGTATATTTATTTACTGAACATTCACTGGTAAGTTTTCACCAGTGGAAAAGGTGCAGCAGGTAAACACCCAGAATCTTTTGTTTCCTCTTTGCACTGCACCTCTTTGCGCTTACGCTGTTGGAACACAGTATCCAAGTTGGAAAATTGGTATTTGACTGTTTCCAACATTATTTGAATGCAGCATTAGGTCATCTTAGCAGTGCTCATCTGACTGACGTGTGTGCTATAGGCCAGCGCGCTGGTTCAGGATGTTCAGGATGACAGACACAGGACATACTACATATGTCAGACATTATTGGATTCCCTGCTTCTGTAAAGAAATAATGTAGCTGTACTTAGTTTCTTTTTGTATGAACATTTCCATGTCTGTTCAGGAATCTATGGATATCTCACCTTTGGGAACAATGTTGCCGCTGACGTTCTGATGTCCTACAGTGGAGATGATGTCCTCATGATCATTGCAAGATTGCTGTTTGGAGTCTCAATCATCACCATCTACCCTATTGTTCTACTACTTGGAAGGTAGTAACAAATGCCAATGTTAAGTTGTTATTATGTAGTAGTTACAAACAGAATAATCATACAATGACTTCTGTGTTGCTTTACCGTCACAACCAATTTTGACTGAGTGTAACTAATACAGGGTAACTCTGTAGTATATAACTAGAGCTGTAGAATTAAGACCTAAAAAGCACAGAATATTGAAATATTTGATCTTGACCTCAGAATTGAAAATTAAAGTATGCATTGTTGTGAATTCTTCATGTTTCATACGCTGTTTAATTTCTAATATCTAATAGTTTAATACTATATCTCACCCTGGGAAATGGCAGTTTTCTGTTTTTGGACTGGCTAACATAACTGCGTAGCTTAAACACATAAATAAATTGAAAGTATAGCTGCTGTTTAAGAGAAAACCAATGCAAAGTTACACGTCTACATAATTTTAAGGTGGACTTAATTTGAAACATTTTTCCTGTTCAGTGCAGCAGTGTGGATTTCATTTGTCAGTCAGGTCCAGCAAGTCTAGTTTGCTTACTATGCATGTTTTACAGGTCAGTGATTCAGGATCGGCTACTGAAGTGCAGAGGGAAACACCTCATGGTGACTAATTCCTTTGAGACCTGCACCAGAGTCGGCCTCACCATAATGTGGGTTGTCTCCACTCTTCTCATCGCAGTGTTTGTCCCAGACATCAGCAAAGTTATCAGTGGAATTGGTGGGATTAGTGCATTCTTCATCTTCATTTTCCCAGGTTAGACCGCAAACACAGGATTTCAGTCTGACTCTCATTTCTCTGTATATGCTGATGCTGAATTACAAACTTCAATACCAAAAAAGTTGAGGCAGTATGCAAATACAAATCAACAGAAAGCAATGATTTGTAAATGTACTTTGGCCTGTATTAAACTAAAAACAGCACAAAGATATTAATGTTACTTTTTATCAACTTAATTGTTGTTTTTGTAAATATGCGCCCATTCTAAAGATGATGCCTGCAACACGTTCCAAAAAAGTTGGGACATGGATTTTAGATTTCTCTCTCTCTACAGTATATAACATCAAAAGATTCAAGGAATCTGGAGAAATGTCTGTGCATAATAGGCCTGGGCCAAAGGGTGATGTAATTGGATATCTTTGATGATTGACAAATAATGCCGATGTGTAAAAGGTAATAATTGCCATTTTGCTTCGGCGTGATTTGCTGCAGTAACACAAAGTGACTGGGCATGTTACCCGAGAGCAGCTAAGTTAGATCCAGGCCTGAAGAGGAAGTTCTTCTGATCTACAGCTGGGAAACAGAATCAAAAGTTAATGAATAATATGAAATAATATGTACACATAATGTTTTATTAACTTGTATTGTTTAAACAGTGTTATATTAGCCGCTTCACCAGCACAGAGCACTATTAGCACTCAAAGTTGCCATCAGTCTTTACCAGAAGCTCGTTATTGCTTGTGTTTGCGGTAATGTGTTTTCAGAAGATGTGGGGTTACTCAGTATTGTATTATTTAATAAGTGGTTTTATTAAAGATGTTCAGATTTTCATTAAGACATTTAATGTTCAAAACATTTTTATAGAACTGTTTGTGGAAATAATGGACGTTGTGTTCTCCAGGCCATAGAAGAAAAAGACCATTCAGATTATTACCAGCGTAAAAAGTTCAAAAGCCAGGGCTTGTCACACTATGGGTGGTGTATTAGGACCCATGGTATAGCTTATAACTTGCTCATCTATGAAGGCACCATTAATGCTGAAAGATATATGTACATTTTGGAGCAACATATGTTGACATCTTAAAGCTGTTGTTTTCAGGGACATGCATGCTTATTTCAACGACAAGCCACATTCTGCACATTACAACAGCGTGGCTGTGTAATCAGAGAGTACAGATGCAAGACTGGCCTGCCTGCAGTTCAGACCTGTTTTCCATTGAAGATGTGTGGAGATTTATAAAGCGCAAAGTGCAACAAAGAAGGCCCTGTTAATGACTTGCATAACAGGCGAAAAGTTTCACTGGATCAGTTGGTGTCTTCAGTCCCTAAATGATTATTAAGTGTCGTTAAAAGTAAAGGTGATGTAACACAGTGGTAAACTTGCTCCTGTCCTGACTTGATTTTCCAAATTTGGGATGAGCATATATTTGTTCAAAAATATAGGCTAAAACATTATCTATTGTGTTTTTGTACTGTTTTCAGTTTAATACAGATCAAACAGAATTTACTGATTACTGATGCTTTTCACATATTATATGGACTTTTTTGGAATTGAGGCATGTAGAACTGTATACATCCACATTGATGAGCATTGTTAGCAGCAGCAGTTTTTGTCCAGGAGGGGAGAAGGCCATGTTACTTATAGCCAGTCAGAAGCCAGAGCATAAATGGATTCTCTGACTCACTCCCTGTTGGTCAGTTAGTGTACAGTGTATTTTTAGGGGGAAAGTATTTCCCTTTCTCCACATTCGGGTGTGAACTGCACTTGCAGTCCAGCTAATGATCAAGCAATTTTTATGCATGCTTGATCATGATGTTTTACCTGCCATGTCAGTTCGTTCTTGTCTCTTATTGCAGGGCTTTGTTTAATATTTGCCATGCAGTCACAGCCTGTTCCAGCGAGACTAAGGTGAGATAGGTGTGAGGTTTTAATTACCTTTTCTTTTAAGATTCTGCAGTCTGCCAAGAAGCAGTCTGTCACTTATTTGATGCACTGACTTGTGTCTGCGTTTACAGGTTGGTACTGATTGCATGGGGAGTCATCACGCTTTTATGTGGCTCATTCATCTTTGGGCAGAGCACTTCTATTGCCATCATGCAGGTCTTGAATAAGCTGTAATTTCTCTCAGCATTTCAAACTCCTCTTCAGAGATCTTTCATTTACTTACTCTTACAAGTACTGCTGGGATGTCAGTGTTATTTATGTATGTTGCTGTGTGTTTATATTTTCTTTTAAATTATGATGTGCAACATTTGATCAGTTCCACTGCACCAGTTCATTATGATGAAATAATATCAGTGAGTCAGCCATACTCATTTTATTGTTGTTCAGTGATTTGAGAGAAATTCCACTGCATTCTGTTCTATGTCAGTTCCTCTTGCCCAGGCTTAAAAGTCATGAGCATGAGCTTCTATGTTTTTGGCGATGAGTCCTGAGCACTTTCAGACTTGGGTACATACTTAAAGTTCAGGAGAATATGAGGCCTGGCACTGGGACACCATCACACTTGTTTTTTCATCACTTTCCAAAAACAAACACTAAGAACTGTTGGCTTGATGGAGCAAACTGCCTAGCAGATGTTTCCATTTAGAGGCACATCAGTCAGTGTTTCTTAGCTAAAATGTCAAAGATCAGCATGCGTTTTTCAAACATCTGTACTGTCACTCACCTGTAATCATTCAATGTGAATTCCATTGATTTAAATAGGCAAGATATAACTAAAGTAATTCAGAGTGGTTTGATGTGAAATGCTATGTTGTAGAGAAATGTGCAGAGTCTCATTTGTTCACAGTGGAGGTGATAAGAACTGGGGGGTGGGGGTGACAATTGGTGGGGGTCTTAGAATGTTCGACATGGTAATTAGGACCAATCAGTCAGGGGGAGGGCTCTAACAAACAAGAAGGCAATTTGAACTTCTGTTTAGTAAGCAGCGTACACCGTACTGTACAAACTCAAACCACTGTGCTGTTTTTGGCCAACAAGACAAACGTTGGTCGCATTTGAAGAATACTGCCAGCTTTAAGTTTCTCTTTGATGCAACTTCTCATATCAAACCACTCTGACTTTGCTTGCATTTTAATTATGCAGAATTTTTGAAACAATGGAATTCCCCTTCAAACCCCAACCAGGTCAGGTGGTTACTTCTGGAAAAAAAACATCTGGTCAGCTACCACCTTAGAAGACCAAAGTGCTTGTGTTTGCATTTGAGCAGACATCTAGGTAACCACTGATGTCTAGTAGAAGCTGAATTTTACTCATGCAGCTTCAACAAAGTTTTGATATAATTCTGTATGTACAGTCCATCCCTGCATAGTGTAGATTTGTGTAAATACTGCGTTCATGTTTGTCATTAATTCATTTGATTTGATTGTTTTGGAAAATAATTTTAAACATTTGTCTGTTGAACTTGCTTCAGTGTGGTGTTTATGTGGTGCTGAGGGATTTGAAAATATTAAAAATGACAACCAGTTCTCATTCACTTTTTAGACCTTTAATTTTATTGAATTGCATCACTCTACATAATCTAGGTTTTAAACAAAGGTAAGACGAATATTTTATCTGCATCCCTGCAATAAGTCTCTACACTCACTTTTAATAGAGAAAGCCAGTTTTACGGAAACATACATAGGTATAAGAAGTAGTATTTCATTAAACAATGCCATAAAAGTGACTTCATACCGGAGTTCTTATTCCACTCATGTAATTCCTTGTTTGTTTTTTTTTACTGGAGTAATATAAAAGAAATTAAGAAATGCACAAAATCTATTGAAAGTAGCATATCTAAATACTACAGCAAATAAGTTACTGGACATTCATTGGACCATGCACTCACGTGAGGGATGGGGTGAGGATGGAGAGGGAGGGGCAGGTTGTCTGGGGAAGCAAATAGCTAGGAATGTTACAGAAAGTCTGGGGGGCATTTGCGTCACCTGGGATTGATTTGTTCATCCAGGAGCCCACAAAAAATTCCACGATTTTTCTACTCACAAATACAGAAATCCTAAATTCTCTAATTAGTCATGAGGCAGTTTTGGTCTTCTGTAAGTGGTGAGATTTTGATTGTTGTGTAATAGACAGTGATCAGGAAGTTACTTGCTATTTGAATTGTGTAATAGTTCCAAGTCTGCATTATGGAATGTGCAACAAAGAAGTTTTATGCAAATTAGACATGAGTTAATTTGATTTCCTGTGAATATTCAGTGAGCTTTATATTTATTCTCAATAAACAATCCATATATTTCTAAGATAAAATATTTTAAGATTTTCTCTCAGTGTATCAGATTTTCTATTTCTGTAAACCTCCTTCAAGTAAACATTTACCACAGCGTTCCTTCATGTACTTCATGTGCACTCTGTGACTGGGTTGCTAAGTGACTGTTGGTTGTATAGCATTTGCTGGGAACATCACATCAGAACTGCATTCAGAGAGGCAGATCAAAGTGCCCATTACATCCTGACAGATGTTCTTGTCCACTGCAGGCTGGTAAAACCCTCGGCTGCTGCCATGTCCACCTCTGTTACAAGATCTACTGACAGGCTTACAGGAACAGTTTACTGAACATGAACGCATGTTTGTGTTCTTGTATATTACCAAACGGGGTGAATAATTAATCAGCCTCTTTTGGGTATTGAGAAAGTGTTTATGTAACTGGAGAGAACTAATGGGGATCCTTTCGCTCTGTTTTGATCCACTTAGCAGCCATGAGTGATTCCCGAGGGTATTCTGTCCCAGTGCGATTTCTGTTAGCGAGCTTAACAGAGTTAAAGAAGGGATCGGCACTATGTTCAACATTCTCTGCAGTCAACGCTTCTGCTTTTGTCTCGATATGAAACCAACACCATGTAAACAAGTAGTTACAAAAGAGAGGGACAGCAGATGTAGGGAGAGAGGAGGAAAAGAGAGAGGGATTGAGGGAGCATTGGGAGATCAGGGCAGATATAGAGCAGTAGGAAAAGGCTTTATGGACGAAGAGGAAGAGAAGGAGTGCGGCGATTCAGGCTAAGGTGGGTCTTCCACCCGCAGACTGGCTCTCTTCCAATCAGTCTCTGCTAAGGCTGCACCAGGCGGCTATAGAGAGAGAGAGAGAGAGAGAGAGAGAGAGAACAGTTTGCATCATCACCTCAGAATAAACTGGAGTACATATTTAATGTCTGGACTTGGCTTCTTAATGCCACAATAAGGCACTTGTGAATCTAATTTTGTTTATCTGAAGATTGCACAGTGTAGATCCTTAATTTCTCAAAGGCCACTAATCAGCTCTGTTGTGAATCAAATCAACAATCAAACAATTTAGACCCTCATCAATAAGGATATAAAGATTCACAGTCTGTCTGTGAATCAGAGGCTTTTGTTGCCCTCAATTTGTGACTTTATGCTGTTATTTCATATGCAGGAAAATCATGACTTCGTTAGCATATTATAAGGCTGAAACACAGTGCTTAGAGACGTGACCTATTCAATGCCACAATAAACAATACATGCCACTATTCAATGCCCCATGACCTTAAACGTCCCTTAAATCAGTGAAAACTATGCAAACTTGAATGAATATTCGGACAGGATTAGTAGTCCATGGGGAAGTGGGCAAATGTAAGTTTACCATGGGATGTCTATAATGTTTATGAAGGATTTGCTTAGTATAAGTGACATAGATGGGCGTGTCTGCTGGATTTATGTACTGCCTTTACTCCAGAAAACAGTAGAAAATGTCAAAACATTTAATTTAGCTGTTATTTCATTTACTCTAACCATCTGTCTTGTTGTCTTAAGTGAATTCACTGTGTCATTAGTATTGTCAGCTTGATCATCAATCAACAGTCAACATCGCATAAAATCAAAGGTTTTCTTTCTGTATGTTTACGTTTTAATTTTTTAGGTCTGAGAACACAATTAAACTCTTCTTCAAGCGTCTCCATGCTTAAGAAACTGCATTTCCACAGGATAGTATGTCCTTTTTACCAACATGTGGATTTGTGCAGGGTAATATAACCTTTCTACTGTTTGTTTTATAGAAGGTAAAAGGCACCGGACTCTTTACTGACGCCGGAGTGCACAGCTGGTAAAAATTACTGAGAAACACCGGTAAAAAATGACATTACCCCACCTCCTTCTGTAAAACTGATCCTGTCCAAATAGGGTTTTAGTCAGCCACTTCAGTGTACTACACCTGATTGGCCAATACTTATTTATCCACATTGTTGTCTTTACTTTTTAACATTTGGCAGTATTCATGTCTAACAACTACATTTAGTACAATATGGAAAAAGAAAGAATTGTAAAGTTATGCCTTGGATTAACACTGAACATTATTTGATTTATTATATTTTCATACATTTAGTCTCAATCAAATTCAGAGTTTGTATTTTAACAAGGACATTAACCAACATTAATGGGAAGCACTGCTCTTTTGAGCATTAAAAGCTATTTAGTCCTTATGGTGCCCTTGTGTATCAATTTCCAACTGCTAAACATGAGTGAGTAAATGACTTTCAAGGCAGGTCTATGGGAAAAAAATCAATAATTCCATTACTGAAAGACAAGATTTTATATGACAAATTAAGTGATAGTAAAAGTCCTCTTTTAAGCCATTTGGTCCTTCAGATTTGTGCTCAGGTAGGCTCTGAGAACATATGGATCTATGAAAATTTAACATCACATATCAACATTAATAGTTTAATTGTTGTTTGTTATTGGACACTGTTGCCATGGTTTGACGCAATCTGGATCTATTCCATTCACAAATGATGTAGGAGCTCATTTGTAGACATTGTGGAAGCAACAGTACATATACAGAATTTGGGTTGAGCTCAACAGGCACTTCTCCTCTTTAAAAAATAACCTTTTACACAGTTTCTTGCCCTGAATTCCACCTGGACAAAGTAAAAATACTCCACTACAAATAGCATCAGTGGCTAGCGTGGAGCCAGTCCTCCAGCAGGCCCTGCAGCAGGTCGCTTCCTCAGTGGCTCACCTGGCACAGCCACACTGGACACGGCCTCAGGCTGAGACAGCGTGTCCACTTTCACGTGCTGGAAGGCCTTGCAGGCTGCAGTCTGGAGGTGTCTGAGGAACAGGCAGATGAAGTGAACAAAGTGAGAAAAGACTGCTGCAAGCACATTATCTGTGAATATAAATTTTTTTATGTGAAACAAGCAATAAAGGCAGATAGATGGGGGAGAGACTGATAGAGCTGGAGAATCCACTCATCTTTAGGGCTCTACATCACATATTACATACTGTACCTGAGTCAGCTATGAGCTTCCTCTATTCATTCCGCTAAAATCTATATTTGATTAAAATATTAATAAAGCATTCACCACTGGACTCAGAGCCAACACTGTCTCAGCACATCCACTGAAGCTTCAGTAAGTCACTGGATGTCTGATCTGTCATGCAGCTAGAGCTCAAATAAAAGGGGGATGCAAAGGGACGGCAGCCCCACCATTAAAAATAATAATAAATAAATAAAATAAATTGAAAAAGGCACCCCCTCCTTTGGATTCATGTTGTTATGTGATATTAGTATTGTTCCATTCCATTCATATTCATAGTCTACACACAAAGTTGACTTGAATGTAATGAAGTATCATTAAAATAAAAACAACACAAAGTCCTTGTGTTTGTTAGACGTTTGCTGTTTATATTTGTAGTGAATTACAGTTGATAAACATGGTTCTGATACTGTTAATTAGAAGTCTGATTTAAAGAAGTCTGATTTGTATTATTACAGTAGGGTGCCAGCTGATCTAGAGCCTGGCATGTCTTATCATGAATTTCCATGAAAAATTCAAGCATAAAACCCTATTTATTTCATGCTGCCATGCAAAGTTTGTGTTTTAATTAGTTTTTTGGTTATTAATGTTTAATGATTGCCCCATTGCCCCAATAAATTACCCTGTTGTGGGACTATATTAGCATGAAACTAGCTGATTCATAGGGAATTTCTGTGCTGTGTTTATACCCAGTTAATTCTGCAGCTTAGTTCAGTCATTTTGTAAGCAGTTAATTCAATACTATAAATGTGATGTAAAACATGACAGGCCAAACTTTAAAAATTCATTACTAAGAGCTATTTGGCATGGTTGAATGAATTAAATTTGAGCTTTTTCTTGACTTTTTTCTAAGAAAATCCATGACTTGATCTGCCAGGCCCTAGGCGGGCTGATTTTCATGTGCTAGGAAAGAAAAGAGGAAAAAAAAAGTTCATAACCAACTGCAGCCCCCTTTTGAACCCATCATCGCCCTGGAAATTGATTACAGCAGGAAAGCACTGCAGAGAATGCTGTACAGCAGCAGAGGGAGAAAAGGCAGTTCACAGATAAAGACAGTCTCAGACTGTTATGAGAAGTGACACAGGGCTGGAGAGGAATGGACAAAGCCTTTTAAGAAAGAGCAAAGACTGATTCAGGCAGTGAAGGTAAGTGAGCATGCCAGCTACCTTTTCCACTCTTCCTCCCCGTCCCAGAATTCATACACGACGAAGGAGAGGCCATCAGGCAGCCGCACAGCAGTCACACTGGAGAGAGAGAGAGAGAGAGAAAGATAAGTAAGAGAGTGAAAGCACTCCATGCTTGTTCATTTAAAGCTCCACTATATATGATTTGAAAAATTGGAGCCCTCTCTGGTGGAAATGTGTTATTACACAAAATGTGAGGATGAACACATGTAATGTTGGTTGTGCTTCAGACCCCTTACCCGAGTGGATGGATCTGATGAGAACTCAAAACTGCGAAGAACGTGTGTTCTGAGGATGTGTGGGAATGATCTACTACTGTCATCATATCGGTATGATATTTTGCTTTTAAGACCTAAACATCTTACTTAGCCTGTCCAAGTGACATTAATATGTAAAGATGTATGACGTTAAATTACTATTTCAGGCTATACATAATGACAGAGCAGTGCAAGCACACCATATTTTAGTGTTTTTTTACTCCTAATGCTACTAGTTTCAATTTTAACAAGAAAATCTTATATATTGCAGCTTTAAGACTAGACTGAGAGGCAGATACTGAGATGAAAATACCACCAAAGCCTTTACAGAATATTTAACTATGGTTAAAACAAAGACGACAGTCTGTGTAATTCAGTAAAGTGAGTTATACATCTGATTCTCCATTGGTAGAACACAAGGTTCCTAAATAGTTCTCAGCTTGGATGTACTGTTCTTGGAAAAACCCTACGGTATGTCTATCTACATCTCATTTACAAAAATTGTCTTGAAGAACCATCCATTGAAAGGTTCTTTAGAGAACATACAGTGGTTCTTCAATGGCAATATTCTAGAAGAACCCTTCATGGCACCTTTACTGTAAGAGAGCAGACTTATTCTAATTGATATCACTATGCAGGCTTCCACTGGATGGCAGTAGTTCCTCATACGCCTCCAAAGCTAAAGGTATTTAGTCAATAGAACAGTGCAGTGATGAACATAAGCTAAATATTGCATGTGGCTTACATCACAGATAAGCTCATGGCTGTGGATAGAGCTGCCAGTGCCTATTGACCGCCTGGCAGCTTTCATTAGAGGCAGTAATCCTGCGGCCGCTGCTTACGGCTCTGTTATTGCGCCGCACTGCTTTATTGAACACACCACAGTGTGAGAGTTCTAAATTAGCTTTATCAGACAAGAGCTGCTTAGAAAGAGAGCTGCAGGCTGGAAGTGCTTGTGTGTGTGTACATGTGTGTATGTCAAGGAGTGAGTGAAAATCTTTCTCTGACGTCCAGGGGTTTGACTAAATTGAATTTCATCATCAGCCGTGGTTCAGAGAGCCCGCACTTCATTCAAACAGTCTCAGCAGACTGTCCTAAATCAACCATCATAGAGGTCTGAAAGATGAAACACGCAAAGTGGACGACACACGGAAAAAGGCAGAGAGAAGAGCAAAGCAAAGTGAAAACAGGGGAAAGGACGAGGAGACGGATTACATGCCAATGAGTAATGGAACCTATCCAGAACCTGAAGATTTCACTGATCAATTATTTAGAAGGGCAGCATGCTTCATGAAGGGAAGACAAAATGCTGGAGAACTCCAGCTCCTCTCTAAGAGCACAGCCTTTAGGGTGGCTTTTTGACCAGTCCTACAATAGAAACCGTCAAACAAAGTGCTTCTATTAATATTTCATTTTAGGGCATTTAAAAACAGACACAACCACCCTGATTGTGATTTTTATAAAACGCATTCAAACTTACACAAACTCACCATTTGGAAAAAGGATGCTGATTTGAAATTGAAATTGAACTTGAACAGATAAACTTCAGTCTTTATTTTGCTTATTTATAATCTTGTTCAGTGTCATATTATACAACTTTTACAGGGAAACTTCAGTGAAATGAAACATTTACCCATTGCTACATCTGTTGTAAACATGCCTACTTGCACCCTACAACAGTACTGCAGTAATCTATTTCCTGGTTTAAAGACCAGGCAAACTCCTTCTGATTATGTATCCTGAAGGTCGAAATCAATTTTTAAATCTACAAGTGCTTTGGGGTGAATATTTAAGAGTGAACCTTTTGAAATTTCTTTTTCTAATTTTGCTGGCACCATGATTAGTGGCTGACAGTCAATATTTTTTGAGCGCCACAGGAATTTTCAAAGGTGTATTTACGTAATGCATGCTGGGTATTAGTGAGAGAATGCTGATTCTAATGCTAATGCTAGTCGAAAACACAAAAAAACAGTACAAAAACTTGAATTCTGTCAAATTAATGAGGTGCAATGCTGCACTATAGAATACTAAGTAACTGAACAACACATGAAATGCTAATTTTAGGCTGGAATAGCTCTTTAAGACTTGTTATATAGACATTCATAATCTCCATGGACCAGGAGACTGCACTCTTAAAAAAGAAAGGTGCAGATTTCCTCCAAAACCTTTCAATGGATGCGTTTTTTAGTGAACCGGTATTGATATTAGGCTTAGGGTTTGGAGAAAGATTTAAGTAGTGAAAATTAATGTGAATTTAATAAAAGTTTAGTTGAATGCAAGATAAATATCTACAAAGCTTCTACAGGGCTATTCAATGAAGTGTTGCCCAACCCTTGTAAAACAGGACATATATATTTAGAAGTCCCTGGTTACATCTAGCTAGGAAGCTTTGGAGCAAGAGGGAACTTGTGTTATGTGTAGTGATTTTGAATGAGAGTTTATCACAAATATCAACCCGATTACACTGTTTTGGGGAGAGGGATACCAGATCACCCAGCCAGATTACAATCACTGTTGGTTTTACAACGACCTACCCAGATTATGACCCCTGTCTCTTCTCATTTCGTCATTTCACAGCTTCTTTTATCTTCATGCTCTGCCTCCATCTTCATCTATGAGGTTGCCATCTAGTATGCTAGCACACATCACAGCGCCAGACTGGGTGAGTTAATTCCATTTATCTACCCATTGCTGCTGACCTGTGTTTGCAGCTGGACTGAGTTTACACTGTACTGGACTGCTATACCATTACTGTACTTCACAGCTGGTCTTTTTGTTGTGTTGTGCTTAATGATGTTATGGAATGCACCCGTCCCCCGGGCCCTGATGATGGCCGCGAGAGCTGGATGAACCCCGGTGAAGACGACAGGGAGAGGAGAATGGCGAGTAACTGGGGGACGGCACGCGAGTCCCGAGCCCTGCCTCGTGGTTTCTGCTCCTGCTCTACGTCCTGATCGGACGTAAGGCAAATTGAAGTGGCCTCACTGCGGGACTGGAGGCAGTGACCAGGAAGCTCGGGACTCGCATGCTGTCCCCCACTCACTCGCTGTTCTCCTCTCCTCTCGCTCAGAGTTCGGGCCCCGCCTTCCTGCCAGCTCTCGTGGCCGTCATCGGGGGACGGGTGCACGCCATAGATGTTAAATACTGTATGTTTGGTTTGGGCTTTGTTGGGGGAAAGGTTTGTAACTTGTTGCCCTGGCAGAGGTTTGGGGTGTAGTTTATGATAACTTTTTTTTTTATTTTTTAGTAAACATGCATAATTTGCACATCTGCCGAAGTGGTTTGCTGTGCTGTGTGTCTGGCGATCCCTGACCTTCTCTACTATAGCCTGCATCTTTGGCCTACTGCTTAAGTTAGCTGGCAAAACGCCACAGGTTTTGAGAGGGTAGAGGGGAGCAGCCGTTACACCCTTGAATTAGAATAGAACCTTATATTATGTGAAGGTTCTGTAATCCTTTAAAAGGTTCTTGCACACACAAATTTTTTTAACATAGCTCTTTAAGGAACCAAAAGTGGTTCTTCTATGACACTGCTCCTTTACAGCACCTTTATTATAAAGAGTGTACCATGGGCTCGATTTGAGGGGGGGATGTGAAGGGGATAATACACACCCCTTGAAAAAAAATGACAAAAAATCATCCCTCTTGTAAACCAAACAAGTTAGGGTCAGCTATTGCTGTAGAGAGCTGTGTTAGAGGGAATAAAATGCTAACATGCTGAGAGGCGCCATAAATGATACAGCATTCCACACAGTGAGCAGCACCAGTTACAGCTTTAGCTCATATCTAAACATTCTGTGTGTCTGCAAATAAACATAAGATAATTGTGGTAAAGTAAATAAATAATTATTATAAATGTGAAAGAGGTTATAGTTTGTTACATAGAACATACTTTGGTCTATGTAAAGAAATAAGGGCAGTCTAATCACAATACCATGAAGTCTTACTCCTCTCTTTTGCTGGTTGAACTCACCATCTTCTCTGATTTTTTTTGTGTAACAATATGAAAATGTAATGCATTATAATGTCTATATAAACATAAATGGAACATACAATAATATATGTTCCCTATATTACATTAAAGTATGGTTAGGATCTCAACTTAGCAATGAATTCATTGCACTTCATACTGGAGAAATTGTGCTGCCCCAAAACCACTTCAAGGTCACTACATTACTTGCTTATTTCTTCTATTTCATCATTAATCCATGAGCTAAAACAACAACTGGGCAGGGAGTGACTCCTCTGCTTTCCTGCCACCCGTATTCACTGGAGGCTAAATTATGCAGCCCATTTCAACGCTGAATCAAAGATACGAGTTCCAGCAGACCAGAACAAACTTAAGCGGCTTGTTAGAGAAGGAAGATTATTCTACTCTCAAAGGAGTGTAAGAAGATGGACTGTTTGTGAAAGCCAAAAAGAAGAATAGAAGTGAGATGTACCTGAGGAGAACTGTTAACTATAAATCTACAGACTGCAAATACATAAACACACACTCACTGGAAACAGTCTCTCTGGGCTGAGACGTTCTTCAGGTACTGCTTCAGGGCCTCACAAAACTCTCCCAGCTGCTTCTGGCATACAATCATTTCTTGGCGGATCAGGTAGAGAGACTTTGGGGAAGAGAGAGAGAGAAAGTGAGAGATCAACAGGTAAAACAACACATTTCCTGAACACTCAGTAAGTGGAACCAGTGGTCCTGTGCTGGGGAAGCAGAATGGTTATGAAGTTGACACTAACTAAAGTTGCTAGTTAGTGTCATCTCAAATGTCAGCCTGTGTTTATTAACTGCTGGGTTCGCTTGTGGTCAGATTTTGTCCATCATCATAGCTGTGTGTTTACTGTAGCTCATTTGTTAACTGCTTTCGTTAACCCTTCTAGGTGCCCCAATGGCATGTATATACATTGAAACATGTAACACTATATATCCAAAAGTATCCAGAACACCAGTCTAATTAGTGAATTCAGTGACTTTAGGGTGCACCCAGCACTGACACACACACACACAAAGACCTAGCTTATATAAACTCTATAGAAAAGCAATGCTACTTCAATGGGATGCTCTGGAAGAATCGCACATGAGGAAACCATGCCTGATGCAAAGTGGTTACTAGAAGTGGAGTGATGGAGAACTTCCACCATCCAATACCCCTAGGGAATGAGTTTGTGTGGCATTTGTGATCTTGAACTAATCATCCAGCATGAGTACCTGACCTCACTAATGCTCTTTTGGCTGGATGTTACCAAAGTATATGCTTAGAGGAAAGTATCTAATGGGAAGAAAATAAACAAATTAAGTGGACCACCTAACATTCAACCAATCAGGACAAAGAGGCTGTCAATGTGGAATTGTACTTCCTTACATATATACTGGGGAGCCATAATGCAGCCTAGTGAGCCACAAACCTGAGTTATGATAAGACCTGATGAGATCTGTGACAGCTGGCTACATCTTCCAAAAATAATGGCAGAGAAAATACACCAATATTGCCAATTCCACCCCTACCTACGATGGTTTACACTGCCCAACAGACCAAGAAAAGAAAATGACAAGTCTAAAGCAAAGACAGGTGTGATCATTCTTGTGGCTAGGAGAGAATGACAGAGGGCACTAAGGAAGGTGAGCATGAGTGACACTGATCTTGCTGCATATCTGCCGGACAGGTAATTATTTTGCACAGCACATCTGAAGCTAACAATGTTCAACAACTAAACAACAAATTTAGAACCAGCACTCAGATATGCATGTTTTGGGGTCGAGGATGACAACGGCCCCCAATGAAATTTGACTGTCCAATTTTGAAACCTTTTATCCAATTATGTTATTATGCAATTATTATTATGTAATTACATAGAGTACATTGGCTGTATAGCAAACCAACAATAATTCTGGACTTTAAGGGTTAAATAAAATTGCTAATCATACCTTTTGAAGTTTTCTGAGAAATGGTCAACAGAGAAAAATGTGTAAAATATTCACTGTAGACACATTAACTTCAAAAGTGTATGTAACAGAAAAGAGTTCTTCAGGAGGTAAAGGCTCTACTGCAAACCCTCTGGTGAGTATGCTGGGTTGTCCTGAACATCATAGAGAGGATCTCTTTACTTCAACGTGTCCAAAAGATCTTTCCCATGCTCTGTAAGGCAATGCAAACACTGCGTTTTTCACTACGGGAGAGCAATGAGCTGCAGCATGCGCTGTTTATGTGCAATCAGCCTTTACTCTTTCAGTGCAGGCAAAACTAAATGCAAGAGACGGAGAGCAGATGGTAAGATCAATATCGTGTAACCTACGACTTGTGTTAAGAGAGCCATTTATGACTCCCATTCCCCAGGGGACCTAACATTTACCACTTTAAACTGCAGTGTGGCAGAGCGGCGAGCTAACTCTAACCAAACACTAGCTTTTACAGCAAACTATTTGCTCAAAGAAATTACTGCCATGTGTGTGATTTGACTGAGAGACTACAGTACTCCAGAGATGCAAGGCTATATTATTAGGCTTAAATTTGAAACTTGATTCAAATAAAATAATACCCATCTCAATGTAGGCCTATTCCACATAATTGCACCTTTCTAATATGAAGAAATGTCACTTGCAGTCCTACTGTGTTCTAAATTTGCATGCTGTCATCTAGAGCCTATTTTGTGAAGCTTCAGTGAATTCATTAGTCTGATTAAGTAACCAGTCTCTGCCACATATAATCCAAAGTAAATGATAGCTTGGGGTATGAAGACTCAGGTTCTTTCCAGGCTAATTTCTAATTTCAGACAGTTTATGGAAAATGAGATCAGTACTGATCCACACCTCAAACAATGTGTGTTTGAAGTATGATTGTCTAATAACTCATCCATTACAGTCTTTTACTGGGAAATAACACTTTTTATACAATTTTAAATTCACTTTTTTATATTAATGTGATTTCTTATGCATTCCATAAAGTGTTTTATATGGTGGCTGACAAGACCCTATACACAGTGCAATGAAAAACACAATGCAAACTCATAAATGTGATGCAAATTTAGAAAACACTCATCAACTTGACTACAGCTGCACTACATTTCACAGACACGTTGCAAACACAGAAAACGCATACAACCTCAGAAATGCAGCAAAGCCACTCACAACACAACAGTAATGTTTCTGGAAGACTCTCAAAGGGGTAAAATATCTGTGGTGGAAACGTTTTTAAAAATGGGGAGACTCACATTCTGGTGCGTTATCTGACATGTCATAGCTGCACTGCGTTAGTTATCAAAATTTTACAGTTACACTCTACAGCTTATTCCCATTACGATACTGTGATATTAGTTAGAAGTTCCTCTTTGAGTGTCTTCTGGAAATATTTCTGCTGGTTTTTAGCTGGCTTTTCAGCATCCCTGAAATTGCATGTTTTTCTGTACTTGCAGTGAATTTGTGAAATGTAGTGTTGTGTTTTCTAAATTTCAGATTGTCTATGAACTTGCTGCACATTTTATTATTTTGCAGAGCATTTGTAAAAAAGCGCATATGTTGGAATTTTGATAAAATATTAAGTGTTAAATTAAAGTGTTTTCTGCATTTGCAGCTTGTTTTTTATTCTGCAGCGCACTGGGTCTTGTTGGCCACTGGCCAACTTTAAACAGTATCTTTCATACAATTAGAAAAGCAGCTCAAAGTGATTTGTAATGTATTGCAAAAGCAGAGAAAGAAAAGGAGTACAATGTAGTTACAATAAAATAAAAAAGGTAAATATTAAAAGTGTCTCAAATAAAAGCATTGACAAAATAGAGGAAATAAGAATAAAAGCAATTGAAAACTAGCGTAGAAAAAGTAACTTAATAGTGACATGACAATAAAAGTAATGAAAATGTTAAAAGCTAGTTAAATGCTAAGGTGAAGTAATATTTTTAGCTGTTTGTTAATTTAATTGGTGATAGAAGGAGCCTGAGGAACGTTTACTGGTAATGTGTTCCAGATCTTTGGTGCATAAAAACAAGCAGCTTTACCACTCGTTTTTGAAAAATACTTTAGAACATAGTTTATCAAGCGTTTAGAGATGTATGAAGGTGCTGCGCTATAAAGAGATTTAAAAACTAGTAGTAAAATTTTATAGTCAGTTATAAAAGAAACAGGCAGCCAGTGGAGTGATGTTAAACTGGTCTCATATGATCTAGTTGTTAGTATTCTTGGTGTTGCACAAGTGTAGTTTGTTTTTATAGCAGTTGTACAACTTCTGTGAGCAATGCATTATGACAGTCAAAAGCATGGGTAATTTTTTTTGGCATCTTCAAACTGGAAGTAGGGTCTCATGCGTGCTTTATTCCTTAGATGATAGAATGCTATTTGATTAATGTAATTTATATTACGTTTAAAAGTTATATCTAGTCCAGAGTTACACCTCGATTTTTAAATCAGTTTTTGTCTGCAGAGCCAGATCTTTAAGTCTGTTACATAGCTTTTTTCTCTGTTTCACCACCAATTACAAATACTTCTGGTTTGTCCTTGTTTAGTTTTTAATAAAAATTGCTTTCATCAAGCTAAAAATGCTTAAAAGACAGGTTACCTACAGCTTCGAATAGAGACATTATTTATTACAACCCTGTTTCCAAAAAAGTTGGGAGGCTGTCCAAAACGTAAAGAAAAAAACAGGATAAAATGATGTGCAAATCATTTAAACTCTATTTAATTAAAAATAGTACAAAGACAAAATATCAACTTTTAAAATTAAGATTTTTTTTTTTAATATATGCCCATTTTGAATTTGATGCCAGCAACATGTTTCAAAAAAGTTGGGGCAGAGTCATGTTTACCACTGTGTTGCATCAGCTCTTCTTTTAACAACACTCTAAGCATCTGAAAACTAAGGAGACCAATTGCTGTAGTTTTGAAAGTTAAATGTTTTCCTATTCTTGCTTGATACTGGATTTCAGCTGCTCAACAGTCTCCTTTGTTGTATTTTTAATTTCATAATGTGGTAAATGTTTCAATTAGTGACCGTTTGGACTGCAGGCAGGCCAGTTTAGCACCTGGACTCTTTAACTATGGAGCCAAGCTGTTGTAATATGTGTAGAATGTGGTTTGACATTTGACATTGTCTTGCTGAAAAAAGTAAGGCCTCCCCTGAAAAAGACTTCATCTAGATGGCAGCATATGTTGCTCCAAAATCTGTGTGGATCATTTAGCATTACTGGTGCCTTTACACATGTGCATGTCACCCATGTCATGTCATCATCACGGATGATGGTTTTTTGAACTGCGTGCTAATAACAAGCCGGATCGTCCCTCTCCTCTTTAGCGAGAGAACGCGGCGTCCATGATTTCCAAAAAAGTATTTTGATTCATCAGAACACAGAAAACTTTTCCACTTCACCCCAGTTGTCCCTAAATAATATATATATAAGCTTCTGTTTATATTTGGTTTCTTCTTTGCATGGTAGAGTTTTAACTTGCATTCGTAGATGCAGCACCAAACTGTGTTCACAGACAGTGGTTTTCTGAAGTGTCCCTGAGCCCATGCAGTGATTTCCACTACAAAATCCTGTCTGTTTTTAATGCAGTGCTGCCTGAGGGCCCGAAGATCACAGCCATCTAATTTTGACTTGTCCCTTGCAGAGATTTCTCCAGATTCTGTGAATCCTTTGATGATATTATGTACTGTAGATGATGAAATCTTTGCTATTTCAACTTTGAGAAACGTTGTTCTTGAATTTTTGCACTATTTGCTCACACAGTGTTTTACAGAGTGGTGAACCCCTCCTCATCTTTACTTTCAACAGGCTCAGCTTTTCTGGGATGCTTTTTTATGCCCAATCATGTTACTGACCTGTCACCAATTAACCTAATTACTTGTGAGATGTTCCACCAGGTTTTCTTTTTAGTATTATACAATTAGTCGTTTGTTTATCCTCTCCCAACTTTTCTGAAACGTGTTGCTGGCATCAAATTAAAACTAGACATATATTTTTCAAAAAACAATAAAATCTCAGTTTTAACATGTGATATGTTGTCTTTGTACTTTTTTCAATTAAATATAGGGTTTAAATGATTTGCAAACCATTGAATTCTGTTTTTATTTATATTTTGCACACCATCACAACTTTTTTGGAAACAGGGTTGTATGTATCATCTGCATAAGTATGAACATTAAAGCCATGCTTCTTAATAATTTCACCCAGTGGCAACATATACGAAGAAAATAAAAGTAGGACAAGCACAAACCTTGTGGTACACCATAGATAATATGTTCACCAACGAAATACCATTTTGTAGTTAAATATATATGAAACCATATTTAAAAATATATAAAACCAATTTATCACAGTTACAGAAAGACCACCCAGGTTTTTAAGTCAGTTAAGAAGCTTTCTGTGGTCAAGAATGTCAAATGCAGAAGCACAAATACAGAAACATCACCTGCATTAGAATTCTGTGTGTGTTAGTGTATGCTGTATTTAGCTGGCTCTCTGTTAATATGAGCTTTCCCCCCAGATGGAAGAAGTGATAAAAACTAATTGAAAGTGTTCTGAACTTCTGTTTGACAGCACAATTACAGCGGCCAGTTTTCACTTTCCCTAAGGGCTGGGCAATAAGCGAGCCAAAGCCTGGTAATAAACTCCAAACTTAATCAGGAGTGCTATGCAAACTCAACACACCTTAAAATGCAATCAGAAACACTACATTACCCATCCACCCCAACCAAAATCAGAACAATCACATTTCTTCCACTGCTGCAACCAGAAGTTAAATTCAATATTCAGAAAGACAAAAGGGTCTTTCTTTCTCATTTCTTTTTTTTTTTTTGATATTTAACAGTAGGTTTATTCCCAAAATGCTCAATTTGGATGGACTGCTGTAACATTTCATTTGCCTTTCATTTGTCTTCTGGGTTTTGCTTGAACAGCAAGGGGCTTTATTTCAGACTAAAAGCCTGCTGATAACTCCAGAGAGCTGTGTAAGTGTGACGCATAAAGTAAGCATAAAGGATCAGTGAGCTCGGTAGGAGATCTCTGTAGTTTTTCTCTTAAGAGTGTCCTCAATCCCACCATGGACTAGTTTATATTATTTTGCATTACTTCATATTCTTAGACTTATTATCTCTATCTTTCAGCTTAGCTACATACTGTCAGAGGTGTGTTAAAATCTTGTGACTCTTTTTGTGTTTTGACTGTTCTTTGTTGTTTCTTTACATTATATGAAATCAACAGCTGCCCTTTTCATTGTTTCATTTCGTGACAAGAGGACCAACAGAAATGGTCAGACAGTACTCAACGTAAAATGTCATTACTGTAACATACATTAGGGTTAAGTAGTTAACTGTAGATTAATACACCAGAAGGTATTTCAGGTTTTATGGGAAATGAAACATCTACAATGGACGAGAAAGGTCCCAATGTGCCGGTTTGGCACTACTTCGGTTTCCAACCAATCAAATGCAGAGAAGCACAGCACGTTAGCTATATTCTGCACTGCTGGTATGTAACACTGTAATCATTAGAAATTATTAAGTAATATTAGAAGCCCAGTTGGTAATTACTATATTAACATAAGGGAAATGTGAGCTATGCAAAGCTCTGTACTTCACACCTGAATCTGGTTCACAATGACATTGTTTATCTGAATAATTCTGCAGATTTAAAATTTCTTCTTACAGCTTCCTACTAAGTAGTTGTAGAGTAACAGAATCCTAGAATTTTATACATGAACCTTGAAGAAAATTGTTTTTATATTACTGAAAATAGTTATTCCAAACTTTTGAATGAGTGAATCCTATTTTTTGAATGGTAGTGTATGTGCTATTTTATAGCTACCGGGTGAGTAGATTAATGAAGCTGACAGCCTTGCAGGGTTGACCACCTTCTTTCTAATTCATAAGAATGGCGTGAGCAGATACACATGTTAACATACACACAGAACCACACAGCTGACTCTAGCACTGCACAATCTGGTGAGGACATATGATTATGTGTGCAGATTTCACACCCTCTTCAGTGAGAGAGAAAGAGGATGTTCAAATGTGAGATACAAATGTACAGAAGGAGGGGAGCAACCTTAAGGAGGAGGGGGGTTATGGAAATTGCAGGGTTACCATGGAAACTGGGGAATACCGTCCCCTTTTTCTCTCTCTCCCTCGTTCCAACCATCCCTCCTGCTCTCAAAACACTCTGTAAATCACAAGATTTCTTTTTTCCCCCTCATAAGCATTTGCATACATTTCCATATACAGCTTTGCTTAAACAGGATTAAATAGCTCAGGCAAAGAAAAAAAGAATGGGCTGAGTGCTGATAAAGGGAGCACACGTCTTTTTGCAGGGTGTGCTCTCTTTCTGGAACCTTCACCATGATAATGGCCCCCAAATGAGCAAGGATGGCTTTCAGATAGGCTGTTATATATCTCCCTCCAGGGCTTTCAATTTCCATCTTTCTGCTTCTCACATGGCTCTCTCTCTCTCTCTCTACCTCTGCCAAGCTCTCTCTGCCTGTCTATCTCCCTCCTCCTGGCTCTCTCTTCCTACTCTTCTCTCTGGTTTGTTGCCTCCCTCTGTTCTTATTCTGGCTGTATTGACTAGGCTGGTGATGTATATGACTGCATGCTGGACTGCGTGGGGTCCGAGAGACTATTAAAGTCAGTTAAACTTTGAATACTGCATGGTGAGGCCCTAAAAAAGCTGCTGAGGCTACAGATACGTGCAGCGGCGATGTGGCGCAAGACTGATGGAGCGATTAGTCACAAGCCTTCCCTTCCCAGAGGAACTCCAACAGAAGATAAGGCCAGACAGCGTCCTTATCACTCAAGACTCAGGACAGCACTGACAGGCTGTCCAATTAAGAGCACCACTATCACTGGACTTTGATCGAGTTGTTTGTTGCGTTTTGTTGTGTTTACAATGTCAGAAAAGTTGAGCTCTCAGGTTTTAAATGCATAGTGGCGCTTGATGTGCAGTTGAAAAGCTTTGGGTAGGCTGGCCATTGTAACAACTGCATTGTCCTCTAATTGCTCTTAATATCACATATCAGCTCATAGCACAGAAGCCTATTAAGTAGAAAAGATCCCAACACTGAGACGTCAAATCAGAAAGACACAAAGCCTACACATGCAACAGTTCTGCAATACACTGTCAGAAAAACACACTGTGCAGGTATATTTTTCATTCATCAAGGTACCAACAATCTAACTGTACCTTCAAAGGTACAACAGTGCATTTAAGGTTTAATTGTGTACCTTAAGTACGTTTTTTCCCACGGAAAAAGTACAAATTTGTACCTTTTCATAATCTAATGTTTTACAACAGAACCATAAAGTAGATAGGCTGGAGACGAGATGGGGTGTGTGAAGTCAATACAACTTAAAACATATATAAATTTAATGGAATATTTTACATTTATGTTCCCTAATTTGTCACACCCAGTGACAAGAGGGGAAACACCCCGGTGACAGTTCAGTATCTTTTTTTCTGAGAGTGCACATCTGAAAACGTGTCTTTTATGATTGAGTAAACAGATAAAAACATGCTAAAATATGCATGCAAATATATTCAAATAAGCCAACGATAGCTGCTGTGATAGCTGTGGCAATCAAGTGCCATGACAACCGAATGTGCCAAAGGGCCATAATTAACCAGCCACTGTGAGCACAATCAGCACAAAGCACAAAATGACGGGAAACTTGAAAAGGTTTTAATGACTATGAGCCAGTTTAACTCCCTTTAAAAGAAGGAACCTTGCATTGTTCGACTGCTAACATCCAGTCATTATATCCTAATAATGTCTGAAGTTGCTTTGCAGTTTATTTTCTTTACTGAGTTTAAGGCAATGTAACATTACACTGCAGAGTTGCCAGTTTATTAAGTACACCTACCTCAAAACAACAACTGTTGGACATTTTATTAGGTACAACATACTATATACAGTCGCATGCAAAAGTTTGCGCATTCCTGGTCCAATATATTGTTGATTTTCTAAGTGGAAATAAGTAACAGTAACATATCCTCCACAGAAAACACACGTCTGTGAATTTTAATGCACAACTGCTGCTTATTTGCTGACTTTAACATGTTGGGAGATAAAGTTATTTATGTTTAAATTTGTACATTTTTCCTAAAGTGTGACCTCGAACAGAAATTGTTGCAGTAAAATTAGCAAAAGAGCCATATTTAAGATGCTTGTAGAGAATGTTTTAAGTTGTTTTCCCTCAGAAAGTCAACAAAACATGTAATTTTGTAATCTGCTTCACCCTGTACAAATAAAAAAGCACATACTATTGCAGATGCACTTCTTTGTAGACAGAAAGAAAGAAAGAAATGTAACATTTATTTGTAAAAGATTAGAAATGGAGTAAAATTGCAGATTGCAATGGAATAAAATGCAGATATTTTGACACAGTATCACAGTGTTGCATAAATGTTAAACTATAAACTATTCTGGAGTACAATAAATACATCATCAAATACCGTTTTGAAATACAGGTAAAATTTTTTTGGCTGCACTTCTCCCAGTTGCTTTGCAACAGCATCATAAACATCAACCATCAGTCATTAGTGCTAGCCAGCTATCGTTCCAATACGTAGGAATGTTAAAAGCTACTGTTAACTAGCAAACATGGTGCTGCTAGCAAAAACAAGCTAAACTACAAAAAAGCGGCTTTTTGGTTTGTCATGATCTTGATCTGCGAAGGACTGCAATCACTAATTCCTCCTCAAAACACAGACGCATTGAATGCGAAGCATCCAACATCAAAAACAACACAAAAAACACTGCTCACCAACTGAAAACAAATGGTTTCAGGCACTGCAACATCAATGAGAACAACTGCATATATCTAGAGGATGGTTAATGCAAATTATGCATGAAAAAATGACTTATACTCCACATGTACAAAGTGTACAAACAAGGTAGGTGTGTCAGTAAGTAATGAAGTGGACAGTAAGTGTAAACAGGGTTTAAAAACCCCATTAACACTGCTGTGTCTGATCTACTCAACATTCATTAACATTTCACTACCATGTTAGTGTCTGCTGTGCTGAGATTGGTCCACCGCCCAAATAATATCTGGCTAGTGGTGGTCCTATGGTGGTACCTTTCTATTGATGGATGGGATAGAGGTGGGCTGATGCGTTTTACAACAACAGATGGGCTGTAGTCAGTAACTGTAAACCTACTAAATGCAACTATATGGTAGAATAAAACCGTATAAAATGAACAATGAGTAATACAAGACAGGTGCATCTAATAACCTGGCAACTCAATGTATGGTACTAACAGTCCAACAGTTTCAGTTATAAAAATGTTGTGTTCTGCTCAGTGTAAGTATCAGGGAGTCAGTGTTATGAGTTTTATTTCTGATATCTGAACCTTAGTGAAGAGTAAACCAGCCTTCAGAATTTAAGAAGACCCCTCAGGTCTTCAATAAAGCAAGCCCTACAACCTAAAGCAACACTCTCACACACTGCAACTTGTCAATCACATGGCTTGAGCTGTCATGCGGAGCCTGTTCTAATCCTATTTGCTCCGTGGCAATTTAAACGCTAACAAGGATTAATGGAGAAAAGGAGGAATGGTTCCATTTGCTCGGAAAGTCGCCGTGCATGATCTCTGAGTAAATCACAGGCAGGATGCAGATAAGCTTGCTACAGGCTGACCTCAGCGTTTTGGTTTAGAGAAGAGCACAGGCACAGCTGAAGCACTGCTCTACTAAAGACACAAGGCCACATGTATTTTTCATCAGAAAGTGCACACTGTCCCAGCATGACCCGCCATCTCTCTAACACACTGCCTCCAACACCTCACACAGCATCTGCTCTCAAAACCAGCTCATCCTTTCTGACACATGAATGCTGTAAATCCACTGCAAATGTAAAAGGGCTCGAACTAGGGCGCTTTCTGGATGTTCATCTGTAACGGATATCATTCACAAGTGAATTGAGAGGAAAATTGAAGTATTTTTAGCTCATTGGCGCTGCGGTTAAGTGGTTTTCTCAAGGTTGAGCTTGTCTGCTGCTCATGGTTAACTGGATTCTTTCAGCATTACAGAAATAGGCAGGGCTGGGACGGTTACTTTAAAAATGTTTTTTGGTACAGATTACTGATCACTTGTTAAAAAATATGACCTGTAACCCATTGCAAGGGATTACTATATTCATTTTCTTTACATTCATTGTGGATTACATTTCTTTTTAAAGCCATATAATCAAATAAATTGAAACAAATTTGAACATACCTTTGGAATGGGCTCAAGTAGCAACTTATCCCAAAGTCCATCTGACCTCACTAATGCTTTTATGGCTGAACGCAATCAAATCCTCACAGTAGTATTCCAACATCCTTGATTTCAGAAGAAATACTGAGCAGGTGTCTACAAACTTTTGGATGTACTGTGTATATTATAGGTGACATCTAATGGTCAGCCAAAACTATGCACCCTTGGTACAACAGGACTTATGTTGTTTGAAACATGGAAAAAAAAACATTAAAAAAACTCCAAGATATCCTGTGTTCCTCACAAAAATTGACTGTGTTGGTACTTTCCTTTTTGTAAAATGACAGCAGCACAGAGAATTTAAACCCCCTCATTCAAGAGTTGAAAATTTGAATGTTTTCTCATATAGTCAGGCCAGAAAATTAAATTACAGACCCCTGGGCACAACTGTTTTAAGAGCCCCTACCTGGCTACCTTTTTGGTAGTAATGCATTTTTTTTTTTCAATGTTAACATTACACGAGGGCTGGTCAGCATCAACAAACTAAGTGTTGAGCATGTGACTAGTGTAACTGATTTTTTATTTTACTTTATTTTATTTTTGTTTATCTTTTCATCTTTTTATTTCATTTTTCCGTGTTGTATTTTACTTATTTTTCTGAAAGAATGTTTTAAATGTTCTGATCAAGCTGCATAGTCTGGGGCTTGCAGTATACAAAACTATAATCAGGTTAACTATGTGGTTATATTATAATATTTCTGTTATATTTAATTAATAATTAAATAATAATTAAATAGGATAAAGTAATTTATTTGATATCCAGTGGGAACTGTGTTGACCTGCCTTGGTTGCATAAAGACCATACTAAGTTGCCAAACAATCCTTTTCCCAAATGCACTGTGCCCTAAGGCATGGCATGAGGTTACAGCCCATTGCCAACAGACAGTAGTGCAGTTATCATATGATCCAACATCCTATTGTGGTTCAAAACAAACAAATCAATAGCAATAGATGCTTTCTTGTTAACAAGAAACAAAGATGAAGAAAACAACACCAGGAAACTGTAATGCAACCTAAGCTAAAGCATACAGCCACGACTGGCATGAAATCTTTTTTTTTTTTTTTCATTTGATTTCTTTGTGGAAGCTGACAGTTCACAACACAGCAAATTTTCTTTCTTTAACTCAGGCTGACATTTTTAATTTGTGTTTGGCTTTGGAAAATGGGCATCCTCTACTCTGTAGGTATTAGGTCTCGCTTTTACTAGTCATGTGCATCTTTATTAATATTTGGAGCTTCAAGTTCGAAGTACATTCATGTGCTAACTCAAAAAACTAAGCTTGACTGAGGTAATAGAACAGTGATTGAAGGAGAAAATGAAACTGACATTCAGAAAAACCATGGAGAGCATCAGGATCACTTGAGGCTTAAATTAGTATATTTTTTGCTTGTGCACAGTTCTCACTGCATGTAAAGACAGCTGTTCAGATCTAGTCATAATTGATTGTGGGGCACCCTGGTGGCTTGGGCCCCTGGGCTCACTCCCATAAAACCCACATAATGATCCAGGCCTGCATATATGTAGAGGACAAACTAATCCCTTTGGCATTATTAAAAGTACAAGTTGGTGCAGTTCATGTCACCTGTGAATGTTTGCAAAAATCGAAACAGAGGACGAATAAAATAATGTTGAGTTTTTAACATCTGAAAAATTGCATTTGGTGCACAAGAGTTTCAATAAAATCCTGCTAGCAATTACCATATCTTATAATGTATCTGTAATCTTTTATCACCTTTTATTGCCTATTTATGGTTTTTGGTTTAGGTTAGACCTTCAGGAGGTTAACTACCAACATAATTAGGAAGTGACCGGCAAACAACCAATCATGTTTTGGGACCAATTTCACAAGAAAAACATCATTCTAAGATGTTTTTCTCATGAAATTGATGAAATGATCTAAGCCATGAAATTCTCTAAGCCTTCTGGAAGTCATGAATACATCACTGACTGAGAAAACAAACCACAGTCTAACCAGGTTTCAGTCAGATGTTAGAAATGAAAAACACCAGTAGCTCTATGTCAGAGTTCTGTACTGTGGGAATCACTGTAAAACTACAATATCATCACTATCCAAAGAAAAACATGTCTCTCCAAAACAGTAACTTTACAGGAGAAGGCAAAAGTCGTTCTTAACTTTTACTATATGTTAATGTAAAGAGCATATCTGGAGCATTTCAGCGATGACATACAAGGTAAAACGCTCCTCTACACTAGCGTTACTTAGTGCTAGCATAATATTACAAATCCCAAAAGTCAACATTATGGTAAAGATGTTTTTTTTGTACATTTATTACACAAGCTTAAAGCCTAAGCTTAGTGAAGGCTCACCACTGTTTTGTTTTTTTAACCACAGGTTATGGGGCAAAAAAATACAACACCCCTATAATAAAATCAATGAAGTTTTTCATCTGTTATTAAGAAACACAACTGTCAAGAATTGTTCCATGAACAGCATAATGGTATTAAACAACTTGGTGCTTTAGCTGATGTGAAAAGTCATATGTATGTGTAAATCAAGTTATTCACAATTACTTCGATAATGGCTCAGCCAATCAGATATTAGAACCAGAACAAGCTGTTTTATAATGTACCTGCTGATACATTTTACTCTGGCCAACATGGACAGGCAAGCAATAACTACTTTCTGGGAGATTTTAATGAGTTTAAGGAAGCAAAGCCAAAAGTCTCTGAACCTGTCTGCTGATATGTTAGGCAGAGTTTAAGAGTGGTACTGAAAATGCTAAGCAGCGAATGTCCTCCTCGAAGGGCAAAAGATTTCTGCCAGCCAAAAACACACTTAAAGGTTGATGAACTGGTTCTTTTTATGCACTGCAGAATCTGAACTAAGCAGGCTGCAGTGGTAATGCACAGTGTGGCTTCTGACTCTCATGCTTGAGACGAAGGGTTGAAAATGAGTCCCTGAGCATGCTGGGATTTATACTGATGGAGGTGAAAAAACTGATACCCCTCAAATGAGTGACAGCTCCGGTGCAGGTGTGCATCAGAGAAGTAAAAGCGCTTGGTATAATATTCAAATATATGCTGTTTACACATAATACTGACCACCCTTCATAAACTCTAGTACTGATAAATTCTACTGCTCACTCTTAAAGTAAGAAATGAAGCCCGATGGACACACTCACTACTGCAAATATATATATATACTCTTATATACCACTCTTAATTTTGAGTGAAAAACAGACACGTTATGTCTCATACACCACTAAACTCTCAGCAAAGTTTCTCTTGAGTTTTCCTTTCTGAAAGAGAGGAGGAAAAAGCTCCAATCTTGCTTCAGATCTGAAAAAAATCCATATCATATTACATTAAGTTATTGAGGCTTCTGTGTAAAATGTGTTTAAATATCTTGCATTTAAGGTCTTTAAATAAATATTAAATAAAATAAATGAAGGGTGGTCTCTGACATCTGAACAGTACTGTGCATTTAAGAATGTTTTTTTTTCTTTCTCTTAAAGTTACTGTGTCAGTTTTCAGTTTTGTTAGGACAGCATTGTTAGATTTTATACAAGGTTGGTCTGGACTTTAGCACAGTATTGTAATAACATACACATTAGAATTCAATTCCATTCAGTGCTTTACTATTTGCTGCGTTAAAATTCAAATGCACTTTGTCCAATACCAGCTTCAGGGTCTAGCAAGCTTCGACAAATAGAGCCAAGCTTTAGTCATTTAGTTGTTGTGCTTTATTGATGAAAACACAGAATTATTTAGGCATGCTCTTCATGCATGGGATTTACTTACTGCGCTAGTAGTACCATCAGTGTCTGTTAGTCGCTGATGCAGGTCAAACCAGACTGTCTGTAACAAGAATCAAAACAGAAGAGCCGCTAGTCATTTCAGCTTTCCCCCTCAGCTGTCCTCCATAGGTCTGTATTGAGGCAATCTGGAGAAGCTAGCAGCAAGCAGCTAGCATCAAGGCACCAGGGGACACACATAAGACCATTTAACTCTGATATACATCAAAATAAAACAACCTTAATCATAGTTCCTTCAACACAGCTATATTGTTACAGTACAGTAAAGCCAGCTGAAAGCTAACTAACTGTTCTTTTTTAAGAGCAGCACCACATTAGCACAGCCTACAGACACAACTCCTGCAGCAAATATACTTCTTAGTTTTGTAAGGAAGCTGGTCAGCTTGAATGTCTTTTTCAAGAGTTCTTCTGTTGCTGATTAATCTATTCATGGCTTAACTACGCCTGCCTGCTTCCTAACAGGCCTGGGAACAGTAAGGAAACATGGACAAATGGTTAACAACAACAACAGCAAAAAGTGCTTAATACAAGCAAACAAACAAATAACCAGTATTCAGTATTTTGGTAGTGACAAAATGGAATGTTCAAAATGTTCAAGGTCTGAAGCTCAGGTCATTTAACATTCAAAATTTGTTTTGACTTTGAACCAGTTCAGTGCAAAATAATGTATACAAGATTAGGATTACATTTTTTATTTAATTTACCGCCATCAATCATTAAAAGGCCATTATAAATGTTAAAATGAGAGTCACTTGAGGACACTGGTCACTGTAACTTCTGGGCATCTGAGGAAATCAGTGAGAAAGAATTTTATGTGCTAATAGCCAGAGGTACAGTAGCCTTAAACACAATTTAAAAGTACTCTCATGAAATAATGACTGAATTAGATGTAAAAACAACTTAAATAAGAAAGCACTGCCTGACCTTTCTCATATTCTTAAAAAACAAGGTGCAAATGATTTTGTTTCAAACTCTTACACACAAAAATGAGCTTGAATCGTTGATAACATTCATAAAACTCTGGAAGCAAAATACCAATTACTTGTTTATTCCTGTGAGAAGCATGTTTTAATGATGCTACTGAGGCGTATTTAGGCAGTGTTGTAGCTAGTTTAATGGAAAATTTGCCTCTGGGAAACTAAATGATAAACGCAGAAGGCAGAAAACTGAAAATGAAAGAAAAGAGTTTCTCTGCAACACTCTCCACCTATAGGTTGCTTCTTGACATAAGAAGTCATTTATTAAGTTCTACATAGATACTTAACCAAATTCCATCCTCTATTCACATTAAATGGTCTCAGACAATCAGAAAACAGGACGCTCACTGAGGTCAAAACAGATTCCTACTGCTTAGGGTTTTTCATACTTGGCTAGAAAGGAGTAAGAGATTTACAACAAGTGACAGACAGTAGATCAGTATTAATTACAACTTCATTACTGCTCCATTACAACTGAACAGTTCATTTCCCATCTGCACAAATGGTCCAGTGAATCTGCCTCGGCGATTAGTGTTGTGTTCAATGACTCCTGCAGGGTGGGCGAAGGAAAAACCCTGACGCGTTCTTCAACCAAGCCCCAAAAGGGCTTACGTTTGGCCGGATGGAATGAAACACTGCCAAAACAGCCGCATCTGGACTGACTGATCTCTCTCCAAAGGGTGAATCTCATTTGGCAGCATGAAATCATCCACAGGTAATGTTTCACCTCTTCTGTGCTGAAGTGGGGCAGAACATCAACACAGCTATGGCGTAGGAGCATGAGAGGAAATCAGCAAGAAAGAACTTTCTTTGCTAATAAGCAGAGGTGGGTAAAGTGACCTAAATCCATACTCAAGTAAATGTATTCTTACATCCAGAAAATAATGACCGAGGTAGAAGTAAAAATACTTGAGAATTCCTTACAGCAACACAGCAATGGTTCTGGGTACATTCAGCATCTATGAGCATAGGGACTGAACTTTGTTAGGCTCTATTCTCTTTTTTATGCTACTTTTGATCAGAAATAAAGCATCAAATTTGAAAACGAAAGTTGAGCAAAGCAGTCTAGGTACTGATTTAACTGAACAGAATGAAATTACACCCAAGAAGAGATTGAGTAACTCAGTGTGAATGATTAAAGGGAAGCTGAGCAAAATGTAATTATGTTCCGCACCAACATACTTGAGTATGAATAAAAGTACCAAAAAATGGTGCTTTGCATTTCCATGATTCTAATGTGACATCAACACAGCTCCAAAAGAAGAAAACTGAAAAACAGCAATTGTGTTGATGTAGCACAATTTGTATGCAACATTTTTTTCAGAGTATTGTCATTTAAAAATATTCAGACATGTACTAATTCATCAAAATGCAGCCTTTCATTTATTTAACTTCTAATCAAAATGGATATTACGTACGTTATTCATTTTTCAGGAGAAGGAAATATATTCAACAGAAAATTACACAAAACCTCCAACACGGAGTATGATATCAAATCTGACACTGACAATTTAACCCTTCCATCCTTCCAATTTGAAAAACCAACGGTTTGCAGCTGCGTCCTCCTAACAAAAACTGTTCCTAAAGCAGTCACTAACATTACATTCCCCTTTACAGAGACACTAACATTCACATAAACAACTACCCAAACACACTTCAGCTGCCTGCACATTTCTTTCTCATGTGCATCTAAAATGGCTTAGTGAGATACTTCTGAGGGGGTTAGATATAAGATAATCCACTTAAACAATCCTGTCCATCCTTCCACTGAGAACTCAATGCTATGAGTCTGGATGTGTACATGTCAAAAAGCAGTTACTGAGAAAAGGAAATAGGCGAAAATTAAATGAATAAACAAATAAATAGAAAGTTTATCCTAGAACACGGACACTGAAGTTGTGATATGTGGAGTATGGTTTTATTGACTGATGAGTCTAAATTTGTTAGCAGGATTATTTGGATCAGGAGATGCAGGAACTGAAACCAACTTTGAAGATGTGTAAAAATATCCCTGCAGTTTTTTTTTTTAAAAAAAGCTTATAGCAAGTCTTCTGAAAAGAATGGAATGTGTAATAAAAGCAATGAGAGGACACTAAATACTAAAAAATTCTGATATATAAGTATGTTTTCTGCCTTTTTCCTGATGCCGAAAAACGAGTGGCTTGTACTTAATAGCCGTTTCTACTAGAAATTAAACTAATGTAAGGGTGGTCTCTGACGTTTGCACTGTATTGTGTTACATAGGAAATTCACTTGAGTAAATAAATACTACCCACCTCTCCTCTGGGTCTGTACCAAGTCCAGCTTTGTCTAATCTTTCAATGAGAAGCATTTTTACGCACCTCATTTTACGAGATGGAGCGGATGGAGGGCAGCAACCCACTCTAGTGAAAGAGCTGAGTGCATAATGGCTGCTAATGACGCTACACATCTGCAGAAATTTCTCTGTCCTGTAGAGGCCGGAGACGGCAGCTTATCCATCATGCAGTGGAGGGGTGAGAATGGCAGTTACTGCACCGCAGTGAGCGAGTGGGGGGTGAGGGACGTAGGCTGCTGCCTCCACAGGGCTAGAGGGCTTAAGAATGCCACTGCGGGAAACGAGGGAAATGCGCTTTCCTCCGAGCAGCAGGATTGCATTATACAGCAACAAGAGCACACTGATGAGATTGACGCCTCAGTCAGCTGTGAGCCAGAAGCTGGTCAGAGAGTCAGACTACTCAGCTGATCCACTCTAACCCATCTGTTGGAAAACCTCCCTGTGCTGTGATCATAGTTCTAGTAAGTAAAGTGATGTAGTAAGTAGACTGTAGCTTCAACAACAATGTGCCAGACCTGCTGCAGCTTATTAACTTCTTTAGAAGTCTATGATTGGCTGGATCATCAGTGTTAGATATGGGCATGTTAGATGAAGGTTGGAACTAAATTCTGCAGAAAAGTAGATCTCCAGGTGGAGGGTTGGTGACCACTGCCTTACTGTGCATTAAACAACACTGGCCTGCAAAATTTTGACCGAAATTATTCACGTTAGTTGATGTGATCACGTAATTACCATTATCTACAGACGCTTATCTGGATCATTCGAAGTCGGTCAAGATACTCACAGCATGCAGCAAAAAATGTATGATTTGTTTATTTGCAGACTGTGGTCTTCTGCGGTATCATCAAGCCAGATTCTCAATAACGCATACTACAGTTTGAACACTCCAGGCCAAACTACATGTTTTGTTGATTTTCTAGGTGAAAATAAGTTAAAATGTCCTCTACAGGGAACTTAAACATGGAATTTGTCTGCAAATTGTAGTGCGTAATTTCTATTTATTTACAAAAAATAATACATTTTTGCACAGGTTAGGTTTTGTGTTTTATATTTTTAACCACTACGAGCAAATAAGCAGTAACTATGCATTAAAAAATGTTCAGAAATGTGTTCTCTGTAGAGAATTTATTAACTTATTTTAGCTTAGAAAATCAACAATGTGTGTAATTTGACTGGGGTACCCAAACTTTTTCCTACATACTGACCACAGATTATAAATTACCAATGAAGAAAGTTCATGAGCTCTTCCTCATCTCTGTGCTGTGAGCAGCACTCAAAGGTGAACCACTCCTGTAATATGAAGTAATAGGCCTAACATTAATCATTCAGTAATATTCAGCATATTTGGTGTGACATGTCACCGCATCATAAACATGTTTGACGTTTTAAAGGGGACTAATTTCACAAAGCTTAATATCTTACATATACATTGCAATATGCGCATGTGTGTATGTGTAAGGAGTGAAGGGCTTACGTAGCAAGAGGTTTAATGTCTGAGGGCCTGTGGGAATGTAAAAAGTTTGGGAACTACTGTTCTAGGGTATGATGAATAAATGTGTTGCTGTGTGTATTTGTGCAGCAGTAGCTCCCATAATGAATATTTACAAGAAAACTGACTAAATGAATTAAGTACTAGCTTCCAGGTAACAGAAATGCATACCATGGTAAATTAGCTTTGATTTCCACTCCTCTCTATTACCAGGACAGACAGCAACACTACAGTAAACTTAACTGGATTTAATGGCCTTTATCCACTCTGTATGGTGTGCACTCTATTCAGTTCCACAGGGAAGCTATACAAAATCCAGACATCAAAACCAAATTTATAAGCCCATCATGAGCAACAATAGATTTCTCAGGAACTTTATAATAGCATAATTTCTCACTTCACTGAAAAAAAACATATGCGATCAGTAACACCACAGTGTGCTGCGTTTGATTAATTATTTAAAGAAATCAATTGCCTTGATTTATTTCAGTTGACTATATTTAATTTTGTTATGTACCTTGAAGAGAAATTTTGGACCTATTTAATCACGTTGTTTAAGTTACTCAACTAAATTGGGACCACTCCAATCAAGGTAATTAGTTTCCTTAATTTATTTAAGCAGCCTGAATAACCCTGAAATGTTTTTGACATATGATTGTAAGATGTTCAGTATATTTTCAGTGGAGAAAACTTATGGATTTTGGATAGAATATCCCTTATATGATTCTCCCACAGACAGGTCTTTCCATTATTTGCACATATACTAGTAAAATGATTTAAGCTCACTGTTGAATACAGTTCCTTCAACTGATTCATGGAAGATTTGTTAACTTGTGTCACACTGTGCACTGAAACTAAAACCAGGTGTGGATGTAGATGGGAGGAGTGATACAGTTTCTCTACAGCCTATTTTACAAAGACAATTTGAAAAAATCAACCTTTTAACATTTATATCTCACAATTCTGTTCAGTCAAACAGAGTAAAGTTGTATATACGAACGTTGGTACCATACATTTTGACTTTTTTGCCTCCATTTTGCTAGCCTACATGTCTCCACCTGTATTGGGAAAATGATTGTGATTGTGTTTGTGCATGTTAAAAACAGGGTTAAATCAGCAGCATCTTACCAACTGATTTTACACAAACAGGGCCCAACAGAACAGTCTTTAACCACGTGGACACCTTCTAGTGCATACAAACTTACATTTGTAGCTTCTGTTTAGTGTGATGCAAGGTATCACTGAGCTTTGAACATCACACATTTATGGTACTGTCATACTTAATGGATGGATACTGTAGTTAGGCAGGCTATCTGGTGTCATATGATACATTCATAGAGTTTAACCCCTTAAAATCCCTGCCATTTTGCATACTAAGGCTTATTATTCAGTAACTAGAGGGACTTTAGTGCAACCTGGTTAAGCTATTCTCAGGTTATAGAAGTGTGCAGTAAAGTGTTTTTCTTTAAGTGTTATGAAATACTTTTTAGGTCAAAAGTTTATGTTAAAACTATCATAAAACAATTAACAATTCAACAATTTATTCACATTTTTTTTTTCCTTTTAAGTGTGACAAAAGAAAGTGGTGTAAGAGGGTTTTATTTCTTAATCTTCTATTGCACCCTAAAGATTACTATTCAGTAATTACATGGAAAACAATGCAAATTGGCTGAATTATTCTTCAATTATAAAGCTTCAGCAAGTCTGCAACTGCCAGCAGTTCTGTGGAGTTTCAGAGGTACTTTGTGATTCTGATTCCAGATCAGCTCTGAGTGTTTCAGTGCCACAGAGCCAGATTCCCTCCCAGTCACTGCTCCTCACTGTGACAGGGCAGCATCTCTCATGCCCACTTGGGTGATTCTACTCAGTGTGGAATCAACTTGTCTGGATATTCTTTGCTTCCACAAACAAACCCACCTGCCAGACACTGTAGTATTAACTAGGGACCCCATTAGCCGTGGTGCTAACAGCACATACTCTCCCAAGGCAAAGCCCTTTCCGCCTGTCCCTGTGGGAGAACAACTTTTGGAACGGTTGTGTTTTTGTCTCCAGGTTCTGTAAGCTCTAACTCAGAAGCGTGAGACTTAAGGTCATATCACATTTTCATTCCAGGGCTGGAGTCATTTTATTCAAGGATTGGATTATAGAGTTCAGTGGTAGGGCAGAGGTACTTGAATGTGTGGTCTCTCATGTTCCTATTTTTATTTCATTGATGGGCTCTGACATTTTACAACAGTATAATTATTTATTTCCGGCAATTCAGTTTACAGCATACCACATCTTCCAGAAGTCTTTAAATATTATTGTTGCCATTGCAAAGTTCAATTCGTTCTTTAGATTGCAAATGACCCAAAGGGACCATTGAGGAGGCAAAGATGGGGAGAGAGAGAGAGAGAGAGAGAGAGAGAGAAAGAGAGACAGGCAGAGAGTAAAAGCAGTGGAGTAATAAAAGAAGATATTGCAATGGTATGGATGTCAGGTCTCTATAATTGCCTCCCTTGTTTCTCTGGGATATACTGGTAATAAGTGGAGCATCTGGGTTTGCACCGCGCTATCTGAATCTCATCTCAGCCTTCTTGCATGTGAGTGTATGTAATTACCTCAGAGTGTGTGTATGAGATCTGCAGGGAGGCTATAGGAGCTGAGCTTTAGAAACACCATAAGGCTGAGCACTGCAAGCTATAAGGGAAGCCCTGCATGCTGATGAAAACTCCAGCTACACATAAGAGTCCTTTTCCCACCCTACTGCCATCAATAACACACTTGAGAGCTTTGTTTCTTATTGGGCCAACAGCTGTTATCACAACATCATCACAGTGTTGTGCTGTTTGTTAGCATGCTATGAATACATAAGCAGACTGTGAAATGAGATGGGGTGTGTTCCTCAGCTCTAAATTTGTCATCTATAGTTCAATATATTATGACGTAATTGATCATAACAAAAGGCTCACCTTGTTCTCCAAGCGTCCGATCAGCTCGGCCAGGCGGTTGATCTGCATTTCCAGGCCTTCTTTCCTCACCTCTGTAGGCCCTGAGATGAAAGACATAGTAGGCATTAAACGTGATATTATCATGAAACATCAGGTGATGACTACTTGCCATGTAAATACTTGTGATTGACAATTTAGTTGGCTTTTTCGTTCATTGTATGTAAATATTAAATTATAAGCCTGAAATGGCCATACTGGCTGATTAGCTATCTTGCTTCCTGGCTTTAAATACATACAGGCAGGTTTACTGAGAGAGGCACTAATTACCGATAGTCTACCACTTTACGCTGGTGGGGGTGGCCAATTTAGCAAATTAACAACTAAGAACTTTATGCTAATGAACACAGGCAAAATTCTGTAGTTAATATATGACCAGCGCGATATAACCACGTGTTTGGCTCATGTGCTTTCGAAATTCAAAAGCCTGTTTCAACAGTTTCCACAAGTAGTTTAGTCCTTATTTGTATCATGCTTCAAACTCTTTCACTCATTAGGTCAAACTAATGATTTATTTTCTTAAAATCTTACCAAAGACACCATAATGGCTAGCTTGAAAAAATGAATTATTATTTAGAGATAAAGAACACAATTACTTTTACATCACAAATTTGAGAAAATAAGACAATCGAACAAACTACGTAATTACTTTTTACTTTCTGTTCTGAGACACATTTTCAGCTGGTGGGATTTGCTGAAGCTCTGTGGCGGTTCTATGCTAAGTGCATTTGTAAACTGTGATTTTGTAAAACCCCTGTTTAATTTCACTGAGTGCATTCAGGTCATTTGGGAGCTATATGACTTTAAGTGTAACTGCTTAGCTATGTGCAGTAAATCAAAGAATGTCAGTGACATTTCTGCCACATAAACACGTGTACAGATACCACAGTGCATAATGAAGTAAAGAGTAAAGCAAGAACTGCAGAGGCAAAGAGTATTAATATGTGCTTTGAACAATAGTTTGGAAAAGAAAACTTCATATCATTTGTCAAAACCTGCTCATTGATAATGTTGTAAAATGTGCTTTGTGAGGGAAATTCCTATAAGTGCATATGCAATGAGGCAAAACCACAAAAGAGCAGTGGCTGCCACATCTTTGGTCTTTTTAAAGGCACTGAAGCGTCATTACACCTTTTTACTAAACTGTGACAGCCAGTTGTTAACAGTAAAATGCAACTGCAAAAATGCAAAATGTTAATAAATCTGCCCCATAGTAGCTTCCAACTAACAACAAATAACTCAGCCTCAAATAAACAAACAATACTCATTGTTGCCCTCTAAAGGTGTTACCAAATTAGAAGTTAGAACTTTTGTTGTTTTCATAAGGCCCACAGTGTGTTTTTTCTGCTTTCTTCTATTTACATGTATTTGCCTCAAAATGCATTCAATTCACTGTGTATTGCGACATAAACGTGTCATTATGAATGCTAACAACTATAGAAAATAATTGCAATCAGGCAATTATGCAATAATTGTGACAGGATTACTTTACACTTTTTCTGTATCACTGTCTTTTATTTCTAATGTATTGAATGAAGGTTTATATACTAAAAAACTCTTTTTATCTCCAATGTTTTCCCCTAAAACTCTTCAGAATGGCTCTCATGGCAATAAAACAGTGTGAAACAACTATGTAGCTTTTATTTCTACACAAACCATTATTAAGCTTGTTAGGACTCTTTACTATAGTCATTAAAAACCATACTGAAAGATGGGCTTAGCTTTTCCACACAAAGGTCCTGGTTATTAAAGTGCACAGCAAGAGAACAAAATGAAAGAATAGCGTGTTTAAACCGACAATGATTAATACAGTTTCCACCCTCTCTCCACATGCAATGACATGTCCAGTTAATGAGGAGAAAAAGCTGCCCAGCCTTTAAGTCAGCACCGCTTAAGGTGCCAAACCAATTAGACTATGGCACTTCCCTAATGCTGATGAGTCCTGCAGGACAAGGAGGGACGGGGAACACATCAGCCGTAACCATGGTGATGACTGTGGCCCCACTGAAGACTCATTGAAGTGTTAGACCTCAGCTGGGCTGAACCGCCTACTTTTCAGACTGCTCTCTGTTCTCTTCTGGTTTTCATAGTATTCTACACTGTGACCTGAGTCTTTTAGATTATCTTAATATCTTTAGCTGCCTTCCAGAGCATACTGGAGTTAAAATGAAATAATATATATAAGCTGGAAGTGTGGACTATCAGCTTTAATTTGAGGGTATTTACATCCAAATAAACTTAACGGTGTAAGAATTCCAACCATTTCCATATATAGCCCCCAACATTTTTAGGGGGCTCAAAAGTATGGACAAACAATCATAAATTAAATAGTCATTTTTAATACTTTGTTGCAAACCCTTTGCAGTCAATGACAGCCTGATATCCGGAACCTCTAGACATCACTAGACGCTGGATTTCTTCCTTGGTGATGCTCTGCCAGGCCATTACTACAGCCACCTTCAGTTCCTGCTTGTTCTTAGGGCGCTGACTTGGCCAACGCAGAACATTCAACTTCTTTGCCTTAAAACAATCTTGGGCTGCTTCAGTATGCTTGGGGTCATTGCCCATCTGCAGTGTGCAGAGCCGTCCATTGAGTTTTGAAGTATTTAGATGAATTAGGGCAGATAAATATAGCTCTTTGTACTTTTGACAGCAGTCAGATCATCAATAAATACATGGGGACAGTTCCATTGGCAGCCATTCATGCCCACACCATAACACAATCTCCACCAGAAGAAGCAGTATGCTTTGGTTCATAAGCAGCTCCTTCCCCTCTCCATCCTCTTTTCTTCCCATCATATTGGTACAAGTTAATCTTCGCATCTGTCCATAAGATGTTGTTCCAAACTGTACAGGCTTTTTAAGATGTTTTTAGCAAACTCTAATCTGGTTATTGTGTTTTTGAGGCTTTTCAATGGTTTACATCTTGTGGTGAGTCCTCTGTGTTCACTCTGGTGAAGTCTTCTATTGATTGTTGACTTTGACATGGATACGCCTACCTCTTAGTGGGTGTTTTTGATCTGGCAATTGGTTAAGAAGGGGTGGGGGGGCTACTTCAGTTCTTGCTCTAGTATAACGCTTTTCACATTGAACCACTCTGAAATTTGATTAAAGATTGAATGATTTATTAAGCAGACATAAAAGAATCTGTGGAATTCTCCCTTTAGCATATACTTTCAAAATGTCTTTAAGACTATGACAAACATACAATCAGAAGTGTCCAAACATATGACCGGTATTGTAAGAAGTGTTTTCAGAAACTTAGAACAGATCAGCGTTAGGTGAAGTTGGTCTGACTTCAAATACTTCTCTGGCTGTTTCAGATAACAAACTTGTTATTGTAAGGCAGCCATGCTGTTGACAGTGGTCCCTGTGCGCACCTGCTGTAACAAACTGTCAGACATACTGGCAGATGGGAAATACCCACACACATACACACACTGACTACTCAGACATGCTGCACAATGACAAAGAACATGCAAGCGCACATTCCATTAATCCATTTAAATCAAAAACCTGATGCCATGTCAAGGGCAGGGCTGAGATTACTTAATTCAGGATTAGGGCATCACAATTACACAGTCTCGTCGTGTTTCATGCTAATGACACCGAAATGAGAGGAAATGATAGTCCAGCTAAAGCTGGAAAAAAGAAAGACAAAGATGACTGACAGCTGAGGCTTATTCTTTGAGCTGTGCCATGTGCTGGGGCATGTGGAAATGTCATTCTAATTAACAGTGGCACATGAGCCAAAGACCAACTCTGTCCAGCAGCCAAGATTCATGAGAAGAACGCTGAGCTGATCACTAAGCACTGCTCACTCGCCCTTCTGACTCTCCGTGCTAAAGCAGTCTAAAGAACTGGCTTTCGTCTTACCAGCTGCAGAGAAGCACAACTCTCCTGAATGAAAATGCAGCAGAACGGCAGGACCTCTCAAGAGGAGTAAGACAATATAGAATGGCTCATTACAGAGCAGTGGCTCTGTTGCTTCTACCTCTGCAAGCAGCGCCCGAGCCAACAGCTATTGTTGTAATGATACTTAAGTGTTACAAATAGCACTGAAAAAATGCTTTGAATTTACATGATTCAAATGTACATATTGCACATTAATAAAATATGTTACATCAATACAATTGTCTTTACTTCTTCTGGAAAGACCCGTGTTGGTGTAAGGAATGAGTTTAGCTGTAAATGGGGTACGTCACAGGGTCCTGGTTTAACATCTGGCTCTTATAAAGTGGAACAAGCACACACATATTCTGGACAACCAGCTAATGCAGAGGTTCAAGATGCAGACAGCGGGTCACGACCGTCTAGACGTGGTTCTACACGTCATACCATAAACAAACATGCACTTGATGATAATGCTAAAGTTGGGAGAGATAACTTCAAAAGTCAGATAAAAACAGCAAAAGTCAGATAAAAAAGTCAGATAAAGCTGATGAGCTGTTTTGCAGGAAGAAAAGCTTCAACAATCCAAATAATCCCAGACATATTCAGTGATGTTGAGACCTGCACTCTAGAGTGGTCAGGTCATTGTTCTGAGAAAACCAGCAGCTTCTTTCTTTAATTTGCTAATGTTTTTCTTTTTTGTCTGTTTCCTTTTCTCAGTAATGACCTCTTGACAACTACACATCCTTTTATAGTGTTGATGTGTTTTCTCACAGTGGAAGGATGGACAGAAACACTTAATACTGCACCAACAGCAGTGCACTATTTGACAGCAGAAGCCAGAATTCTAAACTTAATGTCACACAGCACACTATTTAGCTAGGCAGTATGGAGCCATTTGGGATTCAGCCTGGGTTTGATGCTACTTCTGACTGAAACACGGACATTTGAAGTGTGTAAGCTATTCAGGTGACATTCTTTAGACTTTTACATTGCCGTTTTTCAGGGAATCATATCGTGAGTACTTTAATTCAAGCCTGTGATATTGTTTGGATAAATGTTCACGTTGTTTAGCCTGTTTGCTATCTTTTAGCCTGTTGGCTAGCTGACCAGCCTAGTTCTAGTAAAGAAAATAAGTTTTCAGCCCCTCAATTTAAACAAAAATAGGTTTTTACTTCAACAGTACACTCGGTGCCCTGTGCAATCAGCATTAGAGTCAAAGATTAATTCACTAACAGCAAAAGGGTTTTTCGCGCCATGAAGCAGTAATACAGAGTTCAGTTGTTGTGAGGTGGTCATAGCCGTGGTATATCGTGGATTTTACAACGGCTTCAAACGCGGCTTAGCCAATCAGATTTCAGGACCAGAATTATCCGTTTTCTAATAAATTTTATTTGGATGTAAAACAATGAAATGTGACAAATATCTAAAAACAATAAAAATCAGGCTGGACAGTTACCATTAATGGCGCTGTATGTGAAGGCATATTAGCTGAACCAATCTGAAAAATGAATTTATTTATAACCTGAGCCATACCAGGAACTCCTGGAACATCTAATCACAAATAGGCCACAAGAAACGATCCAAAAAGGTTTGGAATAAAATCTTGTTATATTTATATGGATCATTCTACCTAACCGGTTCATAGTCAGAGTTCAAAATACTGTCGGACTTCTACCAGTATTGAACTTTAGACTAAAATTCTTTTGCTTTGAGTGACTAATAATTACTCTATTAATTATAATTAATTTATAATGTTTATTTTAGGAAAAGAAATGTTTGTACATTCCATATTGTCACTAACAATTATGACACTACCTAAACTTTACCAAGTGTTTCAGTAGTGACTGTTTCGGCAGTGACAATTTTACCTAATTCTGAGCAAAGCTCAAAAACACTAGCCAGTACATGACTAGCAAACAGAGCTTTGAACAGTTTTAGACACATAAAATCATAACATTTTTATTAAAACACAAAAAAATTGACTTAACTAAAATACGAGTTTCAGTAGTGACTATTCTTGACTCTGGGACAAGTTTGCTTCAAAACAATGGGATCTAACTGTTCACCATGTGGCCATGAAGTGCAGGGATGCAGTCTCACTTTCTGCTCCAAAATCCAGGGGTGTGGCTAAAATAAGGCCCCACCTATGAACTAAAACTCTTTGTGTTTCAGTAGTGACATGAAAACATGGGACAGGATTTTTGAAAAAATGTACGTACATTTTCACAAGTTGAAATGTAGGGGTGAGAGTTTGGGAGAGACACCTCCTGACAGAATGTACCCTATTACAGATGATTATGTATACATTTAGCTTATTACTATCTCATTTAATGTCTTAGATCATAACAAAATTCTTGTAAATGTCTACGGTCTGAATATGTAATTGGTTTTTGACCCGCAGCTTGAACTAATTCAGCAGAATGGTCCATATACATTAAAGTTAAAACATTTTTCCCCCTCTGCCATTAAGTTACAGTTTCAGAGATACAAGGTTTGGTAAGACAGATAATATATAATGTTACATAAAGTTGACATTGCACAAGCAAAAACAAACGAGTGTGTGTTTAAATTTAGCTGCTCATCTGGCAGAGTGCTGTTTGATCAAAGGAGAGAGAAGTAGAGAGGAGCAATGAGAGAGCATAATGGGAAAATGTCTTCTGGCAGGTTTAAGAAAGAGAAGATTCTGTCAGAAGACAGAGCAGAGAGACATACAGGAGAACACAAACACACCTATCTTATCTCTGTGTGTGGATCTGAGTGGTACAGTATGTAAAAGTAGTAAATTTGGGAGAAACGTATACGAAAACAGACAGGAGAGCAGAAGGAAGGGACGGAGAGAGAGAGCGAATAACGAGACAGGACGGTAGGCAAGCGATGTGCTCTGAGAAAGTGCTACGAGTGGAACAAGTCATACTGAGGTATTGATCAATATTTTCTGCCTGCTGCTCGCAAATGACAGCTTGAACAAAGCTTTCTCCACGGAGGAGCTGACAGCTGCAACGGCTGCTTTTATGGAGAGCAGGCGCGGCTTTATGTGTGTCTGGGGGAAATTTAAAACTTATGCAGGCTTCTCAGTGCTGTCCTCAGATCAGAGCATTTTAATAAGGCGCTGTTATGTCATTTCATGGATATTGCCTTATTGAGCATGGCAGCTTTATGGTGAAAAAGAGCAAGTCATTGAACCAGATCTCAATAAATTACTGTGAATAAAGTCCGAAGCACATCAATTTAAGCACTTTTGCCCGGGTTTCCCAGAAACGTCACGTGGTACTTCCCTCAGTAATATCACTGATGTGTCCACTGGCAGCAGAGAAAGCAAAGAGTAAACTATTTGGGTGAATGAAGTATCAAAAAATGGATGTTCAAAACAGTGCACCCAAATTTAAACTGCCCCCCAGTCTATTGTTTGCCATCTTTAGTGGAAACAACTGTAAATAATCAAAACTAAGCATTAGATTAACTTAAAGGGGGGGTTTACGCTATATGTGCAGCCACATTCAAATGACTGGATTTTTCTTTCTGAAGACATTTATAGATTCTAGATTCTGGATTCTGGGGATTTGTGGGGTTTATTTTGTTATCAAAATTACATTTTATGTTAAGTTCTGAACAGAAAATCATACTGAAACTGAAAATGTGTAGAGTCGTACGCACTAGTTTTCGTACCCCTTGACAATTTTTTTTTTGCAGGGAAATTTTTAATTCTGCTCCATGTAGAGTGAATGTGTTAAATTTTCACTTTAACAATCAACAAAACATGTCATTTGTTCTGACTTTAGCATATGACTGTATATCCTTAAACACCTACTAAGTACTGAACTACAGAAAGCAGTACAGCTCTCATCCAGCTTATGCTCTGCTAAGAAACTACAGGATAAACCAGCAATGTTACATTTCTAAAGCACAAAAAGGATAGAAATGATAGTCAGACACTGTCACCACTGGCTTCTATATGTCTGTCACACACAAATTCAGACCCACACAAAGAAAACTAGGGCTGTCATTATGCGTTACATTAGTAATTGTGCACTTGGGTAATCTAAAAATTATTCTGATGATTATTTGAATAGCAAAAGTCAGAGTACATTTATTTATTTTTCATTTGAATACGGCCATTATGTGCAAGTCATTTTTCAGCATCAGAAAAAAAACAGAAAACATATTTAAGAGAAAATTACACTGAAGCCTCAACAATTAACATCACATACCAGTTTTCAGTATTTAGTGTGCCTTTACAGGATTCTTGCTTTCAGTTTTTGAAGAAATCCGCAGGGATATTTTTCCAAACCTCCAAAGTTTAGTCTCGGAAGTTGGTTACAGTTTCGGCTTCTATTGCTATCGCTTCAAAAATGAGTAACTTATACTTAATGGCTGTTTTGACTAGAAATTAAACAAATGAAGGGTAATCTCTGACTTTTGCAGAGTACTGTATACACAAAAAAGCACATTAATAGTGTGTTCACCAGGCTTTATTTCTTTCTGGGAGAGAAAGCAGTGGATTTTATCATTAAACAAATTTGCAAACTGCCAATCAATCATTGTCAATAGACCTATGAAGCTAACACTCCTGCGCACAGAAATGACGTTGTATGAAAGTACAAATAGTCTACTATTAATTTTCAGCACTGTTACAGACCAACACCTGCTGCACAAACTGCAGCCTGAAACTGCCAAAACAACTTAACTACCCCATTTGACTAGGCTTGCTGGTTTGTATGGAGTATTTTGATGAGGTTGCCAGTCTTATGAAGTTCAGTGCACAGCAGCATTAGCTTGCATGTAGCAATATTTGTATTTCAACCCCTTAATGACATGATAATGCAGAAGATCCAGTATCATTTGGAAGATAAATGCACATCTGACAAATCGTATTGGTTTGGGGCATTATTGTTTAGCTCAGGGTGTGATAGCAGGGATTTTCTCTCATAGAGAGATCTGCTTAGATCTGGAGGTCCCTAGTATGGGCATGAACGTGACTACAGAATGACACATGACTTCAGAAGTCTAAGGTGTAAGTGTAATATATAAAACAATTTGTGTTATTCCAGCCAGGAGATTTATCCCACTTCCACAGATAACAGAAACTCAGGGGCGCTGGGTTGAAGAATACAGGATTCTTTTCTTCCTCCCTCCACATATACAATGCCCTCTTTTCTCAGATTGCATCATACCCTGTACTCAGACACTGTATGGCTGCTGAGCATACAGAAAGTGCTGACTTGACACACGGACAGCCCTGTGTTGTTAGTGTTGCATAACTAACACCGCAGCTCTGCTCCAGAGCACACAGGCGTGGAGAATGCTGATGCTGAGAGGGCCTTTAGAGACTACCGAGCCTGATAGCAGCTAGCGCTAATGTTACAACTACAAAACCATGAAGCAGTTAATGCAGACTAGGGAGAAAATCAGCTGATGATTAGATTCCATTTACTAGCACCAATGTCTCTCTATGTGTCATATACGAAAAACACATTCATGAATGTGAATTTATGGTTAAGTTGTAAGGTTATTTATATTTAGATTGTTTAAAACAGAAAAGTGAATAAGGACAGTATGCATACATTACAACAGCTGACTGAAATAAAAAAAATGAACAATAAACACTAATGAACAGCTGGAATGAGCCTGTTCTTGTTTTGATTCCATTAACAGTTAATGGATGATATTTGTAATGATAATCATAATGAGTGCTGTTAAATGTGTAACAAAACCTGTGTGAACTGAAACAACAGCAGTCATGTAAATGGGTAACAGCAACTGCAGTACAGTATAGTCTATCAATTAAAAAGGCCCCATATCCTATAACCGCCTTGCATTCCCCTTGAGGTCCACTTATAATGTTTGTTTGGTTTTATGTACCAAAAAACAATCACAACTCATTTTTACATGACCATTTTCCAACCTCTCATTTACGGATGTTATGTACAGACTCATTAGGGCAGATTTACTAAAAGAAGCGCTAAGTATCAATGGTCCAGAGACAGTCTGCCCTGGTTGGGGTTATATACTAAGAACTATAACGCAAATTAACACAGGCGCAACTTTGTGGTTCACATATGACCAGTGCAATAGAAACTCCTGTTTTGCTCATGTCCTTTGTGTGTGGAAGACAGTTTCTGCCAGGTGGTCCATAATTGTTTTTTTCCTCTCTATATTTCTAGCAGTAGTATTTCCATATTTTTACATTTTATGACAAAAGTTTTACTTTTCATCTCAAATTATTTGTTTTCTAGATATACCAACCCAAGTAAAAATAATGGCTTAATATGTTACAATAATGACTTGTTTTCTCAAGGTTTTAACTTAGTACATCTATATAGTATGTGTAAAAAAGGGGTTAATTTTCTTTGAGCAAGGATTGTTTTCTGAAATAATAACTAATTACTCTGATAAAATCTTTCACAGGCGTCAAATGGTGCACAAAATCAAGTCAGTATTTACTATCAGACTCTGAAAAACAGAGTAGGTGGGTTCATTATAATAATCTCTTCCAGGTATTTTGCGCTTTGAAAGGAAAACTCCTATGAATGTACATGCAGCGAAGCAAAAGCCCAAAAGAGCAGCGGACGATGCTTTAATGCTGTTATGGCCGCTAAGGGGCCACTGCTCCTACGCAATAAATTGCAACATTCACTTTTTAACACCAAAATAGGGTCTGCAACAGCGCATAACGTTAGTAGTTCTGCCCCTCTGTGTCAGCTTCAGAAGACATTTAAAAGGTTTTCCACAAAAAAATAACAAAAATAATTCTGTCTGGCATTTGATATACAGTTCTCAGTGAAGTGTTTCGACTTCCTGTCCTTGCACCCTTCCCCACAGAGATAAAGGATCTGACACACCAAAGCCTATTTTGATCTCCTTGCCCTTGATTGACTGAGGTTGAATTAAATTGGAAATAAATGAGGTAGCTGGGAAAGGAATAGCACTTTTGATTTACTCTCAGTGTGATTTATGGGCCTGACGCTAATCTCGATGCTAATCCTGAACATTGCGGTGATGAATGTCTGACATGAGTCATTCAAAGAGCCCCATTACGAGTGCTTCTGCTGACACAAACATATGTGCGCATGAATTACTCCACTGTGAGGAAGCCTCAGAGGATTCACTACATCAGCTCAATTACCCAGTAGAATACTTTACACCTGCCAGCATTATTTCACACATGAGACAAATGGAGATTAATTCAAATAACCAAAAGTGCATTGCTTCAGAGTGTTTAATATAACCACATACTAATATCATGTGTAGAAATAACACAGTGACATGAAGAGAGTGTTGGTAACTTTGTATTGGATGTAAATTGCACATTCAGAAATACATTGAGGACCATGAAGCAGATTAAGAAATACCTTCACCTAATTATATAAACACAGGATCTATTTTAAGAGTTGCTAGAAGATGCTGTCTGTTGGAGATGTAAAGGGTTATACATTATCGTAAGGGTTATACATTATTGTACCTGTGTGAGTATATGTGTGTGTGTGTGTGTGTGTGTGTGTGTGTGTGTGTGTGTGGACATCTGTGTAATGAGACAGGTCAGTGGTCTACCTGGGCCCACATTGAGGTTCCTCATGGTGTCCTTGGCACTGACTCTGTTATTAGGAGGGTAGTCTGGCACTGGGGCTTCATAGCGTCTTTCCGGAACGCGTGGACTGGTCTTACTGGGGTATGATCTAGATTACGGAAAAGGACAAGGACAGGAGTTACTGCTGACAGATACAAGCTACAAAGTTGCTTATATGCTGTGTTTTTCCAACAGCATTCAACATCTCATAATTTATTTGCATTATTTTGAAAGAACTGCTCTGTTACACACATATTATCTAGTGCTTATCCTCCTGGGTCACGGGGTTGCTGGAGCCTATCCCAGTGGTCACTGGGGAGAAGGAAGGAAACACCTGTATACAATTTAGTATCTCCACTTCGCCTGACTGCATGTCTTTGGACAGTGGGAGCACCCGGGGGAAACCCACACAGACCGGGGAGAACATGCAAACTCCACACAGAAAGGACCCTGGTCACCCAGCTGGGGAAACCTATGCTGTATACAGATTTCCTGTTAAATTAAAATCATAAACAGATATGGTTTGTATGGCCAACCATGTTGCAACCAGAGAGCCCTTAAAATAATCTGAGGTACAGGATAGCATATTCTCCTTATACTGACTATAAAATTTTAGGCTAAATGATTCATTGGTGTAAATAGGATTAGTGTACAGCCTTCACTTATTAAGAGCTTGCAAGCTTCTCTGTTGTAGCTAATACAGCGTTTTGGCAGTAAGTACATAAACCATGTGCCAGAATTAGGCTGTACGAGTTTCTAATTTGGCTCTGTGACCTTTAAGCCAGTTCTGTCCTTCACCCAATATTTTTTCGAAAATTACATTCATCATTATTATAAGTAGGGATGTCCCGATCCGATCTCAAAGATCGTTATCAGGGCCGATCAAGGCATTTTTTCATATCGGCTTTATTGAGCATGAATCTATGCCCGATCCTTTGTTTTACGTCAGCGGTCACATGGGTGTCGTAGGAGAGCGCAATTTGTGGCAGGACGCTGCTGAAATGTCTACCGCGTGGAAATATTTTAAAGTGGAGAACGAAACCAGTCCTACAGCCATGTGTAATGTATGCAATGTGAGCATCATTTCGCGAGGCGCTAGTAACAGAGCTGATACAGCACCTAAAAAGTAAACACTCAGCAGAATACAGCGAGTTTACTCAGCTAACTCAGGCAAAGGCTGCACCAAAGCAACACACACTAAAGCAAACTTTTAAAAGAACAGAGACGTTTTCTCGAGACAGCAACATGGCCAAAAAGATTACTGAGAGAGTAATCGAGTTAATCGCTTTGGATGACCAGCCTATCGCTGTGGTAGAAAACAGGTTTTTTTTTTACGTCATTTGGAGCCACGCTACGCCCTACCTTCTCGACACTACATTCCAAACACGGCCATACTGGAGCTTTTCACCAAGGTTCGTGAGCACGTACGAGATCTTCTATCAGATGTGAGTGCTGTTAGCTTTACCACAGACATTTGGAGCTCTGATGGTTTCCCCGTCATTACTCAGCCTCACGGTGCACTGGATTGACTCGACTTTTGATGTAAAGCGTGTTGCATCTGCGATTTCCCTCACTGGCTGCTATTGCAAACAAGTTTCTCTGTGCCCCCTGTACAAGTGTAGACAGAGAGCGACAGTGAGCGACCAGTCTCAAACGTCACTGATGAGAAGAGGAACCGCGGCTGTCACCTAACACGGCAGAGATGCTGATTTTCCTCAAAAAACCCTTAACTTCAGTTTGAGGTGAGAGTCAGAGTGTAGATAACTGAATAAGAGAAAGGAAAAACTGTAGCAGCTCCAATAAAAGCACTTTAAGAACTGGCCTTCCCAGATAACAAAAAAGTCCAATGCACATTTATTATTTTGATATTCAGGTTTTACTGTAATGCTGTTAATCTAATAAGTGGAAACATATATTGTTTTTTTACATGTTCAAGTTAAGCTGCTACACCACTTAAGTGGAATTGAGATTTCTGATTTTTAGTTTTAGTATACTGTTTTTACTATAATGCTGCACTAGGTGGAATTTCGTTTTTTATTTGTCATGATTGTTGATGTTAAGCTATTACACTTTAAAGTGAAATTATAATTATATTACTCATTTTGAGTGTTATAGTTTTACTACTGCACTAAGTGGAATTTATCCAAGCTATTTATGAAGACATCTTTTAGTTTGTTTACTTGGTTATTTTGTAAAAATAATTTTAAAAAAAACATAGCTTGGATGCAGGCATTTTTTTTCTTAATGCACTGCAGAGCTATACAGTTGTGAAGCATATACATTGGATTGATTTTAATAACTAATGTACTTGAATTGTGCATTGTGCAATAGTATTATCTAGGAAAATATAAGTATCGGATCGAGACTCGATATCGGAAGATGGTCAATGTTAAATGACTCGGATCGGGATCGGGGGCAGAAAAAACTTGATCGGGACATCCCTAATTATAAGGAATAATTAAACAGGCTGCCATTGATGGCTATTTTGGCTGCCACACCCAATTTATTTCAGTCCTCATTCTACAGCACACAATCTGTGTAATTGAAAATAATACTTTATTCTCCTTCAAAAGGGACAGTGTTCATAAAATTAAATTAGTTCTTCATCATTAGCTGATACTTTATCAAATCCTCATAAGAAATGCTTCTAAATTTAAATCAGAAATTTGTCCAGTAAGCAATAAGCAGCTGGTATTTTCAAATAATATCCAACAACAAAAAATGGAATAAAGATTTTGTTCGGACTACTATGGTCAGTATGTTTAAGCATGCTTTAGCCTGTAACTCACCCTACAGGGCAATGCTGCTCGTCAATAGCATCCACTGCGCTCTCCACGGAGTTGAGCAAGGATTGAATTTGATTGGCTGATTCCTTCAACAGGAAGCGGGTCACAAATTGCTCAATGTTAGTTCCCCTTTCATACACCTGTTATAAAGAGAGAGAGAGAGAGGTAGAAGCAGAATCAGCACTTTGCAGTGGGTCTTATGTGTGCATATACAATGAGACCTTGTCTAAGCCTTTCAGCAAGCTGCACTCCACCAGAAGGGTTTTAGCCTAATGCCACATAACCAACCCTGCGACTTTGTAAATGTCGAGTGTGGCATATGGTTAAATGAGTGCGCTGTTTCTGAAGTGTGGAGGGCAAATTACAACAAAGTCAAATGAGTATGGTAATAGCAAGAAGAAAGACAGAGACATAAAAAACTAGCGAATTCAAATGACATCTCAAGGGCTGTGATTGCTTCCTTGATTACTATGATGGCTTAAAAGTGAAAGATCAGATACTAAAAGGTCATTTGGTATTGGATGTTACAGAATTGCATGAATATTGACATGATGACATTTCTACAGCTTCATAATTAAGACATCAAGTGTGAACATCATGTGAGATGCAAATGGACTTGGGAGGTTTATAGGTCCTGAGCTATTCCTTCTTATAAAGATGGCTACATTTACATGGTAAATTATAACAGGTCTTACTGTTCACATGCTTTCTGCTAGCGATGACACTGACAATCATAATGCAGCAGAATAACACTGCTATGTATTACTCCACTTGTTAGTATGGGGCATAACCAGTGGTCAAATTAAAGAATTTCAAGGCAGATGGTGGATTTTGGCCAAATTCTCTATTCTCTATAAAATGATCTACTTTCAAAAGTAAAGATGGACTAAATTCAATCCCAAGTCTGGCACGGATCCGATCACTGATACAACACAAAATTACTGAATTTCTTGGTCTTTAGAGAAACAAAGTTTTTCTGAAAACTGAAAGATGACTTTGGGGTCTTCGTGAAATAGGGAGTCCCATAAATGGTATGGTTTTTTATCCATTTTAGCAAAACCAGCAAGAGCTCCACGTTCTGGATGTTTGCACACATAAGCTATGAAAATCAGATCAATTTGGAGGTTTTTGAGACATTTGAAGTCACATTTGTGTCATTGTGTAGTCAGCATAATCACCATAGAAGGAGCTCTGGGTCCTAAGTTGTTTTTCTGTATGACAGAAATGAATGCAATTTTTGAACCTTGCTGCTGTTGCATCCTCTGGTAAACAAATATGTGTACATTTTTCAGAGTGTCACTGGATCCTCTGAATTGTGAGGTTGTTCAGCAGACAAAATATAAATAATGCTACAAACAAGCTCGCACTCCAGCACACTGAAATGATGTCACATGAAAGTAACAGCAAACCTGGAGTTCCAAATATGGGCATTATGCTGACTACAGAATGATGATACAACTTCAGAGTTCTGTAGAAATGACAGTCTAAACAGTTTCGGTTTTGGTTCAAGGAACTATTAACACTGGAAATATGTGGATTTTTTTTATTGGCCCAGAAGCGTCCACCATCCGGCCTGAAAAAATACTAAGGGAAACACACACACACACACACACACAAAAAAGGTTTTGCTCTTGAAACATGGTCCTTATAATATTTAAAAACAAAGACACATCTTCATCAACACTATCAACCATGAAACCAAATAATGAGAAATACTGCATACTGTACAGTGCCCATAAATATTGTCTCACACTCCTAATGACTCAACTTCTGATTACTGAAAGTGGGGTCAATCTTTTTCACTCTAGATCGCAATACTTCCCACAGGCAGAATATCAAATTTCAGCCCTTCAGTCATTGCCTAACAATGATGACAAAACTTGTGACATTAATATAATACTGCTAGCTTGCTGACTGCTGGACTTTGAAGCTCCTCATGGTGGCCAGAGCACAAGCCAGTCTTCATTACTGCTTGCAAATGAATACTAAATGCAAAGCAGGCATGAGGTAGAGTTCAGCTGGACTGCAGCGCTGGCTTCTCTGACACAGCTGGTGAGTTATACTGCAATGCTATGCAGACTCATGCTGACTGTGTATTAGAGAGGATTAGAGGGAAAGTTATGGAGAAGAAAAAAGATAAGAATGAAGGAGACGGCAAACGCTGCCCACCTGGCTGGACAAAAAGCCGGCGGACGGGGAGTGTGTGAGGGGTAGGTGGCTGTGCGTGTGTGTGTGTGAGAGTGAGGGTCAGTATGATTAATGCCAGCAATCTGCCGGTTCAGCAGTTCCGCACTGCGTTTTACTACCACTGAAGGATTCAAATATCATAAGCCGCACTAAAGCACTAGCTGCCAATGCAGAGCACAGATCTTTTGATGAAGACTTGATGAAGAGAGCAAAAGACTGCGAGGATTGTGCGGGAGGCAGCAAGGCTTTCCATCAATGCAACAGGCCCATAAAGTACACTCAATGCTGAGCATTAGAAATATCACTTACAGCAACCTACATCTGCAGCCAGGAGGAATGCCAAAGCATTACTGGGAGAACGTTTATTCAAGTTGTGAAGAAAACAAGAGACAACAGCTATAAAAGCAACAAGGTTGAAGTGAAGTGGTTCATTTTGATACAAAACACTTCATCATTTCCTGTCACAAGTTCATTTATGATGGGTAAAACTGAGTAAAAGCATACTTATTGTGTGTAGAGAATAGTGACGGGAAGTTTGATTCTTTTTACCGAAATTTGATTCATTGTAAACTGTTCGCTTCAATGAATCACCATAGTAGGAACTCTGGAACTAAGCTGGTTTTATGCATGATATAAACGAATGGCATTTTTGAACACTGCCGCTGTTGCATCCTCTGGTAAACCAAAATGCCCCAAACCCAATACATTTGGTCTTGTGTACATTTTTTCCCGAGTGTCATTCAATCCTCTGAATTATGAGGTTGTTTAGCAGTCAAAATACGAATAATGCTACAAACAAGTTAACACAGCTTGCGCGCCAGCACACTGGACTTTACTAGTAAATTTCAACACTATTATATACCAACATCAGCTACTCAAACTACAGCCTAAAACTGCCAAAGCCTTTAAACCACATTTGATAAAGCCTACTGATATCTGAGGGGTATTTTGGTGAGGTTATAATAATATCATTATAATGTCAATTCAATGCATAGCAGTGTTGGCTTGCATGTACGAATAGTTGTATGACCTCATAATTCAGAGGATCAGGCAATATTTAGACGAAACATATCCATATGGCATAATGTATCAGCTTTGGAATATTTTTGTTCACCACAGGACATAATATTAATGATTTTCCAAAATTTATTCCAACCAATTCATTTTCTTGTCATAGTATCACACTGGGTTTTGTGTAAATCATGAAAAATTATTATCCAAATTTTATTAGAACTATTCTGCCTATAATACTGATGTAAATATTGCAAAGGTGTGACAAAAAAGATGCAGCTTTTGAATCAGTTTGACTGATTCACTGAGAACAATCAGTTTAAAAGAACCATTTGTTAGTGAATCAGATATCTCTGGAGAAACTGCACAATAAAAACCTCCTTCACTGTTATAATATCACTGTAACACACAAACTCAAGTGGCTTATTGTTTTTATGAAACAATGACAAAATACAATATGATACCATATACCAATAAAAAAGTTAATTTATTATTAATAATAGAGGTACTCTCAGTACTGTGTACTGCCTGTGTTCTGTTTTGTATTTATTGTAAGTCTTTCGTATTTATTTATTGTATTGTATTGTCTGCACTGTGTATTTTGTATTGTCTCACACTTGTGTTCCTGTGTTGCACCATGGTCCTGGAGGAATGTTGTTTCATTTCACTGTGTACTTGTATATAGCTGAAATGACAATAAAGCTTGACTTGACTTGAGGTGCATAATGGCACTGGATTAATATCAGCAATGGCAGATAATGGCTGTATTTATTGTAGACCGGGAGAGCAGAATGTTTAGGAAATGCTGGACTGCAGTTTCATTTGTTTTACTGCATTTCTAATACTGTAAATCCTATAATAAATAGAAATCCTATAATAAATGTTGTACTGCTCTAAATCACGTAGATGCAGTCTCAATTTCTACATTTTATGTTTATGTACCAGCATTGGTAGATATATATATGTGAAATATGTGCATCGGCCCACAATTCTCATACTGTTGCATCCCTAATGAACAATAATCACACTGAACACTTCTTCCGCCAAGAAATGGAATTCAACTGATGTGCATTTGTCATTTTTATAAGTTGGTGTTTTACCTATTTTATAACTGACTGGCTGAATGAATAACCTGGTGGGTTCAAACCTGAAAGGAATGTTGATGTAGTCTCAACAAAGCCCACAGCCCATGTCGAATACAATCAAGCCTGCCACTTTACAGTAAAATGATGAGTGGACACATTTGGGTGTGTGACAAATTCAGAAATGAATTACAGAATAACAATGAGTGACAAGCTGGACTACGGTACCCAAAACCACCTGTGCCTACTGGAAAGGAAAGCTTTACGCCTCATGTCCAGGGACAGATTTATCCTTTATGAACAAAATGAACCATGGCACATGTGTGCTGATTTTGAGTGAAGAGGGGGCAGCAATATCTGAGGGGTAATTTCATAAAATGTCTTACTGTGAATAAAGCTCCGGATACATTATTGATACCACCTTAATAGCAACGGCCTAAAAATTCTTCCATTTTCAGAAGTTCGACTGCAACGACTGAATGATTATTTTCAATGAGCAGATGTTCTGTTAGCTAGATGTGCAGTTTCAATGAGAGAAATGGTGAATGCACTGCTAGATGCTGATTCTCCATTTAAAGGCACGACTTCTAGACCTTTGGCTCTAGATGCTGCTATGTTCCCAGCGTTACTGCTTTGCTGCTGAGCCAAAAAGAGAAGGCCATTAAGTGCATCCTGAGCTTTAGAAAGAACTGAGACACTCAGTAATTTAATCTGCCCACTGTATTTGTATCCCTCAGAACAATATTGGAGGTGTGGGACCCATCTAGTCTTTCCCTTCATAATACAGAAAATAAAACAAACATGCTTTTAAGTAGCTATTAATGGCAGACAGGCAAACAAATGGGGCTTCAGCCCGGCACCAGAGCACTCTGAGGAAATGTGACAGAGGATCAGATTTTTTAGCATTCAAAGCAACATGGAAACTAGAAAACTTGCATATCAGGCATTTGAAACATAAATGCAAGTAAGGCAAAACTGAAATAACTTCATATTCTAAATTACATTGAGACTATATTTAGTATTGCACAGGGAATATAAAATTTGCCAGAGTTCTGCACAAGCCTCTTCAAAAGCAACTTCTGCATATCATCAAATGTTGTTGCTAAGTAACATATTGACTCCTGTTGCTAGGATACGATTAATTGGTTCATGTCTGAACAGCAATGTGGCGTCTACGACCCAGAGAGTTTGTACCCTAAAATAGATGAAACAACACAGATATGCCAGCACATCTATTTAAAACAACTTCCCACCTCTGTTTGTTCAATTCAGCAGTTCAATAAACTTCAATGTATGCTGTGTCCTGATATTGTGCAATAAGTGTGCACCTGCACTTTCGCCTTGAACTTCGGCGGAACTGAGTTTATAAGGAAGATTTTCATCTCAGCAGAAGGAATTAGCTCTGCAGCATTTAAATAGACTATACTTACTGATATGGACTTCAAAAAACAGACTACAAGCCACTGTCTGCCCTCATATTTGTACTTTTGGCTTCCCTTGTCGTCCAAGCGATAATTGATGGGTAAATGGTTCTTTTACGACAGCCAAAAGGGCAAGAAGGGTGAGAGCAAGGCAAAATAGAGACATCTTTTAATTACTGAGTACAACAGAGGGAAAGAAAAGGTGGTGTCTGAACACAGCCCAGTTAGACAAAGCTTCCGAGAAATTGAGGAAAGAGATTCAATCTCAATCGCATTAGGCTGCCTGAAAGCAGGAGTCATGGCATAATGTGGTTATTCAGCCAGGAATACATCCATTCATGTGGGGATCCAAGCTGCTGAGACTTTACAAGGCTGGGATTAAATCTAGAGCCAGCAGAAAATGAAGGCCAGAGAAGATGGGCTTTGGTTTTGTGAGAGAAAGAGATTACTGTGTTGTTTCTATTGTGTGTATATGTGTGAAAGCTTTATGCTGTTTTTTTTGTCTCCATGTACTGTGAGTGCGTGTTAGCACTTGGCACCCGTGTAAATTTGTGCTGGAGGTCGGCCTAACCTTGGTGTCGTTTCAGAGGGAGTTTCTCGGTTTTGGATCAAGACGCTTTTGAGAAGCTTTCATGTGTTACCTCTGATGCGTTTTCACATCTTTCTTGGACAAGACATTTCACACAGTGTCCAACGGCACTCTTTGTCCTGATAAGTTTTGATAAGACACTAAGGCTGTGAAAAGCCTGAGACTGAATACTGTTGCAATAAAGGATAAGAAAAACTTCATGATCATTTTAAAAAGACCTTCCATGGATGTAGAAATGCATTCTTACATTACTTTATGTTAGACTAATTGGCAACACTTTATATGAACCCTGCTACATAACTGTGATGTAACTTATAACCATGCCATAAACATGTCATGGCATATGTCATATGCTTGTCATGACAGATTATGTCCAGCAGGGACAGCTGATATATGGGCTAGAGGAGCCAAAAGGCATCAAAATAATGTTTTCAGCATTTAATAAATGACAATAAGCTGATAATTCTGGATGTCTGTTAACCCAAATACAACAGCACCACCAAAAAGCTGCAAGAAAAATATGACTTGGCTAAGATTTAGATCCACACAACCGATCTATGATTCCATGTCAAATGTGCTGTGACATATTACACACAGTGATAAGACCCCAAGATTTATTATCCCTCTGGGCTAATTTTGGGCTAACACCTAGTTCTGCCTTCCTGCAGTCAGCACAGATCACTAATATGAAGGCGTGTTATCATTCTGTTTTTGGCATCATGCCCATATTAGGAACTGTGGGTCTAAGCTGGATTTCTGTAAGGCAAAAATAAATGGGATTTTTCAAAATTTGCTGCTATCATGCTCTGTGGTTAACAAAATGGTTTGCTATGTTTTTCTTCAGAATTAGAATCAAGTTATATTGGCCAGGTATGCTTACACATACAAGGCACTTGGTTTTGGTTACAGGAACTCACAGTGCACAGTATCAGACAAACGTTTACATGTAGTAAATAAAATAAAATTAAATTAAATAAAACATGCATTCCTACCATCTCTTACTCATACATACACACAGTCATACCTGTAAACCTTACATTGTGTGAAGTATGTGTCTTAAGTTAAAGTGCTGAGTGCAGCAGCAGTTAAAAGGTGTATAGTGGCAAATAAAGGGATAAGTGAGGTAAGATAAGGCAGGTAACTGAGCTGCTAGAGGAAACACTGGTCTGTGACGGTAGTTTCAGAGGAGGGAATGTTGAGTGTGATACTATATACTGGTATATTTAGAAGTGCAGTTTAGAAGCTGGTATATTGTTTATGTGTAATATTTACACATAAACAATAATTCCACTGTTGTTTTCTGACCATGAGATAAGTAAGTATTTACATCCTATTTTCTCAACTTATTTACAAAAAAATTGATTTGGCTGCACACGTAAAGCTTGATCATTCAACCCTGTTACCAGAACTATTGTGAGAAAAAAAAAATTAATGCAAACTATATGGTTATTAGTAGTTAGCATGCACTCAAGGGTTCATCAAGGGTTCTTTAGTAACTAAAATGGTTCTGTATAGAACTATGAACACCTGCATGATTAAGGGTTCTTCAGATTGATGGAGAACATGCTGTAGATGGATCTATATAGAATCTTTTGGAAAGTGTTCTATATAGCACCAAAAAGGGTTCTGCTATTGTTATGATACGAGCTTGTAACAATAGAAGAACTCTTCTTGGTGTGTGACAGCATGAAAAATCAATTGTCCATGCTTTGATTGCTTTATACACATAACCCAAAACTCTTGAAAACAAAGGTGCTGAAAAGTGGTCCTTGGAGCGATGCTACTGAAGAATCACTTCTGGTTCCTTACAGAACCTTTCAATGTTTTTCCCAACTGAAACTATACTGAAGGCTTATTCAGGAAAGCATCACTCTAAATATCCCTAAGCATGCCATGCTTCACTCATAAAAATAATGCATAAAAGGGGTTCTTCAGAGCAACACTGCAGAAGGCCCACTTTTGATTCCTTAAAAACATTCAATACATGGTTCTTTGGAGAACTTTTTTCGTAAATGAGATGTGCGAGTGAAAGAACATTTGCAAATTATGCAAAGGTTCAGGGAAAAATCTTTGAATTGGTATGGAACCTTTACCATTTATTTTAACCTTTTAAAGGTTCTTCTGACTCACAAATCTATTTTTGACTTTTCTATTATGTCTAAGGCTGATCATCTTTGTTCCAGTACCTGAAGTCCACGCAGTTGTGATGAGTTTTGAGGGCAGCAGATGGTGGAACTAAAAAGAAGGAAAAGAAACCAAACCAGAAGGATTACAATCTGCTGCTTTTTCCAGTAGACCTGCTGATCTCTCAGAGAGACTCATATTCCAGAGATGTTTAATCAGCACACTGAGTGCTGCCCACTGCTGTCCTCTATCAAACTGTCCCTGTGCTGTTATTGTCCTTCTCACTCTTGATCAGTGAAGATGCCTATCATGTGTGCACAAAAGAGAGGGTTTACTCAGGTGTGGAACGAGAGCACTCCTCCTTCAGCATGTTAAAGCCAGGCTCATGGCTTTTCTCACTGTGTAAACAAGAACACGCACTGCTGTTTCTCATCTTACAACTGTCATAACCAAACCTTCTATCTCTGTAATGGCAGAAAACAAACACCTTCTTAACTGTAATGTCTAATTAATTTAGAACCAGTTCTATTATTTCATTCTTCACAAAATATTCACACAGTGTAAAGGGTAGAAGATGCTGATGTTTAAATGGTTTAACCAAAAAAAGACGGGATGGGGTTTACCCAATTTTCTCCCCAATTTAGTCATCTCCAATTCCACCCACTAGTTAGAACTCCCCAGTCACATGATACTACCAATGCTAGGAGGGTGAAGGCTTGCCCAGGCTTCCTCCGAGGACCTGTGAAGCCAGCCACCGCATCTTTTTGACTGCTGCTCATGTTTTAATATGACGTTTTGATATGATATTTTTAGGTAGTTGGCTGACTCACCTTCCTCATTTTCATCTCTATATTCAACAACTTTTTCCATACACTTACATGGCAGGTTTCTTCAAACTGCTATTTTCGAATTTTCAGGTTAAAACCAAACTTGCTGTGGATGTTCTGTACACTGAAACAAAGTTTTCTTCTGCTAATCATACAGCTACCTCTTTTTTTCCATCCCTTGCTTTTCAGCCCACTGATGTCAACTCATATCTCAATGCTTTCTTGCTTGCACCATTTACTAGCTAGAACCACCAAAGTCGGCATACGTTCTATATTTTAAAACGTCTAAAGTTATACTATGTCATAAGTGTGCATCTTTTGGCTTTATGCCACTGTATTTTTATCCTTTTTTTCATCTCAATTTTCATACAGAAGTTCATTAATTTTGATATTTTCCATGCTCCAAGCCAGAGATATTACACTTGGTATAAAAGCTCTACTGCTAACCCAAAGCATACAAATGCATTTCATTTTATTCTCATCTTATTTAGCCCTTCCTTCCTTCCTTCCTTCCTTCCTTCCTCCTTCCTCCCTCCCTCCCTCCCTCCCTTCCTTCCTTCCTTCCTTCCTTCCTTCCTCCCCTCCACCCTCCCTCCCTCCCTTCTTCCTTCTGTTCTCCCACAGACACTTTCTCATATTTAGGGCATTTTCAAGCGAATACTTCAAACTTAGAAAGTCTCAACTGGCCACAGCATTGATTTTCATAACTACTAATCCTGCTATTCTTTCTTTCATCCCTCCATCCGTTCATAGCAATACACTGGAATTAATATACATTACGTTTTTGATCTACAACTACCAAACCTTGTAGAAAGATTGAAGCATTGACCCATGTACAAGACTGCATTTCATATTGACCCCAAGTCTATCTAAACCTGATTTCCTTTCTTTCAGTGGGTCTAAGCTGATTCTCTAAGGAAGAAATGAATGCTGTTTTTGAAAATCACTGCTATCACACCATGTGGTAAACAAAGCTGCTCAAGCTGTTGGTTACTATTGCCAAAGTACCCTAAATAGCAGGTTTGACAAAGGTTGCTGGTTTGTGTGGATTATTTTGGTGAAGTTGCCAGTGTTGTGTCAGTTCAGTGCACAGCAGTGTTAGCTTGCATGTAGCAATATTCATATTTTGACTTCTTAAAAAACTTGTAATTCAGAGGACCCAGAGACAATTAGAGGAAAACTGTGCATCTGACAAAGCAAGTTTTTTGGTTTGGAACAGAGCTCAATAGCAGTGATTTTAGAAAATGCTATTCACTTCTTCCATACACAAATCAGCTTAGACCAGGAGTTTATTATATGGGCATGACACCGACTACAGGGTAATGACACGACTTCAGAAATTGATTCAGGTATTCATACATCATGTCAGAGGGAAAATTTTACGAACAGGGCTGTAAAGTATGACAGTTTTGCTTGCATTGGTGATGTATGTATGAATGTTACTTTGCTACTACATAACACAATGTGAGTGCTAATTTAAGAGCATCATTGAAAAGTCTGAAGTAGTGTGGCTGTATCTCTAGCTGATATTAAGTAGGACCAGAAATTATGAAAACACAATTCTCTGTTCTTAATATTACCTCAAAAACTAACAGTGGCTCATCATCCACCGAGGAGAAAAGTGTTAGCATTAGCTCATTAGCTCATCTGAAGGGGCTGCTTCTGTCCTTCAAGCCTTCCATATCCAACACGAAAACCTAGTGGTTAAAACTTTTTCTCTGGTGTTTTTGAATAATGAAAAAGGTGTAAGTGTACTCCTCCATGTGCAGCTATTTTTGTTAAACTGCTAGCAAAAAGTAAGAACACAGGCCCTGTTAATAGTTAATAAGTTAATAATGCTACTTCAACATTATTTAAGCAATATTAAAGAGCCCTGTTATGCACTGGTTTACTTATTTATGTGCTCTTCATTCTTATTTATTCACTTATTATGAGTAAGAAATTCAATTGGCCTGCACAAGATTATATTCACAAAATCCCCCCGCCCCCTTGCCCATGATTAACAGCAAGGATTTGTTAGCTAAACAGTTGTAATGAACTTCAAAATACATTTTTCACGCTGGGTAAAGAAGGTAAACTTACAAAGGACTCATGGGAAAAAGAAGATCAAACTGAGAAAAATAATAAATACTCACTAGCAATTAAGGATAATAGTTACTGTTTTAATTATCTTATTAAAGTTATTGCTGATATGTTCAACAATATCTTAAATGATTAAGGAAGTTACTGTCTCCTCAGTAGTGATGCGAAACCTATATATATATAATAACACTAGAGAGAATCTGAATTCACACCACAAAGGCAGTAGGAGGCATCTCAGAACAATGCCATGCCTGAGTCAAAGCCACCATCACTTAACAAGAAGTGCCCTAATTATAATCGCCTCTTGCCACGTTTTCCAGGCAATTTTAATCAAGCAGGATGAGCTGGTGAAATTACCATCATAAAGGCAGGGGATCCTGTAACACTGATAATGCTTTTGTTTAAACAGTGAGAGAATGCGGGACGACAAATCTGCCTCGCCGCAGGAGCTTTTTGTAGCCGCCTTGTTAGAAACATTGCACACGGAATTGGCAGATGCAGTCATCACCACAGTTCACTACAGCTCACCTCCTCTAGGCAGGTCAGTGAAAAGGCACATTTTTTTTGTGGGTTCAAAACAAACTGACCCTCACAAATGCACTTACTTTGCTGTTTAACTGAATGAATGGATGAACTGAGAGAAAACACATTTCAAATTCATGCAGAGGCCTAAAACAACAGCCTAAATTCAATTTTCTAGACCAGAGGCCTAAAGGTGGCAACCTTTTGTATTCTAATATATTGAAAAAACAGAAACAGGGTGATTGTAACTGATAAATACATGCTATTTTAGGCATCTTCCCAACACTCTGAACCAGTTTCGGAATTACACAGGGCTTGCCAAAAGTGTCTTTTTTAATTGCTACATTTAGTCTTACAGCAGAACTGGGTAAACTACAACATGAGCACAATAATGACCATAGATTTCAGGTGCTTAATGAAAAACAGTCTTTGTTTAGTCAAGAGCCTTAGTCGTCCACATACTTCTCCAGTCACTGCAATGGGGCATAACAGATGAATCTGGGCTGCATTCATTCATAACTGACACAGATTTAGAGGAAGACAAATGATCAGTGAGAAGCAAAGAGGAAGCACTTTTAGCCATGATAGGCATAAGTGAGTTCATGCTGGACCATCCTCTTCTCAGTGAAGATGCCACTTTATAAAGGCAGTTCATTTTGCAGGCAACTCTCTATGGATGAAGCTCTCCTTAAGCGAACAGCTTTCAGTGGCATCTCTTCATAGAGGCTTCTTTCCATCTATAAAGAGCACTGTTCTTTAATTAAGGCAGCTATCCATGGTGGAAGCTCTCGAAGGAGGCATATTACTATGGTCACAGCTCTTGGAGGGAGTGTTTGACACAGTTGTTTTAGGGGTGGCTCTCTATGGAGAAAACTTTCCACTGAGGCAGCTGTCTATGAAGGCATGTTTCTCTACATGGCTTTGGCCTACAGCAAGCTACAGGCGGGCTGACTACCATCTGGGAGTTGGGTTTCGGGCGGTAACCAATGGACTGCAGGAGATCTAAAGAGCTGCTTGTAGTGCCATATTTTTGCAAAACCAGTTTTGTTTTCATTTTATCACACATACTGTTCACTCGGAGATTCACTGTTTTCAATAATATAAAACCAATTTTATTGCAGATGTGTGTACAAAATGATTGTAATATGACCCTAATATTCTATAGGTTTCAAACCGCATGTAGGAAGGTGTAAAAATTAAGACATTTTTGGTGATGAAGGAAGCTGTAGATGTTCCATAATTAATTGTGAACTCTGTAAAGAATTAAGAATGAACTCAATAAAATTAATATCCAGAATGCCTTAGAATCAAAAAGACGTGACCAAATCTTGCTGATCAGATAGCTATTCAGAGTAATTTCACAAGAAATTACTATAAATAGATACTTTTGTTTCGTGTTTAGTTTCTAACATTTCAGTCTACACAGTATATATTATTACTGAATAAACTTTGTTAATTTCACAAGTGACTGAATGGTAGTGTACATGATGGAACGATGCCGATGGATGAATGAACAAAATAAATGCAACCAAGTGGCCCCAAAATGCTTTGGTGCCTATCCATCAGTGGCTGCAATACTTATGCAACAGTAACTATGTGTCTTTGTAGCACAAGTTTTGATTTAACAGACATTAATGAAATATTTACTGCTTTCTTCTCTCACCAGAAGCCCAGTCTCGGCCAAAGACCAACTCAGGAGGTGACAGAACGATTAGAAAATGAATATTTTACCTGGAATGCCTCTTTAATAATAGAATTTCTACAAGAGCTCAGGTGCAACCAACCACCTTCCAAATAAACCAAGAAACTAATTAGCGCCCACCTGAGCTCTGTTAAAGTAATTCTGAATCTTTAAGAAGACATCTGTAATAATACTGGAAAGCTCAGATGGAGAGATGAGCTTCAAAGGTGTCAAAGATAAATTGGAATACTGCCAGGAATCTTAGGAAGACATATGCTGCTTTCCAACCAACACCCTGCTTAGAAGAGATCTAAAATGGAGGAGAATCATACAAGGAGACGGAAAACTCTTTTACAATGCCCAGATTATCCAGCTAACACTTTTTTTTCAATTTTACATATATACTGTAACACAGCAGCCTTACCTTTGATAGAGTGTATGCAGATGGAACCCTCTTTACCCTTCATTGATTGCTGGTCACTCAAACACTTTGGTAGTATTGTTCCCCTCACACTAAATACAAATGCATGCAAAGATTCCAACTGCAGGCTCAATTCACTTACTAACAAACTAAAGGGCAGCGCTTCTTTGTATGTCAATCCATTAAGGCATGTCAGGTGTTCATGAATATGCAGAAACAACAACACAATTATTTGTTGAATTCTTTATACAATGACAGATGGAACTACAGCATGTCAACATTAAAGCCAAATCCAGCTCCAAATGGTATTTAAAGCCATTCTGGTGTTACGCTATGCCGGACATCCAGTCCTGTTTGAGTGACTGGACAGTAAGAAGGGCAGTATTCTGAAAGCAATTAAAGACCATACGGCAGCTTGGGATATGGAGTCAGGCTCATTAGTGCCAAGGATAGCTCATCCACTGTACACCGCTATGGCAACATGCAGCTTCAGAATTCCAGGCTTGCCTCTGCATCCATATTCATGAGCAGAGAAAGACCAGGGGAGAACGTGATAGCGTTGGAGAGGAAAGGGGAAAAGGGGAGGGATAATAATGCATCTGCTTATTGTTTACAGAGTCCCATTGATTTAATCCCCAACATTAGTTTCAGAATTTGGAACAGATTGGATAATAGCTGAACAGTATTTGTCTACTGTATGTGATCGGAAAGCTGTAAAATGTAACAGAAGACGAGCCTGTAAGTAAGTAAATAAACAAACATCTTATGTTCAGTTTAAAAGAGCTGTAAGCTAGCTACATAACACAACTGCAACATAACGTTCCAGTGACGGAACTTAAAATGGTTTTAGCATAGCTTGATGTAACCTTCTGTTCTTGTCACATTATCTAACCATTTATTGTATGATGATATTTTACAGTAATATTAGGAATCTCTATTGAACCACAGAAAAATATTGTTAGTCAATGTGAGCAGGAAATCATGTATTTTGCTTCCATATTGTGACGTATTAATGAGTAAAATATATCAGGGAGGGTCTCTGAGCTAGGTGAGTGTTTTGCTTGATGATATGTGGGGGTGGTGAAACATATCATTGGTTAATATTATTTTTCCACATCTGCTGGTGCACAGTGACCTAATCAAAACTCCAAAGACATTTTAGAGGAGGGCAGAAGTCACTATACTTTGATCAAAGATTACAGAAAATCAAGAATTTTGTCTTTTTAATTTATGCAGTCTCATGAATCACATAATAAAAATGGTTGTTTTACAAACTGTGCCTTTAAGACTGATATATGTAAAGTCAAAAAGTCAAAACGGGCTGTTTTTGGAGGTCTTGGAGTACCACTGCCCTGAACATTTTAGAGTTTCCCTGCTCTCAACACATCTGATGCATTTCATGAACTATTTGACAAGCCCTCCCTGAGGTGAACTATGTGTGTTAAAGCAACATTCAGGGCAGTGGGACCAGGATTGAGATGCAGTGTGATGATTTCATCTCCTCAAGAAGAATCACTGTACTACCATGAATATCACGGACTGGTTCAGTGGTCAGGTTGTGCAGGTCAGGTGTGGCAGTTCTTGCACTTGTTAAGGTTGCTCAAGAGGCTCCGATCAGGGTACCACGTTTGAAGCATAACACAATTAGCTCAAGTCTGGTGTCTATGGGAGCCACTGTAATGTCATACTGGTGTGGCCTTGCAAGCTTGTGATGTTTTTTTGCTTGGTTTTCATTGCTTTCTGATATCACTACCTTCTAACTGACTACACATGTTTTTGGGATGCAAATGGATTAATTAGCCTGATATTTTACCACTTATCATTCATTCTAAAATGTAAAAACACCCCTCTCTTATACAGTAATTGACCATTAATAAATGAGACCAAGTAAATCTACAACTACCTGCAGATTGGCGTGCCTAAAATGAAAACCTGAAATGAAACCTTTCTGCATGTAACATGACATTCTTTTTCAGTCCAGTACATTTTCCATCCCCACTCAACTCTTTTCCCGCTCGGTGCTCATACGAGAGAAAACTTGAAAACTTGAAAGTTTATCCTCTTAAGAAAGTTAAGATAATATACTACATATTTTGAACAAAATTCGAATGAAGAAAAATTATGTCTATAATCATGTTGTGTAACAACTTACAATAACACTAGAGCTGAACTATACTATAACAATACTACTGAGTAGCTAAACAGTTACTTATAGTAACTACCAGGTATGTACAGCAGTACTTACTCAGAATTTAACAGTGAATATGTGGTACTTACATGTAATACTTGGGGCATACTTTACAAGCTCAATGTGTAACTACACAGTAATGAATGTGAGAAATACCAGGTATATTTTAGTGGTAAATACTACAAATTGTACCAGCAAATACATGCGTACCTGATAGAAAAGAGTAGGTCATTTCTTAAATTAGTTACTGTGTACTTACATATTTGAATTTGCAGTTGTTTTGGTAGTTTAATTAGTTTAAGTTACAACATACATAAAAAATATGTACCATAAATGTATTTACCTATTTACCATAAATGTATATACTTATATACCTTGTAGTTTTCATATACGCTATTGTATACATGCAAAGTATACTAGGAAATGACATATGAAAAGTGGTCCCAAAAAACAAACACACCAAAAAAAAAACCTCACATTATGATTAGAGCTCTATAGAATCAAGACATTTTTAACACATACAGTATCAAAAATCGCACTGTTACCCCAATAAAAAAATATAAGAATACGGATCCACATACATAACCTAATTTAGCACATTTTTCTGCTCCTTGGTGGTCCACAGAGCCATTGTGAGAATTTGATAATGGTAAGCTGCTGCATACACACACGCGCACACACACACACACACTCATAAACACACACGCAATTATCAAGATTACAACCCCTTCTCCTGCCTGATTATATTTCTCAGTGGTCCATACTGTGTCAACAGCCACGTTCAAATGGAACCCTCCCCACTAACCCTATTATTGGCAACAAAATTCAAACAAGCCCCAATTAGGTCAGCACACAGCAGAGCACGAATGTGAAGCGCCACACTAGGTGAGTGTCCCTGCTTATTACAGCAGATACATCTCCTGCAAAGAGCACGCTGCTCTAGGGCTTCCTCACCTCCTCACCCTATGAACCACCATCTTCACCCTCCAGTTCATTAATTACTTATCAGTCTTTCTCAACTAAATTACCCAGCGTTCAGTGCAGGCGCAAATGCAGTTTGACAGCCCATTCGTTCATACTGCAGGACCACTATTAAGAAACTGACTTTAATGTGAAAACACACTTTAATGAAAATAGAGAGCCGCAGACAAACCACTTTGGTACTTTCTAAATGGAGGTCATATATGATTCTTCACAAATAGCCTGACTCTGCTACAACATGCGGTTACCAGGGAAACAAGGTAACCGAGGGGACAAGGCGCTACCAGATGCGAAGTAAACAGCAATGACAGTTCAGTGCAGGGCAGCTGTAATAGGAAAGGCTGGACCTACACCACTTTGCAGGATGGCAATGAAACAGGGAAAGTGTTTCAACCAAACGCAGGAAAGCAGGTTTCAGTCTTCTATTTCAGGGCCATAATTTGCACTCAGTAAGACTGCGTGATCAATAAGCTTTAAAAAGCAGCTGTGGGTTAACATATCCCCAAAAGCATTAAAATGCATCTGAACCTCTATAGATTGTATCTTAGTAGTAGTTTCCTCTCTTTGCTTCCTCACATTGCCCACCCACAGATTCCTCATGATACTAAGGCGTTTCCTACCACTGTCAGCATTGGCTTTGTGATAATGTTTGAGCCAAATAATGCACAAACATAGCCATAAAGAAGTGGCTTACTGTGAATCTCCCTCATTCAGGTCTCATTTACTATGCAGCCTAGAACTATCTATACACTTCTGTTATTATACTTATATATTAGGGCTACACAATGAAAAATATTTTTACTGTTATCACGATAAACACATATTTAAGGACTGCAATGACAGAACAGATCACAGAACATCGCATTAGAAGCAATGAATGCTTTCCTGTTCTCTTGAACTATGTTCTCCCATATTTACAATGAATAACTCAACTCTTCGGCTAAACACAATTACAAACTATTCATGTGCACAGCTCAAAAAATCCTGAACTACTAACCTTAAAAATAGTTTAAACATCACGATTATTCTCACTCCCAGAACTGTGTGAAGCAGTGTGAAGCTGTAATTGCTACTGTCACAACAAACTGGATCACCCTAAAGAGCCTTTTAAGGAATTAAATATATATTTATTCGTTTTTGCATAGAAAATGCTGTTCAGGGAATGCTGACTGTTTTTCTAACAGCCTTACAGTGCACCAAAATGTGCTTGCAATTCTGATGTAAGCAGCCAATAGTATTTTATGAGTATTTTATTATTATTATAATTTACTTTGCACAAAAGTGAATTCTGTAATTTTCCATTTGTGCTATTTGCATAAAGGAAAGTTTAGATTTCTGTTTGCACAGATAAAAAAGTTCTTGCTGCACATCAAATCTGAAGCACACTATCAGAATCATCATTTATCATCATCATTAACCGCTTAGTCCAGATAGGGTCGCGGTAGCAGTTGGGAGAGCGGAGAATCTCAGACAACCCAGTCCCCCGCAACTTCCTCCAGCTCATTCCTGGGGACCCCAAGTTGTTGGAGATATAATCCCTCCAGCGGGTCCTAGGACGACCCCAGGGTCTGGTCCCAGTAGGCCGTGTCTGGTACACCCCCACTGGGAGGCCTCCAGGGGGCATCTGGATCAGATGCCTGAACCACCTCAGCTGGCTCCTCTCAATGCGGAGGAGTAGCGGCTCTACTCCGAGCTCCTCCCGGATGAATCATCATCATCGCTTCTCATAACATATATCAAAAGGAACTTCAGGACTTCTAGACCAGGGGTTTTGTAACCAGTCCTCAGGGACCCCCAGATGTCCTCACTGTGCTTTATCGCAGGGTTTTAAGGGATGTCTGGGGGTCCCTGAAGACCGGTTTGAGAACACTGTACAATTGCATGTATTATGAAAAAGTCTTTTTAATTTTATCCTTTAAATGTGGCACTACTGGTTGCTGTTGAATTATTTAACCTTAGAAAACTAAATATTGTGAAATATTGTAAAACTTGGTGTATCATTAAAGTGTATTATGACACTATATGTTTGTCATATTGCCTAGCCTTCCTGTAATCCCACTTGTTAGATAACAAACTCTACCAAAAATGTACCAACAAGCTCACACTCTACAGCTGAGGATCGTCCACTGTTACAGTGGAGCTCACATTCCTACCAAACTGTTTGGGCTCATGGAGCTCATCTCAGTCCAGTGTGACAGACCACCCTGGGATTACAGTGTATCAGGGCTGACAGGTAGCATTGCCTCAGGGCCTCTGGGACCAGGTCCAATGCCACCTACCACATCACTCCATCTAATCCTGTCAATCTCCACAGATACAGAGAAGACAACACGTAAACAAGTTGGAAATAAGAACTGACCCGCACCTGACCCCTCCTGGAGCCACTTCCTGCCATGTGGTAGGCTCGTAAATATGGCATCAAACAGAGGAGACTTTCAGATTCAGCCTGTTCAAACAATACCAAGCGGCAACCCAGCCCTCTACTGACTTTGTGCAGCTCAGCGGCACCTGCTATGGCCTCTTTATTTCTGGTTTCAATGCTCTTTGTGAAGTCTTTTATAATAAACTACAGATATAGCAAAGTCACTGTGAATACAGGAAAGATGGAGCTATAGTCTCACAGTCTGTGCTCGAGAGGAGATAAAGGGAGAGAAAATGAGAGAGTAAAAGGGAGGAGAGAAGAGAAAAGCAGATGAGATGAGCGAAAAAGAGAAGAGAGTACATAAAAGTGTTGAAGAGAAAAGTATGGTAGAGAAAAGGAGAAGAGAGAAAAGTAAAGGAGAGAAAATGAAAAGAAGCGGGGTGAAAAGGAGAAACTAAGAGAAGAGAAGAGAAGAGAAGAGAAGAGAAGATGGAAAGTGAGTATGAAAGATTTGTAAAACTTTAGAAGGTCGCTTTATGTTGTGAAAAGCACCTTAACCACTGAATACAGAAAATGAAGGAAACACATTGCGTAATTTTCTCTGTTTGAAGTCTTAACAAGGTGCATGGTGTGTAAATGCATGAGCCAGCTCCAGACGGCTAAGCTAAGGAAAAGCTCATGAGAGGAGCTCATTAAAATGTGTGTATTGGACAGACAGGAGGAAGATGAGACATGGTTAAAAAATTCTTTTCTCACACCCCCTCCCCATTATACATTAGCCACTTCCACCTTCTAAAGGGCCAATTAAAAATACATGTTCTAGAAATCCTCAGACTTTGCAATTAACAAAACAGCTTTGGTGATGAGTCTTGTGTCTGAGGGAAAATTACTACTCTATTTCTTAGCATTATGCAACACAGATTCTTCACTGCAAAAGTTTTATTACTGATAGTCCTATTTGTAGACACTTACACACTTCAGTACCATCTAGAGAGTGTCTTTAGTGGATGAGTGAACATCTCATCCCATTTTAGAGAAACAGATATTCTACTGACACTACTGACATCACTCTTGGTATATATATCCACAGAAATGAAAGAGACTTAAATTTTGATTCAACTTCTCACATCCCTTCTTAATAAAGATAAAGCATAACCACAACTTATTAAGGTGTGGGCACTGCCATGACTTAATAATGCGTAGGAACAAGATAATTAAGTTATGATAATTAAGATGTTCCCACGCGATCCTTAGTTGTGGCCGCATGTATTTATTAAGAAGGGATGTCCTCAGTGGGGCTCCGCAGAACACAACCACTTTATTTTTGTACACAGTAAGGGAAGAAAAAGACTTTGTATATGCACAAAATAGGATTCTCACTAAGAATTTTGAAATATTGTGTAGAAACTGCTAAAATAGACATATATACCCTTCAAAGCTAAAAACAATAGTAGCATTTGTAGCAGCATTTTCATAGACAACAGTATTATACAGTGACAGAAACCATATAACCAAGTGTACTTGAGATTCTTTAACAACTCCATTTGAAACACCATTGGAATCAACTGTATGACGACTTAGTTATGTAGCTTTGCACAGTGCTAATTGGTGGCATATAAACTTTCATTACTTGTTAGCTATTAACATTAGCCCCACAGTTTCAGAGCAGAACTATAGAGGAAACCTTTAGACAACAAACATGTATTGGTTGATGTACTACACTCAAAACAAACCCACTATGTTCACAAATACCCTTTTGCAACTGACTGTTTGCCAAATATAATTTACATGCTTCACTAAGAACTACGTCCTCCATTGAAAGAAAGGGGAGAAGTGGTTCTTTGCATGGTGAAATGGTTCTTCAGATTGATGGAGAGTGTGTTGTATTTGATTCTATATAGAACCTTTTTAAACATGATTCCATATAGCACCAAAAAAGTGTTCAAAAAGCTTGATATTGTAACAATAGCAGAACCCTTTATGGGTGCTACAGAGTCATTTCCAAAAAGGTTCTACATAGAACCATATACACATGCGCAATCAATCCAAAGAACCATTTCACTATGCACAGAACCAATTACGCTTGAAATGGTTCTATATAGAACTCATGGTTCTAAACAGAACCACTGTTTTTTACCAAAGAACCCCGGAAGAACCATCTTTTTAAGTGTGTACTTTTATTAGCTTTCCTAGCTAATATATTACTGTTAGTGACAGTTAGTTACAGACAAAGAGGGGCAAGTCCTACAGAACAGCCCCTCTACAACTAATATGTCTCAAAAATTAACTGAAGAAGAAAAAAGAAAGACACTGCCTGACTTTGTTGATCTTTAAACATCCTGCAAGAGACTTTGGACTGGATTCAGAAGGCCTGTTAGCTACTGGGAGGACAGCCAGTACGGTTTGCTGCTCTGCACTGTGTGGAGGCCTCTTTTTTCTCAGTGTAAGGGCAGCACAGAGTACACGACATCATGATAAATCGTACCTATGCTGTTGTCTTTACTTGTTGAAAACGCTACTGCTCCTCCGAAGCTGTCAGCTGCGACTCTAAGGCGAGGCTTTGGATGCTCTGTCTTCACTGCCTCTGAGGCTAACGATGCTAGCCTAAACTTGAGGGAGATAAGGGACCCCTGACAGCGCGAGCTCGAGTTTTTTTCCGCTCTTTGTCTCGTTCAGCTGCTCTAATCTTACTCTTTCGCTCTCCTGCTCAGATATGTGGAGATGGACGAACAGAGCCTTCCTCCGCTCTGACACCATGGCACGCTCTTATTGAGCTCATTTGTTCAGCGGGTTGTCAGATATAGCAGCTGCTAATGAGAGACTCGAAGAGCACAGAGATCCAGCTCCTCTCAGAAGAGCAGAGCCTCACAGCCGGAGCGGCTCTCTGCTACAGCCGCGCAGAGGACACTGCCGCAAACGGACTGTGTGGATAATTGACCAGAAGTAGGTAGAGTAGCCTGAAAACCACACTCAAGTCAAAGTCTTAGCACTTCAGTGGAATAACGGCTCAAGCAGGAGTGAAATTAACTACCAAGAAGCAACTTGAATATAAGTACCAGGTTAAAAAAAAGACCTTTGACCTCTCAGTACAGCATCTTTCTGCACAGGAAATGAAAGCTCTATTCTTCTCTTATTTAGATACTTTTAGTCTGAAATAAAATGGAAAAAGCTTTCGAGAGCGACTAAAAACAATAAAGCCGAATTAAACTAAGCTCAAAAGGAATCAGGCACTAAATGTGAATGCCTATCCTTTGAGTGTCCACCCTTTGCCTTTACAGCTTGTTTTCAGTTTTTCAAAGATATCTACAAGGATATTTTTCCACACCTCCAAAGTTCAGTCTTAGAAGGTGGTTGCATTTTGTAATTTAAGTTAACCCAAATACATTTAGTGAGGTCTGGACTCTGGGGTGGACAGTGCATTGTTCTGGGAACTCCAGCAACGTCATTGTTTGATTTGCAGTTTTTCTTCTTTTTTCCTTTTAACAGTGTTGGCTTCTTGACTGAGAGTCATTTCATTAAGTTTTCTCACAGTGGAAGGATGGACAGAAACACTTGTGGACTTTTTCAGATTTGATTCAAGAGTGGAGCTTGATTTTCTCCCAAAGATGAAAGCTTTAAGTGCTGTTTATATGATGGTGACCGTTTTGGTAGTCTACCAGGTCTTTTTGATTGGAAATGAAATGAATAAATGGTGGTCTCTGATGTTTCATAGTACTGTATGCACACATGATCACACTGCAGCCTTTAAAATTTAAAATATAGAAATCATATCGGTGACAGCATAATGATGTTTATCTTTACCAAACAATCACACTGCATACAATGGGCTACAAATGCTGTAAGCCTGCTCACTGACGCTAAGCCTGTCAAAGCATGAATATTTCATGAGCTGTATGAAAATATCACATTTACATTAATAATTACTGGCAGTCTGCTACAGGAGCTGTGGCGTCAGCGAGTGACGGGCAGTTGAATAGGGAGAGCCATACCAATCACCAGGGTAAATAACATTTCTCGAACAGAAGTCATTTGATTAACCATATGTAGACATCAATCTTAGGGCCCTTCCATTCTGTTAACCCCTAAAATCCCAGGCTTATTACATACTAAGGCTTATTATTCAGGAACTACAGGGACTTCAGTGCAAACTGGCTAAGCTATTCTTAGGTTTTAGAAGTGTGTAATAAAACTTTGTCCTTTAAGGGGTTAAAGAAGAGAGACTATTGAACCAAGACCCTCGAGGCAAGACCTTAATGGAGAGATTGTGATCAAACACTGGCCGCAGGCTGTGTAGCTCAGTATCATGGCTATAAGGGATAATGGAATACTAGGAGCTTTGGTACATTCTATAGGTTTGCAGGCCAGAGGCCTGACTGTAGAAGTGATCAACTGCAATGCAGTTCTTCCCTGTGAAACTTGAGATAGGCTAACAAGCAAATCTCAGTTTGTCAGTGTGGATGTTTTTATAGTTCCTTTCCTCACCAAACTATCCAACATTTTTGACCCACTATCTTCCAGTGTTAATTCATTCTCTGGTCTTTGCTGTGTTGAACTGAATCTAGGAATACAGAATTTCTTAGATTCTGTTATATAACTGATTTCACTGTTAAAAAGATCTTCAGAACATAAAGGTATACAAAAATGTAGCGGCTTTTACGTAGGTCTGAAAGGGTCTCATGTGATTGGCAATAAAATGTCACCTTTGTTCTTTGGTGCAATATGACTTGCAGGAATAAAGGAAACATTGTGTAGTTTTCTGACTGAGCTGGATCAGATGACAGGTTTTGTTGGAATAACACATTGGTAGGTACTGAGAGAGGTATCACCTCCATATCACATTACCCTTACTCACAAGACAAAACAATCTCTCTGTCTGGTCCGCCATATCCCACTCTCTCTCTCTCTCTTTCTCTCTCTCTGTCATGCTGTCTCTCTCTCTCTCTCTCTCTCTCTCTCTCTCTCTCTCTATCTCTCTCTTTCCACAACATTTCATGTCCATTTTATTGAAGTTTCACCATCTTGGCTGTAAATATGTCTCAGTATGTGCTAATGTCCTAGTATAGGCTAAAAAATATTATATAAATGAAAACACAGAACTACTTTGCTCTACTTTAAGTTTTAGCTCAGCTATAGCTGCTTTTCTCACATCTCCGGCAGGACACTTTCTCACTAAGGTAGAATAGTTTCTTGTAAAATGTCTCTTAACGTTCGTTTTTTTACGAGGCTGAAGTCAGCTTATCATCGCCAGCATCTTGTTAAAATTTTCCCATTCCACCTTAAATGGCGCCAGAATGTAACTGTTGCACCATTTAAGGTGAAACATGAAAATTAAACCAAGAAGCTGGCAAATGAGAAGCCTTTTTAGTGTTTGACAGTTTCTTGTTGCAGATTAAACATATCCAGAAACCAGCTTGAGTGCTTATTAATGCAAATAAGTCTGTTCGTTTCCAAATGATCAATGTTCATCTTAAATCTTTCTCTTTGCCTTTTTGTTAGCTACTAGCTAGGCCAGATTGTTTTCTGTGCCACTATGTGATCAGCGGTCTGCGCGCCAGTCTTCAGGGTTAAAGGGTGAATTAGCAGTTACACATTAACTCCAGCGTTTAAGACCATTTATTGTTAAAACTGTGTTAGAACAACAAACAGAGCTTTATTTTACTGCAAAGGAGGATTATTTTATTTTTACCTAAAAATCTACTGCTGCTGTGGAGCCGCAACCTGGCAGTAAAACAGCAGCATGCGGCTCCAGAGCTGTGAGCTGCCAACCCCTGGTTTAGGTGATGCTTGGCTGGTGCACTAAAAGTAACTGCATTTTATTCATTGTGCTGCATTTGTAACCCTCAACAAATAAATGGTATATTTCTATGTGATGCTACTCCAGGTAGATGTAAACACAAATTCAACATTTTACAAATATTTATGTATCAGCATCAGCTGATATATACATGGAAAATATCAGATATGGTCCCCGGCCGATAACCGATAATATCAGCCAATATAATTTAAAACGGTCAAAAAATAAACAAGTAGTTTTAGTGCTTTACTGACTGATATGTCAGTTATCAACTGTGAGCTGACAAAACTGAAAACCAAACAAAACTGTCAAGAAATTTAGAAAAAATAAACAGAATCATTTAAAAAAGACGTTAAAAAACAGCATAAACTTGTAATCTTACATAATATAAATATTGTAGTTAGGATACATTTAGTCATGCTAAAAATTAGGTCTAAATGCATTTGACATGTTTTTGTTATTTTAACCATGACAGTGTTCAAAAGGGATGTAATCATCGCTAATATTAGTGGCCATTTATCTACTGGTCAGTTCTTAATGCACACTCCATTTATTTACTAGCTTTGATAAAATATTCCTCAGTTGTCTAAAAAGCTGAAGGTTGTATATGAAGGAATGTGCAGACAGCAGAAGACAGGAATCTGCTGCATTCTTTCCCCCCTCTGGCTTCCTTTAGTGAGCTCTCTCTCTTTCTCCTGAGGAAAACATCAGTACTGAACAGTGTTGTCTTAGCAGGAGATGAAGAAAGAACAAGCACAGCTGCGGCTGTTGAAAATGACAGGAGACAAAAAGGGAGGGAAATGAGAGAGAGAGAGAGAGAGAGAGAGAGAGAGAGAGAGACAGAAAGAAAGAGAGAAAGATCAGAGGAAAGAGGGGAGGAAATGAGAATAGGGCACTAAACAGGAGGGAAAGTAATAGCTTTCCTAAATCACTGAAGTTGTGCTTGTTTGTAGTCGTTTAAGTCGCAGTTAAACAGAAACGTTTTTTCACCAGAACGGCCGTGCGCTGGGTCCCAGAGGCCACTGCAGCAGAGCCTGCACTGCCAATGAGCAAACACACACACACACACACTCAACACACAGCACTGCACCCTAAATGGGTCATAAATATTTAAAGCGTAAACTCGGTTTGTATTCGGATGGATATTTTACAGCCCTGGAGCGCCGCGGTCTTTAAGAAGCTCTAACCTGCAGTAATAACATAAAGCTTCACGTGATCTATCATTCAAACAGCACACACTGTCAAATACAGAGAGCGAGAGACACAGAGACATACAGAGGGAGTCAGGGAGAAAGACAAAACAGTAAGAGAGAGACAAAAAAAGTCAGACAGAGTCAGAGAAAAAGAGAAAGGGGAAGTAGGAGAGAGAAAGAGTAGGAGAGAGAGTGAGAGGAAAAGAGAGAAAAAAGGTATTAGAGTCAAAAGATTGAGAGGGAGCAGAAGAGAGAACAAGAGAGTAAGACAGATGAAGATGGAAAGAGATAGAGAGAGACAGAGAGAGAGAGAGAGAGAGAAAGATAGAGAGAGAGAGAGAGAGAGAGAGAGAGAGCAAAAGGGATCCAGAGTAAAAAAGAGATAGAGTGAGAGAGAGAGAAATGTAAAGTGAGAGAGGCAGAGAGAGAGAGAGAGAGAGAGAGAGAGAGAGGAGAGAGTAGGAGACAGTCAGGAAGACAGAAAAAAAGAGGGTGTGAGAATCAGAAGAAGATAGAGGGAGTAGAAGAAAGAGTCAGATGAAGATGGAGAGCGAAAAAGAAGGAGTGAGTCAGAAGGAGAGAGTCAAGAAGACAGAAAAAGAGGGAGTGAGAGAGAATCAGAAGAAGCGACGAGAGTAGAAGAGAGAGTCAGATAAAGACGGAGAAAGAGAAAGGAGCGACAGAGAAATTAATAGCAGAGAAAAAGTGTCGGAGTCAGAAGAAGAAGGAGAGAGAGAAGAGTGAGAGAGAGCCAGAGATAAAGAGTGAGAGTCAGAGAAAGAAAGGGAGAAAGAAGGAATGAGGCAGAATAACGGTGCATGTCCACTGCATGCAGTGCTGAACACTCCACCTCTGCTTCCTTCACCAGGGCCTCGCCACTAGAGGGGCGTGTCTGGCCACGATGCAGGACAAAAACTAGCCTGTCAAACAGTCATGAATTTCAAACAAATCTCAAATACATTCTCTTCTCAGGAAGGTTCTCTAAGATTAAAAAGCTCAGTCTAGTTCAGCATATTGGCTGGCTGCACAGACTATCAACCAACAAAAATATACATTAGATATGCATGAGCTTTCTACATCTGTGATTCAGTACTTTTAACTCACCAGGAACACCGACAATGTCAGAGACTTTCTGTCATGCAGAAATTCTTGTACTTTTGTCTTAAAAGAATGGGGAAGCCAGAAAGAGCTGTTATTAACCTTCCCTCCACGTTGTTCAGATGGAACTATGCAGGCGCATCCTTGTTGTGCACGGACAACATAAAGTTGCTTTTGCATGATTGGTCAGTGCTGCGCTGAAGACAGTTCAACCAGAACCGGCGTGGTGCTCAATCTCACATCCACATCCTGATCATACTTCCCCTGGTTTCCAGTCATGGTATTTGCAGGGTTATTGGATGAATCATACACATCACAGCCGTCAATCAACAATTCTGGGAGGAACCAGAGCCGGTTTATAAGGAGCCTGGCCACTTCCTATTCCCCCCATTATATCAAAAACAGGACTGCTAAACAGCAGGGGGCGCCCGCGAGTGAGTCCTCAATGAATGGGAGTAAATGGTGTAGTATGATGTATTTCACTGAAAAAACAAAGAAATCTTACCTATATGTTTCCTTTTTTCTACAGAAAAGCTGAAGGCGGGCATTACTGCTAGAGCATGATGATTGATTGGCGAGTGGAGCAGCTCATTGGCTGCACTCACTGACATCATGGACATACATGAGTTGCTGTTTTAGACTCCTATAACTCGAGTTTAAAAGTTCTTAAAAATATAACAGCAGTGTTAAAATGGTTTGTGCTATTCAGTGTTCAGAAAATGAATGTATTCTTTTACATTAAAAATGTTTAAAATGTTTAAACTATGTTCAAACTAAGTTATAAACTATGATTTTGCTCAAATGCTCCATATCAACCCATTCATTTTGGACTCACTCGGGAGCGCCCTCTAGCATTTGAGAAACCTGGAAGACATTGCAGAGTGGTAATTCTCCTCTCTACAAGTTCTCTGGAGGAACCTCAAAAGGCACAGGTAGATATGTATGTGCCTGACTTTTTGTAAACTTCAATATATTTGTAAACAAATGCAACAATGCTAACACATAACTGAAGTAAAACAGTGACACGTTTTACAGTACTGGCTTGCATGATAATGAAAACTTGCTAACTTGCTAATTTTGGCCGAGGGTCCGTGGAAAGTGAAATGTTTGATTGGGCTTCACACGACCCGGCCTCTTCCTATTTCTCCCGTCATCTCAAAAACATGACTGCAAAACGCCAGAGGATGCCCACGAGCAAGTCCTCAACGAATGGAGGTGAATGGAGCTAAACGGCTAAAAAGGAAAAGTCAAAATAGTTTCTGATCACTTGCCCAGAACTTACTGTTAATTTTAGAAAATAAAAGTATGTATTTCACTAAAAAAGCAAAGAAAACTCATGTATGTTTTCTTTTTTCTACAGCAAATGACTTTTGGGCAGCAGGACTCTAACATTACTGTTACCAAGTGCTGATTGGTTGGCGAGCGGACATCATGGAAGGTCATGAAGCGCCGTTTTAAAGTCCCATAACTGGAGTTCAAAAGTGCTTAAAAATATAAGTGTTAAAATGTTTTATGCTGTTCTCTGTGTTCAGGAAATGAAGAACTTCAATTCTTTTCTTTAACCTATTAAGTTTGAACTTGCTTGGGAGTGCCCTCTGGCGTTTGAGGAACCCAGATGTTACAAAGTGGTAATTCTCCTTTCCTCTCCTCAATTTTTTTGCCATGCCACTTGCTTTCCCACAATACCTTGTGCATTTTTCAATACTCGATGTTGAAAACAAATGGAGAAATTTCAGTTGACGAATAAGCATGCAGTGAACACGTACCGCAAGAAGTAGATAGAGAGAGAGGGAGTAGTAGAGAGAAAGAGAGAGAGAGAGAGAGAGAGAGGACAGAGCCGAGATGTAAGGAGAGTGAAAGTCAAATTAAAGAGAAATAAAAGGCTTTTTGTGTGTCCTACAAATCAAACGTTCCACTCTGAAATGCAGAGGAAGAGATGTTGTTTTTGTGTGCTGCAGCGTGGCTGAAGCTTAGCCGTGTGCGAGCCTGTCAGACTGAGCACTAATGAGCAGCAAATAACAAACAGAATATGCAAGTGTATCTTTGAAACGAACAGTTATATTTAGCAGATTGGCAGCGACTGCTACGTTAACATGCGTGTGAGGCTATACACATGCACACACACCTACACACACACACAAAGCTCACTCCTGTTTCATCCTCATATTTCGTACTCCAATTGTTTACTCTAGGCCTAGGATAATATTTCTGTCCTCAGAGACTTCTATTAGCGCAGGCTTATCAGAGGCCGACTCCAATTTGGACTGCACATTCTAATATCGGACACCGGTGTACTCCACTGGGACCATCAACAACACTTGTTGACTTTCATTATCGAACAAAGAAAGCAAAGCACAAAACACGCAGCCTTGAAGAATATCGATCTCCAGAGGTTTAGGCGAAAGCAACTGTGAATTAGTGCACACACTGACAAAAAGAAACATGCATGTGTGCCTGCACATTAGACGGCTCCCGCTACACTAACCTTCTTGGTGAAATCCATGGCTTTGAGGATTGAAAGGTTGAGTGTCTCCAGAGATGCCAGCACACCTTCATACTCCCCCATGTGTTTAGCAAAGTAGTCTGGGTAATAGAGAAGGAAAGTAAAGGGAAGTGGCCATTAAATGTTTCACACAAGGAACATATACTCACACAAAACACATACAAATCAATGAGACAATGCAAACCATGAGTTCATGATCTAGCTGAATTGATTAACCCCTTAAGCCCTAAGAGCTCATTTGTGGATGTACACTTCAGTTTCCCACTATCCTTAAAGCAATAAGTGTTACAATGATTTTACCATAGTTATTAAGCATGCTGAGAAGTGGACCCCTTTAAACCCCCTTAAGCATGGCAAAATTACGGTAACACACAACCTTGAGTAGCTTCCCACTCTAATGAAACGGCAACATATTACAATATGATAAAACATACCAATATGCAATAAATTATTTAATTCATTGTTAATAATAATCCCAAATAGGCAATTCTTTTGCTGAGCAATGTAGTTGAGTAACAGCAGGTCGTTAAAAATTATCCCATGAACAGTACAATGTTTTCTAATAATGTAGCAGATTAATACAGAAAATTGTGAAGGTGTGCAGTTATATGTGTGTATACTGAGGCTCCGAATGTGGCTCAACCAATCAGTTTTTAGAACTATTCGTTTTATAAAACTGCATAACGCACCAACCACTTTGTAAGGAACACCTGTCTACCTGCTCAGTTCAGTGATTAACCCCTTAAAATTCCAGGCTTATTACATATTATTATTTATTAAGAGTTATTATTCAGTAACTACAGGGGCTTCGATGCCAACTGGCTGAGTAGTTCAGAAAAAGCAGTTCTTGGAGTTTTAAAAATAAAAAATAAACAGTGAGCTGCCATTCTTTGGGTAGAAACACTTTGTTGATGAGAGACTTGGATGGGCTACAACAGCAGAAGAACACATTGGGTTCCACTCTTGGACAGGAATCTGAGGCTACAAAAGGAACAGGCACACCAGCGCTGTGAGGTCAGACACTGATGTTGGATGAGAGGGCCTGGCACGCAATCTCCATGCTAGTTCATCCTGGTAGTTTCATGGTCAAAGTCTCTGTGCAGGCCAGTCAAGTTCTTCCACACCAAACTCACCCAACCATGCCTTTATGGACCTTGCTTCCTAATACAGTACCACACTTGAATTCAGTGAGCTCTTCAGAACAATCCATTTTTTCACAAATGTGCTGAATGAAACACCTGAATTCAATGAGAAGATGAATAAGCTATAGTGTGTGTATATATATAACTTGTGGTTATATAGGTTGTGTTTGTAATTTGGGAGACGTTCAGATCCCAAGACCTACAGTTCCCCATCTGTGATCCTTGGAGATTTTTTGTCCACTTGAACCATCCTCACTGTGCCTGGGGTCAGTATAGATATACATCCTCTTCCTGGAAGATACTTAACATCTTCTGTTCCTTTAAACTTCTTAATTACAATGGGAATGGGCATTTTCAACTGTTTAGCTATTTACTGTAGCCATTTCCGATTTGTGCAGCTCAACAACCTTTTGTCGCACATTACTGCTGTTTTCTCTGGTCTTTCTCTTTTCTCAGTGAGGAATGACGGAGGGAATTTGGCCCGTGTTTCATCTCATATATATTCCCCAGTGAATCAGGTCATGGCTGACCATTTAAATTTTCCTAACTGCTCAGGTGAACTCAAAAACATAAAATATGGATGGGAATATACTTAAGTTAGATTTTACTCATAAGACTTTCTAGGGGCCAACAATTGTGACACACATAGATTTAAGAAAGATTTGTTTTTTTCTTTCAATCATTATACCTTAAATTAAGATTAGATTTTTGCTAGTATTTTGAATGAAAGATAAAAAAGAACAAGTAATTAAGAATATTTTTTATAGCTCATTTGGCTCATGTTTACCAGGGGCACTGAATATATATGCTAGACTTCTTTTACCTTATTTTGGAGATTTGCAGAGGGTATTTGAAGAATGCTGTGCTGATTGTGTTTCTAAACAAGGTGGATGTAATAGGGTTCAGATGTTTTTGTGCTGTTTATGTCTAGGTTGTTGTGCTTGATGCAGGTAATGTGTCGTCCAGCTGTTCTGTCATGTGTTTTTGCCTTATGCTCCATTCAGTCTGCTGCTTTTTCTGTCATTTTAGATCCATTTAATCTATGAAGCAATCTGTATATAAATAAATTAGCAATTCTAGTTTTGCATGCAAAGTGCCAAATGGGTGGACATTGATCAGGCTGAATATTATCTAGAAGGGAACTATTAGCATCAAGTGGCTTTTGCATGCATCTTTAGAATGGAGAAATAGGTAGGTAATGGTTACAGTAGCAATTACAGTTACAATATGAGGAACATTCATCTTATCAGCTAGGTTATGAATGACCAGCACAAAAACAACAGGGATGCTACAGAAGAGTGGAACCCAGTATCAGTGACACAATGTGGGCAAGGGAGCAGTCTAGTGTGAGCTCTCATAGTTGGAAAAAGCATGCCACTCGAGCTAAATCCTATAGAACACTGTTGGGATGGTAGAACGGGAGATTCGCAGCATGAATGTGCAGCAGACAAATCTGCAGAAATTACATGATGCAATCGTGTCAACATGGACCAGAACCTCTTAGGAGGTTCCAGCACCTTGATGAATCCATGCCTATAAGCATTCTGGCTGCTCTGTTTTAGAATGATGTTCCAAATAAAGTGGCCAGTTTGTGTGTATTGAATTCGTATTAGTCACTGAATAATAAGGTTTAAGATTAATTACTAAATAACATGTCTAGAGTTCAAGGGGTTAACTGATCTGGACATTAATGTCCTTGATCCCATTCTGTTTCCAAGGGCTAATCTTATCAACCCCACATATGCCAACTAAGCCATGCTGAGTGTTTTTATCAGCCGTTATTATGAAACACAAAACATCTGTATGACTTTTTACTGCTGTCACTCTCAGACGAGGAGACGAGGACGGGGTTGGAGGCAATAATGATGAAATTCATCACCATATTCATGCAAAAATCTGAATGTCTGCATGCACACAAACACAAAATGCAACCACAGACACACGCGCAATCTTTTTGATACTTACCACATAGTTCCTTAGTGTCAACATTACTAACACATCACAGGAAAAGAGGGCAGCATATGGAGGGATAGAGAAGGAGAGGCAGGAGGAGAGAGGGATAAGAAACAGGGAAAAATTCAAACATGCACATACATCACACCACCCTCTTTATCATGGGGATAAAGACCCTAAATTAGATCTGATAGTTACACGCACACAAACAGCCACCTCCACTTTAATGCATTCCCACCGATTACTGAAACGACTCAAGTGATCCCACTTTATTAACATGTCCGAGTGATAAACACTAAAGAAACCACAGTTGGATGTGATGTGAATTGATGCGAGTGAGAGAATGCACAAAAGTCTCCTCAATCACTAAAGCACCTGCAGTCAATAAATCAGCCTGCTTCTGAAGAGCAATGGCTTTCTATGTAAATCAGAGCAAATCAATTACCTAACCAAAGAACGACAAAGGAAAAGTAACTCATAGGTGATGTGCTGATGGTATGTTTCATTTCAAAACGCTATATAACCATTAGTAACAGTTTTGAAAATAAAACAGGTTTTTGAAAAGAATAAAAACTGACATATAATACAAAACACGTTTTTATTGCTCAAAATGTGGAGTTAATAATAATATTGCATTGATATTTCTTGTATGTGTAAAGCTCACTCCCAACAACTTATAGCATGGAAAGAAAAAAATCTTGAAAGTGGCCTACAATGGATTTTGGAACAAAATCTTTTAACTTATGTCCAATAGTGTCAAGTTTTATCCACAAAGGGCAAGTGTGGTTGCAAGTTTTCATTCCAACAAAGCAGGAGCACACATGATCAATTGACCATATGCAGATAATGACTGGCACGCCTTTCAGCCAGTTACAATCGTCTGCACATTATCAACCTCCAAGCAAAGGAAAAAAACTCAAACAAACCTGCAGTGAGAACAATGGTGGCAGTAAATTACTCTGAATTAGGATAAGGAACTGGGGAACATGTAATTCAAATGCATGCTATCCTGATATTCTGGAGGCAGGTATAGTTCCTAGTTTATTCATGAAGCTGTAATGTTTTTGGATTAAGTTATGTGGAGGACCACAGCGAGCTCAATATCAGGACTTTCAGCAGGCATCTATTTATTTTCCTTTGTGCTGCTGTTTACTACTTTAGCACAAGTGCTATGGACACTACCAGGTAGCCTGAACTGAAATTTGATTGACGTAGCAACAGTAGCCAAAAGAGGCACAACTTGTCAGAATTTTGCAAACGGTTGACTGTTTGAAGACTTCAAAAACCTCTCTCTGGAGGCCTCCTAGTAGCCGTTCTGCCAGCGGAATGAACAATAAATCTGATATTCTTCGTTAATATAATTAAATACATTTTTTCCTGTTCTCCGATGAACTGGGACGCTGTTGGCTCTCTGTGTGTGAAACATAGTGACTGTGTTGAGCTGCTAGTGAGCAATGAGGGGTGAAAGGAGAGAGGTGAGAGTCTTCTGCTCTGAAAACTAGTCACAAAAACTGGTGTGCTGGGAACAAACAGCAAATGCTATGATAACAAATGGCATTTAAACACAATACAACCACTTTTTTAAAATGTTGACTTGCTTCCTCACCTATGAAGATGAAAATCACATTTGTTTTTGGTTTAGAAAATCATACACATTTCTATCGAAATATGTATCCAACAACATTACTGAAGAAAAAATACCTAGTTCAGCCAAGGAACCTCCTCCAAAACAGACAGAAATTGCATTTAATGGCTATTGTTAAAAGGGGCTAAACCAGTAGAATCAGAAGTGCTTGTTTGGAATGAAAATCTTCAGCTACACTGGCCCCTTACATATAAAAATGAACCTTTGAAGTAGTATTAATGTAACGTCAACTGGAGAAACTACAGAAAACTTCAATGCTCACCTGTCAGCCTACTAGGGGTGTGTCTGAAGGTGGGGATTCAGATGCATCAAATTCAAATGTTTACAGCTGATTATAATCCTATTATAATAATATTTAACAAAGTTTTTTTCTGACTACTTTCAAATATAAAAATTCAGAAAAAGAACTTGTGCATTGTTGTTTTATAGCATATTTTTCACTACAAATATTTCCTCCAGTAACTTTTGTGTATTTGTGTCATTTTTAAGAATAAACAAATGGATCAGATCAAACTGAATCATGGTGAAATTTGAGACTCCAAGTAATTGATTAATTGAGCTGAATTGCTGTGAGGTCCAAGATTCACTCACCGACAGCCTACGATGGTGATGCTGCATTGAAATAAAGAGTACTGAATGCATATAAGGACACTCTGGCAATCTGAAATGACTGGCAACATTTCCAGATTTGGCTTATACGAAGTGATACATTTGCAGAACAGGCTTTTGAAGCTCAAGATGTCATGGACATGCTAATTCGTTGTGTTCTCCTGCTTCAAACACATGTGGCCGTCACATAATGAGCTTGATGTGGTAAGCAGTATGTCTGAGGACCTGGCAGGACAAAAGAGGTTGAAAGAGAGAGTGGGAGAGGAGAGAGAACGAGCGAGAGATGAGGAGGGAGAAGATCATGAAAAGAGCACAGCTAATGAAGACTTTAGAGGACAGCAATTCACCTGGCCTGTCTCCTGTCCATCCTGATACTCTTTCATCTCTGCCTGTTTCTCTCTCTCTTTTTCTCTCTCTCCTTCTCTCTCTCTCCACCCTCTTTTTGATCTTGAGGTTCTTTCTTTTTTCTCTTGCAACTTAAAATAGAGGTGCCACCACTAAAAAGGAGCAAAGGACACCTCCTCCACCTCCACACAAGAAAAGAGCATCAGAAAATAAATGACATTTGCAGGTGGCAGACGGAGACTGACGGCGACCCTGGCTAATAAACCTCACGGCCCTTGTGGCCCTCTTTTTTCTGAGGAACCTGGTGGCCCTCTCTTTTCTCAGGAGCTCTTGAAGTTCACCTCTCTCGGCCTGACACACAGTCTAAAGGTACAGACTCAGGCTTTGTTCCTCCGCAGAGGCCTGAAAGAAGGAGTCGAGGGCCCTGTCCCAATTCTTCAGCTTTCTAGCCACTCCTGGTTGGCAGTGATCTGGATAAACAAGCTGTAAATAGTCCTATCTCTGCTCTGACCCTGTCCAGTCTGAGATGAGTGAGAAGTAGTGTTGTAAATCTCACTAACCTCACAATGAGTCAGTTAGAAATTATTCAATGCATCCTGAAATCTCAAATGTCACACTAATCTGATTCAAATATTTTGGTACAATTTTCACTGTAGTGGAATACAGACAATGAAAATAACACATTATTGTAATTGATTAGTAGCCTCTTCCTGCATGCCCCCTAGTGGCCATTCTCCCAACAGAATAGAACCTGACTCAGATCAGAGACGTTATAAAAGAAGAGACTGTTGACCGGGTAAAATATTAACTGGAAAGCCTGTAACTTCAACGTGGCACCTGTCCTGCCATTCAAGAAAGACCCAATTAGCTTGCTGGTTACACCGTGAGAGGAGAAGGGTCAATGATACTGTGACACTAGGAGGGAAAGCCACCTTTGTTGTGGAGATCTGCGCAAGCGCAGTAGCCAGAACAGCTTGAAAAATCAAGCTTTTTGTGCGTTATTGAGTCAAACGCTACAAACTATTCATGAGATATTTGTCAGATTTTATCAGCGATTTCAAATGTTTTTGAAACAGTAATCTGGCCTTTAGTTTTGAGTATTTTGGTCTCTCTCTATTCAAAGAGAGAGGAATTTGGACTTGTATGGCTGGAAATAACTGCCCTGTGGCATTGCAAAGATGGCCGCCAAGTGAACAGCCTTTCTTATAAGGACTTTGCTCAGATATAATCAAGTAAAATATTTTGTCCCCATTTCTGTTATTGACTTGACTTGTTGGCCCTGCATGAATCTCCTGGCAACTTTTGACACTGTTCTGATTACAGTACTATTACTATTTTCTCTCCCATGCACAAGAGCCTGCTGTTCACTCAGCACACAAGCAGCTGGGCTTTAGCCTGCCTATTAATACATCGCCCACTGGAAATCTTCTGAACTTCTTGAAAAAACATAGTTATATTACAGTTAATTATTAAATATAAGTATAATTGTTCTTAAGAGAGCTACTGAGAACAAGTATTCGAAGTCTGTAAAATGCTTTTCAGTCCAGTCTTACAATTAGACACAAGAAACCATGCATTACAGTAATTTTTAAATGAGTAAGGAGTGTTGTTAGGCAAAATGGCGAAAAATCACTGCAATGCTTCAGGTAGCTTCTTGCTTTTATAAAACATTGACAAAATACAGCATAGTAAAATAGACCAATGCTGAAAAAACAATATTATTATTAATTACAGTAACAAAGTTTGTTAACATTTCAGTTAAATGGTTTTTAATAACTTGTTGCCTTAATTGAGCTCAATTGATATGTGCAGCCATATGTGTGTATACTGAGTGTTTTACTCTAGTATATTATCTAGTATATACTCAAATGTGGCTCAGCCAGTAAGAATTTAGAACTATCTGTTTTAAAAAAATCAATTTTAACACTCTAAAATCAATGCAGCTTCAAATCAATGCATTACAATGCACCAATGCATTTTACACCCCTAGAAATAACACAGAAGAGGATTTTTGTTAGTATAAAAATTTGGGTAAAAGTCTTATTCAAATTGGATCCAGCATTCACTTCTGAAAATTAGTCAGAATTTTATAATTGTGTTTGTTTGCGTGTGACAGCCTTCAGTCAGACAGGCAGCCCAATCTGCTATTTCTCGAAACCTCTGATATGTGACTGATGATTTCGCTGAAGCTTAAGCAGCAAACAGACACATCTAGCAGATTGTTTCTCTTCTGATTCGAAGCGCACTTGTGTATGACACAGCATTGCACTGTTTGGCAATGTATCCACTCTGATATGAAGAAAAAGAAGGAAGGAAAGGAGAAAAACACATCTGAAAAAAACTTTTAAGCACTTCACTCTTGTGTCTAGAGGTAGAGAGAGCTTATAAAGTGGATGAGATATCAGTAAAGGGAGAGAATTCGGATGAGGAGAAATCCAGAAAGGCAGAAAAAAAAAATCTCAATATGTTAAAAGATAAAGCCATACGGGGGACAAGGGAGAGGAGACAAAGTGTACTGCATTCTGCAGAGACCTCTTCCTCCCTCTCCATTTGATTCTTTTCTACCTTGCTGTCTCTGTCTCTCCCCTCCTCCTCCTCTAGTTTTCCTCTTCTTCTTCTTCTCCCTGCTTGTCAGCGCTGTTCTCCTCAACCCTCCCCCACATCTCACACTGCTATCTCTCTACACCTCTGCCTGCTTTCTTCTCTCTTTCCTTTTGTCTCCTTGCTCTTTCTCCCTATCCCCTTCTCTCTCTCTCTTTCTCTTTCTCTCTCTCTCCCCAAGCTGGTCAGTTGTGGGATCTGGTGGTTCATTATTTAGAACTTGGGCTTGGCGAGTCGACAGAGCCTTTTTTACATAATTCATTCTGAAATGTGATTAAAGACAATACGCACAGCGGAGCGGAGCGGCCTCCTGAGACACACACACACACACGCACACACACACACACACACACACACACACACACACACACACACACACACACAGGCAGTGAGATGTGACAGCCGAGGTCCAGTTATGAAACATGGCATGTACATACAGTATACACATCCACACAGAGAGAAAGTTAGGGCGAGAGAGAGAGAGAGAGAGAGAGAGAGAGAGAGAGAGAGAGAGAGAGGGAGAGGTAGAGTTGGGAGAAAGTCAGAGTGACATAGAAACAGAGAGAGAGGTAGAAAGAGAGAGAGGGGGAGAAAGAGTCAGAGAAGGAGAGAAAGAGAACGAGAATGGAAAAGGTAAAGACAGAAAGATAGAATGACAGAGAGGAGAGGGAGTGGTTAGACAGAGGAATAGAGAGTGAGAAAGGTAGAGAGAGGCAAGAAAGAGAAAAAAGAAAGGTAGAGAGAGAGGCAGAGAAAGACAGAGAATGGTACAAAGAGAAAGAGAGAAGGAGACAGGAAGAGGTGGAAAAGAGAGTGGGGGAGAAAAGAGGCAGAAAAGAGAGAGGGAAGAAGAGAGAATAGGGTGAAAGGTAGAGAGAAACACACAGACTTGGAGCAGAAAGAAGCAGGGAGAGAGACAGAAAAGGAGAAAGACAAAGGAGAGAAGAAAGAGAGAGAAAAAGGAAAAGAGGAAAAAAAGAGAGTCAGAGAGAGAGAGGTAAAGAGAGATACAGAGAGAGGTAGAAAAGGAGAGAGATATACTGCTCTTTAAAAGTAGACAGGAGAATTATTCTGCAACATCTCACAGCTTCCTCTGTTTTCCTCCCTCAGGCTCTCTCTTATTTATCTTCTCGCTAATTCCCTTTCTGCCTGTTAACTCCTTTCCTCTCGCTCATCCTACATCTCTTCTTCCCTCTTCCTGCTGTAGGTGAGAAACACTGTGAGCTGCACTGTCACTCTGCTGTACTGCATGGTCACTGTGAGCCCTGGTCACCTGGTGTTATCAGAGTCAATGGTGTGGAACAGCTTTTCCAGCTCCTCCTCGTTCAGTGTTCCATCGGAGAAGAACGCCTGGAACTCATCCAGGGAAAGCTTTCCATCATCTGTAAGGAGAGAGAGACAGAGAGAGAGATTTCAGCAGCATGCCTCGTAATATTCCATGAAAATTGAAGCAATTTTCATGTTATACGTAGGGGAGGGCAATAGGACGATATTATTACTGATAAATTAGGTCACGGTACACTGTTCTGAGTATGTCATGGGTATAGTTAGTATGTGTAGAACAGTGTACAACAGTTTCATCTTTAAAATAAAACTGAAAACATCAGAAAAACAAAACAGAGCAATATATCATTATATATGCCCAACCTTAGGCCTGCTCCACACATACCACCTGTGCATGACATGAGCACCATGTAAGAGCAAAAGCCCAAAAGCGCTCTAGAAGTGGCACAGAATCTAGGCATCAAGGCTATTGTTTGAATGCTGCATATACAAAACAATGAAAATGGAACAGAAAACCAAACAATATCTTCAAAAAAAACCCAGAAATGTATACTCAGTACTAGCTGCATACACACTGTCTGATTTTTACCACACTTGAAACGATTGCCCAATTAGAAGTCAGAGAGCTGCAGAGAGAAAACAAATGTACGGTGCTCATTTATGAATTATAATAATCAAAGTAACTGAACCATGTAATATATATACATTTGGAAAAAGCATGTCTGTAGAAGTTGCAAACGCCTGGCTAGTAATCAGTTTAGATATTTAGCATTTTCCCAGTCATCAGAATTGGCAACTCCCCAATTAAAAGTTTGTATGTGACTTATGCACATCTCTCATAAAACCACACCTGGAGGTGAAGCTGCTGGCTTAGCCACAGTCTTACTGGATTGGTTAAAATAAGTATGCCGGGTTCAACCATTCAAAACTTCTGCAGCCTTCCTCAATGTCCTGCCTATGCTATGGAAAAACTGCACCATGAGTTGAGTAAAACAAAGATTATTTTCTTGCCACCTCTGCATGAGAGAGGAGGATGACTAGCTACACACAAATTACAAAAAACAAACAAACAAAGGAAAACAGCTGTGCTTATACTTTATAATTACAGTGGATTCACAAATGTAGCCAAACAAATGTGACTCATGCACGCAGTTCAAAACATGTCTAAAGCAGACTTGCACATCGGCCCTATATAGGATAATGTAGGATACATCCAGAAATATACTTTGCTAATGTTCAAATGTGCAATACAGACACCATATGTTGCTTTTTGAGACACATAATGTTGGTGCTATTAATAAATTGCATAAGCAGTACGCATGAAAAAATCTCATAAACATGTTTCTATCTGTAAATTGTACAGATAATAAGCACATGGCTGACACATATAAGAAAGAAACATAAAGATAGACAGTAAGAGACGTCTTAAATCTGCCATCATGCCGCTGAACTGGGCAAAACAAAAGGTTGCGGAGAGAAATTTGCGCAGTAGTGAAACCAGTAGTGTGTGCAGTAATGAGACCAGCAATGTGTGCAGTACTGAAACCAGTCATGTGTGCAGTTATGAAACCAGTGAGTACTGTGCAGGAAGGATGAGGATGGATAGAAATACTCAATCAATTTCTTGGTTTCCTAAATGATGCAACTGTCTAAGCATTAAACCTGTGATTGGGATTTCAAGAAAGCATAAATTCCTCTCTCTGGGTGGTGGGATGGCCCTCTCTCTCCCCCAACACTCAGTCTATGCCATTTAACACTTGTGTCTGTTAGCTGTAATAGAATTGGCAGTTAGCATTCTCCTCCAAGCATAATGATGTCTTGTGTCTCGGGGGAAACGGGTGCTAGCCTTCATCCTCCCAGATTGGTGAAAACTGCAAATGTACACTGCATCTCCAGAACACACTCATTCACACCTGTACACGGCGCAGACATGACTGCGTGTGTAGGCTAAAGAACTTTCACTAGGTACGTCGTTTACTAAATTCATTACTCTAGCCATTTTGTAAATAGCGAGACCTCATGTAACTTACAGGCCTCTCTCTGCAAACTGTCACAAACTGACAGGATTCTTGAAGGAGATTAAATGCAATGTGTCATCTTGGCAGCAACGTAGGCTACCACAAAAGCCACTGATTTTAGGAAGCAAGTCAAGGGGATGTGAAAGAAAGAGAGGGAGCAAGAGAGATTGTCTCTCAGTTTTCATGCAGGGCTGGGTGACACGGGGGAAAGCAGGCATTAATTAGGCAGTGTGACCCACTTTGTGGTTCCGTTTTCCTCTAAGGAGTGCCTCACACTGGAAACACAGCCACTGCCTATCCACAATCCCCCTCCACTCTCACTACTGTAGCAACCTGACACAAATAATCCTTTACTCTGTATGGATGCTGGATGGTGCTGTGTGAATAGGAGGACATGGAGTTGTTCTGTTTAAATCTTTAATAGTCCTTGTTAGTGCTAGCCCACATTGCTGCCTTTACCTGGACAGATGAAGGCTAGAAGAATGGATAGTCTCTGGAACTTAGACCAACTGCTGTAACCTAGTTTGGTGAGCTTCAGCTAATTCCAGTCTGAACACTGTGAGTAACTGGCGAGGGTGCTGTAGGTTACCTGTTCCAGTTGGAATGTCAGTGGATGACTGTCCCAAAGCTGTTTTAATGAGCTGTCCTTCAGTGCACAGAGAGATAAAAGTGTCATTGCCTATAAGAACGATATCTGATTCCAGTCCTTGAGGGCCAGAGTCCAGGACAGTTTTGCTGATTTCACCTACTAAACCTGGTACGTTCTGCTGTTGTCAATTTTGTTAGTTACAGTATATTTTAGCTAAGTGGCTGGCTTGTTTATATGGATTATTATGAGCTCATGAGCTTTGATGATTGCCAGTAATTGTTCAATCATTTCTGAAATATGCTTTTGCTCACATCCACTGCAATGAATACAACAATTGTTGAATTTTGAAACATACAGTACTGTGAAAAAGTCAGAGACCACCTTTCATTTATTTGATTTCCAGTCAAAACAGCAATTAAGTGAAATGTTTTTGCATCAGGAAAATAAATGAAAAAAGGTTTCCAAAGCTGGAGCTAAAAAAAGACAGAGAAAATGTGACTCCTAAAACTTGTAGACCTTCAAATCTGTCACCATCTGATAAACAGAACTTTAGGCTTTCATCTTTGAGAGACAGGAGAACATCAAGCTCCACTCTTGCTTCAGATCTGAAAATATCGACAAGCTTTTCTTTCCATCCTTCCACTGAAAGAGGACAAATCAACACCAAATCAAACAAAGAAGCTGTCAAGTTATCAGAAAAATGGGCTGGCCTCAACATCTGTGAATGTGTTTTACTTGGATTTAAATGCAACCACCCTTTAGGAGAGAACTTTGGAGGTGTGGAAAATTCCTGCTGATTTCCTGCCGAAAAACTTAAAGCAAGTCTCCCAAAAAGAATGGAAGCTTTACTAAAGAAAATGGATGTACATAATAAATATTGAAAAAGATGTCATGTTTATTTGTTGAGGCCTGTTGTGAACTTTCCTGTTAAATAGATGTTTTCTGCTCTTTTGATGGTGGTGAAAAATGCTTAAAAAACTTAATGGCCATTTGACTGGAAATTAAATAAGGGTGGGCTCTAGCTTATGCACAGTACCACATAGTGATGTGAGGTTAATAAACTGAATCAGGGATGTTTGTGCAGGAAAACTGTACTGGACTAAGAGCCTCCAGGGCAGCAGCTGAACCGCCGTTGCTTATAAATTTGACCAGTCATCTCACCTTAATGGATGTCCTGATTACAGTGGATTCTAAAAGTGTAAAGTGTGTGTGTGGTCAATGTGTTGTGTCTGGAGTGGATGTAGACACAGCCACAAACTCTTTGGTGCAGTTTCTGTCTGCTGTGTGTGTGTGTAGGCAGTGGACTACAGGGACTACAAACCAGCACAGACTTCACTTCTTCCTACAAAGGGGAGCAATTAGCACTTTTCACTGTCTGCTGCAGTCTTTCCTCTCAGAGACTTCTAGCGCAAGTAACACTCTGAGTGTTTCCTTTCTCATCTCTCTCATCTTCAACTCATCATATTTTCAGGGGTAAGGGAGGAGAAGTGTGGTGGCTGGTTGCTATGACGACCAAGCGAAAGGAGCTGACCTTCTTTAGAATGTCTCAATCTTCTGCTCTAGCACTCTTTCCACTTCTCTGTACCTGTTTTTAGTTCCCATCTGCTTCTCCTTCCTACTTCATTCCTTATTTTCATCATTTCAGCTGAGCAAATATACTTTTCTAGAAGGGAGACCTTTGCTTCAGTAACATGTGCTGGCAGTAAGGCTGCAAAATACATTGTTTATAAATGGATATTGTGATATTGGCTGTGATATCACTGTGTTTTTTACTGTGTGCTGTGACCAATCACAATTCCAGATTAGTGAGTATTTTTTTAGTGAGTGGGTGTTTTGAAGAATCAAGATATTCATGTAATCCAACAAAAATAAACACACAGTATCAGCGAGGTCTGTAATCTAGCTGAGTGTTTAGCTTGATGATAGGTGGGAAGGTAAAACATGGTATTATGGCTAACGTTATTTTTCCCTGCCCACTAGTGCATGGTGACATGATTAAAAATCAGAAGTCGTTCAGAAGCGGGCAAAAGCCATCACATTTTGATTAGATTATGGGACATTATGGGAATTATGTCTTTTAAAAGATATGATATGATGAATCTATGACCAACAACATGAACTAACAAAGTAAAGTAGTTCATTTTGATTTGATCTGACTTTTATACATCACAGGGCATATCAATCACAATATGTAGAAAAGAAAAAAGAGAATCACAACACTAGTGTTCTGTTGTGGTAAGCATTCGTAGTATTTAGTAGACAGACAGACAGACAGCTTGCTTTAATAATCCCCATCAGGGAAACTCATATACCACTATATACAATAAAGAGTATACAAAACATACAGATCATTATGAGGTCATACATCACGTGCTGCTGATGGTGCCACATTCACATAACACTGTTAGAAAAAGAGAAAAAATGTCCATCCCTGAATTGTAGCTGATTTTACCAGACTTTTATAATATCCATTAACACAGAGCTGCTGTCATTAGGGAAAAAATGCATTTCTAAAAGAGGGGGTAATTAGCCTTCATTGCTGACTAATGATGATGGCTGTAGGGAGCCTGGTGGAGTAAAGCTCTACAGTTACTGTCTTAACCAGTCGATATCTGTGTCTGACACACACACACACGCACACACACACACACACACACACAAACACACACACACACACACACAGACTGGCCAGGCCTTCAGACAGTGGCTTAAGCAGTAATGAAGAAGCAATCTGATACTGCATGTACACACATGCATATACACACACACATCAGCAAGCCAGCGGTACACACCCTCCTGTGGTCAGTCCCAAAGCCTCAGCTCTGTATGTATTGATAGATGAAGGAGCAAAATGGCTTTCACAGGCCTGTCCCCTCCACCCCTGCTGCATTCATCAGCACTGTAAAACTAGCCTCACGTACCCTGTCTGCAGGGGTGGCTCATCCATTTAAGCAACTAAGCACTGCTTAATGATAAAATTGGGAGAAAAAATAGTTTATGGTAAAACTCAATAATATTATTTCTCTGTATTTTTCCACATTTAATGTGCCAAAATACCCCCATACCTGCTTTGAATTAAACAAAAGTTCCACCAACTTTTCAACATTTCTGCATAATGAAATGGCTAAGATATTTAATGTGACCATAGCTCATATTTATAGGTAGCTCCATATATAAAACTCTAGGTAGGATGTTTTGATAGATTGAAGCTCTTATTAAAAAAAAACAAAACAAAACACTACCAGCATTAAAACTACGAAGCTGAACATACGCCTATATCTGGCTGAGAATACAGTTTTAAATTCTGATATACTGTTTCAAATGTTCTTTTTTCACTATATTAAAAACATTACACCCTTAATTTCTACACCCCTAATGTTTACTGAATGTACTGGCTGATTACCTGACTGACTGCCAGCCTAGCCACCTCTTCATCTGTTTGGTGCCATGCTCTTTACTCTGAACCCTGGGGGGCCACAGTGATGTACTGTTTTCCCTATTACAACCCACCTGATTCATCTCATGAATGGGTCGGTAATCAACTTGTGAATGGGAGCAGGTGTTGGAGCGAGAAAAACACTTGCTGTGGCTCTCAGTGATGAGAGATTGTCTTTGCATTTTGCCACTCTTCTTCTTGCAGTACACGCAGCTGTCCCATCCCTCTACACACAAAGCCTCTCTGACTGTTTCAGATCACAACTAAGCAGTGCCATGGGCTGTAAGTGACTTGGAGTCCAGGGCAAAGGAGGGTGGCAACTGCCATAACCTAGCATCATGACAAAGTGGAGAAATATGAGTGTCTGAGGTTAGCAGTTAGCAGAGTTAGTAGTTTATTAGGTACTAACTATAGCAACTGTGGCTGTTGCAGACCAGATATTATTTAGGCGGTCTTTGCCACTACCAACACCAGGCGCAACCACACCAACATGGTAGTGAAATGTTAATGTGTGTTGCACTGATTTTTACAGATGTTAATATCATTGCTGGGTCCACTAACCAAAAAGACAGTGGACATTAGCATGAAATATGCCACAAATAAATACGGTACAAAACAAATACGAGCATAAATATGGTACAAAACTCGCTAATATTATCCTGTTTAGCTGAATGGTCGAGTCTGGGATGTTCCCACACCCTCATCTCCTGCTGTACCACACAGTCTAATGTAACATTAGTCCAATTTGTTGTCAAGGGAGTGGACATCTACATATTACACTTACAGGAGCTTTTATAACATCCTATTCTAAACCCACAGGCATTATGGAGGGGAATTTTTGCCCATTCATCCAGAAGAGCATTTGTGAGGTCAGACACTGATGTTGGACGAGAGGGCCTGGCTCGCAATCTCCAATCTAGCTCATCCCAGAGGTGTTCGATGGGGTTGAGGTCAGGGCTCTGTGTGGGCCAGTCAAGTTCTTCCACACCAAACTCACCCAGCTATGCCTTTATGGACCTTGCTTTGTGCACTGGGGCTCAGTCATGCTGGAACAGAAAAGGGCATTCCCCAAACTGTTCCCATAAAGTTGTAAGCATACAATTGTCCAAAATGTCTTGGTCTGCTAAAGCATTAAGATTTCCCTTCACTGGAACTAGGGGACCTAGGCCATGCACTGATAAATAACCCCATAGCATTATCCCTCCTCCATCAAAATGTACAGTTCGCCACACCCAGGCCAGTTCATCAGACTGTCAGATTTAGAAGTGTAATTTGTCACTTTACAGAATATGTTTCCACTGCTCCAGAGTCCAGTGGAGGCCTGCTTTACACCCCCCACCCCCCACCCCCCAACCCCCACCCCCTTTATGAACTATGTGCCTCACTTTGTGGCTCATTTGCTGTGGTTCCTAAATGCTTCCCCTTTTCAATAATACTCCACACAGTTGATTGTGGAACATCTAGGATGGAAGAAATTTTGCGAACTAATCTGTTGCAACGATGGCATCTTATTATAGTACCACGCTCAAATTCAGTGAGCTCTTTAGAATGACCCATTCTTTCACAAATGTGCGTAAAGGCAGACTGCATTGATGCTAGGTGCTTGATTTTATACACCTGTGGCAATGAGATTGAATGAAACACCTGAATTCAATGATTCAGAGGTGTGTCCCAAAGCTATTTGTCCATATTTTGTCCATTGCTCCATTGTTTCTTCCTGTGGTAATCAATACAACTAGTACAAAACAGTAACAGTAAGTGTAATGCTGGAAAAGAGGAGGAAGAGAATGAAATTCCATCAAACTAGGCACTAGGAAATTCAGTTGCATTACATGGTTAACATTAACTAGTGATAATACCAAAGTTAAAAATGACACACCCTGTCACAGCTAATCAGCTTTGCCTTCTTGACATGTTTATCATGCGCTGTAGATGTGAAATTACTCTGCCGTATGCCAGGTTTTTGAGAATTCCTGGGTCCAGGGAAGATGCAATTGAAATTGGATGCAATGTAGTTCGATGTTGGATATTAGGATTCATAGTGAATGCAGTGGTGTAAAGATTTTGTGAGGGTTCCATATATTTGCAAAGTGGTTAACACTCTGTTCTAAGTTTGTGTCTGAGTAGCTCGTCACTTGAAAAAATGCTGCATCAAACTTCACATGCTGGGGAGGAACATGTGTGCAGACTTTTCCTTCCTAGAAGATTAAATACAGTAAAAATACATAAAAAACAAGGACAGCTAATTGCACAGCATTGAAACTCACTTGAAAGAAATGGAAATGCATCTACCTAAATGAAATCTCTACTGAAGACTTTACCAAATAAACTGTCAGCTTAAGCTTTCGTGTTCTACATTAAATGAGTCAAATATTTCTGTATTTCTAGTAGATGCTGTAACAGCATGCTGCTCCCTGCGGTAATCAACGCAGCTAGTACAAAAACAACACGTGCACACACAGACCCCATATCACATATAATCCCCATGTCTAAACATAAGCTCCTAATAATGGCAGCATAGTGTCGTGAATGCAAACAAAATATATTCCTTCTCCCAAAAGCATGTGCAGGATTTCTAGAGACATATGAGACAAGTAATAAAAATCAAACAGTGAGTTAAAGGTCCCAGCTGCTCTTGCTGGACCAGAAGCGCAAGAGCCACGCGAGAGAGAAGTTTCTGATTAAACGCAAGACTGCATCAGCAACCCCGGCAGAGTCAATTAATGCACGTTATAACCAATCTGATTAAATTAAAGTTCACTCAAATGATTCAGCACGCCCAGCTGGGGCTTTACCGTCCCACAGGAATCCTGAGGGGGATGAGCGAGTCAGCAGCAGTGCGGGAGATTCAGTCTGTTTGAGAGTTTTAATGTTACTCAAGAAGCACTAACAAAAAGATTGCTTTTGCTCTTGTGTACCTCCAAAACAGTATATTTTTACACTTCCATAAAAAATGACTTCATACTAATGTGTATGTTACTTCCACCTGAATAACATTTATTATTATATCAATAGAGCTGCACACAAAAGTAAGTAAGCTGTAAGACAAAATTGTGGACATGATGTACATCACAATTTTAAATGAAGGTGAAGGAAAAATGTTCTTTATTTTATGTTAATGTAACAAGTAGGGCTGCAACAATTTCAACATTATCAATAATGTTAACGGTAAAAAATCATCAAAAATTCCAATGGCAATTTTTCGTTTACATTTTTAAAGTGACGTCCAATTTAAAGTGAATTAACAGCTTAGCCAGAGGAGGGCAGCAGTTCACTTATAGTGTCGTACCTGTGTGAGCAGATAGCGAAAGAAAAAGAACAAAAATTAAAAGTTAACGAATCCAATATTAGACAACAAAAATAAAGAGTACAAAGCGTTTTTCTGCCTTTTTTCACCTTAAATAAACACTTCACACTGTTAAAGCTCTCCTCTCCTCATCTATTTTTGGTTGTAACACTGTCACCATGCCAACGTTTCCATGGCTTCATGTCATTGACGGGCGTGTACCACTGTGAGGTGCAGAACGACAGATTTTCAATGCAAACATATGAACGAAGCATAAGTGATTTATCAGAATGAGCTATGTTACCCTTGAACATTTGGCAGCTTGTCCTGTCACAATGTTACATAAATTAGCAAATTAGCTAGCTAACTATATAAAACTGGGATAACACTGATGATCTCCACTCAGAAGACTAGGGTTCGATTTCCCCACTCACTACACTTTACCAACAAGAATCCTTGGGTAAGATTCCTAAAGCTACATTCAGCTACATCTATAACATGATTGTGTTGATAAGAGCATCACCCAGATGTTGGAATGTAATGTAGCATTGTACTGTGTAAAGATGGAGAAAAGCCTGTTAAGATCACAGCCACCATTAATGCCGCTCATTCACTGAACAGAGCAAGTAGTGTGTGTGCTTGAATCATCTACACTGCTCTTTTGAAATTTTGCATTCTTGCAGTCAAGGACGAGGAGCCTGCCAAATGGCCAGTGCACATCCAGTCCATCTACTCCCAACAGAATACCAATATCCCACCTTTAATGTGTACTGCAGTGTCCTGCATATAAACTGAGATAAATGGAGCCTACTAATTCTTCGTAGTGAAGATTAATGGGGGTGATGGTCAGCGAAAATGTGAAAGGTCAGTAAATACTACAGCTTGTCTACAATCAAATTTAATTGCTTCTTTTTAGAAGAGATAATCAACATCCAATTGGATTTGTCCTATTGGAAATGACTAGGAGGCGTCCTTTGAGACCAAAATAATAGATTTGTTTGCTTTAAGCAACAAAAAAAGATTTGTTTGTTTTACGCAAAAGAAGAGAAGAAAAGAGAGGAGAAGAGAAAAGAACAGAAGAGAAGAGGATTTACTGCCGTCTGCTCTCAATAATTCCCCTCCCCTCATGCTGTGGTCATAAAGCAACTCCATAATTTTCAATAAGGATTAAAAATTCTCAATTAATTTTCACTCTTTATGGTGTGTTGGATTGAAGGTGAAAATCCATTCTGTGCAATGGGTGTAGAAAGTGTTTCTCGGTACATATTTAAAAACCCATTGTGGAACACTTTCTGTGGTGTGCTAGCAATAAAAGGACTCACTTAAGCTTTTCTTTCATGTTGCGGCCAAACCTCCCATCAGGCCCCGGCCAGGTGTGGAGAAAGCAAAGAGTAATTGACCGAGGCTTCTGGAAGAAAATGAGGAGAATGTCTAGATGAGGGCCAGCTAGCTCTCAGAGGAGAACTAGAGGTAGATGAAAGAGATGGGCGAGGGACGTGACCCCAGATTGGATTTTCATTTGATTAAAGCCTTCGGCCATCTGGAGACTTCTCCACAAGCTTATGGAGATGCTGATGGTGCCATAGCAACACCAGGAGCCAATGCTCTAATGGGTAAGAAAAGTCTTTAGATGCTGTAACCAGGAGTAACTAGGTAAGTGAGGTTGGGAGCGAACCGGCATTATAGAGAGATTAAACCTAGTTTTGGACTAAAAAAAAATGAAGAAGGTGCAAAAGTGGGTCTTTGCAATGATGCCATAGAAGAACCACCGTTCAGTGAAGAACCATTTTTGTAAATGAGATGTGCGAGTGAACCCTCATATAATGTAAAGGTTCTACACCATTCTGTATCATTTCCTTCATCCAAGCCAAGAACCATTTGGAAACCTTTAGTTTGAGAGCGTAGTTTATATCTGTAATCATGATCCTTTGAAAAATTGCTTTCACTTCTGGACGAGACATGATATGTTCCAGAGACTGCCCTTTTAAGCTTGACTGCCTCTGAAGATTTCTATCCACTATGCTCTCTAAAGAAATCTGAGAATGTTCCGGAAAAAGAGACAGTCATTAACAGCGGTTTTCAGTGAGTCTTGAGAGACAGACAGCTTTATACTGCTCATCCCCATAGTGCACTGCTGTTCCTCACGACAGACCACTTTCCTCCGAGTCCAGTTATTGACTGCAGTTGGTTTATGGGTGGAAAGCTGCTGCTGCAGCACTAAGCTCAGCGCTCGCTGTCCTTGTGCATTGCGTGTAGTTGTCACAGTCATTAGCTGGACATAACCGCATGCAGGGGGTTTTCTCTGAAGGACATCTCAGGCTGCAGGCTGCGATTCTGCGGAGAAAAACTTCACATGCCTGATCAAACAGTCGTAACTCCAGTTTGGACAAGAGGCTTCCCTGAAAGAGGGCTAAGTGAAGGGAGGGGAATATTGGTCTCTTGCTCCATTAAGGGTGCAGTAGCTAAGCTCACAGAGGTGCACAAAGAAGTGGGTGATATGGCAAAAAAAAACAATTAAAATCACGACACTTGAAAACATGCTCACAATACACAATATATCATTATACATAATTTTACAAACATGTAGAAGCATACAGAACACTCCACCAAAACAGGAGTTCCTGCTTTATAAACAGGCTATGCAACTTTTCAACTGAGCCTTTGAACAAGAACACATAGTGTCACTGATTCAAAGCACTAACAGCTATTTTAGTGGGATTGTGAAGAATCTTCAGCCTGATAAACATGTTCATGAGGTGCCTCACAGCTCAGAAAGAAACCATTCTAACCAATCAACATTGACCTCTTTTACCTTCTTAACTTAACATGCCTGCTCACATTAAGCATGATTCATGCTATAAAGTCATTTAAAAACAAAATATGTTTCTCTTATCATCTTCCACCAAAATTTAATGACTTTTGCAATAAATATTATAAACGAGGAGAGAGAATGAATGACAAAGCCCGTTGCTGGCCGATAGGCTTGCTGATTCTTGGCACAAGCGAGAAAAGCTCCCTCTCATGGAGTAAAGTTGCCAGATTTGTGTTTTTCCCACCAAATTGGGCTTGTTGGAAAACACAGTCGTGGGTGAAAATTTTAACGTTGCCGCGTGTGATTTTTTGGGGCTTTCAAAATGTATCACGGATGCCAAAAAGACTGAATGCTGACAGTAGTGAAACGAAAATGAATTGTCTAATGAATATAAACTGATCCTGGTTTGAATAGCTGGAAACCTAACAGACTGGCAGACAGGCAAGTACAGTAGACTACAGCTGAGAGAGAGAGTGAGAGAGTGAGTGGCGCGTTTAATGTCACGGTACCATTCACATTCTGATGATTTGAAGTCGCATCCAGCGCCAAAATAGATCTCAGAAAACATTAATTTTCAAATGAGAATAATGCAATGAGATTGAGAGACAGAGAGAGAGAGAGAGAGAGAGAGAGAGAGAGCAGTGTATTTTGACTTCTTCACACAAACAGTGCAGTATATTTCCAGTGGGAAACTGTGTATGTGGCTGAATCCTAAATGGCTCTTTGTTAGACATATTGTGCACTGTGTGGGTGCAGGATATATTATTTAAAGACCTACGCTGTGCATTACATAGGGAGCAGGGAGCCACTGGAGATTCAGTGTAGGTACTGGATGGTAACTGTTAATACTGGGCTTCCTCCAGAAGAAATGAGGAAATAACACACTGAGATAATACACTGACACACATACATTCACAATGGAGTGTTTATTTGTGTATTTTTATTTATTTTTTTCTCAAACAAATAAATACTTACTGCCATTTACACAGGCTTTCCTTTCACAGCCTGTTTCTTTTGCAATTGAATAATTTAAAAATTGGGCTTGTTTTAGCTTCTGGTGGGTAGGTTTTAAGCTCACTTTGGGCTGGATATTTTTGCTGGACCTGATAACGTCATGGAGATGTGTGCACACAACAAACTATTTATGTGATTTTGGTCACATTTTTACAGTGATTTCAGATACGCTTTTGAAACAACAATTTGACTTTTAGTTTCAGTTTTGTAGGTTTCTCTCCCTTCAAAGAAATAGGAGCCTGGGCTTGTATGAGTGGAGATAGCTGCCTGGCGGTGTTGCCAAGATGGCTGTCAAGTGACTCCCCTATAAAAACTTTGCTTTTGCCTGCATCTAAAATGTCTCCTGATTAAATCAAATGAACCAATAATAAATTACTGAATTGAATAAAAATGTAATAAAATTAAGCAATATTTATTTTTTACCACTCCCACCACCCCGACCTATCAAGCAAAACTGCAATGTAGAATTAAATTTTTGCCAGAATTATTGGAATTTATTGCAATATTATTGTCCGCCACCAGGTGCACACACAGATGCACCCCCACCTGCGACATACAAACACACACACACACACACACACACAAACCCACACACACAAGCAACCTATATAAGGCTGCTAATTAATTGACATCTAAATGTCATTTGGCCAGAGACCCCAGAGAGCAGCAGCTTAAAGCAGCATTTCCACAGAGTCAGCAAGGATAACCCCGACCTAACCAGCTCTTATTAAGGAGAGCAGAGAAAGGCCACATATTCATACACACACACACACACACACACACACACACGTTACAAGGATAACAGCCAGCACACAAAGAAGCATAACAGTGTATGTTCACTGCTTTTTCATATCAGCTCTGTCAATCTCTGTCTAGCAAATGTTTCCCACCTACTTTAGAAATAACCTGCTGAAGGTGTACTAATAACAGGCTGCTGTAGATATGATACATAAAGGAAAATGAAATAGACAGACTGTATATTTTTCCCTTCATGTCTTGCATTATTCTAGACACTTGACATTTGCTTCACTCATAAAGTAGACTGTGATAACCTATTGAATATGAAAGAAAAGTAAGATATGGCAACTCAAAAGTGAAATCAGTCATTATAACGATGTCCAGCAGCGATTGATGTCACAGACATGATTACTAGAGGATTAAAAAAGATCACATTTCAGCAAAAAAGGTCTCCAGTGTTGGATGGAGTGTTGTCTTGGGTTGCTATTACTTTTATTATACCTATGCCTTAGGGAAGGGAATAAAAAATCACTACAATACTGTAATATTTTGAATAAAAAAAGTGTCAGTGTTCTATTACTTAATTATAAATATTTGTAATGTATATTAAGCCCATTGGTAGACTAATATGACACTATACTTTGTTTTTTAAACCAAAAGATGGCACTGAAAAGTCTTTTTTATCTTTGTAGCAATATCAGGGCTTCAGTCAGTAGCTGTATTGGTTAGAAGGGCCAGATAGTGGACAACACTGCCACAGTTTTATTCCCCATCTGGGCATGAACAGCACTCTTAAAGCAAGAATTTGGGCAAAAGCCACTCTTAATAAGAGCATTTGATAAATGTATAAACGTTGGAGGCAGTTTTTTGAATGTTGTTTGGCATACTTTACAATTCTATCGTGCTTCAATAACAAAGCAGAGACTTTTTATTCATACTTGTCACATTTTTTTCAGAAGTTTTTGTATGTTACTTTCTCTGCTTTATAGCTGTATTGTGTTTCAATAACAAAAGACTAAAGTAAGATGAAAACACCTTTAATAAACTCTTTCTTTCCTTTTGCAATCATAATTTGCAATACAATATTGTGTCATATCGCATTACTTAGCAGATATTAATAAAATCATTAAAAATGCACTGTGGCTCATGAATCCTGGCGATATTTTAAAATGGGGTCTGCGGTGATTCCCACCACTACATTGCAGTGTTTTGTACTCTCACTTTGGATCTCTCTTCCTGTCTTTTTGCAGAGGAGGGGCCATGAGGTCACTCTTCACTCTGCACACAGTGTGCCTATGTGATATTGAGTTGTTTGTTCGGTTCATTATTGTGCAGGTCTGTAGGGCCAGCTGTGAGCACACAGCGGTTTGAGCAGAAAGGTCAGCTCAATGTCAGCTCAACGCCTTTATTTCCCTTATTTCCCACTGAGGCTACATGTCAACTGGGAGGTGGTTTATGCTGTTTGGAGTTCAACTTCAAAAGTTTTGAGTTGTGGGACCACACAGAAGTATGTTTGGATCATTTCCCAATGTGTACCATATCTAACAGGACAATATTCATTCAGAGAATCAAATTTACACAATTCTCCAAACATACAGTCGATCAAGTTTGCTTCTTTATGTATTTACTAGAGATATGAGGTTAAAGTAGCTTAGTAGTAATGGAAGCTTGTGTACACCCTCTTACAGGTCTGTGCTTAAAGATGATTAACAGAGTTACCGTGGTAACAGTCCATGAGAGATGCTAAAAACTCATTTCCTGCCAGTTCATTTATTAATATCTGGAGAGCAAACCACAGCAAGACTATATTTTACCATACTAAACTATACTGTACAAGCACTGCTACATGTTAATATAACTGAATTTTAAACATGTTGGGTGACATGATATCCTACATGCACCCCTTAAATAGTCAGGGCCTGCCAGCAAGCCCAAAGTTTTATTACTAATTTTCATAACCTAAGAATAGCTCAACCAGTTTGCATTGCAGTGCCTGTAGTTGGTGAATAATAAGCCTTCGTATGTAATAATTAACCTTTTAAGAGGTTAATACCTCATTTCTTGCACTTAGCATAGATGAGGTGGTTTGACACATGCAGCTGTTGAGCAGCACTGGTTGAACAACCTAGGTGGGGGCAGGGCGCTGTAGAAAGCAGCACCAGGTTTCAGATATCAGACAAAACAGCTTCTGGTCTCACTGTCATGGTTGAGCTCTCACATAAATGGACATCAAGTGAAATAGCTTGGGACAAAAAGGCAACACACTAAGCAGCCACAGATGTTTGAATGACATTCACAATTGTGTCTTTATTACTACTCTAATTTTTAATTGTTTAAGTTTTGTTGCCGAATTAAAGATCACAATATAGTACAACCACAATTTTTCTGAACTGCACTAGTTTTATTATTATAGTGACTGGCTTATTATCATGTCCCCTCTGGTGCTTGGTATTGCTGGCCTATTGATTACCTGTTCTGCCTTTTTCATCCTGTCTTCTTTTTTCCACCTTTTTCTTTTTATTGTTTTTCTTCACGTTCCCTCAGTTTGCTCAAACAGTTTACAAAGTCTCTGGCTTTCTTTCCTTCTTTTTAACTTAATTTACAGGTTTTTGACCTTCTAGTCTTGAAGTTGCACTAAGATGTTTTGTTAAAATTGAAAGAAGTAGCATAACTAAGTCAGGAGCTGCGAGTCGCCTTGTAAAGCCTAAAGGAATAGGCGTCAGGTCAGATTTTGTCTTTTCAAGTTTTTCGGACCACGTCACTTCATCGACGTCACTGGCACAGACTCAAAAAGAAGATCCGGAACGATGTTCAGGTCTCAAATGCAAAATCAACATCATACTGATGAAGATGTGTTGACAATATTTCACTTACATCCTCGGGAGACACGTCCTTCACCAAGTTTTGACTAAGATCTCTTTGAATACTCTTTTGGTGTGCTCTCGATCAAACTTCAGTACAAGAATACAGTAAAACAGCATGTGACAAAGTTTCACTTAAGGTTTACTAATGTGTTCGCTGCACTGCATAGTATATCATGTATATGATATTGGCTCAGTTTGAGCTCAGACTCCCCACTCGTACTGCAGAGACCCACCAGAAAATGCAGAGCGATGCTTTCTCAGGCACATCACGTGAGAATACAGCCCCCCTTCAGCTTCTGTTGCGATATACCACATTGTGCCAAAGGCTCTAACGCCAGTATCTTAGCACATAATCCTAACGCTCAAGACAAAAGCCTGCTCAGGAACCAGACCGAGGAGAACTAGCATCATCAGAAGGACAGAATGTGTGAGAACTGTTTCATTGCTGTATGAGCAAAGGAGTCAAGAGATACAAAAAGACTCAAAAACACTCACATTAACCTACCTTAGGTAAATTAAATTAAAGGGAAACATTCAGCACAAGATTAGAGAGACTGTGGTGAAGAAAAAAGTTTGAGTAAGAAGCAGCAAAAGAGAAACGAATCCCCATGGTCTGTTCATATTACACCCTGCACCACTACTTGCAGACAGAGAGAGAATGGCGCCAAAGGGCCAAATAACACGAGGCTTTGAATTTCTGCTCTGAAAGCCCAGAACCTTGCAGCTGCTGCACGGCAAATGTCATCTTGGAGAAACTTTAAAAAGAAACGAACAAATTCTGGCAGAGAGAATATTTGAACAGGAAAAGGGGAAAGAAATGATAAATATTTTTTACAGTCCCTCTTTTTTATTAAACAGACGAGGGCTACTAGGATACTGCTTTGAAACTCATTTTGAGTGTTGCTATAGCTGCAAAAGAGGAAGATCATCAGTTTTGTGTGCATTAAAGAAAGGATGGAGAGGAGAAAGTCAGTGGGAAAGTCACATGGCTGCCAAATCATAATTTTTCATAATGTCACTGTCGTAAGGAAACCTTGCATCTTTCAGAAACTTGTAAGATTTGCTCTTCTGAAGTTCTGTTGTTCCATTAGTTATGGAATTTTTACACAGTAAAGAGAACCTGGCGGTTCTGAACGAAACCAAGAAAAATGACTTTTACAGGATGTGCTTGCCGTGATGCCTTACAGTAACACACACAGAGGCTAGAGTTAAATTTCAGGACACCAGTGGCTTGATTTTTGGCCACATTAGGTGGAAAAGCAGATCTGCTCACAATGCAATCTAAGTTAGATGTCAGTCCAGCTACAAAACCTAATGTTCTCATCAGTTCACTCTAGTGCCTAAACATGTTACCAGCATTGCATCTTTCCCAAACAGCTGTCTCTATCTCGAGGGTAATCTGAACCAATCAAACCCTATGTATATAAGTGATTTGATGAATAAAAAGAAGTTTAAGCTTAATAAGAAATGCTAATATATGGAAATGTTAGGATTCCTGGACAGACGGTTATCCAGGAAATCCTAGGCAGGTGGCAACTCTACACTCTCAGCAAAAAACTGTACTGAACTGTCACTGCAGCAGTACCCCTCTTGTCACCGGGGTGGTACCCTCAAAGATACGTCTTTACAAATTTTTAATCAGGGAACATAATTGAACCATAATCAATTGCAATTATAATTTAAGTTGTATTAAATCCATACACCAAATACTACTTAAATAGAAAAATAATAACCGTGTAAACACCTGTATCTGATTACGTTCTCAATCAGAAAGTTCGTGTCATAGCGAAAGTTTATAATGTTCAACATAGCGGGAGCAGAAACTGGTCTGCAGACGAAGTTTATGCTTTGATCTTTAAAAGACGGCGGTGGGACGGGCGTCCAGCTTCTGTGTCTCAGACCATGCCGTCTTCCTCTCGCCCTTCTTTAATAAGTACATGTGAAGGATGTTTTCCTGAGTCTGCCATAATTTTAAAGCAATTAAAAACATAAGCGCTGCTGCTCATCTCATTCTGACTGGACTCATGTGATGCTGGTTGTCATGGTAACATCTACACTAAGTGGTACTCTACACATGCGTGTAATTTTTTGCGTGTAATTTGTAGTGTGCAGGTAAACAGAGATTTCCATCAGATTGTTGAGTAGAGTGCATATAAACACAGTCTCAATTTATAATCGGAACGTATTCAATCTAATTGCCGAAAATCCTTGCATGTAAACATAGCCATTGTTTTATAACATGAGGTTATGAAAAGGTACAAATATGTACTAATCTTATTTAAGGTACACAATTGGACCTTAAAACCATTGAAATGTACCTATAAGGGTACATTTATATTGTTTGTACCTTGATGAGCAAAAATTACCTGCACAGTACCTATTTTCTGACAGCGTAGCAGGGGCCTACATACAGGAAGACACACTAATATAAGCTAGTCAGGTAGGCAGCCAGCTGGATCTTCTATATGTTACGCTCCCGGTGGGACTGCACCTCATTCTCTCCCTTCTGAGTGACAGAGCTGATGGTGCCTTTTACGGCTGTCAGCAGTATTTCCAAGCCTTCCCAATCACAGCGGATGCCACATCACCGACGGTACAGTGAGTGTTCCCCTGAGGAACGACGACTGCAAGTGACAGCTAACATATCACGCAGAGTTTGGCACTTGAAAGACAAATGACGCTGGCTTTTCTCAGCACTGCAGCGGTGTCAGGTAAGTGGGAATATGATGGTGTGCAGCAGGGCTGCTATTAGGTTCTGTGGGGTTGAAGTAGAGCAGACAGAAGGTTGGACCTGACTGCATTGCTGGCTCCTGGCTTGGTGTTCTATTCTGAGACAAAGTGTGTGGTCGCTGAAGCTTTGGTCTGAGAGAAAGAGAGCGAGAGCACATTTTCTGCACCTTTAAAAAGCGCGAGAAGAGGAAAAAATCTTCAAAGGGGGCTTCTTAACCTGAAGTCCTTTGATCCAGAAATCTATAAGGCCTAGACATTTAATGAAAAAGATCATGCCCCTCCTCCCTTTGAGCTCACCCCATAGCGCCGCATCGTCAATCAATCCTTTCCCCCACTTTTGGACAGAGAGTAAGTGGTTTGCTTTGGAAAAGAGATAATCAGGTGTAATTTCAAAGGATGCCTGTCACTATGGATTGTACATGGGGGAGCTAGATAAAGGTGGTCGTCTGGTAAGTAGCTCGCAGCTAACAAAAAGAACGGAGGATTGCCTTCCATGCTCATAAGACATAAGACTTCTTGGCGAGATATTCTCAGAGACTCTGACAGATCGAATCAGCTCCCCTCTTCACATGCATCCTAGCGTGTTCGGGCCAGGCGGCTGTGCTGTCAAGACTGGCAGGAGAGAGCGTGGGCCGCGAGGGTCAGGGAGGTGATCTCTCGCAGGGGCTCTGGCGAAACCTGCCAAACTAATCTGCCTTGTAGCCAGGAATCCTCGCCTGCCCTCCCCTGTGGCGCTGTGAGGCGGCTGCTTCATCTCAGAGTCGAGGCAGACTTTGTTATCTGGTCCTGCGCCTCTAGAGCTGCTCTGTGACTAAGGTGCCTGCTCTTACATTTAAGCAATAGAGCACGAGAGGGAGCGTGTTATTGCCAATAACATCTCGTTCCTTTGACCAAATCACAGCCGCAGTATTGTTCATGATGACACACAACCTCTACTGCTTTTATACGCTCTTTTGATAAGTAAAGAAACTGTTTGTTCTAAATGTTATACTTTAAATGCAAACTGTCACTGTTGAACTAAACACTGTATCTCATATCATACATCATATCTTTTTTTCAGTTTGCATTCTTTGATACCATTTGCTTTCTGAGAATATTTATGATGAATGGACCAATAGAAATGGTCCAAAATTGCTTAAAATGAATAAAATCTTTTACATTACTTTACAATACAAGGTTTTTTTTTCAACAGCAACAATACAATCATTCTATTTCCAAACCTTCTGGTAGAGGAACAATACTGCTGTCTCCATCTCATCTATGTGTATTACTATTTGATGAGGCTTCTCACTTTCTGACCGTAATCTTTTAGCACTATTAGACTGCTGAGAGGTCACTAAGGCATGCAGGAGAACTTTTATCTACTCCTTCCTGAAACTTTACTTTTTCAAAAGATTACTCCTTCCTGAGAGATTACTAAAAAAACCTGCCTAAAATGTAAACAATATACCAGTGCCATTAAAAGCTCAGTAACCAAGGAGAGAGAGGCCTAGCAAAACCAAGGGTCAATGTAACTTTTTTATATATTCTGGGTAAATTAACTGATGTATGGTTTATCAAAGCTACCATATTAACTTCACCACTGAAAAGCTACTTGGGAAACAGAGTTAAACTAACAGCTTCGCTACTTGCAGCAACTCTACTGCTACTACCTTGGATACAGGTGGTGATGAGGAGTCGACTTCAACAGAGTTGACTCTGACTCCAACACATCTGGGAGTTAAGATCAACTCTTAGCCAATGATTCTGAGGCTGTGTTCCGAAAGCTAGGCTAAAGCTTAAAGGTGGGTCCTCAGTAGCACTTTGATGACACTGCAGCCTAGAAATGCAACCCACATGGACTGCAGCGTAGCTGTGGAAACTCAGTTTGAGAGTAGAAATGGAGTTTGCTGACCCTTTTTTTTTAATTGGCTTGAGGTACATTTTCACAAACACTTTTGTAATGCAGGAACAAGTTTGTGTTTAACTGCAAGAACATCCCAGCCTATTAGAACCTCCCAGCCTACGCTCCCAGAGCATCCCAGCCTATTAGAACCTCCCAGCCTACACTCCCAGGGCATCCCAGCCTATTAGAACCTCCCAGCCTACGCTCCCAGAGCATCCCAGTCTATTAGAACCTCCCAGCCTACGCTCCCAGAGCATTACAGCCTATTAGATCTGAATTCATCTGACAACTTTGTATAATTACACATATTCACATTCATAATACACATTATATGTACATTATATTATCTGTAACAACTCAAAAAAGTGGATAAACTACATTTTGGATGGTTTAATTTCTACTATATTCCTTTATAAATGGCTCTGGTGCTGTCTTTGCTGATATTAAGTGGAAGGAGTCCAGCAGCAGGAGTCAAGTAGCAGCAGTCAAGAGTCAGAGACTCTAGAAAACCCAGTCGTGCATCACTAGGTAGAGGTACAGTGAAAAAAAAACGTACCATGGGATGCTTTTTTAAAAGCAGTTAGTGCAGTTAGAACTAACTGTTGTATGAAGGAGTGTCACTGAGTAAATGGTCTCCTAATAACTACTGCCTACATTTGACAATCAGGAAACTACACAGAACACTAATACAGGGAACAGAATTTGTGATGTAAGAAAATTACTTTGTACACTAACATTATGCCAGTTGTTGCATTTGTGATGCCGTGGTTAAGGAAAATGGCTTAAGGGTTTTCGAAGGGTGGATCGACTACAACGAGGACACTGCGCTCACAAGGTCCACAGTGCACTTCTTTTATTTAACTCGAAAGCAATGTAGCAAAAAGAAAGGAAATATTTACAAGCCACAATTAAAACAGCAGAGGACTGAGTGATTCCATTAGCCCTGCGGCTAATATCTGGCAACCACTCTCCAACCAGCTAATCATCATGGCAGGTCCTCACAGTCTCGGAGCTGCGAAGCTCCACAAACTAACCCCAATCAGAAGAAGGAAACAACCTCTCTCGGCCGCTGGCCCCTTTTATGTGCTAGCCCCTCCCTCTTTCTAGATTGGGACAAACCAACACGAAACAATTCACTTGCAATGTGCACAACAACAGCTACCAACAGTTCAGACATGTCATTTCATGGTACCATGGTCATTCAATTACTGTAGGCACAGTGAGATGGAATTTGTCTTCACATTATTTCTCTCTTTTACAGGGTATGCACCACCCCCACCCAGGACGACTGAGGATCCATCCAGCCCCCTAAGAAGGTGAGTTCTCCCGCGCTCACAGTCCTATAGGAATCCGGTAAGAACATTTACATGTAATGTTAACGGGCAAAATGTCTTTTGGGGTAGTGTTCTAACAGTCTTGGTGATGAGGCAAGTTTCTAACTTCATCACAACATTCCTTCATAAACAGCACAGTGTATTATGGGTATTCCCTGTCCACTAGGGTACAGTCTATACAGTACTTAGTAGTATGTATTGTGTATTGTGTCTAGAGGCGTTTATGTTTATATGTACACTGGTCTTTACCTGTCACACAGTCACTTTTGCCTATCTAAACACAGCTTATCACTAATCCACAACATGTTTATCCTCATTTGATTATGCAATCAGAAATAAAAATCTTCCACATACTCAACATTCTGTTTCATCTTATTCACATGTGAAGTTCACTCTTAAAACCAAACTTTGGCCAAAACTAATTAATCTGGAATTAGTACTAGCTTTGAGAGGGGGTGGACTGAATGAGTTGGGTGGGCTGGGGTGGGGAGCAGAACAATGGGAAAATAAGAACAAGCCAAATCTCTAAGCTGGAGCCCAGGAGTGTGTTTTAATTAGGCAGAGGCTCCTGGGAGCGAGCTGTGCGTCTCAAGCGGACCTGCGGGTGCCCAAGCCATTTTCAAACACTTTTAAAAAGGCTCCCCACAGACATTTGATGTTTTACTCGCTGCTGTGCTTCATGCTCTGCAAAAAATACAACATTTTGTCTCAAGCATGCAGCAGTTCCTCAAACACTCTGCTTCATTAGCACACTTTCGATGCTGTTTATCTGGCAGGAGACAAATTTACAGAGGAACCTGGAAATGAAGTAAAGATCTAAACAGGAAAATGACAATACTGAAACCATAATTACTGCAGCAAGAAACTGGTGCATAATGAAAAAAAAACCAGAAAATTTACGCACTTCAAGAACTTCTTCCAAAAAAACAGCAAAATCCTTGAAGGAGGAGGTGGTAACTGGACAATAGTTACCAATAAACAAAATCAATATTAAATTAAATCAATAAGCAGTTTTTCACTTGTAATGATGTACTCATTTGCTGAGTGCCTGCGCAGCCATATTGTTGATTAAGTGTTAAATGCTTAGAAGCAGAAACCACTTTACAGTGTGTCACGGTTACCTTGCTCAAACATTCAAGTCCATTTTTTGCTGCTTGCAGTGAGCTACATGCAACTAAAAACAAATACAGAGTACTTCCATTTGTCACTCCCAACTGGTTATTTCCCAATGATGTACCAGTGACTGTTTTGCTGAAAGCACAAATGAAGCTCACACATGGACCAGAACAAATTAAAATGAAACATGTAATGTTCAACTAAATAATAATGAAATGTAGTGTTGTGTTCACAGGGTAACAGCTAAATGGACTTCATCTAAATACAGCACAAAAAATGCTGTCAATATTTTATTATCTTTCTGTTCCACAATTTCACTAAGCATGGTTTTTTATTATTTTATAATGTTTGTTGTTGCATTTGTTGATTGAAAGAACAGCGAGTAAAAGGTTTAGCAGGTCTAGGCAAACACTACATCTACATGAGGGTGCTGGCATGAAAACGTTTGGGAAGCTCACCTGAGCTGGACTTCAGAAGAAACTTTTAGAAATTTCTGCTACACTAAAGACTCTCTGAAGCCCTCAAATACATCAACCCCATTGCCATTTAAAGAGCTGCAGTCATTGCAGACATTATGTCTTTGGCATCTTCGAACGACTATTTTAGTGTCTGTCTCAGACTTGACTGAGTCAGCGCATCGAATCTAGTCTGAAGGAAGACAGAGCATAATGATTCTTACAGCTCGACCTCCGAGGCAGTAGGCAGCTGGCAGCAGTGCAGGTTTGTGTGAAAGCCCAATTTTAAAAGTCCAGTCTCTCTGACCTGACTCTGATATGAGAAATGAGAAAACACAATGCATCTCAGAGCAGTTTTCAGACTACTACACAAAGCATCTCAGAGCAGGAGTGTACACTTCTATAGCATCACTCCAAAGAGCGCTTTTTGGTTGCTTTATTTTTAAGAGTCCATCTCGACCATCTAGATCTGGCATGAGCTGCTTCCATCTAAAAAAGTGAATTCCTTAAAGCATGAAAAGCACAGACTGATCCAAGGTCAGCACTTTCACTCAGACACTTTAAACCTCTAGCGCAAGTTCCGTCAACACATGCTTGGTGCTGAATAAGTCATGAGGTGCAGGCTTTTGTTAAAGTGTATGAATAAATGAAAGAAGTTGGGAAAGCAGAAGCTCAAAGGAGCAGTTAGAGGAACACATGTTCACACCTGGCTGTGGTGCTCAACCAGGTTCATTATGCCATATCGACTTCGGCGGCCTGAGATGGCCATGGCCTGGAGACTGGGTCAGCAAGACAGAGTCCCAATTTCTGCAAACGGCAGTTACGACTAAACATTAGCTTCTGAATACACTTTCAGTTCATCATTAAGGAGAAGAGTAAATGTCTCTGTTAGCAGGGCATAGAATTACAGCTGTCACGATTACTCAATAAATCAATAAAAATCTTTGCTGTATGAACAAAACAAAATCTCCAGGAAAGTAACTTTACAGGAGAAGCGAAACACATTCTTAACTTTTAACGTAAGTTAATGGAAAATGTTTATTCTAAATATCTAAATATCGAAATGTTTACACTCTGTAAAGGGCAGCTGGTGATTTCCAATTATGTCAAAAAACAACAAAAATGGAGAGATGAGTTTTTTTTCCTGACAGCATGATATATTCATTAAAATTTACCTTCTCACTGTATCTCAATGTAAGGTTATTTGGCAATTTGCCTGATGATAAGGATGGGTAGATTTCTCATTAACTATTCCATCGACAGTGAAAGCCCAGTTATGAAGAAACGAATCATTTCATGGAGCATGAGAGCATTTAACTGTTATTCTCAGGGAACCAGGGTCTTCAGTGCTGTCAAAGCCCCGCATTTGTACAGTCATCCAGGGTAAATAAACCTCCCTAAATGCCTGTTGTCTCCCTGTCATTGTGAGTGACAATAATTACCTCAGCCTTAATGAGTCAGACATCTGCAGAGCATCAAAAACAGTAATTAGGCCCATAAAGTATCGAGCCATTAGACAGGTATTTCCTGGGTGCGACGAAGCGCTGTTCAACAGGGCAACAAATATCAGTGCATGTACGATTATGCTGTAGTACAGTGTATACTGCATGTAATGGACTTGGATCGAGTAAGGATAAGTATGTCCTATTATAGCGCATATCATCAGTGCTGTATGAGGTCAATACTTTCTGAGTGTTTGTATGAGGTGGAAAGCAGATGGTAAGGATCTGTGGGTCTCTGTGAGTGTGTGTATATGTGGGAGTGTGTGTCAAAGCTTTGACTCTCTCCCAGGAGAGCTGTTCTTTAAAATGGCCGTCTGTGGCTCAAACTGAGGCGCTGCAGGTGAAGCTTCTAGTTGGAGCAGAATGGCAGCACCGAGGAGGCTAAATAATACATAACTCTGACCACAACTGAGGACAGAATGACCACTACAGAGAACACTACACTAGGTGTTATGGACTGCTGGACAGCCATGTGTGTGTATAGAAACGGTGCCCTTCATCCCATTAAAGTTCATTATGTCTATCTATTATATTATATCTATTATATATTACAAATCTTAAGCCTTACAGTAACAACTACAATGTTCTATAAGTTATTCAGAAACTAATGTAAAACTAATATATAAGTTATGTAGTTATGAGGAGAAATATGTACTTACAAGCAGAGGTAGAGATGTGTCCTCTTATACATTGTCTTTGTATGGACCATTCTACTGAATTAGTTCAAACCACTCCAACATTTAAAAACTCATTTAAAACTACTGAGCATTTAGACCTTTGGATTATGTTATGATCTATTTAAACCTAAAAACCCAAAATAAAAAATGCTGTCCCACATTTTCATGTTGCTACTGAAACACAAAGAGTTTTAGTTCATAGGCGGAGCCTTGTTTTAGCCACGTCCCTGCATTTTAGAGCAGGATGTGAGACTGCATCCCTGTTCCTTGTGGCCACATGGTGAGCAGTTAGATCCCATTGTTTTGAAGAAAATGTGTCTCGAAGTCTTAAAGTCAGTGTGTGACATTATGAACTGTCACTACTGAAACAGATATTTTCTGCAATTATTCTGCAAATAATTTAAAATAACCTTTTTATGTTTTAATGAAAAATATTATGATTTTATGTGCACAACCGTTCAAAGCTGTGTTTGCTAGTCATGTACTGGCTAGTATTTTTGACTTCTCCAAATTAGCTAAAATTGTCAGTTTTGGCAGTAACATGATTGTTTTGTTAGTGGTAAAACTGATGTTCAATCATTTGTTTTAATAAAAATAAATAGAATTATGGTATACAGTCGTTCAAAGCAAAATTTTAGTCTAAAGTCAGAGTCAGTTAAAAGTCTGAAATTGGTTTTGAACTCTGACTCTGTGTAGCACCAAAAAGGGTTCTTCTATTGTTACAGTGTTAAGCCTGCAATAATAGAAGAACCCTTGCTGGTGCTATATAGAACTCTTTTCAAAAAAGGTTCTATATAGAACCATATACAACACATTCTCCATCAATCTGAAGTAACATTTCACAGAACCCTTTAATCATGCACAGGATTTTTTGGGTGTTCATGGCTCTATATAGAACCATTTTCTTTACTAAAGAACCCTTAAAGAACCATCTTTTTAAGTGTGGTTGGCATGCTACACAGTTAGCAACAACAAAAAACAAAGGCAGTGCACCACGGTTCTCACTGAAAAGCTGCAGCTTAAGCCAGTAAAAGTAATTATTCACAAAGTTTACATAATGTCTGGATTTCTCAAAAATCAGTCACTTTTGTATGTAAGCACTACGACCATTCGTGTAGTGAGGCGAAGTCACTGAGGGCATGTTAAAAATAGTATTGATACAGTGGGTAAATGTGACTCACAGCACTGTTTGTTGAACAGTACAGCGAGCATGTCTCCCATGAGACCCACATCTGCACTGTACTCAGTATAAAGGCTAGAGCACTGTGCAGAAACATGAACAGGGTGAAGATACAACTTATTTGGAAAATACAGAATGTGTCACACTGTAGTGACAGTGTTCCTCTGCACTTTGACTGCACACATACTCCTCTACCAGTACGCTGACCATCATGAATAATGAATGAGACTCAGTTGGAATAATGCATAACCGCAAACACCGGGTAGGGGCTTCAGAGTACCGCGCTGTGTATCGTCCAAAATGCCCCATTTCAGAGCCGCTGCAGGCCTCTGGTCAAATTCACTCCCTGCAGCAGTGCAGCACTCAAATCACCATCCAGTTCAGCACCACAAAAACAAATGCATAACATTATTTCTCCAACAAGGCCTTTTCTATATCCGCCTTTAATGATTCATAAGAAGTGCAGCAAGGGGAGTCGTGCTGTTTCCATGCTGAGAGAGAGGTTACTGTCAAACTGTTTACTGTCACTGAGAGTGCACGTAAACATTCATTTGCAGAGAGAGCCTGTGGAACAGTGGAAAGAAAAAACAAGAGAGAGATGAAGAAGGTGAGAAAGAGAGAAAGAGTGAGAGAGAGAGTGACAGGACAAGAAAGCAGAGAGAGAGAGAGAAACAGAGAGAGAGAAAGGGGCTTGTGTGAGACAGCGAGAGAGAGAGTGAGTGAGTGAGAGAGAGAGAGAGAGAGAGAGAGACAGAGAGAGACAGAGAGAGAAAGGGGCTTGAGTGAGATGGCGAGACAGAGAGGGAAAGAGAGAGAGACAGATGAGGAGAGAGGAAAGAGGAAAGAGAAAAAAGAGAATGAGCAAGAGAGACAGAAAGATAAAGAAAGAAAAAAGAAAGGGATGCAGAGAGAAAAAAAGATAGAAAGCAAATAGCCAAAACAAAAGCAAAAGACAAAGAAAGACAAAAGAGACAGAGAGGGTGAGGAGGAGAAAAAGAAAGAGGGAGAAGAGAGAGAGGGAGAGAGGGAAAGAGGGAAAGAGATCAAGAGGGAGAGAGAAAAAGAGAAAGAAAGAAAAGGGCAGAGCGGAGAGACAAGCAGATAAAAAGAGTATAAGAAACGGGAGACAGAGAGAGGGAGGCAGGCAGAGGAGAAAGAAAGAGTGAGCAAGACAGAGACAGAGAGAGGGAGAGAAAGAGAGAGCAGATATACACAAAGAGTAAGAGAAAGAGGGAGGGGAGAAAAAGTAAGAGGAGAGATAAAGAAGGTGAGAAAAAGAGAGAGAGAAATAGATAAAGAGAGGGAGAGACAGAGTGAGAGAGAAAGAGAGAGAGAGAGGCTTGTGTTTTCAGTACAAACCCAGGGATTAACTATTCCAAAAATCTAAACATTATAATTGGGTTTACACAAGTAAACCAAGACACAAACACACACACACACACACACACACACACACACACACACACACACACACACATATACACACACACAGCTATATTTTGCATTTCTCTTTAAACCATTGAGCAATAATAATATCTGTCTTGACCTTCTGCACTCTCTCTGCTGGGAGACATTGCTCGGGGAAGCTGTGTACAGAATCTAAAGCAGAAGAAAGACGCCAATTACATTTCCATTACCACCTACTTGTCTATAATTACCCTTCCCTCTCTCTTACGCAACAGCTCCATTAAAACGGGTGAAATACTGGAGCGGGTGTGCTGCTGGGTCACTCAGGGCACCGTCACCGTGCCCTTGGTGTCAATAGCCCTGCTAGCTCTGACCCGCTAATCAGGGAATGGTGTGGCACCTCCTGCCAGAACACTCCAGAATAAACGATTAGGGGCCAAAGGAGATGTCACCTCCTCTGTACTCTCCCCAACCAAACGAGCTCTTAAAAGGTTTCCAAAGGAGCACATGGGGTTTCAGATGCAGTTCTTTAAGCATGAAACATGTTTTTACTTCCTAAACTTTTCCTTAAAGGGAAAAAACTGTATTCATACAATTTCCTACATATATATATATATATATGTATCTGCATACAGACACACAGAATATAGTTGACTCCTTACTGTTATTTACGGTTGATATGGTACCGTAACTAGTAGCCAGTAACGTTTTAAGAGTGAGTAAAGAGAATGATCTTTGTTGCTAACAGCAGAGCAGCGGTATAGCCTTATACCCAAGGCCAAAAACATCCATGCTAAGATCCCTGCATGGTGGGCAGAAGAAGCTGCTTTAGTGTCAAAGGCCTGCAGGTTATAATTTACTCCCCTTCTCCTGTGCAGCCACTGCACTATTGCTTAAGGCTGCAATAACAACTTCCAATGAAAAGATACAAAAGACTCTTATCTCCCAGAATTTGCAGAGAAAACAAAGCATGACGTAATTTTATTTAGCTCTTCTTATTCGTACCTCCCTGAAACAAGCAGAGAAATTCCATTCTGTGCAGAATGCTAAGTGAATTCAAACTGCAGAGTCTAAAGTTTCAATCAATGCCACATTTGTATTCATAGCTAGAAGAGGATGTATTCTATTGTGCTTCCAATTTGATGAAATGCTTTTGGGGTATCTAGCTGTTTTTGACAGAAAGAGAAAATATCTTGTGTGCTTTTGCTACTTTTTGTCATTATTTGGCAGTGAAAAGCAGAAAGAAGTCAGAAATGCAGACTTAAACTTGCTGACACAGAATGCAGATCTAATGTGAAAGTACTTCAGTGTATAAATAACTACATAGTTGATTATGTAATTGCATTTAAAGTGCCCATATCCTCAAAAAGACCATTTTCCAACCTTTCTCTTTATCCCTTGCAGGTAAACAGGTTGGTTTTGTTACTGTGCCTTTAAGAGTGGTAAATGACCTCTGTTCTGATTGGTTGTACTGTCCTTTGCTCCATTCAAAAAGCAGTCATTATGACATTAACGAGTGTGTTTACATGCACTTAATAATTCAATCATTTTCTGATTTCTGTAGTTATTTGATTATTCAAGTGGTCATATAAACATCATACTTCACTTTCTTAGATCAGAGTAAGGTCTGATTAAGAAATCTGATAAAGAGAGCTGGATTTTAGCTCAGTAATCAGATTTCTCAGCGCATGTATACTCTAACCCAAATTTCTTTTGGATTTCTTAGTCTGCACATACAAAAACAGACTGTGGTACTGGAAATAAGCAATCGTTGTTTAACAAAGCACCAGCGAGACAGCAACAAAACACTTTTAGAGCGATGCTGAAACCAACTACATCCTTGATGAAATGAAGGATTTGAATATTCGTCATCTTCTAGATGATGTATGTTCATATTTTCAGGTAAAGTGACGCAATGTTTAAAAAAAGCTGCAGCATGAAGTTTGAGTTTTACGTTACGTTTTACTGTCAGTTTATTGGCTGGTTGTAAAGCAGAAATCCAATTACTGCCTGACTTATGTAGACCCCAGAGTTTTCCCATTATCTGATTACCCATGTGCATGTAAACACGGAGATTGGATTACTATACAAATCTGATTTTCTGCAGTTATCAGATTACTAAATGCATTTAAACTCTCTATGAATGAGTGGAGCTAAACTGCTTTAAGCTGTATAGGCAGTTATATGTAAATGTGTTGGTTTTCATGACAAAAACAATGAATTCAAAATGGGTTGTTTTAGCAGCTCAGTTTCCATATATGAACTGCATGGACTGGCAAGTGAATAATATGTTTTAAAAACTTTAACAAAATTCACATTTACATTAACTCATCATATCCTTTTTTTCAGTGACATGGGCCCTTTAAATAATATTGCAAATTGATGGTAATAACTTACGGTAATAATTTACACTGTAAAATCTTTGTACAAGTTCCATGTTGTGAGTCGCCTGCAACATAACTTCTGCGCAACCTCACAGTTACACAGAGCAATTAAAAAATAACCAAAGCTGCATTTAACACATTCTATTACACCAGAAGACAAATTTCATACACTATATTATTCCTATTATAAAGTCATAGGTGTAATTTGCATATTTGCAGCATTACTATTATCTTTGTATATTTTTTTCTAGTTCTGTTTTTTCTATATCTATCTACTCTATATGGCCTCCTCCTACTCATTAAGTTCAGGTGTTTCAGCCACAGCCATCGCTAAGAGGTGTATAAAATCGTACATATAAAAAAGTACATTGCCATGCAGTCTCCATAGACAATCTTGTGGAAATCCTTCTCAGAAGAATGGAGGCTGTTGTAGCTACAAGGTGGGTCCTACAAGCTCATACAAGTCTGCCAGTCAGATGTCCACATATTTCTGGCCATACAGTGTATTTGTCCTTTATATAATGTTATCTGTCTATGGCTTTTTACTATATATTTAAGTGTTTTATCTGTTGTTTGTAGATAAGACCTTTGCAAATGAATGTTTAAGTAGCAGTTATGGTTATACCATACTTGGCTAATTCTGTCTTAGAAGCACAACAAGTTAATGGTGGACCACTCTGTGTCCCCTGCTATAAAAATATTAATCATTTGGATCCCAAAGGCATCTGCACTCTGTGTGAAATTAGGGCCCATCAAGAGAGGAGGAAATGAATCTATCTACGTAAATTACAATAACAGTAGGCTAAAGAAGAATAAACAGTGGCATTAGCAGCCATTTAAATAGCTGCTGTTACTGTTAGCTGGCTAGTTAACACAGCTGGTTAGCTTTGTGAAACTCACATTTGGTGACATGGCTCAGGAAACTTGCAAAAAGTCAGAATAGAATAGAATAAACTATCTTCTTTTTTATTTGCTTGTCCATTAATCCAGTGAAATCAATCACTGGATGTCCTTGGACATGATCACATGATGTGTTATCTGCGTTTTGACTGGCTATTTCACTAAACTCATTCCATGAAGTTGAGACACCTGCAACTGTTTCAAATGAGTTGCAGGACACTTTACATTGTGGAACTGAACTGCTATTCAGTTTCAGGTAGACTTCAAATAACAAAAGTTGCCTTATAATTTCACCGTGCAAAGCCAGCCAGGGCTTTCCTCTTGGCACCAAAAAATATGCCTCCTACATGTGGCAGAACATGCCAAAAATGGTCCAGACTTGAATTTTCTCTTTTAAAGAGTGCAACATGAACTAACAGTTATCTCCACATGACCCTAAGGGTCCCAGCCAACAATATTTCACATCCAATATATGGCTCTAAGGTGAAGTTAGCATGCAGTTCTCTTATTGAATGCACTGCACTCTTTGCACGCACTGGGAGTAAAGTGGAGAGACAGCACCGGCTGTGTTATTTGCTTTCCTTTTCTCTAACAGATTGGGTCGCCAGGATTTGAAATTCGATTCACAGGCTATCAATCTGACACTATTCAAAAAGAAAAGATGGTAAATAATGCTAGAGTTGAATGATCTTGTTTCTAAAAGTTGGGGGCAAATTAAAATTGCCGAGCCGGGACCCCTTGTTGCAGTCTTTGTGATTGAAAGCCAACGTCTGGCACAGCCTGGCACCCATCTCCCTGCAGTCCCCCAAGCTCTCTCGGCCTCTCTTTCTCTCTCTTGCACTCTCATTAAAACCACCACCGAGTCGCTCCCAGGAGAGAGGTTTAAAAATAACTACACGCTAACACCACACATCAAATAGCAACTATTTCCTTTAACAAGGTGCTTTATAGAGAAGGAATTTTTCCTCCACTAATTGTATAGACTCCAAACGGCCTCCTAAACACAGATGCCTTGTCTGGTGTCACAGTTGGGTTTTTTTCTGTTCAGCTTATGCCGGTGAAAGAACAGCAATGACAAAAAGGGTTTTGTAGATGTGTTTCATCCGAGTCCAGAGATTTCTGCATAAACACCAGCACAGATGAATCAAAGTCCTAAGAGATTGGCTCTGACACTGTGTGGTGACAATGACAGACAAACGGCTCTGGAGCCTGCTGGGAGCTGAGCGCCATGCTGACAGTCTCTTGCTTGCCATAATCCCCGAATTACAGTAATAATGCATGAAATGTATTTTCCCATAAACGGTTTAAAGAGTTTATAACCTGCCATGGTGCCTCTCTCTAATGATGACCGATCTAAAAGGACGCAGAATATGCATGAGGATGAAAAAGGCTCATTTGCATAATGAGACTTATCTAAAATCAATTAGCGAATTCATTTACAATTGTAGCACCAATTCAATTATCATAAAAAAACATCCCTCAATCAAATTACGCAGACGAGCAACAATCTGAATGGAAAATGTGCAGAAATGCAACATGAAAGAAAGCTTGAGGAGAGCAACAATAAGGTGAGTCACTTACCATTGAAAGATCAACAGCAGAGGCATAAGGCAGATGGCATTTTACCCCTATAAATCTAATATTTGTTGCCTCTCTAACTGTCACTCACCCCCTCTTCAATTTAGCAGAACTAACGCAACAAAAGGAGAAACTTTGGAAAGACTCCAGACCTCCTATTTAGTCTGAAAACTTTAGATATGGCAGCAGTAATAAACAAAGGGGCCTGACGTATTCTTCCTGCTTAAACAACTTTAAAGAAATACACAGTCATCTGGGATAGAAAGACACTGCCATTTAGGATAGAAAGACATGGTCGTCTTTTAGGCCTTGGCTCGTTAGTCTTCTTCAATTGTGTTAAAAGGCTCTCAGGCTAACATGAACTGAAGGGAAAAACAGCAGAGCTTGCGGTTAACTTGCTTAGCGTAGTGCTGTGACAATGCCACAGGTAACAAATCTCACCCCTTAAGTAAGGCAATTACCTAATGCAGTGTAGAACTCCATTTGCTTGTGGTTAGCATGTGCATAGTCTCAATTACAGACATCTGGATCTGATTCAATTTCAGGAACTGAGTGAAAACTGATCACAATGTAATATCATTCAAAAAAGCATGTCTGACAGGACTGAAACTCTACCTAATATTTAGCAGTACTCAGTTACATCAAATACTCTAAAACCTTAAATATTCTGTTTCAAATAGCAGAGCTGTTAGCAAATATGTTGGCTACCCTCCTAGCAAGAAGTTGGCATTGTTCTGTAAAACACATATTTTGAGCTGTTTTACCTCAAAGAAAGCAGTTGGACATAAATAATACTGCTTTAAATGAGAAATGTGCAATTGTGCTATTCAAATATCTACAAGAGTTAAAGAACGGATATCCAGTTAGCAATGGGAAGGTAAAAGTGCCAAATAAGAGCTACTTCGGCCAAAATCAACATAGGGTGGGAGTATATGGAAGCTCTGGTGTTTGTAGCACAAAATTTTTTAGGCAAAGGCATACATTTAAAAACTTTACATTTTTCCAAAAAGCTGAGGGAAACTGGTAGTTTTGATGCTGGATGAGTAACAGAGGCTGCCTCTTCAGAAGTGAGCTGAAACCACAGCTTATTGGTACAACTCTGGAAGCTGATGAGGACTCATCATCTTCTACACAAGGTATTTTCTCAGAGAAATTTGTCAGAGAATTACATTTCCGCAGTTTCTGGACCAAGCTAACATCAGCTAGAGTAGTTAGCCTAGTTAGCTAACATCAGCTAGAGTAGTTAGCTAAGTTAGCAATAAAGCCGTGCTACATCTGTCTTCTCAATTAATCTAAATTTTATGGGCAAAGCGGTCTAAAACTTGTGTTTTGTAGTGGCCCAGCACACAGCTTTGTTCACACAGCAGGGCAAATTGGGTTTGTTTCTTATATCTGACTTTTTAGACTAACTGTTCAGACTTGAAGCTACAAATGACCAAATCTAATTTCTAAGGCTTAGACTGTAGTCGCATTTGCTTGCATATCCGCATTGGTTGCTGTAGCAACAACACATGTGCATACGCTGACCAAGTAGGGGCAAAACTTAGCAAACGTAACACTTAACTTAAACTGAAAACTAGATGGTAGAATGGTTACACTATATTATACAATAGCGTTTTACTTTTTATTAACTATGGCATGAACAGAATGTGACATTAGTGTAGGTTGATCTGGTCAACAGACTGCTAACAAGCTACAGGCTGTACCAGTAACATTCAGACAGGCTTTAAGTTAAAATCTTTTAGTGAAGCAGCCACTGCCCACTTACAACATACAAAGTAAAAAATGTCATTTAAATGTCAGTTAAAAGCTTCTACTCTCTGTGTTTAAGCTGTAATATGTGAACACACACTGCTGACTTTCTTGTCGCACATTCTAATGTCATGACCCACCATGCCCTGAATGAAGAAAAAACACATTAAATCCAGTCTTACTGGTCAAACTGAGTCACATCTACAAATGTGGCTTGAATTCAGTTGGAAAAAGTCAGATTTCATGTAGCTTTTGCTGTTAAGACTGCAGAAAATCTGTCCTCCTCAGCATTTTACGGTTCTGTTTAGACATAATTCAATTTCATTCAATCATTAGTTTGTATATTTGAGCTTGTGCTGAAATTAAAAGCGCACCTGAATAGTGATGCAGTATTTGAATACTTGCACCTTGAATGGTTAACCAAGTACTCAATTACCTGTGCACATCTCTAATTTAAATGCAGTTGAAACTAGGTAGTGCTACCTGGATATAACCATATTGGAGAACCATTCAAAGCTTTGGCAATAGCATATGGTGCTAACTGTTTAATATGTATTCATGCTATATTTGGCTAAACAGCATTGATTCCCAGCTTGGTAGTAATAAGCACTGAGTCAGGTAAATGTTGCTGCTGTGTGTTGCATTTTGGGGCCTAAAGAACGACATTTCATTCCAATGTATACAAGTTATATTGAGGAATAGGAATACACACCACTTGAATTGAGAATTGAGGAAAACATGCCTATTTCACAATATATGGGTACAAATACTATCAAGCTACCATATTTAACATATTAAGCAATTAACAACACATGCTACTAATAATGATTCTCTATTCTGGAGTATTACATCCAGTAGTGCAATATAGGCAACTGGTAACTCATAAGCAGCTTAATAAATAATCTAGCCTTCCAGAGACAGTAAAGACAATGAAAATGACTCAGAATGATGCTGCTTGGTTCAGTTCATACTCACCATCCTTGTCAGCTCTCCGGAAGATCTGTAAGGAGACCAGAAAGAGACGCTGTTATGATATGATTATAACATTAATGCAATAAAGTGATGTTACTACATTAACAATAATTCGCACTACCATTGCTGTATCTCAGTTCATAATACAACTACGTCCACAAAGATGGCTGTATGGTTGTTTTCTTTAATGCAGAACACAGTTCATATACCAGCGATCAATGTGGGGCAGCTGCGAAGAGACAGAGGTGAGGCACTTTATAGCAGAAACTTGATTATACTGTCCACTCACATGTGAAACAGAGCACTTAAAACACATGGGCAGAGAGAGAAAAATCATTACTTCTAAAAATTTCATCCACTATAGGGTCATTTTGAGGCACTGAATGTGAGTATCCCTAAGCCCTTGGGCTTTGTGTTCACACTCATTCAAGCTTATGGGTGATGCTCTGTCTGTATGTGCTGCTGTTTCTGTACTGCTGTCCCTGCTGATTTGGGGTTTTCGATTTGTGCAACCATGTGCAATGGAGCGGTTGTTGATGTGTGTGAATGTGCCCACATATGCACACGGTGAAAGCACTGCACATGTATTACAGTATTGGTGTATTACTGAAAATCCCTGCTTACTGCTGCCACAGTGCGAATTCACTTGAATACAAGTAAAAGTATTAATAAAGAAAATTATTCTAGTTAGAGTAAATAAGCTCTTTACTGAAAAAAATTACCCTGATTACTCTGTCCTACTTTAAGTGAATTTATCTTACAGAAAGTAGGTCCAGTGCTCATGGTTTCACTATGTTTACTGACTGCCTAAGTTGACCCATTAGCTTAACTTGAACATCTAGGTGATTGGTTTAGGTTTAATATTGCTTGTATGGTAAAATGTCAAGGTAAAAAGTAAACAGTAAAAGAACACAGTAGCCTAGCTGTTTCACATTTTTAGATATTGTCTAGGCCTACTGTGAAACGCTAGAGCACATGTGTCAGGCTCCAGTCCTCGTGGGCCAAAACACCACAGACTTCAGCACACTGCTTCATTAAACACACCTGATTCAGCTAGTGAGCTAATTAGCAAGGTCTTCATGAACTGAATTTAGAGCATTAGATGAAGGTAAACGCTAATGTCCACAGCATTTGGCCCGGAAGGTCCCCAGGTTGACATGCCTGCACTAGAGGCCGTCCACAACCAAGTCCTCAATGAATGAAGGTGAGGGGAGCTAAACAGCTAAAAACTAAAAAGTAAGCATGGTTCCAGCCATTTTTGTGGGAACTTCCTTTAATTTTGGAAAGTAGAAGGAGGTATTCCATTAAAAGAATCTCAGAAAACTTACCAGTATTTTTCAGTTTTTCTATAGCAAACAGATTTAGTGCAGTAGAATGCTAGCATTACTATTACTGAGTACTGATTGGTTGGTGAGCCGATCAGCTCATTGGTTGAGTGAAGCTGTTCACACTCACTAATGCCATGAATGTACATGAGGCACCGTTATAAGTGGAGTTCAAAACCCTGACAAATAAAACCAGTGCTGAAATATTTTATGCACTTATATGTTTTCTTCTATATAAAAATATTGAGCAATTACAGAAGACGATTTTGCACAAAAGTTCCATAGTCACCTATTCATTTTGGACTTGCTTGGTGGCAATTAATATTACGAATGAAGTGGCAAATTTAAATACCTCATCAGAAATAAATCAGTAAAAATAAAATCACTATGCTACTCAAGTCAAGAAAGTGCAGTAGCACAGGAAAGTGCACTCAAATGCTGTAACGAGAGCTGTTGTTATTTGTTACTTTCCACCTCTGTACAATATACAGTTCAGCTCTGTTCCAAAAGACTGATGGTACTCTACCGAGAAACCTAATCGGCTCATATAGACAAAAGTCTCAGACGATGGGATTCAGTGGTGTTTGGGAACCAGTCAAAATGCATGTGTTTTTTTTACACCAACAGCTATTCCTTATTACCAGTGAATAAACAGAAAAGCTATACAACCAAATACAAAAGGCATTTATTTTACATTTCCAGATGATATACCAGTTATTACTGTGCCATTTTTTCTCTCCGGTGGCCACATTTTTCTCTCCTACTACAGTAAGAAGCCAGCATTGGATGGGGGCTCTGGAGCCAGACTCAGATCAATACAATTCATCTTACATACAATTTGTCTTACATACAATTTATCTTACAAGGCCCATGAAACCTGCAGTTAGTGTCTTTTTCATTTTGCTCAAACAAAGCGGTTCTTGCTGTGCAGAAGCTTCAGGATCAGTAGGATCACCAGTAGGGGTGAGAGAACAACACAGTATTGTGATTTTCTGGGTGAAAAAATAGAAGTGATATCCAGAAACCTGTATAAATGTTTCATTATTTAATTAGTTTCATGGGTAATTATAAGTATTTTATTATACACCTTATGTCCAAAAGTATCCAGACAGTCCTACTTATTAGTGAATTCAGTCACTTTACGGCACACCCGTAGCTGACACAGGCATTGAACTGTGCACCCACGGCTTGTATAATCTCTATACAAAAGTACTGACAATAAAATGGGACACTGTGGAGGAGCTGCACATGAGCCTAAGGTCACCATGCCCACTGCCAAGCGTTGGCTAGAAGGGCATAAAGCCACAGGCATTGCTCTGTGGAGCAGTGGAACTGTATTCTCTGGAGTAACAGAGTTCCATCCAATATCTCCAGGATGAGATGGACCAGGGGCGTTTCATCCATTATGAGTAATGGGTCACTGCCTTAATGGCTACCACAAACAAAAAGGAAATACTATTTCCCTACTAAATTATTTTTCTACTAAATCTATACATTTTTATTATGACATATGTTTGTAAAACTATATGTAATGTGGAAAGAATTAATTCTAGTTTATAAATGATGTACCTCAGCTAGAAACTGTCACTGTGGTCTTTGTTTGTGCTGCAGGGTGTCTGTCACAGTGTCCTGAGAATCCTGAACTCTCTATCAGAGTCAGTGCTCTACCATTAGCCAATCAGCAGGGCAGAAAAACACTGTCTCTGAGAGAAAAGGCTCTTGACCAGTCAAGTGACTGTTGCTAGGCGAAATTAACATGCTTTAAAATGATTGGCAACATTTTCTCCAATCACAAGCTTCAGGCCCCAGGTTTAGTAAACACAGTTATTGTAACATAGCCTGCTGGTTGAAGGGCTAATTTCAAATTCATTTGAGAAAACTCATGTTGAAAAATGAAATATTAAGTTGACATAATTCATTCTTAATAGGACAAAAACAGTTTTGGTGAGTATCTCCAAAGGAGTTTTGTATGCTGTAGTATCTTCACATTTACCAGTCTGGTAAGGTTGTTACTACTGTATGTATTTTGATTATTCAGGCTGTTATGATATTTCAGCTCTGTGGCTAAAGGCCTGTACTAATATGTCTTGTTTGCTAGACTTCAGTCTTTGGAGTTTTCATATATTCAGTGTTATTTGTTGAAAAACAGCAGGGGTGCTATGGAAGAGTGGAACTTAGCATCAGTGACACAGTGTGGATAGGGCAAGGCAGCAGGGTCTGGGTCGCTGTGCTAACGTGATGCATAACAACACTGCCCTCCCACTTGCCAAAACCACGTCTGCCACTGAATCAGAGCATCATTTGGGATCCAAGAGTAATCATCCAAAATGACCTCACTAATGCTCAAGGCAGAATGCAAACAAATCCTCACAGTAATATTCCTTGCATAAAATTTTGCCAGAGGAGAAGTTGGTACTGCAGCAAATGAGAAACAAACTCTCATTTAATTCCTTGATTTCAGAGGAAACATTGCATGATCAGGTGTCTACAAGCTTTTGGACATAGACTGTTTCATGGAGCCTCTAGTGGCTCCTACCTCTAACCTCCAGTTATCCGAGAAAGCTGAAAGAAAGGAGAAAAGTGCCCAAAATGATCCCAAATCTGGAGTACAAAGCACTATCATGAACAAAAAGTTTAAAAGTACTTTAAAGTGCTTTAAACATTAATGACTTTCATGTCCTTTTCCTTGTGTCAGATAAATGATTAAAATGATCGCAAGACCTTCCATCGATCGGATAAAAAAAAAAGAAATGACCGTACATTCAGGTAGGTCTGAAGAGAGCAATTTGAGGTTGGCATGGATACAGAAGGCCAAGGCAGTAGCACAGCGGGGCTCCATCACCCTGACTCATATAACAGGACGTGCGTTACGGCGGCTGACCTGACACATTCAAACGAAACGGACGAGCTGGAGGTGTGAGTGTGTGTAAAATTGGGGCAAAATTGGACGGTGGCAGACGAAGGCTTGTCTGATCAAGCATTTGTCAGGTCTGATGCCGTGCAGGAAGATAATGTAGGTGACCCAGTTTGGCTTCACTTCAGAAGAGGGATTTCACTGTGATGGTGAAAACGGGGACGGTGACCCAAAAGTGAAAAGGGCTAATGTGAAGAGACATCAAATGTCATAAAAAGTGCCATTCATGATAAAAGCCACAAACAACTGGGCCGCTTATTACATCTGATTACACTGATATTCAGATGAGGGGCTCAGTGATCATCGCACATTAGTCTTATTTCAGAACTAACAATCTTAAACATGCTATTTTGTCTGTAGAACACAGTGACACATTCTCTATGTGATTATCTAAGTAAGGTCAAAGTCTAACCTCTCATTATAAGTAACAGCACTCTAGTTTGAAGCTGGAGCTTCCATTCTTATTAGGCTGACCAAAAGAGACAAAAGAGAACACTGTGGAGACAAAAGAGAACTTCATACAATATATGATACAAATAAGTCTCTCTCATTAAAGGTGCATGGGGTAGGAGTTAATAGCAGTCAAGGACTGTAATAAATCAGTCTCAATTCTTTGCTGAGAGTTAAGCTTTTAACCAACATTTGACACTAGATTTTTTACTGCTGTTTCAATAGCAGCTTTTAACCTTAAGAAGTCACAGTTATCAGAGATAATAACAAAAAAGAATAGTGTAATTCAGCATTAATCATTTCTCACGCCTAGCTCATTGAATCCAGAGAAATTCTGTCAGAAGCGCAGACTGTAACAGTCAATGGATACTACATGTAGAAGTAGAAGAGAAGATTTTATTAAGATTTGAATTTGATGAAAAGTGAATGTGTATGTAGGGATAGCACAATAGGACTTTTACATTCTGCCAATACTGATACCAATCCAATTTTTATTTTTTAAAAGCTCTAAGCTTTAATGAGCTATTTTACTTGAAGCACTCCAGTTAAAGGCCCATATCCTGCATTTTACTTCCTTATACTGATGTCCACTTGTGACATTTGTGTGTGGTTCTGTACTACAAACAGCCATAATTCACTTTAATATGACTATTTTGCAACTTCTTTGTATGCCTTAGAATTAAACAGGTTGTTTTTGTTACTGTGCCTTTAAGACTGCTATGTAAATGAGCTCTCTTTTGATCTGTTGCTCTGTATTCTGCTTCAGTCGAAAAACAATAGAGGTGGAAACACTTCTTATAACTTCAGCATGAGTGGGCAAGGTTAACATGCTACAATTGTATAGGTTAACATGCTACAAGTTGTACAGGTAGTTGATGTAAATGTATTGTTTTTTGTGACATCACAAAAACAATGAATTCAAAATAAACTGTAATAAATAAATTGTCTGCAAAAAATAAATTGTCTACATATGGACTGTATAGAGTCGGTAGACAAAAACTTGGTAGTCTTGGTAGTTCATTTTCAAACTTTAACAGTGTTGGCATACACTAAAAATCAGGAGAATTTGATTTTCCATGAAATAGGCAAAGGGCATCTAAAGATCAGCATCAAACTACACTATCATACTTAAACTACTCAAACACTCTACTTCCCCACAGGAAGAAACACACAGCTAACAACATCACACAGTGTGAGAGTGTGTTACTGATTTCTTACAGCATTTGCCGAGAATCATTCTTTTTCCCCTCAAAATATGATTTAGCATTTTCTGCTGATATCAGCCCGAAAATCAGAAGAACAAAATCCCTTACATTTGTGTAATGTATTTGTCATTTCTTGACATCAAAACTAACACAAAACAGTCAGAAGTCAGAGTCAGTCATTTGACACAGAATGTAAATCGAATGTAATTCAATGTATAACACTGTTACTCAATATTAAATCATTTAAAGAATAGTAATGAATAGTTAATGAATAGTGATAATACATAAGGATTGTCAAAGAGCCACAAAAGTCTACCCTTACAGCTCGAGTGTGGTATGTAAATAAACAGAAGGCTGCATTTCCCTGCACTCAGAGGAAATGGCAAGTATAAGCATCGTGGTGAAGCCTTTGACTGCTTCCATCTTCACCAGCTCAGTGAGACAAGTTACAGAGACTAATCACCAACAACCCTGCTACAGCGAGACAGTGGGAGACAGATAGGGGAGAGAGAGAGAGAGAGAGAGAGAGAGAGAGAGAAGGAGAGAGAAGGAGAGTGTGCTCACAGACACAGATGAGAGTAAATGCAAAGTGAATGTCAGGATGGAAAGAACATTGTGCAAATGAATCCTAGAGAGTAGGGGGAGAGGAGCGAGGGACTAACAATGAGATTAATACTGAATATATAGTACTTCTAGTCAGTATTGATTAATGTACATCACAGTATTTCCCAAAGTGCTATATCATGGCTTCATATTATATTTAAATTTACATTAAGCTCTACATATACGTGTCCACACAGCAATTCCTCATAATTAGGCCTGTCATGGTCATGAACTTTTAGCTGATGATTAACTATATGCAACTATTTTAGCATTACTCGCTGCTGCCCTCTAAACATGTTCTAAACAAAGATCAAATAAACAAACATTACTCACCACTGTCCTCTAAACATGTTATTAACATCAAATAAACAAACATTACTCACCGCTACCCTCTAAACGTGTTATTAACATCAAATAAACAAACATTACTCACCACTGTCCTCTAAACATGTTATTAACATCAAATAAACAAACATTACTCACCGCTACCCTCTAAACGTGTTATTAACATCAAATAAACAAACATTACTCACCACTGTCCTCTAAACATGTTATTAACATCAAATAAACAAACATTACTCACCACTGTCCTCTAAACATGTTATTAACATCAAATAAACAAACATTACTCACCGCTACCCTCTTAACATGTTATTAACATCAAATAAACAAACATTACTCACTGTTGCCCTCTAAACGTGTTATTAACATCAAATAAACAAACATACTCACTGCCACTCTCTAAACATGTTATTAACAAACATCAAATGAACAAACATACTCACTGCCACTCTCTAAACGTGTTATTAACAAACATCAAATGAACAAACATACTCACTGCCACTCTCTAAACGTGTTATTAACAAACATCAAATGAACAAACGTTAATCACCACCACCCTCTAAAAGTGTTATTAACAAACATCAAATAAACAAACATACTCACCACCGCCCTCTAAATGTGTTATTAGCATAAAAAAACAACATACCACTGTCCTCTAACTGTGTTATTACCATCAAATATTACTCACTGCCACTCTCTAAACGTGTTATGAACAAACATCAAATAAACAAACATTACTCACCACTGTCCTCTAAACGTATTACAGCACCATTCAGGGCTTCTGTGTTATTGTTGTAAGACCCATGATGATACATTTTCTGCTTTCTTTTATTTACATTTATTTACCTCATCCCAGATGGTGAGAACACTTTTCACATTGAGTTTTTTGTGATGTAAGCATATTAGGAAAGCTAACAAATGTCAAAATAATTGTGATCAGCTTAAATAAATGCAATCAGCTCTAATAATTACAATAGTTAATTTTATAATAATTATGACAGGCCTAATCGTAGCTATTTAACTTACAAAAGACTGAATAACTACTTATTAGTAACTGGACAATAAGCTTAGAGCTCAAATGGTTGATAAAGTCACTGAACCTGTTCTTCTTGGAACTGTCACTCTGTGTTAAAGAAATGCTTTTTTGTAATTTTTACTGTATAAATTATGCTGAAGCCTTACACAGTATTCAAAATGCTAACCAGGCAAAAAGCACATTTCCAAAACAGAAACTTACTGTTTATTTAGTTATGAATTTTGAACTGCACTTTAAAAAAATTGATGAACCCATAAATTGGCATATATTACACAGATTTTGCTGTCTATCTGTAGATAGAACCAAAAATCAATGTTGTTGTACACCAGTATAGATGGTAATTTATATTCATGGCACTAGAATCTGGGTATGAATAAGTAGCTTACAAACAAAGACAATGAAGACAAATGGGAAGAAAGAGATGAACACTGTAGTACTCCATAGCCGCCTTAATTCACTCTACAGTGCGCACTCAACTGCCTACTTAGAAGCGCCACTTCATTGATTCTCTGTGGCTGCCGCAGTATGTCCTGGCTGTGATCCAATTTACTAAGCAAATGGCAATACTTTCAATATTTCAAAGTTCACGTCTACATTGAGTCGTCAGTAAATGTCATGTGCAATCACCAGCTGAGTCCAGGTGATGGAAACCAGGTGAACATGTCTTCACTCTTCTGCATGACTAGATACAGATGAGTTAAATCCATGGAGACAGCACAGTGCTTTACGTACTCACAATCTATGCCTGAGTGCCTACAGTGTATATTATATAGTTTCAAGTCTATAATAGCATACAGTGATGTCAGTACAGAACATTAAGCTGTAATTAGCATATAATTATCTCCTTAATGTGAGGTAGACTGATGACTTTGTGAAAGTGCTCTTTCAAGAGAGAATTCTAAGTTGGGCTTTTGAAAAATACTTTTTTAACAAAATTTTGTAGTGTGGTTTGAAGAGACGATGCTAAGAATAAGCAGAAGGAGCAGTGTTAGTCTCAGCACTGGGCAGTTTTACGATATATACATTGTTATTGTGATAAACTGCATCACAATACAATACAATATGCTTTTCTTAGCATGTCGTGGATATCGCCAGTACTTGCAGAACAGTGACAAACTGCATGTTTCATTATAAAGAGATCAAAATTAGTCCCATTTAATGGATTTAGTCCAAAATAGTTTGCCAAATATTGAAATCATTGTATTTGAGTTGTTGATAGTATTTTTTAAAATGTAGCACTAATGTTTCTTTTTTCTTTGTTCCAACTCATCAGATGTCTGAAAAAACAAACATATGTGACATATAATCTATTGTGAAAATTTCTTAAAATATCACAATATTATATTTTTTACCGTATTGCCTACCTGTAGTTAGTCTGACACTGTGACAAATCTTATGACAATCAAAGAAACCAAATGGGTTGCCAGCATTGGTATAACAATACACATATTTTCAGGTTCTGAGGGCTGGATTTGATTAGATTTTTCAAAACATTAGAGGGATGTGCAATGATATCAGAAGTATCAAATGCAGAATAAATACACCAGAAAATAAATACAAAAACAATAAATACTAGACAGGACAACAAAAAAACAATATATGCGAATGGGCATCATTTATATGTATAAACACATACATATATACACATTAATATACTCAAAAAAAAAAACTGAATGTTTAGATGATGCTGGAATACCTTTCTAAAATATCTGCATTTTCCTCATTTTACTGCTTTTTGTCCAATGTATCTCCATTTCTGTCTATTTTTTATTTTTCTACATCATTTGAGTGCTATATTGTGTAAACATTTCATGATGAAAAGACCACCAGAAATGCTCCAAAATCACTTGAAATAATTCCCATTTACATTATCTAAGATCAAAAGTTAAGTACTTTTTGCCTCCTGCTGTAAAGTTACTATTTTGGACATGCACATTTTTCTTTGGACAGCGATGATTTGTAACCCTTATTAGGGACATTAACCATCATTAAGCATCAGTGTTACATTCCTCTGTATCCCAATCCACATGGATGTAGTCTCAGTTTCTACATTTTACAAATGTTTATGTGTCAGCACAATACACAAAAATGATAATTCCCAATAATTCCCATACTAGTGCATCCCTAATATTTTGTGGTAAAAATGTCTCGATATTTATCACATAACACACTGTGCTCTATTTAGATACTGTATGAATTGGTTTGGCTCAGAAAGTTACTAAATTTATTTTTATAAACCATGCTTGCATGTCCTTGTGCAAAACAGTGATCTTATAAAACAGTGCAACTGAACTGTTATACAGATATAGCTAGGTTCCCCCCCAGCTGCTTAGTTTTAATCTCTGACAGAGGTACCAAAAGACAGTGTAAGAGACTGCAGGGTGTACTAGTGACCCAGTTTTAAATTTCAGAGTTTTGAAGGTTCATTTTTTTGAAACTGTATTGAAATTGTTACACCCTAGCTCTCCATCTGATCGTATATCCACTTATGTTGAAGCTATTCAGCACAAACAAAGAGCAAACTTCCTGTAATGACCACAGTTAAGCCATATTCAGTTGTTAATCTAAAGACTTTGAGTGACTACTACACTTTATTTGGTAACTATGATCTGCTGAGCTGCATTAATGCTATGAAACTAACATGCACATCATGTAGTTCTGAGAGTGAGGAATTGAAGTGTGGATCGACAGGCATGGTTTTGCAGTGTTAGGGGCTGAACAGTCACAGCAGATGAACTTTTAGATTTGGATTAACAGTGAAGCACACTCCACACAGCTCAGAACGGTGAAGGCTTCACGCAGGTAATGGAATCCACCCCCGAAGTGAGGATGGAAATCAATTCCTTGACAGGCACCTGCGCTCCCAAGTGAGCCTCCATGGAGCGCTTTGCACTTTCTCTCTCTCATTCTGAGCTCCACATCCCTCTCTTGCAACATTTCATTTTGTCCTTCTGTGCCTCAGACCTCCTTTTTCTCCAGTGTGATTGTGTTAATTTCACATTTCTGGGGTACAACTGTGCCTCCAGTCTTTTTTTTTTTACTCTCTCCTTTTTTAATTAGTTTTAATGCACCACTTAAATGTACTACTACCTTTTGCTGTATCTGGGTCTGGAAATGAACTACTTTTCCTAACACTGGCATGGTTTTAACTTTTCCCCCATTTGTTAATCTCAAGAGACAGAACATCAGGTAATGAAGAAGCGCTGAAAAATACCAGGACGACACACTTTGACCTGCTAAATCAATACTGCTGAGACCTCGCCTCGGTGCAGCAGGGCTTCACTGGAAAAGCTTCATAAATTATTTAAGCAGGGTGTGCTTGTCACATATATGGTCGTGAGAGATGATACAACGCGTAGAAACAATACAACGAGCACAAAACAAGCTGGGCGGTAAGCTACTTATGAGGACATTACATGTAGCCTAGTGCTATTTTAACTGGTTTGAAATTAGGAAGCCTTCAAACGGCTGTTTAGAGCGTTGTTTTATTCTCCACCCGTATTCCGACAACCCCCGCCTCCTGCACTATTATTGGCTAGTAATATCTCCGTCCTGCTCTATGATTGGCCGGCAGCTCACCGTCGCTATAATATGAACTGTTAGCCAATCCCAGCGCGGAAAAGCAAAGCATTGCTTATACGGGAGGGCGGCATTGCTTATACGGGAGGGCGGAAAACAGGTGGGGAAAAACAGCGCGTTCGCCTTTGGATCCAGCTGCTTCGAGTTACGCAGTCTATTTTGAACATCAAAGCTGCACAACCCTCGCGCTCAGCGACTCACAGGAAGAATAACACGGCGAAATAAACAATAGTTTGTCTTATTCTGACACAGAATGTGAAGAGAATGGGGTCTGAAGCGAAACGAGAGCGTGAAGTGGTGAGATAAAAGAAAGTTGAAGCGAACATCTGCGTTTCTGAGCTGCTGAACTGCGTTAATGCGATCAGCTCCCACAGCTACAAGCACAGGGGTATCAGAGCGGTTAAGAAGTGTCAGCCCAAAGACCGCAACTTCTTCTCAAGTCGTCTGCTATCATTAATAAAGTTAACTGAAAGTGCCAGCACCGGCCAGCTGACCATTAAACAACACAAAAGCCACTTACGTCCAGAATGACGGAGATGCCTTTCCGTGGCTCCGGGGCGAAGAACTGCTCCTGGGCCACGGCCACCTCCTCCTCCTCCTTGGCGTACTCCCGCGTCGAGATGCTTTTGTTGTCGCTCATCTTGGTGACTATCCAGCGGACTAGCCCGTCGATCCCCCCGGGCTGGGCTCCGCCGCTGTTCTGGGCCGGTGCAGCCGTCGCTGTCTCGCTGTCCCGCGGCCCGCCGCCTCTGGGCTGCTCGCCGCTGTCCTGTGCGCGGAGTTTGCCTTGTTCCTTGTGGAGCAGCTTGTGGACGCCGTCCCTGCAGTAGCGCGCTGCCTGCTCACACATCCTTTTGCCTCGGCGCGTTCATGCTGCGCGCTATGGGGGCCGGTCCCTCCCTCCCCTCTGACATCAGCACATGCCCAAACACAGGCGCGCGCGCGCGCACACACACACACACACACACACCTCTAGAGCGCTGGAACAGCACTACCCTGCACACTTTAGTGCAGTGGCTGCCAGACCTGGTTCTGGAGGAGACCTTGCCCAGCCCAGTTACTGTGGTTTCAATCCAGCGCATTTACAAGCCCCTAGAGCCGGTAAACCACTAACACCAGTGATTCTAAGTGCTGATGCTTGTACAGTTTGGTGTTTTTCCTGCCACAACTCACTTACTTCAACTCTAAGGTTTTTGTAATGAGCCAGTGGGTTGAATCTTGTGTGCTTGAATGCTTCTGCACCAAATACGCACTTCAGGGCTACTTCAGGACCAGGCTTTAGAATCACTGATCTAAAGTACTGAAGCTCAAGCGTTGAAGTTAGTTTTGACGATATGTTTTTGCTTTTCATTTTTATTTGTGGCCTCGTATACTTGTTTACTGCAGCATTGTACTACACTACACTCTCACGAATCTGTCACTGGGATAGTACACCACTTGTCACTGGGGTGGTAGTCAGTAACTGTACCATAATCCATTGAAATTATATTTTGATATACAATAAGTTGTATTGACTCCAGAAACCCTGTCTCGTCTCCAGGGCTTTTATTTGAATGTTTTGTTTTAAAACATTAGGTAATGAAAAGGTACAAATATGTACTTTTCACCTGGGAAAAACTTATTTAAGGTACACAATTGGACCTTAAAGCCACCTCTGTACCTTTCAGGGAACATTTACATTGTTTGAACCTTGATGAAAGAAAAATGTACCTGCACAGAACCTTCATATATAACAGTGCAGAAATAATATCTTCACTACTCTGTAATGTGAGATTTTATGAAGCCATATGTGAATAACCAATAATGTAAAATTCCAGCTCATTGCACAAGCCAAGAGACGCCAATTTTTGTACTAAAAGCTGAGCCTGCATTTAACTTTGAATCTCAGAACTAATTTAAAAGAGAATTCCAACTTGGCTGCCTTTCTGCATAAGATAGATGGAAACAAAGTCAGAGTGTTTCAATGTGAAATTCAAAGTGCATTGCAGAAAAACGTACCAACTCGGATTTTGGATTACAGTGGTGGTTGTAGGAACCAGGAGTTACAATATCTATACCGCAAACATAGCCATTTTACACTGAATAGCTAGTATGACCAGCAAGCCTACACATGAGACGTTTTTTCACAAGTCTTAAATATGTAGTGTTGATAATGGTGAAATAGTGGTACATCTGAAAATAAGATTTATTTGGGGACTATTTTGCCTTACAACACCCTGTATGTACCTCTCCACCATCAAGGGATTAATAAAATCTTTTAGGCCAAAATCTTGTGAAAACTAATTTAAAACAATGTACCATCAGGCAGAGTATCCATAACCATTTCATGTAGCTTAATAACTTTCTGTGAAGAAGCTATTTAGAGGCATTAAACTGGTTTCATCACTACCAATGTGAACAATTTTGATTAGCAGAGTTTCATTTTGAAAAAAAAACACAGAATTTCCCTTTAACTATACTTTAACTTGTGAAAACAAGTTCATGGATTTGCTGTATAAACAGATGATCAAAGAGTTTAATCAATGTTTCTATAAGGACGCATGTGACCTGAACAATACCCTGACTAAAGCCTGACCAAACCCACCGGCACCTTCTTTCATCTATGCAACTGGGCAACTTAATAATGAAGTAAGTCTCCCTGGAGAATTTCTCACCTCATCTAGCAACCCAAAACAGATATCAGTAGATAATATAAGAATTAGATCACAAGTACCAAAGTGGATAACTAGGTGAAAAGTAGAAATGTGTGACCTAAATATTCCACACGACTCTGATTAAACATTCAAACTACTCAAATGACACTGAGTAGACCTCAGTCTATCACTGCCTCACCACACAGCTAATACAAGACTCAAATAATACATTTTCTTGGATGCAGGAATTATTCAAGCAGCTAAGCTGCACTTTGGCACTAAACAATGGTGTATTTTTACACAAAAGCCCTCAAATCAGACCTAGACTTGTTCCTACGGATGTAGCCCGGGCAAATACATGCCAAACAATGGCTACAACTGCCAACTTTCTTTGAAAGGATTTCATCACTTGTGAAACACATGCTGTGCCAGCAGGCCAGCAGGCTGACAAGGTCCAACCAAGGTCCAAACTTTAGACAATGCAGAATGCCAGCAGATCATTTTCATATTGTATGGCCCTGTCTGAATGGATTTTGGCCAGTGAAACAACCTTACTGGCAGGAAATAGAGACAGCGATGAAGGGAACACTGGCAAAGTAGCTGACATGCTCCTACTAAGGAGATACATCAGAAGATGCCATGGATAAGGACAAGCATTTACTAAGTATAATTTTGGCAGACATTGGGAAGTCTATAACCTGAAATTGGAAGCAGCAAAAGCTCTGAACAAAAGACCAGTGACTTGCTATCATATTAGGACTTAAAGCCACAGGTAGAGATTTCAAAACAACCAAGTTGCTAGCCTTGGCTAACAAAAAACATAACATATGACCAAGGGTGGAAGTACAGAGAAAGTATATTAAGTGAAAGCATGTGTACTGTGTCAAAATCTTACTCAATATAAAGTGAAAGTTTGGAGCCAAAAATATATTTGAGTAAAAACAAGTATCTACGTCTAAATATACTCAAGCATATAAAGTAAAAAATACAAATAATTAACAAGTTTTCTGTTTGTTGTTTTGCTTGTTTTAAGTGTGGTGATGGTCAGTACTGGTCCTTACACAAAGGCAAAGTAGCATAATTGTGGGTAGTTTAATATTACACTGATATGAATAGGAAGGCTAAAAAGGTCTGGCTTGATGTCTAGGTGTCAATTGCAAGACCAACATTATACAAAAGAAGTTATAATCACAATAGTGTTGCGTGCAATTAAACATTTAAATGCCCGAAACTTACATAGTGTAGGCAAGTATTTTCCACACCTGCATTTGACCCTCCATGTAATTGCATGATGTTCTGGGCCAATGAAAGATCAAACAAAATGGGCTTTGTCAATCCTGAATGAGGAATCTCTGAAACAATATGACCGTTTACTATCATCTTGGTTGTCCTTGGTAGTTGATGGAAACTGTAGGCATCTGTATTATGAGTCGATTTTTTGGGTGTGATTATTATGGGTTGATTTGATGGCTATTCTGTTTCTAATACAACTAAGCATTACAAAAGCTCAAAACATAAAATGTGAGATTTCCCCCATTTGCACTGAGAGGAAATCCTGTAGTTCCGTTATTTCCGGAGGGGGTGCTTTCTCACTTGCTTCCTCACTCCTATGACACCCTCATTACCTTAGCGTCTCTATAAAGGCCTCAGGTGACCTTTGAGAGTTGAAAGGCTGTTGAAAGTCTCCCCCAGTCCTGCCCTTTGCCAGAGGTGATTAAGTCCTCCCTGCTAAAAGGCCCCTTTATTTAATTGGTGCTCAGAACAAGCCCCCTCCATACACACAGTTTGTGGTCCTATAGCGAGGCATTTAGGCTAACAGAAACGCAGCGCTGAAAGTATGTCTCTTTAATGTACGGCGAGTGGAGGCAAAAGCTTTTTCTGCTTTTTCCTCCCCAAGCTGAGCTCGGCTAATTATGACAAGCCGTAATCTCTTGTCTTCGGTGGCGCCTGGGACACCACCCCCTGCCGCCTCAGTGCAGCTGTAACAGGCCGTTTCCCGCCTCTTTGCCTAAGCCAGCACAGTGGCGCGCCGCAGTGCCCACACGGAACCTCGAAGGCCCTTAGCAGATGAGCGGCCACTCTGGTTACTGCAGCTATAGCCTCATCAGCCCCTTGCTGGAGCACCCAGTAGGGGGCCAGCTCCTTCACGCTCTGTAGGGCCCCGTCTATGCCTGGCCGCAGAATGGTGGGCTGCCTGCCACTCAGCCCCACTGGAGCTGCTGTACCCTAGCTCTTTCAGCGAAAGACATTTTGTCTTGATTACTCTGGAAATGGCTAATGAGCGCTGGCGGATGCATGTAGAGAGCCATCAAATGCATCTCTGGCAGACAGAGTCCACTCTATCAACGCTGAATCACTGAGGAGACTAACAACTGCAAGTACATTCAGACAATTAGGTCTGATGATTATTACTTCAAGCCTATTTCACACTTAAAAGCCTGTAGCAGATATGATACATGTACTGCACTGGTATAAGCGACAGATTTTCCAGGGAGCTGGCGGTTTACCATAAGCAGCTCAGTATTATCATATTGTCAACTGACCCACTTAATGGTCAGGGCTCACGAGGGCATTTGGAGAAGAGGGTACGGCGAACAAACTGCAGAAAAATTGAGAGCCAATTTAAACTGTGTCCCTATGAGGGCTATTGCTTAATGTCATGCTGCCCTTGCTTTGGCTCTGCTCGCCCACTCTCTCATTAAAAGCACTCCCACAGTCCATGAAGTGTCTCTCCAGAATGAGACAAAAATTTTTTTTTAAATCAGACAAATATTAAACTCGTATGCAAACCACAAATTGGAGGCAAGTTTTAGCAAGCACTCACCACACACAGAAATGTGTACACACACAAATCCCTCTAATAAGAGTGGAGTATACTCCTACGTGTCATGTTAGAGGTGTTGGAAAGGGCAGCAAGTGCACCTCCTGGTGGAGGTCAGTTGTAATCTGGGACTGGTCTTGCAATCCACAGTTACATACTTGAAAGTATTTCTTAAATGTAAGTTAAAGGGGAAAAGCACAGTGATGTGCAAAAGTCAGAGACCACCATTGATTAATTTATTTCATTTCCGGTCAAAATGGAAAGTTATTCATTTTTCATGAAATATTTCTGAGTAGATAAGTTATAAAATAATCAATTTGCACAGGAAAAAGAAAGTAAAGGAAAATATGTGAAAAAAGTTTCTAAACTTTTAAAAATATTAAAAGACCACCAAAACTGTCACCATTAGATAAACAGTTCTTAAAGCTTTTATCTTTGAGAGAGATGAGAAAATCAAGTTCCACTCTTGGTTCAGATCTGAAAAAAATCTACAGGTGTTTCTTTCCATCCTTCCACTGTGGGAAGACAACTCAATACTGTGGATCTGAAAGGATGTGTAGCTGTCAAGAAGCTGTTACTGAGAAAAGGAAATAGACAAAAAAGAAGAACTTGCAAATCAGAAAAGCTGCTTGTGTTCTCAGAACAATGAACTGGCAGAGTCCATGTATTTGGAATTGCTTAGATTATGAGAAATATCCAAATAGATATCCTTGTAGATTTCTTTGAAAAACTGAAAGCAAGTCTCCCGAAAAGAATGGCTGCTGTAATAAAGGCAATGGTTGAACACACTAAATACTGGATAATTTTACAATACATTTAGTTATTATGACATCTGTGATATTTTCTGTTAAACATGTTTTTGTTTTTTCCTGATGCTGGCAAAAGTATAACTTGTACAATAATTTGTACTTAACATCCATTTTGCCTGAAAAATAAATAAATGAAGGGTGGTCTTGGACTTTTGTACAGTACTGTACATCAATACAAAACTGAATGAATAAAAAACTGTACAAATAGGAATGCCATTTTTTTTTTTATTTCTAAAGCATTCATTTATTTTGGAAACTACAGCTTGAGGAAAACAGCTTATTGTAATATTTGTTCTCTGGATTTCAGCATCACCCTACGCTGTCTTCTCTCTCTGAGGCTGTTCTGGGCAGAAACCCTTTAGGTAGTACACCCAGGAGAGGCTCTGTCCATGGCCTTCTGTCCGTGGACTGGAGATGGTCAGCTTCCCTGTGCAAGGGGCCTTGCCGCCTGCTGGTGAGCCCTCGTAGGTCACCAGAACGTTGTGGGTCTTCTTGGACCGGATGGTGTCCACACCCTTGACAGTAAAGGCCGGGTTGTCCACGTGGAAGGAGAAAGCAGTGGCTTGTGGGAAAACGTTCTTAAAGGGGATGGAGACGTTTGAGCCAGCACGGATGGTCAGAGGGCCCTGGGCTTTGGGAGGGGTGCAGGTGCCATACAGGGGGAACACATACTCGCCACCGAAGCTGGATGAAACTGTTAGCAGGCCTCGTACTTCACCCAGCTGGCTGGGCTCGAAACAGACCTCCACACTGGCATCGTTGCCTGTCTGAAAGCCTGCCGCCACCGTTACGTTCTTGTCCACAATGAAGTCTGGAAAGTCTGTCTAAATAAGCGTTTAGTAGGATTAAACAAAACAGTTTAGCAAACAATAACATTTATACAATTTTCCCCATTACCCCAAATGTACAAAAGTAAGTCGCATAAGAGCCATTTGGAATTTTTGTCTATAGTTTTGTCCTTTTTTATAGATGACACTTTGTCACATGGCCTTACAAACCACAAAAGCAAGTTTATGTGAATTTCTATAACATGAGGTGGAATTTGGACAGAATTCATATACTAAAATATTCAAAATTCACAGTCAAAAATTAAAAAAATATCAATTACACATGCGTTTTTTTCAAGCATCACAAATCCAGGTTCAGGTGACTCTGATTTAAATCCTATAGGTTAAGTTCTGCATTTGTCTTTAAGTCAGTACGGTCACTGAAATATTCTGCAATATTAAGATCAGATGGGACATCACTTGATTGTAATACCACAAACAGTAAAAGACCTAACAGAAGATAGAGCGAAAATTATGCACAATATTACAGTGCAGCTAAAACAACAAGAATGCATTAATGAAAAATGCCGCTTGGCAAACAGCAAGTTCATTTTTAATTTTGTTTTTCAACTCTTCACTAAACTGTACCTTGCAGGCGTACTCAGCCTTGACGCGGGAATAGTTGGTGAACTTGGCAGTGAGGTAGTGGCTGCTGCCCAGCGGGGCTCTAAAGAATAGGGGTTTCTCAGGAAGGGCAGGGAGAGCCTGGAGCAGCAGCTCATAATGGAAGAAACCCAGTTCACTGTTATGTAGCGTCAGTCGCGTTGTGGACTCGCCTGTACGCAAAGGCTGGTACTCAAACTTCAAGGTGCCCTGAAAGAAAGAAAGAAAGAAAGAAAGAAAGAGGGAATGTCAGAGAGAGAGAAAGAGAGAAAGAGAGAGAGAGAGAGAGAGAGAGAGAGAGAGAGAGAGAGAGAGAGCATTTTCATCACAGTCTTTTGAAATTAGAAACAGCTTCCAAAAGCTTTCTTTGTCTTTGTATTCACTGGTTAGGAATGAAAGCTGAGCGAAAGGCCTTTGGTCCTTTATGTGCTTACTCATGTCTACTTCAGTAGCATGTGTGCAATGATCCACTCTTTATAATATAGTTAATACATGAATGAAATGTGCCCATAGTGGTTGTGTTCATTATTCAAACTGTGGAGACAAGAATAATATCTTTGCTGGTCACTTCACAAGCACAAACATTCCACACATGTCTCTGTCTTCTGATTCACTTAATTACTACATCAGCTCAACTAGTAGTTTTGATGAAAATAGTTCTGCCTTCAAAAACAGGTCTTACCTTGGACAGCGCAGGCACTGGGAGCTGAGAGGGCATGCTGATGTCTGTACTGCGACACTCAGTAGAGAACACAAGGTTAGTATGTAATGGATTGTCCACCGTCACACAAGCTGAAGTTGTCTGCCTGGCTGCAGTGACCATCTCAATAGTGCTAATCACTCCTGGGGGAGTGGCCTTGAAGTTGAGGTAGTGGAACAGGTATTCTCCTGTAACCTCATTCTTAAAGGTCACCTGTGAAAAGAATCAACATGATCAGCAATATGCTTTCAGGGCTTAATAGGAAAACTGCTATTATGGCTAACCATGTTTTAATGAAAAAGGAGAGCATGACTAATTTGCATAATGCTAACTGGCTGCCTTGCAAGTGTTATTAACATATTAATCATTAGCATTTGGGGGTATTACTTGGTATTGATTTAAGCTCCACTCAGCTGTTGATTGAATTAGTACAGAATGTAATGGGGCTTGGCACTTGCTTTGGCATTGTATTGGCCCTTCTTTGTAGCTGAAGAAGGAGATTTTGTAGTCCCGTTTGGCCAGCGCAGGCACGTCCACATAATCCAGGCCCTTCAGGGAGACAGTGCTGTCTGGTCGTTCAGGCTTAATCACCTCCACTACAGCACGGAACCTGCACAGCAGGGGCACAGTGTACATTACACGACTGTCAGAATTGCCAGTTAAACAGTGCTGTGAGATTCTTCACCTTGACCGAAGAGCAATCACAGTAATTATCCCAGAGATAATCCCTATGAGGCAAGAGTCATATTAAATTATGAGGATTTTTAATATAGTGAGTATGTGTGTGTGTGTTAAACCTAGGCCTTCAGTTTGGTCCAAAGTCAGTCAAAATAATAGTATAAATAACAGTATATTAGCAGTAAACTGTTTTTTGATTCATATGAACCTCTTTTTGGCCGTTCTAGATTAAACACAGACATTTGAAACTTGCAAAAAAGACATTTACGTATATTTTATCTTGTAGCAGCAGTATAACAGTGACTTTTTCCAATAAAAAAGCCCTGGCATAGAGCTGCTGCTGCTGTTTTCCATTTCTAACTTCTGAGTAAAACCTGGTTAGACTCGTATTCAGTCATAGCCAGTTGAAGGGCTCACTTGGTGGTATCTACCAGGATGCCATGAAGAAAAAATTCTGATTGGACAATTTGGACTGATTGGACAATATTTTTTCCCTACATGCTCCCAACCAAACTGAACAATGAAATAAGGGTATTACTACAAAATTGGCAGAGTTTAGATACAACTAGCACAATGATTAAATTAAATGAAATGAACTAAGAATTACAGACAGCAATTTTTTATTTCACAGAAATGGTTAGACCATCTCCGAAGGACTAGAAGGTCCTGAGGGCTCCCCACTGGTGTGTAATACCTTTGTGGTTTGGGCAGCCAGTTCTGAACAGGCAGTATCTCTGTATATGGTGTCTTGCAGGGGACCTCACGGCTGATAGTGCCCACTGCCTTAGGTGGTTCAGCCACGCCCTGAAGGGTGTAGAGCATGCCTGAGCCATCAGGGAAAGAGAAGAAGACAGAGCCCTGGGCCAGACACAAAAACACACATTATAAAAAATCACAGAAATACATAGAAGAGGCCACCTATACCAGCTGTGAAACACTGAGCTTGTGTAAGCATTACCATAACAATTAGTGTTTCGAAGCTACATGTCCTTGAAACCTTTTTTTTGTTAAAAAATCAAAGTGAACCAAAGAGTGGTTGCTGAATGATCATCATTTAAAAGTGTTTCTTCTTCATTATGCAGGGTGTAAAAGCCGACCTCTCTAATCCTGATAACTGAACTGAAATTTTTGGTATTTTCTAGTTATTTGTTGCACAAAAAGTAGTGTTCAGAAACAATTCATCCACCAACCTGACTCATTTCTATGCTTGAACTGTCTCGATTATGTTTGTTTTTATTTTTTTTTTCACTTTTGTTGAATGTTAAATGAGCATTTACATTTTAAAAGCCTTATATTATACTTATTAGTTTAGGACTTGCTGTCAGTCACACACACTTCGGAATTATTTCCAAAACACAATGTGTCCAAAAGTATCCCCATCTAATTAGTCAATTCAGCTACTTTAAGGTGTTCTATTGCACACATGCAGCTTGTATTATCTTCATAGAAAAACACTGCTAATAAACTGGGGTGCTCTGGAGCAGCCACATATGAGCCTAAGGTCATCATGCCCAATGTCAAGCATTAGCTAAAGGTCTACACAGCCCCCAGCATTGATGATTTCAGAAGAAATGTTGGATAAGCAGGTGTCTACAAACCTTTGGACATATAGTGTATACTCTTAGGTTTTCAGTCGGAAAGAAGTAAAATATTAAAGAGGGGCTGATGACTGGTGGGGGGAGATTTACCAGGTGCTTTTTGCCATCTGTAGTCATGACCATGGGTTTGTAAGTGATCTCATAGGCCTTGTTCTGCTGGTAGGGCTCAATGACAAAGGAGGGTGAGGCACTCCAGTACTCGCCCTCAATTACTGGTTTCAGGCTCCAGTGCTGGTTTGTGCGGTTAGATAGGCTAAGAGACTGAGTGCACTGACTGCGTACCTGACATACAAAGTTTACCACCTGCAGGGGAGATAAAGAAAAGTATTAGCTCAACGGACAGTCATGATGCAGCTCCAGGATTTCATTTAATCTTTTATATTGTTGAAAAGTTAAGCTGGGCATGCACTACATGACTAACCAAACTTTAACAGATTTTGAAAACAGAGAGTATCATACACTTAACATCAGTGTTAATGGTCTTAACAGAATTTCTTGTTATTTTTTGTTAAGGTGCGCACACTGTATGATAAGGTAAAAAGTGGGTGTCACACATATAATGAGTTCTAGCTACAAAAAGCACTCAAAATCCCAGATCACCCCATTATCACATGATACAAAATAGTCTGGACTGGACCTGCCTGTGCTTTCATGCACACACAAGAAGCATAGCAAAAATGCAAAGTGGGGATGAATTTATGATTGAGACACAGGTATCACAAAGAGAGCTGAAAGACTATTTTACTACAAACTGGCAGCTGACTTCAAAGTGATTAGTAAGATAGTAAGTCTTTGCCTATATTTAACAAGCAGAATCTCTGTTTCCAAAGTCTGCTGCACATGTGGCCTGCATACACGTCTCTTTGCCTTTTTTCTCCACTTTTCTATCTCTATCACTGGCTGTTGTCTGAGCTACTTTTTCAGTCTGCATCGCTGACCATCTCACGCTGCATCATAACACACTAGTAACATTTTTGACCATCTCACAGTCCAGAGCTCAACTGGAAGACTGAAGTTTGTCTTGTTTGCCTTCTCACTCTTCCAGATCATCTGCATCCTCAATCGTTCTATTGAACACCTGACTGGGAATATTGCTTCAGATTGTGAACATTTGTTGGAAGGGACAAATTGGGGTTAAAATCCAAGTTAAAAATCATGTAGTGTAGGCCCAGCTTTAGATAAAACAGACCAAACATGTTCCATTAAAATAATTATATTTATGTGATAAGCAACCCTCAGGGTCACAATCTATCTGCATAAATAAGTAAAACACTGTTAACTATCAATACATGTTGATTAGCTTGAGGCAAGAATCTTACCTGATTGGCAACTGGTGGGGTGATGCAAGAGCCAGCCAGGGTGAGGGTCACAGGCTTGCCTCCTTCGATGGAGCAGTAGAGGTTATCATAACGCACATCCTGCCTCACCTTAACTGGAGCAAAGGTCACCTCCAAAGGTACCTCCATTCCTGGGGAGATATAGCCCTCAGCAGGAGAGATACTGAAGTCCGGAGCAAAGCACTTCACATCCCACTGGAACCTGATATAAACACATGTACACGTCAGTCTGAAAATAGTGGGTTTGGAATATGTACGGTAATGTGAATGTGGAACATCTTTTGTGGAAGGACGGTACTATACAAGTAATAAAGGTCTTACATGAGAATTTTGCTGGACTTTATTTTATTACACTATATATGTGTAATAAAATGTGTATATGACAAAAGAATAAAAAGTACACATTTAGTGAATCAATAAAACAATTATATGAACCAAAAATGTAATAGTATTAGCATGGTGAAAAAAAAGAATAGGATTCAATATCCCTCTAAAGCAAGTGAATTGGCAATAGCAAAAAAAAATCAGCTTCGATTCTCTCTTTAGAGCACACGTAGAAAAGCTGACATGTGAATGTATGTGTGTATGTACTTAGCCCCGATGTCGCCCGTGTTCTGTAGGACAATGCGGCGTGTGGCTTGGCAGCGCTGGGCTACAGCCCCAAAGGCCAGGTAGTCCTGGTCCAGTGTGACCTCCATGCCCTGGCAGCAGCCCTTCAGCACCAGCAGGGGTCTCATGGTGCCTAAACACTTCAGTTGCAGCTCCTCGCTGAAAGGAGCCATGCGCTTCAGAGGAGTGAAGACCACCTCCACCATACATCTCCCCCCTCCACCCTGCAGGGTCACCTCCCACTCCGGACGCAGGGACAGAACCTGGAGAGTGTAAGACATATAAAGCTATATAAAGTCTCTACTGCAAGAACTTCCCAGGAACCAGCAACTTTTAGGCATATTTCTAATCAGAACAAATCTTAGTTCCTGAGCTGTAATCCCAAAACAGGTAGTTTTGTGTGGATGAGGAACTATTGGAGCGGAGCTGGGGTAGATAATATGACAATGTTTATTGTTACTGTGATAAAGGACATCATAGCACTTTGTCAGTACATTTGTCAGTATATATTGTCATTACTTCAAGAACACTGACTGACTGCATATTTCATTACAAAGAGAGCATCTGTTCTATTTAACTGGATTTAGGGCAGCACAGTATGTTAAACTTTGAACAAAATCATTGCACTATAGTTTTGATAGTATTTTCTGAAATGTTTCACTGAGGTTTTTCGCTTCTGTTCCAACCTGTTAAACCTCAGAAAAACTAAATGTCATAATGCAAATATCGTGAGTTGCGAAAATGTCTTGAAATATTGTGATATTATATTTTTGCTATATCGCCCAGCCCTAAAGTGGAGCTTGCTATACCTGATTGAACTTCAGAGCCTGGATACTGGCAGAGCAAGTGAGAAAGGACAACCAGTGATTAAAATCGAAAAACCAGAATACAGAAGAAAACGTGCAGTTATGAGGCTGAACTGGGATATGCAACTGAGAAAGGCAATAAACATTTTAATAAAAATATTTTAAGCATTTTTATTTCTACAATTCAGGTTTTGTCTTTTAAAGTTTTTTTTTATTGTTTAAATACTGGAACACTTAGATGTTGACAAAAACTGCATATTCAGGATGTTCTGTGCATATACAAAAACATAGTGTGCAAAACAGTGAACAAATGTGTTCATTGCTATTATTCAATTGATATTGTTTAATGAACATATTTATAGGTCTGATAAAATTAAAAGTCAAATTTTCATTTGTAAATTTACAGTAAATTACTAGCTACTGAGTTGCACTAGTTTTACAGTTCTGTGAAAATACAAGACAATTTGTTGCACAAAAAAGTAATGCAAGTAGTAGCCAGTAATTTACTGTAATTTTACAGTGAAATTCCTTACAGTGCAGTCTTTACCTCTTCCATATTTGTTATTTTTCTGTACTTTTGCTTTGTGCTAAAATTACATAACTGCCACACAGTTTGTGCAGTGCAACAGGGGTTTATTCAGGAACTGTGTAGTTCTCGGTCAGAATAGGATAACTATAGGTGGGAATGCACTTATAGTGATGGTGGACGTCACACATAGCAAAGAAGGAATGTATGTGTGCATGTATGTGTTTACGTGTCCTACCCTAGAGTCCAACAGAGCGTGTGCCGAGGGTGTGAACAGGAGAGAGAAGGTCAGCGACGAGTGACTGTTGTTGATCAAAGGGATTAGTTTCCTGCTCTTTTGGCCCACCTGCAGGGCTCCCAGCTTCACAACCTTGTGTTTTGGATCTTCAACATCAATCTAAGAAAGACAGACACAAACCATAGAGTCTGAGAGTTGATCCTTCAAGAGCGTCTATGAATGCAACCTTTTACAAGCAGATCAGACTGTACTGTGCAAAAGGCCATGAAGTTCATTCAGTCCAGATAAAAGATGCAGGATGACATGAAGGCCTTTCACAGTGCATCAAAGATTCCTCACCTTCATCTCAATTCCTTGCCCCAGGATTTCCACTATCTGTTTGGCACACTCGTTGATTTCAAAGACCACCTTCTCGTGGTAGCGCACAGTTTCTCTGGGGTAGAATGTGAAAAGCACCTCCATGCAACCACCTGGGGGTAGCACCTCAGGAGTGAAGCTCACTTCCAGAACAGGGGTGGAAGAGTATAAGCAGTCCACGCTGTGAAAAATGAAGAATAAATATGTCATTAAAAATATGAACACTGCCACAAAAAATGGCCAATAATGAGTACAAATTGTACCTTAAACCAGATCTTCAAATTCTCTACCTGATTCCTCTCTCCCCTTTATTCCTGATGAGCAGTGTCTGTGTTGCAGGTACCATGCCAGCAGAGTAGATGAAATTTGTTCCAAAGTTGTACTTGAGGAAAGAAAACTCCAGGCCTGGGGCAATGGCTGAACCCAGCAAAGAACAATGAAAAACTGGGCCATTCTTTACCTACAGAGGAAAAGCAAAAAAATGATCAGAAGATACAGCATAGAGAATGTGAAAAAAAAGACATAAAAGAGAGATGTAAAAGAAACCAAACTGAAAGTAAGAAAAAGAGAAAGACAAAGTGGGAGTGGGAGAGAAGGAGAGAAAAAGAGACACTGAGCTAGGCAACCACCTTGATTGAGAAGCCCATGTCTTTGAGAGTGCATTTCTGCAGGGGAAAGAAGCTGAGGTTGCAGCGATTATGTCCTCCCACAGGCACCACAGCTGTTCGCGGCTCCACCTGCAGGTGACGCTGCAGTTCTGCGGGCCCTGTTAGCTCATATTGCATGTCCAGGATGAACTTTCCAGGGTTGGACACCACAAAGGCACAGGTGGACTTATCACTTAGCTCCACCTGTCCAAAAGGAACAAATGAAACAGAGGCTAAAAGCTTTCCACAACAGATGGCTTCTTCAAAGCATCTAAATGGAAATCAAGCAAACTGCGTGCCAAGACAAACTGATTAAAGACAGTAAAAAATGGACTTTAAACAACAATGTGTGCAGTGCAGGCTCAGATCAGTTTACAGGCTGGGGAAATTATTATTTTTTTTTCCCTCAAGTTTCCATATTGCTTGTTGGTTTCAACACGTCAACCACTATGGACTTTCTTCAGATTAGCCTCACAGAGACCTCTATCTTCCATAGCTCACCACTTTAAAGTCCACAAGATGAACGTCAGTAGGTGAAAGCTCAGTGAAGGCTCCCTCTGGACTCTCATACTGAACACAGGTGTTCATGCTATAGCACTCTGCCTTCACATTCAAGGTGAGTGGCTGGACCTTCCCTCTGACCACTATGAGCAGATTAAACACCACGGGTCCTTCTTGCATGGGCACGAAGGTTATGACCAGGGGAAGCCTGCCAGACAAACACATACATATGTATTTAATACATTGTTTTCATCAAAATTAAACTATTAGTGACAGATCTGTGGCTTCTCCTGCATTACTTTAGGTCAGACTTTAGTGTTTCAGCAACTCACTTGTCTTTAGGAGCTATTGTCCCTTGCATGGGCTCCAGCAGCAGGCTGTCTCTGAAGGCCTCTGAGTGGCGAGAAGCCTCCTCAATGGAGAAGCTAAAGGGTCGGTCTTCTCTATTCACCACATACACTGTTTTACGGGTCTCATGACCTGCATGCACACACGCACACGCTTAACAATGACTTTCTGTCATTCTAATCTTACGCAGAGCTGCCTAGTATTGCTGTTATGCTAATTGGAAAGATCTTTTTAGCCATGTGGTTGTATTTGTATACTCTTCTTCAATACCACAAATCTTTAGGATCTAACTTCTTTTTCTGTGTTTTCTACTTATCAACTCTCACACCAAGTTTGACACTTAATTGGTATCTCACCGATAAAAAGGCTGCCCAGATTAAGGTGAGCATGATCAATGTACACAACTGGTTCGTTAGCAGTGCCCACTAGCAGAAAGGGCACAGACAGCTTATGCTCTGGGATTAAGAAGGTCCAGAAGGACTCCACCAGATCCAGCTCCTTGGCCTGGAATTTAAATGAAACCTGGAGGAAAGTATTAAGAAAGATCATTATTGTGAAATCCAGTATTAATAGGATAGCTTGAATAGATTCAAGACAGATGTGTTTAACTGAATACAATACATAGCTAGCTAAAATACAATGAGAAACATTAAAGGCTTATTTCCAATATTTTTCTTGGATTTTATTTTTTCCCCTCAGATCCACTTATAGCGTTTGTGTGGTTTTATGTGCCAAAAACAGTGACAATTCAATTTACATGACCATTTCCAGCCTCTCTTATCCCTTAGAATGAAACAGGCTGTTATGTTGGAATTTTAATTGGTTAGCGCAAATAAATGTATCTACATACATGTGTGAAAAAATAAGTTGAATGACTATTTGGTAGCATGCAACATGTAGGACTCTAACTCACTGACATCCCCAGTGGGTTAGAGTCCCAGAGTCCTCCCAGCTGTTTCTGGTTTTGGGGGTCTTCTGACTTCATTGATTTTGATGATAATTTAGATTGCTGCATTATGAATTTCTATCCAGTCTACAGGCATTTTTAGCATGAGTAAACACAAGACGTCGCATAATACTTCAGAGCTCACTTTGCTCACTTATATTATCAAAAACCTGTGAACCAGTTCCAGAGAGGCCATACATGTCCAAGACACCACTGAGCCAGTGTGTGATATCTTCTGTGATATCTTCTCAAAATCATCTGTGAATGGCAATTCTGTCCCCCCCACTCTTTGCAGATTGTCTGCAATTTCTTTGGCTGTTATTTTGGAATGTTTTTTTTTTCTGTCATCAGTTGATGCTCTCTTCCTTAAATGATCTGGTTGTCACTGTTCGCTTATTCCTCCTGCAGTCTTTCTTTTTCAAATAATCTTACACTGATGGTTCTGCAGTGCCCAGCTGTGCGGCAAAACTTTTAATCGCCTCTTCCAAATGGCTTGCTTTTCCATCATAGGCATTTCTTTACTTTTCTTCTTGGTTTATGCGTTTTGAGTCAAAAGGTAAAACCCAACTCCAATGGCTACAAGCAATCCTGCACCATGCACAACTCTTTAATTTATAGGTGTGCAATGAAAAGACCATCAATCACATGTGATTAGAAACACCTGTCATCCATTTGTGCCAATACTTAGGCTCAGTTGAAGGTGGAGATTAACCCACCATATAACACTGTTCTGAGAAGATTAAAGCTGTATGAAAAACACTGTGCAGGAATACTGATACTCTGTACTTTAGCCTTATGTTCATCTTTTGATCTGCATCTGCAACACACACTTCATAAATATGCAACATCGGTGTGATTGCTGCAAAGCACTGCTCTTATGAAGCATCAAAAACCATTGTGCCCCCTTGTGGAGAATTTTGCATGCTAAACGTGTGTGAGCAAATAAGTCACAAGCCAGGTCCATGAGGGGTTTCACATCTAAAAATACCCAAACTTACTTCACTGTCCTAATACTTGATGTTTCATTGTTATACATCCTACCTCCACCTTCTTGCCAGGCTGAATGGTGTTCTTTGGTGTGAGGCAGGTAAAGGGTTTAGCTTCTGTATCTTCACATCTCCATAAAAATGAGTATGGCTTGTTGGTGGGATTCACAATACTGAACTCCCTGAGGTGAAAATGAAGCATGAGAATTAAGCCCACAGTTGCTACCACTAAGCAAAAGATTATATAACTGATATGAATGATTTCTCACCTGCAGATAACTGTGCCAACCCCTACGGATGTAAACTGTATGACTTTAGTGTTGGGATCCAGGGTGGCCATGGGTGGGGCTCCATGGGGGTCACAGAGTTCAGGGCTGCGTCGGTTGCCACTGAGGTAATCCGAGTTATCCAGGTGGAAATGGCAATAAGGCAGCAAGCTGCGGCCGCTCACGGCAATCACAGGACCTTGCTTGTCCTTCAAATTGGGGATGCTAGCAACACAAATCAATTTGCATGGTTACATATAGAAGGTGATATCACAGGCCCTACCAGTACTAGAAACTGTACTATTGCAACCGAATTAGGCTAATAGGGACTGACTAGCATGATCTTACATAATGCCAAGAAGCCTGTGCTAACTTCAATTTATTACTAGCAGTGTAGTCATTGTTGGATGAAGTACAGAGTTTTAGTCTAGGTAGTAACCTGTTATAAAAGAAGTGCATCTAAATAGGCCACAGAAAGTATTTCCTAATTCTTTAAAAGGACATTATTTTTGTATATTCTGTAAGCAGACAGGTCATTGGGAAAAGATGTTTTGGTAAGAGCAGCATCAAAAGACAAACCTGCAGAGCAGCCTGGCCTCATACTCAGCCACTTCCAGGGGAGAGAAGCGAATGCGGAAGGTCTGGCTGGCTCCAGGATGGATGAGCCCCATGCTAGGGTCCACACTGAAGGGGGGTAGCTCTGGGTCTCCCAGCAGAAGAGAAGACACGCTTGCCAGAGAGCTGGCTGGCCGCAGACCTGTCCGACTGCCCTGAGCAGAGCGAGGGGTCATGTCTGTACATAGAAAATCAAACAAACTTAAATTCTAACAAGATTACTTCATTAATGTGACTGTGATCAAATGATACACAGCCCCCTCCAGTACTATTGCACCCCTGGTAAAGATGAGTAAAAAGGGTTATAAGAAATTTGTCTTTTGGTGTATTAGCTTAACAACACACTACAAAAAAATCCTACCTTGAAGTAAATTTATTCTGAGAAAAGAAATCCCTTATCCCGAAATACTTATTTGTTACAAACTACATGTGTAACAACTATTGGCACCCCTCAAATTCTTACAAAATCTACCTTTTTTTCCAATAATATTTTATCTTTTTTAAGTTGATCAGAGTGCCTAGGAACTTTCAAGCAGTGATCCATGACTTCCTGTTTCACTGAGGTATATCCCTTAGTCATTCACCAAATGGGAAAAACAGAAAACACATAAAGGAAAGTAAGTCAGGGAATGGCTGTAAAAATGGCTACTTGCCTATATACCCATATCTACACTTAGGGCAATAATTAAAATGTTCCAATTAACAGGAACTGTGACAAACTTGCCACCAACAGATTATTCGGGAGGCATGCCAGGAAAAAGCGTTTCCTGTCATCCAACCACAAACGTAAGTGCCTGGAGTTTGCCAAACTCTACTGGGACTTTCTAAGGTCGGATGAAATGAAAATTGAGCTTTTTGGCAACAAAGACTCAAGGTGGGTTTGGCGTGAAAAAGAAGGATGACTACACTGAAAAGAACCTGATGCTCACTGTTAAGTATGGTAGCAGATCAGTGATGTTGTGGGGCTGTTTTTCCTCCAAAGGCCCTGGGAACCTTGTTAAGGTACCTGGCGTCATGGGCAGTAAATACCAGGATATTTTAAATCAAAATCTGTCTTCCTCTCACAAGAAACTAAACATGGGTTGTCACTGGATTTTTATGCAGGACGATGATCCAAAACATCAATTGACAAAATCAATTCTGCCATGGCCATCACAGTCCCCTGATCTAAACCCCATAGAAAAATCTGTGGGGTGAGCTAAAGAGGAGAGTGCACATGAGAGAGGACCAAGGATCCTGGAGAGGAATGGTCTCAAATTACCTGCTCTTTATTCTATAGCCTTATGAGATATAGGAGAAGACTGAGTGCTGTTTTATTGGCAAAGGGAGATTGTACAAAATATTAAATGCAGGGGTGCCAATAATTTTGGCACATGTGGTTTTGTTAAAAATTTCTCGGTGAGAGATTTTTTTTCTCAGAATACATTTGCTTCAATTAAAGGCTGGATTTTTCTCAATTTTTCAATGTGACATTAAGCTAATACACCAAAAGGTGAATTTCTTATAACTCTTTTTAGTTATAATTACCAGAGGTGCCAATAATTGAGGAGGGGGCTGTATATATTTTAACATAGATGTCAAGTTCTATGGATGTCAAGGCATTATGAGTATGAGAGGCATATGGCGTATGAAGAACAGAAACACTGAATTTAGCTCTCAGTCAAACACGGATTGATTTCTGTACTACTGCACACTGAAAGGTTACCTCCATGATTAAAGCACATGGTCTTCCCAGAGGTCTCCATCATAACCTGCCAGGAGTACTTCAGTTCCACTGTGCCTTTGTTGGCCATCTGCATCCTGAATTCATTATATTAATTTATTCACATTGAAGTGTATTAAGGGGATACCCAACAGTAATAACATTACTAATGAAGAATGATAATAAGCAAGGGCCACTTAATGAATTAAATCCATAGAATTCTCATTAGTTTTCAATTAGTGATTGTTAGTCAAATAATTATTTTGTTTGGGTATTCTTTTACAGGACTACTAAAATAGAATTTTAATCATCATACATACTGGAAGACTCTGGTCTGGTACAGCATAGTGTCCGTGAAGTGGATGGATTCAGCATGACACTCAAGCGTGGCGTAATCACATGTGGCACTGATCCTCAGTTCTAGCTCTCTAGAGGAGTTCTCCACCACCAAGTGGGCAGGCTCTGGATCAGTCTCTACCACCTAATCACACAACACAACAACCATTTCACTTTCTCTGCAACAGGAGATTCAACTGCTGATGGTCTCCCTGCATTTTTTGGCTATACAATAGTCTGATTAAGTGAGAGACATACTAGGATAATGTATGTTATAATTTTTGGATATAGCCACGTTCTTATTTTGGATAGCTCTGAAGTAAATTATACAACACATGAAGGTTATTAATGTTGCGGAAGCCTAAAGGTTAATGCACTGAGAAGTTTAACACTTGAAGACTCATTCATCAAACATGCGCAAGTGCAGGGTAAACCGTGTCTACACGCGTTGAGACGCACAGTATATGGTGCTCGTATAATGGGACTGCTGATTTAGGTTCATAATTATAAAGTAAAATCAGGATCTCATGATTGTGAAGATGCAGGGGTGGTTGACCTTTCTTGAAGCTTGAAAAATGTGTTTTAATTAGAGTGTTTTAATGACAAGGTGTTTTTGCTTTTAAATTATTTCACTTTGTTGATATCAGAAATTCAGTGTGTTTATTAAATAATTATATTCTTATTGGATTCCTAGTAGTGGAAATTTAATTGTTACATGTTCAAATGTAATTCTTACATGAAAGAAGTACTTTTATATATAAGAACTAAATTTTACTTGTTAAAGTTAATTCAATTGTTCACATGTTCCATATTTTACTTTAGGTTACCAGCACATTTTAAAGGAAAGTTGTACCATGTATATATGCCATTTCCAGGCATTTCTTTATGTAAATGTGCCGTTAGCAGGCCTAGTGCAGAATGTGTACCATTTTGTCCTACATGTGCATGTTTGATAACTGCCAATTTTCTACTGCTCACTGACAGTTCTTACGTACCAATTTAGAACACGTTTTATACACACTCTGATAAATAAGGCCCTATAACCAGCTCTCACTATACTTCTCAAACAGATGAAGATTACACATTAGCTGATAGTAAATTTGATTCGATGTTACACAAAAACATTTGGTTTACTCAAGAACAAATTAAATTAATGGTATTAGATTTCATGTGTTATCTTTTCAGTAAATAAAAATCACTAACTAGCACTGATATTTGATGAGCCAAGACTCAGAATAGTCATCACTCTCATGCTCATCCCCTCACCTTCTTCTTAGCTGGCTGCTGGGATAAGGCCTGCTTGCCCACATCCACCCACTTTATGGTTCGGCGGAGGTCATCCCAATCTGGCACTTGGTCTACAGGCTGCTGGAAGGTTATCCGGCAGAGTTTACACTTCACAACCTGTTCTCTCAGCACCATAGGCTGCTCTGAACAGAAGCTCACTGTAATCTCCTTGGTGCAGCCAGCATGGAGGTGGCCCGTCTGGGGGGAGAAGCGCAGCTGCGGGCCATCAGGAGGCCACTCGAAGCGCAGCACTTCCACATTGTTGTGGTTGCTCATGGTGAAAGTCTCATGGTAAAGGCGGCCTACGTGGCAGTCTCCAAAGTGCAGGAGGTCAGACCAGGCTGTGGGTGGTGCTTGATAGGAAAAACGAGAGCAATGATGGGGATAAAGAGGATAAAGGCATTCTACATATTTCTGAGTCCTGGACAAAAGTCTCTCTGGACCCCCACCCCTCTCTCGAGTTTAAAACTGGAAACTAAAGTAAACTGTTTAATCCGAGGCCTCTCTTCGTGGGGACCCAAAGTAGTCAGTTTCACTACTTCCCCAGCTGTGACATCCCTGTTCTACTGTATTTTCTAATGACTTCAGTAGCAACCTTTTCTTTTGTTGTTCATTTTTTTGGCTAACAGGCTTTCTATGAAGAAAACAATTAAGTAACAGGTCACACTCACCTTCAGTGCTGTCCTGGTCTTGTGCAATCTTGCTGCTGATATTGTCTAAAGAGATGATGTCATGGTAGCCCTCACCCAGCAGCTGTACAAGTGTCTCTTCATATTGGTTGTCTTGTACCGCCAGTCGCATGCTGGCCTCAAAACTCTGAGCCATCACAGGGCGGAATTCCACCTCAAACTCCGCCTGCTGCCCAGCTGTTAGGGTTAAGTGTGCTAAATGAGCCGTCTGCCTCACTGTAAAGGAGAGCTCACAGAATTAATATATACAGTACTGTGCATGTCTTAGGTATCTGAGAAAATGATAAAGCCATTTATTTAGGCATTTATTTTTTCAAAACCAATACAAATAAACAATATAATGTGTCCTTGAGGGAGTCTAGTATGTATAGTTACCATCAAATACCTAAATGAGTAATCAATTCCTCATTAACTTACATCTGTTCTGCTGATGGAATTTAACAAATCCATGTGATGGCTGTGACATGAACCAATCCTGTTATGTTTCACTGTAGTCGTAATTACTTGTAATTATTCTAATGTTATATTGTGTTTTTACTGGCACATACATACTGCCAAGAGTTTCAAATATATATATTTTTTTTATCAGGAACATCATTAACATACTGATTATCTGAATGGTGTTCAATAAAGAGGCTGCTGAGAATACATGAATTTTCATTCCAAAATTACATATCCATTTGTCACAATTATGTGTATAAGTTTTTGAAAAAACATAACAGATGACTAGTAATGGAAACCAAATTTTTATATCTCTAAAAAGGTGGTATTCATCATCATGTAGTATTCATATTCATAAATCCCACTCCATATATATATATATATATATATATATATATATATATATATATATATATTTTACTTTTGTGATGGCCTGGAGGTAGAGCTACCGTGGAACCATAGACATGTACCAAGTGCTCCTCACCCTGATTACTTGACAGCTGTAGCAAATCAGGGGAGGAGCAAGGATCCCACCTTAGACTCCCTCTCAGAGAGAAGAAAGATATCTCAGGTTGGAGAGCCCAGAGAGTGTATTTCAGATGGTTCAGATGCGATGTTTTGTTTTCATATTGTGACATTAAAAGCACTGCTATTCAGTAAACCTTTTCATTAAATGTTATTAAAAGCTCCACCATTGAGTCGTGCTCAGCCTTTTTTTTCAAGAGTCCTCACTTAGCCTCCCAGTCCCCTGTCACAGTCTGTACAGATGTGAATACAAATATTCTGTGAGTTTTGAATTGTGTGAATACAGCCTTGCAACCCACCTGTTTCAGGGTCACTTGTTACGGGTGAGGAGGAGATTCGGCTGCATGTAGTGTTTGAAGCTGCCCGAAGTGCAAACGCTCCCATCTTGTCAAGTAGATCAATGGTTACCTGTTAAGAGTTATGAGGGCAGATATCACCTTGGTGAGTATCTCAACCAGATGACAAAACTGCCCTACTAACCAGTGTCAGCCTTTTAATCATTCACCTTACCTGTGCAGACACATTGCTGATGTTCTTGATGACCAGAGGAAGGGTCTGTTCTCTGCCTATCAGTAGTCGTTTGAACTGCAGCACCGGCTGTCCTCGGCCAGTCCTCTGGGCTGGTTTCGCAACAGTGATACAAGGCAAATTGCCTTCTCCCACCAAATCAAACACCAGCACTTTGCTCTTGCCTACAGGGAGGAGACTTAAAAAGACGAGCAAAAATTTCAGATTTCAGACTCAGAAGAAAAAAAAATTCAATGTCAAAATCTCCTACACACAGTAGTTAGATCCTCTGCATTAGATCATGCAGACACCTACCCACTTGCCCCCTCTAGAGCTGCTTCAAACACTGCAAAATAGGTCTGCATGGTCTGAGGAGAGAAGGTAATTGTAGCAAAGGCGTATGAGTAGCTAGGGATAGTCATTCGTGTAGGGGTCAGCTCAAATGCCTCAGAGCTGCGCACAGATGTCTGAAAGAGTCAGGAAACTTAAGTTAACAGGATCAAAATCACTAAAGCAGTATTTTCTCAATGTCAGTAGTTACAACACATATGTACACACCTTATTAAGAACAGCTTTGACCTGCAGACTGAGATCACACGGCACTTTAGTAGGGTTGGAGAGGCGGAAGCGGGCTTTGGCTGACCGGCCTACCAGTACATTGTTGAAGATGAACTTGTTCTCATCTTGGACATAGATGCCCATAGCGTCCCGATACTGCTCACAGTGTAACATGTTACTGTTCTTACACAGTCGGTGCTCCTCAAAGATGGAAGCAATGTCCTTACAGGCTATTTCTGCCAAAAGACAGACAGTGTGAAGAATAATGTGAATGTAAGTAAAGATAAAAAATCACTTGATTATATACATCATTAGAGTGATCAAAATTACTTTTTATATGGAAAAGACAGCAAAGACATCAGACATTTACTCATTAGCATAATCTGAATTTCTGAATGAGAATGTCATCATGTAGCTTTGTGCATGTAGTCGAAAGAATAGCAAATAAGGATTGTAGCATATTTGTTTCCCTAGTTAAACTATAAAATTGAAAAATACTCACAGAATCAGGCAGGAATATTACACAATAGAACATTAGCAGAGTACTATGATGCAGAATCAGCAAAAGAGGACAATGAGTTAGAGCTAGCACAGATGTGGCTAAGCCACTATAATTTTCCATTCACTACAAACCTGGCATGCAGACTTCTGCTATCAGACTGTAAGGAATCCCTCCTGGGCTGTCAGAAGGGTCTCGGTCAGTGATGTCCACCACTAGGCACTCTTGCCAGTAGCCAGCCTGCTCCGCAACACAGTCCACAGTGACCACTTGCTGGCCACCAGGGGACAGGATGCCAAAACTTGGCGATAAGGAGAACACCCCCATAGTCAAACGGGTCTGCAAGAATTTCAATAAAAGAGATCAAGTACTGTTTGGTTCACATGGATTTTTTAAAATAAGCAAAAGCTATTTGTGACTCATCTGCTAATAGCTAAACTATCTAGATAAATCATCACCCTGCGAACTAACAAAAGCATCTACATTTCCTCTCAAAACAAGCTGTAACATTGCAGCATGAGACCAAGATGACTACATTTAAGGACGAGTGGGAACATGGAATAAGTCACTTTATTTTCATGTTCACCCTGAGTTCACATGATGAAAATAATGTTACTGAATTACTGAAAGTAATAAATACATTCTGATGTAGGGTCAAATTTGAGCAAATAACACAAAGGCAATTAATCGTGATTTACTACACAAAATGATTAATCACAGGTTTTTCATCATTTGATCTGCCTACACTGAAACAAATGTTGCTTTGAATTTGCTTGATTCATAGGTATTGATGAACTTTACTTGATTGAGATCAGTTCTACATGAATAAAATACATTACATTAACAAAATTCTTGCCAAAAGTAAAGTGAACAACGGTAAATGTGTTGATGTAATATATTTCATTAATGTGAAACCAATGTACATGCCACATTTGAATCAAGTAAACTCAAAGCAACAGTTTTTCGGTGTAGGCTGGACATGGGAAATAAATATAAATATAAATTTTGTGAATAATTGCTTTGTCTGGTTATAAACTTTGGTCTAAAGCCATGGTGTATTGTCTTTCTTTCTGTTTTTGCTATCTGTGCAGGCTCTAGCTTGCTAACCAGCAAGCAAGCAGAGTAAAATGCTGAAGTTAAATCAGCAGTCATGTATCACAGATGGAGTAATTTGCAACATAAACCTTCTATGAACATAACAAATATAGTTTTGTTATAATATTTTATTACAGTATTTGAATATATATTGTATATTTTTCAAATATTAAGTCATAAACAGCTTACTCATAAACAGCTCTGTTCACTAATTTTTGAGGCTGGAACAAATAATTGTGACATATAATAATTTCTGGCCAAGTTCTGCTGCGGAAGTTGACATTTGCATTCACTCGATTCTTCGATCCTCCAAGGACTCATCTGACATACTTCATTTGAGCTGATAAAGTAACAAAATGGCTCTTACGATAGTGCTGTCGATTCCCCTGAGGAGCAAAAGCATGTTAAAAAAAGTACTGAAATAGGCAGATAGACTATCCTCTACCTGGGTGGGCACAGTAACCTCTTTCTGGAAGGAGTCAGACCGCCGTAGTTTGACAGCAGTAGATGGTTTTGCAGAGTGGCTGTCTCTTGATGGCTTCTTCCCCATACTATAAGAGATAAGACTTTCAGTCAGAGAGGACTCACAAAAGAAAGAGAAAAAGAAGTCTTGATGAGTAACGCCTAATCTTCATACCCTCTTCTCACTGTGGGAACTGGGAGATCTTTACATGTTCTGGAAATGGCGAAACGGATCTCAAAGTCACACTGGTTCTCCACAGTGAGGGTTCGCATCTTGCGAGAGCCATAGACCAGAGCACCAAAGTTGATGTCATTTGGAGGGGTGATGCTGTATTTGGAGAAAAGACACTGTGCAGATACTTTGATGGGTATGATGGCTATGGTTTCTCCACCCTCTGCTACATTCGGCTCAATAACCTGTAGCAAAAGATTATTAACCAATTACAGTAGGGAAAATGTCACACTACAGTGATTGGTCAGATGTCATAAGAAGGGAAGGTCTCCTGACCTGGCAGCGTAGGATTGGCTGCTCTTTGATGGACACCTCCTTATTGTGGCGAAAGATGAACTGGACGGGGGTAGGCCGGTCATTGGGGTACAATGAGCCTTTCTGGGGCGTAACAGTAAAGATGGAGTTGATATCATTAATTCCAAGCTCTGTGGACTCCAGCATGAACCTGCAATCATGAAATTCCAGCAATATCATCCCACGTTGCACCTATCACCATCTTAAATACATGTATAATACATGATGAAATGCATACTGGACTGCCTGTGTATGTACATAGACCTCTGAAGTCGCGCAACATTCTGTAGTCACATCACGCCCATATTTGGAAATCTGGGTCTAAGCAAGTTTTTTCTCTGACAAAAATAAATGGCATGTTCAAAAAATGCTGCTATTGTATGCTGCCCCGTGGCAAACAAAAATGCCCCACACCTGATATGATTTGACTTGTGTACATTTTTCCCGAGTGTCCCTAGATACTCTGAATTACGAGGTCGTTTAGCAGTCAAACCGTGAAAAATGCTACATAGATTCTACAAGCAAACTAACACTCCTGCACACTGAAATGATGTCTTGTAAAAGAAAGTCTATTATGAAACTTTAACACTATTATACACCAACACCAACTACTCAAACTCAGACCACTGCTAATGTCATGTAACTGCCACACTTTACAAAGCTTGCTGGTTTGTGTGGGTATTTTGGTGAGGTCACTAGTCTTATAATGTCAGTAGTAGTGTTAGATTGTATAGTGTATACCGTAATGCCAGTATGGCAAAATGTATAGGCTTTGGAACATTTTCATTTACCACAGGGTGCAAGACAATTTTCCAAAAAGGCATTCATTTCAGTCATAGCAAAAACCATTTTAGGCCTGGAGCTCCTAATATGAGCATAATACTGACTAAAGTGTAATGACATGACTTTAGAGGTTTATTGGATGCCTATGTACAATATGAATATGAGTGTGAACGTACCTGTAGGCTATTTCATATTTGCCTTTGTTTTTCAGATTAGCCAATAACTTCACTTCTTCTCCTACTTTGACTGTTCCAAAGTCCAGATCACCATCTGCACCTGCAAATTAAAATTTGTTATCAAAATAAAATAAAAATGTTCAATGGATATAATGCACCTATGGGCTGCTGGCTGAAAGACTGAAGGTACCTTTAGAAAAGGTGATGCCCAGAGCTACATCGTAAGCTTCTGCCATGATCTGAATGTTTTCTGTGTGGACGATACCAAGAACATTCTCCACATCTGACACCTGAACAGCACACACACATATACACACACACACACACACACACTCACTTAGACAAAAAGTAGTTTAACAGCAAACCTCAATGCATGCTTCATTCAGAACCATAACCACATAATATAAACATACAATTACTACAATGCATGGAGATGCAACTATTAGTGAGTTACACTGGTGTTTAAACGATTGGCTGTCATGTTACCTCTAGACGTATGGCTTTCTTTAGGATGATGGGTTTCTTGGCTCGGAAGTGTATGAGAAGGGAGAACTCGGAGTGGGGCATGACGATGCCCTGATCCTGTGATACACTAAATTCATCACCCAGAATCTCCAAGCCGCTCAGCCTCCAGGCCACTGGCAGGGCGGTGGGGTTCCGCAGGCACAGGCTCCGTGTGTCCCTCCTGGAGTAACACACCCGTGGAAATCAGCAACACAATAATCATGATCTTCACTACACACTAACAGAATAACAAACAGTCTTGATAAACATAATCACATTTGCTATAAAAGATGATAAACCATTAGCATAAGACAGATGTATTTGACAGGTGGTAATACTGGGTAAATATTATAGTTAATATTATATAGATCAACAAAGTTTCACAATAAACATTTAAACATTTAATCAAAACAATACAAAAGTTTACAGCAGCAACAAATGCTAATGTCAAAGCTAATGCTGTCAGAATTAACTAACCTGTCTTCAGATGAACACTAATATGTATTATAAACTAAATGAGTGAAATGCAATGGTGCAGACCTGTGAAGGAGAATCTTGTCAAAGTGGAGTTGTTTGCGCTCCACCTCTAGCTCTGGCCAGACTCCTCTGCAGACAAACCGGAAGATGGCTGGTTCTGGATTCTCCTTAATGCAGCACACCACACTATCTTCTATGAGGCCTGGGGTGGTGGGGTATGCCAATACTCTGAGCTCCTGCAAACCCACAGCAGTCTTAGAGACATATACTTCACATGGAACAAGATCTAGTGTTGCATGAACTGCCACAGTACTGGAATTAAGTCTATCTCTGTAGGGGTTAACTCAGATCATTTGACACCTTATGACTTTCATGAAACACTACACAGTCAAAAAATGGATTTGTTTTGAATGGTACATCAGTACGAGAACAGTAACACCTACTTTTTTCTCATTGGGCTTGAGGATCATGCTTGGTGGGTCCAGGAGGTACGTGGTGGCCTTAGTGTCATGCTGGAAGCAGAAATGAACCTCTGCCTCCACTGGGGAGTTGTTGTGCATTACTAGTGTCTCTGTGTTTTCTGGGTACTTCCTTTCTTTATATCTATGCAAAGTAAGTAACGTTAGTTTTTTCATAATAGATTGTTTACAAACTTTGAAGCACTTTACCGCCAAAAAGTTTCCAAACATTGTCACAACAACTGCCTTGGTTTGGTCACAAAACAGAACAGTTTTATATAAGCTATAAACATTTCTTATCCAATTCTAGAAGTGAAAACTGTCAGGGAGGTTTGGCAACAGATTGTTTGCAAAATTATGAATTACATGCCTCTCAGCCAATCACAACTATCTCTAAACACTCCTTCCTGCACCAAAAACTTCCAGAGAACACCTCAAAACAAGCCCGCTGTGAGAATATCGCTGGCAGTAAATTAGTCAGAATTATTAGGCAAAGAAATGGTGGAAAGGTGTTACTGATTAACATATAATGCCAGGCACACACTAAACTGATCATCTAGAGGGTTATGTTGCTTTTATTACACTCCTGAAGGTGAAAAAGTTTTGGATAATGTGGAAGACCACACTCACAGTTATTACCTATTAATAGGCAGACTTATGCTGGTTCTAAGGGAAGCTAAACTTTATCTTACTTCATCTTTATGACTTTATCTAACTTTATCTTATTCGTTAAAAATAATTTTAATATTATATCTAAATATAAATAATGTTACAGGGAATATTAAGATCAGTCAGCTAACTAGTTAACTTTTCCCAGTTTAGCTGCTGAGAATTTGTACGACAATCATATCACATGACATTCATACACAACATTATTTGTATTGTTTAATTAAAGTTTGCTGAAAGACCTTATGTAAAAGATGAGTCCTCTTGAGCACTGATTATCTCCTCAACATCTAACATTGCTCTGACTAGCTACAGGGCTAGCTATAGCATTAGCTCATCTGAAGGGGCAGCTTCTGTCACTCCTCATTAGACATGAAAACCTACCCTTTTAACATTGAGTATCTAGACTATTTCACCGATCTGATCAATGTAAACATGATTTCCAGAGTCCTTTTTTTGTTTATATTTATATTTTGTCAGTATTGTGGCATATATATGTACTAAACATCTCGTAAATCCAACTTATTTTTAAAAGAAAAAAAAATATTTTTAAAAGCTATGGATGTTACCAGGTAGCCTGTACTGGAAGGTTGACAGACATAGCAACAATAATTATGGTAGGTGGGGCTTTCCCAGAATTCTGCAAACAATCAATTAATTAATGAACAGAAAAACAATCAGATGTGGCATAATGCTGATTTAAACAGCCTGTTCGTGTGAACAATGAGGCAGCCCCTGTACCTGTCTCTGGTCTTCCCACAAAGCAGTGGGCCAAAGTCATATAGGCCTGAGCGGATGATGTATGCCTTCTGCAAGCCATTCTCAGGTTGCAAGACCTTCTTACAGTGAGCAAACACTGTCCTGTCAAATACACATACACATGCAGAAACATTATGAACATAATCAACAGGTCCCTGATATGAGCTGCAGCCACCAGCCTATTGCCTGTTCTCTATTTGCAATTGCAACTTACTTATGGTCTTTGCTGATAGATGGGTAGGCGCAGATGCCTCTGAGGTAGAGTTGATAGCAGCGCTTGGTTCCCATCACCTCAAAGCTGAGCACTTGATCAAACTCTCCCTTAACAGATGAGTTGAACCAAATCCTCAAGGTCACCTCTCCACTCGCTGGCACGACCCAACGGAAATGAGTGAGCCTTTTTGGTGATCCACCACAGAAGCAGCAAACCAATAACAAAGATGAAAAATGGTTGTTGAGCTTTTCTGGATGTTGTATTTGTGTTTGAAATTATGGCTTTAGGTCAGTGTGTGCATGTGTCTTCACTGTGAAAAAAAGAAGTCTTTTCACAGGAACACAGGAAAATTATACGTGAAAATATAAGAAGCTGAGAGAAAAATCATAAAATTACAGCAATAAATTTTAAAAGTAAATGGCAGCATTTGACAGCATTCATGTGAAATGCAATTTTGTTCGCTCTTCTTCCTTATTCATAAAGCTTATATAATGTATTCGTGTATAGGACAAAAAATAGACTGTTTTGTCCTATACATCACAATTGCGGAATATTCATTTTTTTCATTTTATAATAATTTTGTCAGTTAATTTAAAATAGCAGTGGCAGCTCTATGTCAGGTTTCACTGTAAAACTGTGTCATCCAAAGAAAAATAAATATTAATATCTGTAACAAGCTTCAAATAAAACATATCAAATATCCGTGTTTAATCTAGAACTGCCAAAAAGGGTCATGTGCACCACTGTTAGCTTAACACTAACATAATACTATGAATCCCTGTGGGATTCCACGCTAGTGGATAATTGATAATAACCATTATCAAAGCAGTGTTTTTCTTGTCTCGTTTTTGACAGTTTCGAAATTTTTGGACCATCTAAATGCCTAGCTCTAATAGTCACAGATCTCTATAGTAGTTGGGTGTGTGTGTTTTTAAAACACCCTGTACCTTGGACCACGCTCTGACTGGCTGTCCACAGATCTGGCCTGGTCAGTTTCAGGGAAAGGGGTGACTGTGATGAGTGGAGTAGAAAGAGATTCTACACTCTTGCCTCCTTTCTTAGCTGGAGTTCGTCTTTTTTCTTTTGTGCTTTCTTTGGGTTGCTCTTCCTTTACCAAAGCCTTTTTACCTTTTCCTCTGGTTGGACTTGCAACCTCATCCTGGTAAGCAAATAACCAAACAGTTATTTCACTTATTCACTAAAATGGTCTTTTTAAAGAGATGGACATTTTTTAAAGAAACATAACATTGTGTTTGTACCTTGACGGACACAATGGGACTCTGGGCCTCCACCTCCAATTCTGCCTCCTTCTTCTCCTCAGCCATGTCCTCCAGAGATGAGGGCACCAAGAGACTGAAGCAGCTAAGCTGGGGACTGGGACCCAATCTCCTTTTGGGATATGGGACCACTGAAAACAGCATGGGAGGAGGGATTGGTGGGCCACTAGGTCCAAGCCCCAACCCATCCAAAACCTATGTTGATGAGCAGGGAAAACATCAAGACGTCTCAAGATTGGCAACTTTCAGCAATAGTTTTTGATGGCTGTGAATGCACTCACAAAGAACACTGTACTATGGGGATTGATGTAATCAGAATGTCAGAATTTGAAAGTGTTAAGTGGCACTTCACTTGGTGAAAGCTCATATTAAAATGTCTACAAAAATTAGCATTAAATCAATCTTGCACTACCTCCTCCAAGGATGGCAGCTTTAAGCTTTGGAGAAGTTCGGCCTCACTCTGCTGCTCCTTCTCAGTGACAGAGATGCAGATATGGGGAATGACCTCCAGCACCGGTTCCCTCTCTAAAGCCTCTGTGTCACCAAGCACCAAGTGTGTTTGGCTGGGCGGTGGCGTCAGGAGCTCGGCTTTTGGCTTCTCCTTTTCCTGCCGCTCTCGCTCCACTTTCTCTTTCTCCCGCTCCTTCTTGGCCTTCTTTCCAGAGGGTGCCTGACGCTCAGTGGCCTCCTCAGGCTCCTGAGGCTGCTCCTCAGAGAAGAGGGACTGCAGCAGGAGGCCCTGGGCTCGGTCCCAGTACTGCAGCACATGCTGGATCTGTGCTTGGCTTTGCTCATAGAGGCGGAAGCGAAAGAGCAGTTGCCTGTCGGCCTCAGTGCCCTATTAACATCAGACCAGACAGAGGTGGAATTACTGCAGGGGGTTTACTACAAGAGTGAGGAAATTTACACAATATATACACAATGAAACCATCTTCTTTTGATAATTTCTTACTAATAGCTTATTGAAATAAGCAGAGAAATTCTGTGCAAAAAACCTTTCAATCATTACCACATGCTTATGTTTTTTAAGTGGAAGAGAAACTAACTATAATAGTTGTGTTGTGGAGAAAAAATATCTTTTGAATTCTTGTCATGCTCACATCTAAACAAATAAACTATAAAAAAAAACTGCAGAACAGAATCTGTTTATATAAAATACAAATGAATGTAATTGCAATTCATTACATAACCATGTAATTAATTATGTAATTATGTTGTTAATTCCAAACAGAAGAGCAAATTTACTATAATAGCTCTATAAATCTAAATATTACAAGGCTTAGGAACTCTGAATCAGAGGTTCTCAAACCAGTCCTCTGGGACCCCTTCAATCTCTAATGTAATATCTCAGGAAAAAGGAATAACTTGTACTTAATAGCCATTTAGACCGGAAATTAAATACATGTAAGGTGTCTGACTTTTGCACAGTGCTGTATTTGGTTACCAAATGGTCCCCATTTGTCCTCTATCCCTATGTGCTGTGAGTTGAATTCAGGCTGTCTGGGGGACCCTGAGGATCAGTTTGAGATGATGAATCCTGATGATTCATTGCCAGGCTACTCCACCTAGAAACAACTAAGCATTTGCTATGATACAGTGTCTGAAATAAGCAAAAACAACTATGGTTGTTTGTGAGCTAAGTGTGGTCAATGTTACTACATTATCAACAATTGTTATTAAAGACAAGAAAGAGGCTAGGCTTGGTATTATCTAGTTGGTACAAAAAGTTCTCACATGATCTTCTAAAATAAAGCATGGAAAATAAAGATTCAGCATGGACCTAGCGTTGACTGACCAGCTCTGTCTCCAAATCGTCTGGTGGCAGCGGAGAATCTTCGTGGCCAGCTAGCTTGCAGTCTTTGGCTTTCTTCTTCTTGCCTCCCTCATCAAGATCTCTGCCACTCTCCAGAGGTGAGTCTGTGGTATCTTTGCCATCCATGTATGACATCTGTCTCTCCTCCCTAGAGTACTCGTCCAGTTTGGATTCAGAGCGCAACACAAAAGCTGACTGTAGAGAGAGCAGACTTAATGAACGGAGAACGTTCAGCTACTTTGCAGTCTTATCTCAGGTATGTTTCTTGACAGCTGCAGCTCTAACCTGTTTCACTCCAAGCTGGCTTCTCTTTCCTAAGACATCTTCTTTAGAGGTCTCTTTTTTTCCTTTCTTGTTCTTCTTCCTCATCTCCTCCTCCTCTTGCAGCCTCTTCAACTCCTCCTGCTGCTTCTTCTCCTCCTGCTCCCGCTGTAGCCTCTCCTGCTCCCTATAGCAATTCCATAATTAAATTTTTAGCTGCAGCCTATTACTTCTCACTTATAGCCAAGGATGGCTCCTGGTAGAGTCACACGTTGGATTTGATCAGGTTAAGAAGTCATTTCACAAACATGTCGGGATCGAACTGGGTTCAAATTTTATGTTCGGCTTATTGCTCGCCTCCCACTTTTAACAGATTTTACTCCATAGTTTGTTCTTCCACTCTACCTTTAATTACTTTTTAACATTTTTTAATCTGGCATGCTGAAACCACTTGTGTCGTTGCATCGAGGTCCCCAAGGCCCACACTCATGAGAAAATAGATGTGTGATTCTGGGGAATACAGTTAAGTGCAGCCTAAAGGATAATTATATTTAGTTTGCTGTATGTTTAATATATGTAATGTGCTATGTAAAGAACGAGAACTTAAGGATTTAACAGGTGAAAGTGAACATCTTATAATATCAGCTCTGCATGGCGTGAGACAAGCATATTACTCAAAAAGTTTGAGGTGCTTGGATAGAAAGTCACCAGGCTATATTTGGGTTTGGGCCAGAATTTCAGGCCCAATCAAAGCTTTAGCTCCTGGACAAATCTCTACAAAAGCCTCCTCAGTGACACATAACGTTCCATATATGTTAAAGGAGTCATCGGCCACTATTCGGCTGGTATCTGTCTATCCTGGTTGTCAGAGGCCCCTCGACATTGGCCCCATTAGTTCAACGAATAATTTATCTTGGCTTACAGTACTTCAAAAAGCTGGAAAACAAGAAACAGTTTCCAAGATCCTCTAAGAAACTTAACACCATGCCAATTCACCAGTGAACGTACTGTTCATTTTTAGTGTTACTTAGACTTAGACATATTGGTCAAAACAATGAAACTTCTAAAAACATAAAGTCTAATTACCGACATAACTCTTCAGATATACAGGGTTCACTAACTTTTCTTCTTTTATTGGACAGAAAGTTATTTTTTTTGCTGTAAGCAAACTGAAACTGCCATAGAGCAGTGAGTTACCTGCGTTTGTTCTCCCTCAGCACCTCCAGGTGTTGGCGGTTTATGCGTTCTTTTTCTTCCTCAGGCAGTTCATCATACTCTTCCTCATCCATCTCCTGCTGTCGGAGCTGTTCTCTCTCCATTTGCTCCCTTTGCAAGGCCTCTGGCCACATATACACACAGTTTTTACTGTTAACAGCACTTATTACTTATTTATTTATTCATCCATTCATCACTCTACACTACATCTGCATCTGTAGGGCCATAACAATAACACTGCCAGTGTGATATGGAGTGTATACAGTAATATTCTCATTTTGTCTTTCACTTTGCACAATATCTTTCTGATTATCTGTCTGATTCTCCAACCTCCCTGTCTTTCTCTTTCATCTCCATCCCTCCATTTTTTCATGTTCTCCATACTCCCCCTCCTCACCGGCTGCCTCCGCCTGCTCTCTTTCTCTGGCTTTGAAAGCGTAGTAGCTGTTGTTGAGGTTGATCACGTAGATGTGCCTGCGGTTGTTGAAGGCTTTGAGGACTATCTGGAGCACAGAGCTTGGAGAGCAGCAATACAGCGTCTCCAAACCGTCAATCACAACACCACGGTGACAGTCGCTAAGCTACAACAGTGAATGCATAATTAGCATACATCAAGTAAGTAAGCATTTTGTTCGTCACAAACGACAGTGTCAGCTGTACAGTTAAAAAAGGAACTGATGACTGGAAGATGTCAACCTCAAAGTATGCTAAATAATGCAGTCATCTGTGGCGGGGATTTGGGCTAGTTACCTGTAGTCTCTCTGACAGGATCTCTATCAGCAGATCATCAGGTAATACGCTGCTCACAGCTCCCAGCTCACCCATCTGACTTGCACTCTCACTTGGAAGCCTCTGAACCTGACCAGCCTGGACACAAGCCAATGAAATGCAATTACTCATACAGTTTACTCAAATATATAACTGTGGAAATGTCAGAGACCCCCTTCATTTATGCAATTTCCAGTCAAAACAGCCATTAAGCATGAATTTATTCATTTTTGTTAGCATCAGAAAAACAATATATTAAGCAGAGAAGTACACAAAACCCTCAATATTTAAAAAAAATTAAGATAGATTTCATTACTTAGTGTGTCCATCTTTTGCCTTTATTACCACTTACCATATTACCATTTTTTCACAAGACTTGCCTTCAGTTTTTCAAAGACATCTGCACTAATACTTTTCCACACCTTCAAAATTCAGTCTTAGAAGGTGGATGCATTTTCTCCTTGTTGAATTGAGACTCTGGGGTGGTCAGTCCACTGTTCTGAGCTCACCAGCAGTTTCTTTGTTCGATTTTCAAATTTTATATCAAGTCTATTCCCTTTTTTAAGTAATGGCTTCATACTTTCAGACCCAAAGTATTGAGTTGTCTTGAAGAAACAGCTGAAGCAAGAGTGGAGCTTGATTTTCTCCTGTCTCTCAAAGATGAAATTTTAGGTGCTGTTTATCTGATAGTGACAGTTTTGGTGGTCTCAGATGGTTGTTAGGAGTCATATTTTCTTTGGATATTTTAATCATTTTATGAAGACCAGTTTTCATAATGAAGACCGGTTTTGTAAACTTTATTCTTTTCTACTCATTTTCCCTCAACTTTCCCCTTCCATGTGCCTTTCAATTTATCTTCAATCTAATCTTCTCAGAAATATTAATAACATTTTTCCTTCATGACCAAATGAAGGGTGGTCTTAGACTTTGGCACAGTATTATATTTGATTGGCTCTTTTAATTCACAGTATCAGCTGAGCTTTCTATTATTTGAAAGCAGAAGTAAACGGACACAAGATAGAAACCCATATAAACATTTGGTAAGCTATAGACATCAACCCAACTCATGAGAGGTCATGGAATAGTGCATATTATGTACTGAACTGTCCTTTTTCTGAGGTTTGGGGGTTAGAGGATAGATACCATGGCAACAGCAGTGAGACTGGAGCCATTATTCCTCTTTAGTCCTGTGGTGCTGGTCTTGTTGTGGGTCGAGACAGTGGATGCGGGGGCTTTGGGGTCACCGGCCTGACTGCCCTCTGCAGTGTGTCTGGCCACAGCCTCAACACTGAGCACCCCCACAGCCTGAACTGCAGCACCCATTACATCTGGCACAGTTGGGGCTGAAAACACACACACACACACACACACACACAAACACACACATACACATAGAACATTCATATCTCCTATAATTTTGCAGTAGCAGATAAGATAAAGTATTATACCATGAGACACTGTCTATGGCTCATTGCTAACATCTCATGTTCACCATTTAGCCAACTTAATGTCAAAGAGATGTTATGCATCAGCATGACCTCATGTTTCTGCAATTACTATGATAAGAAGTTTTTTTACATTCTGTGATAGCTCCATTAAATGGTCTATATGGTCTAAAATAGCTGGTGGTCGTTGCTAGGTTACAGATGGATAAGGTGGAGCAATACTTTTCGGAAAGATTTTAAAATGCAGTGCCAATCTGGGAGAGAGTACTCTTAGAATGCCTCTCAGTCAATCACATTTTGAGGTCTATACTGTTTATATGTACAGTCATATGCAAAAGTTTGAGCACCCCTGGTCAAATAACATATTTTATTGATTTTTATTGATTGGTATTTTCCTCTGTTTGTTTATTTATTTATTTATTTTATTTGCTCATTTTCAGTGTTTTATGTTTTGTGTGGAGAGTCCTGAGGTGATGCAATTATGAAAGTGTGCTTAATAAATACAATTCATTATTATTTAATTCATAATTATATACTGTAGGCCTCACCTGTTTCCTCTGGTGTCCCCTGAGTGGGCTCCATTACAGCCACACCACACAGTTCTCTTGCCTGCATGGCTGCTGTGCTGGCTCCAGATGACATGGCTTCTTGTACTATACCATCTATACTCAGACACGCAACGCCATATTGTGTCGCCAAGCTCACCGCCAAGCCTGTCTTTCCTACACATAGACCAATACCATTATCTCAACAGCCCTGAAACAAAACTGAGGACCAAGCAAAGGTAAAAGAGTACATTACCATGGAACTCTTATAGGTAAGTACACTGACCAGATTCACTATGTCCAGCCAGAACTGAGGTAATTTAGATATATCAGTCTTAAAGGCACAGCAACAAAAACAACCAGTTTACAAGGAGAGGTTTTATGGATTATGGGTTTAATGAAATTATGGCTTATTTTGATAAATAAACCCACCCAAAAAATGTAAGAACTGGACCTCAGGGACAAAAAAATCAATTGTTATTGTTATTAATTATTTTTATTCAATAGTAACTAATCCAGTGTAGATTGAAACACAACCCCATTTCCAAAAAAGTTGGGACGCTGAGTAAAATGTGAATAAAAACAATGCAATGGTGTGCAAATATATTTAATTGAAAATACTACAAAGACAACATATCAAATGTTGAAACTGAGAAATATATTGTTTTTTTGAAAATATATGCCCATTTTGAATTTTATGCCAGCAACACTTTTAAAAAAAGTTGGGACGGGGGCATGTTTACTACTGTGTTTCATCACCTCTTCTTTTAACAACACTCCGCAAGCGTTTGGGAACTGAGGAGACCAATTGCTATAGTTTTGAATGTTTTCCCATTCTTGTTTGATATTGGATTTCTGCTGCTCAACAGTTCAGGATCTCCTTTGTCCTATTTTTCATTTGTGATAAATGTGCCAAATGTTTTCAGTGGGTAACAGGTCTGGACTGCAGGCTGGCTAGTTTAACACCTGGGCTCTCTTGTAATACATGAGAATGTGGTTTGGCATTTTCTTGCGTCACAGATGCTGGCTTGTGAACTGTGCACTGATAGCAGGCTGGTCCCTCTCCTCTTTAGCCTGGAGGATGCCATGTCCATGATTTCCATAAAGAATTTCAATTTGGAGTTGTCAGACCACAGAACATGTTTCCACTTCCCTTTAGTCCATCTTAAATGAGCTTGGGCCCAGAGAAGGTAGCAATGTTTCTGGATCCTGTTTATATATGGTTTCTTCTTTGTATGGTAGAGTTTTAACTTGCATTTGCACATGCAGCGATTAACTGTGTTCACAGACAGTGATTTTCAGTGTTCCTGAGCCCATGCAGTGATTTCCACTACAGAATCCTGTCTGTTTTTAATGCAGTGCTGCCTGAGGGCCTGAAAATCACAGCCAGCTAATATTGGTTTTCAGCCTTGTTCCTTGTATACAAACATTTCTCTGGATTCTCTGAATCTTTTAATGACATTATGTACAAGTTCTTTGCTATTGTACGCTGAGAAACATTATTCTTCAACTGTTGCTATTTGCCTGTGCAGTCTTTCACAGAGTGGTAAACCTCCCCATCTTTACTTCTGAAAGACTCCACCTCTCTGGGATGCTCTTTTTATATTCAGTTATGTTACTGACCTGTTGCCAATTAACCTCATTATTTGTGAGATGTTCCACCAGGTGTTATTTTTATGATTACACAACTTTACCAGTCTTTTGTTGCTCCTGTCCCAATTTCTGAAATGTGTTGCTGGTGTCAAATTTAAAATACGAATATATTTTACAAAAATCAATATGATATCTCAGTTTCAGCATTTGATATGTTGTCTTTGTACTATTACAATTAAATATATGGTTCAAATGATCAACAGGCCTGAGGCAAAACCAAGGACCAAGCAAGAAAAGGTAAAAGAGTACATTCTTGGAGGATGCTATTTTTAGGTAAGAGAGTACATTCTCATTGTACAGACCAGATTCACTTTAAACAGACTTGCAGGTAGGCATGAACTTATAGTACAAGTCTTCGGTTATTTATTGAAAAAATAAGTAGAAATGTTAATCCAAGAGGTAGTCTGTCCAAATTAGAAGATTTCCAGGATGCTAACCCACACATAAAAGTACAAGGCCTCATTTTAAAATGCAGATTGACAGATGCTGTTTCCTCACGACTCTTAAAATAAATATCTTAGATAACTGAGATATTAATAAGAAAACTACACTGCATTTCATATCATTAACATAAAATGATAAAAAATGATCTAACAACAATGATCTACTGTTCATCTACTGAGAGGCTCAGAGGTAAATGTCCTACCCGAGAGTGGAGCACCATGCACTATGATGGCAATGCCCCTGCGATTACGAGCAGCCTGGCCCTCTGGTGACAGATCGATGCCCATGTAACGGGCGATGGCTCTGGACACAGGGCTCATCTCCAGATCACCCACACTGCTGGTTTTGCTGTCTTCTTTGACCAGGCCTATAAGGTAGAAGAGGGCTTCATGAGTCCACCTCTATCTGAAAATTTGAGGTACATTTAGTAAACAGCATAATTTATTTCATGAACCCAGTGCAAGCATACCTGTGCCAGTGGTTATTCTGTCTTTGGACTGTACAGCTGTTGCCTCTACCCTGTCCTCCTCCAGGGGGTGTTCCGCAGGTGATGAACTAGGTAAATTTTCCTCTTGCACCACATCCGCCCCCTTCTTCCCAGCATCAGTAGCTCCGTCCTCTTTAGGAGAGCCAGCCTTGAACTCTAAAGCACAAAGACGTGTTACTGGCATTTCAGAACAAGCATAAAAGATCTCCTCCAAGAGAGAAAAATAGTCTTCTTACACAGCACGATGAATAGCATACAATGTAAAACTGCACTTATTCATAAATCTAGAGCTCTCTGTCAGCAGGGTTGCTGCTTATCTCTCAGTTTCAAGAAAAACAGCACATCGATCACAAGTCAGCTGCATGCACTTTATCAGTAAACCAACGTGGAGAAACACTGTGGTGCTTTTTGTCAAAAGCTGATAAACTCAACTCTTAGAAATTGCACCTTTTCACTCTTTAGATTCAGATATGCCTTTTTTACATTTTTATTAATTATTATTCATGCACAGAAAAAATAAATCACTGACATTTTTAGCTATGACTGTCACAAAACAAAAGATGGTAATAGCTGAAAAGCTTATAGCTATGAATGAACTGAAGCCAAAAGTTACCAATGAACACCATGACAAAAAAAAATACATGCTAATTGGTGGCTACCTGCTTTCAATCACACAGCATTTTAGGTCAAGCTATTTATTTATAAAAATGTAAGAGTACCCTGCTCCTGGGACTGATGCTCTTTGTAGTAGTCCAGGAGCTCAGCTGGCAGAGGCTCACCGGGGGCACGAGGGGGCAGCAGCAACACATTCTGTGCATCATACCCTTTCATCATCCGCAAGATCTGTGGAGACAGAGTGTGAAGAGGCTCAAGTTCATATAACAACAGAAAACATAGGAAGACCTGAGGAGAACCAACTACTTCAGTTACTAGCACAGCTAAGTAGTTCTGTGGTCTGGGATGCAGTGTTTTGAACTTTCGTGGGCGATCTGATACACAGAGGGGAATGAGCCAGAGACTTGTAGTCTTGATGCAATTACCAAAGGGTGACACAGTATAAAAGAGTTGTTTGGGGTATGTTGCGAAATGTACCTTGCTGAGGCACCTGCAACACAACCAGGGCAAGATTACATTTTGTCCTCGGGGCATAAATCACTCCTTTATTACTTCAGCTTTAATGCTTTACCTTAATTGTTTTTTTTTTCCTTTTTTTCCCCACAGTGTTATGTGCTGTCTTTATCTAGGTCACTCCTATTGCACAGTGCTCCCAATCTGCGAGGGTGAGGGTAAACATGCTGTCTCTGCAACACATGTAGCCAGTCCCAGCATCTCTTCGAGTTGCGAGTGTTGTAGATAGACTAAACATGCTTGTTAGAGAGTACTGACTCCTCAACAGACACTCATGATTGACTAATATTGCATTTACATCAACATGGAGAAGGGAACTAAGCCATCCTCATTACTCAGTGAGAGAACAGTCAAAAAGTGGCTAACAAAGCTAACAACCAGTTAGTATTTTCTTATGTAATACATTCATCAACAGTTTGAGCGAAGTATATCTCCTATAACCCTTGCTGTTCAACAAATGCACTACCATTAATAGGGCCTATTTTATCACTTTTTTAACATAAAAGCATTTGACGTAGATCACTTCTGTGTCCATATAGACTATTTATGGCAACTTTATACAGCCTGTTTTGAATTTGTTGTTTCTGTGATGCCATGAATATCAATACATTTGCATATATTCCACTAATTCAGTCTACAGCAGTTTAGCTCCACCCATTCATGTCGACGTTATAAGAAGTGTTTCAGCTTTGACAGCTTTTCGAATGAGGCACAATACAGAGTAGAAAATCAGAGAATCTGAATCAGAGGTCAGATACATGAATCAGTCTTAAAGGCACAGTAACAAAAACAGTCTGTAATTCTAAGGGACCAGAAGAGGATGTAAAATAAGTTTAAAAGTTTGAAATCATATTATCATATTAAAACCTTTCGGCATAATGAAAAATGTTATTTATTGTGTCATCTTGTTATTTATTATTATAGTAATTTATTCAGAGTAGAATTGAATAGAATAGAATAGAATTGTAGTATTGAAATTATACACCAAAAGGCATTTTCGATGCTTTATTCAATATTTCAAGGTCTTTGGTAACAATGTGAAGTTTTAAGTGATAAATAACATACTGCTAATTATCTACAGTAATTCTTGTTAACTTTTAAAATTGATTTGAGTTTTGATCATCAATTTTCAAATACAGGACATATACATACATATATATATATATATATATATATATATATATATATATATATATATATATACACACACATAATTCAGAGTTCATTGTTCCATCAATGATGGCAAGCCATCCTGGCCCAGATGCAGTAAAACAGGCCCAAACCATGATAAGGATCATGGGATAAGGTTTTCATGCTGGAATGCAGTGTTTTCCTTTCCTTTTGTCCATGTGATCTTTAGCAAACTGCAGACGGGCAACAATGTTCTTTTTGGAGAGCAGCAGCTTTCTCTTTGCAACCCAGTCATGCACACCATTGTTGTTCAGTGTTCTCCTGATGGTGAACTCATGAACATTAACATTAGCCACTGTGAGCTGCTTAGAAGTTACCCTGGGTTCCTTTATGACCTTGCAGGCTATTACACACCTTGCTCTTGGTGTGATCTTTGTTGGTCGACCACTCTTGGGGAGCATAACAATGGCCTTGAATTTCCTCCATTTGTAACACAATCTGTTTGACTGCATATTGGTGGACTTTAGAGATGGTTTTGTAACCTTTTTCAGCCTGAAGAGCATCAACAACTCTTCTTCTGAGGTCCTCAAAAATCTTCTTTGTTCATGCCATGATACACTTCCACAAACGTGTTGCGAAGATCAGACTGTGATAAATCCCTGTTCTTTAAATAAAACTGGGTGGTCACTCACATCTGATTGCCATCCTATTGATTGAAAACACCTGACTCTAATTTCACCTTCAAATTACATGCTAATCCTAAAGGTTCACATACTTTTCCCACTCACACATATGTAATATTGGATCATTTTCCTCAATAAATAAAGGATCAAGTCTAATCGTTTTGTCTCATTTGTTTAATTAGGTTATCTTTATCTACTTTCAGGACTTGTGTGAAAATCTGATGACGTTTTAGGTCTCATTTCTCATTTTAAAATTTCCTATTTCCTACGTCTTACTTCAAACTCACAAGGCAGCAGAATACCAGCATCATGTTGCCATATCTGAAAAAAATGTTTTCAATCTTTGAAACAGTGATTCTACTTTTTTATTGGTACTGTAAGTTCACCTTGTCTTCCTCTAGGTACTGCTTGTCAAAGTCCAGTGAGTAGAACTCAATGGGAAAGGGGCAAGGGTTGCGGACCACCACCTCAGCTTCTTGCCCACTGCTGTAGGGCAGTACAGGGCCCAGCTCCAGCACTGAAGTGGAGAACTCCAGCTGGGGCTCCTGTCCCTGGCCCTGGACCAGGAGCAGGACTCGCTGGGTGCTCTGGGCCACCACCACCACCAGCTTCTCTTTGTACGCCCTCTGCAGGGAACACACAGAATCAGAATCAGAATCAAGCTTTATTGGCCAGGTATGCTTACATATACAAGGAATCTGGTATTGGTTACAACAGGGCTGATGACTTGACCTGCGGGTTTATTTAAACAGATTATTATACAGAAGCTTATATTATTTAAGCTTCTTAGAATGAACAATGTCACAAAGCATTCTTATACAAATCTAATTCCAGATGCCTAACAAAGAAGCTGAGGGTGACATGGATGGCATAAAGAAAGAACATGAGAGGGTCCAAGACCCAGAAGGGTAGCGTGCTATTGTGTAGATAATAACTATACAGTGTTGTGAAAGTTTAAAACAATTTATCTGAGCAGTGTGTGTGTTTGCCAGTAAAACATATAGAATACTAGAATAAATAAAAATTAACATAAATACAGTAGAACACAAAGTTCTTGTTTTCAAGACAGTAGTTAATATCTGACTAGCTAGTTAGAATAACAAAGGTTTGGTTCCAGGTTACTCCTCAACACCCCCTGCCATTGCATGGATTTGTTAAATTACATCAACTACAAAAATTTTAATGAAAGACTGATTTTCCAAACTAGGTATCGTAGTTTAACTACAAATAATACCATATGTCATTAGGAAAGGTTTGGAAATGAAGCAATGTGCTATTTTATTTTTCTTTTCTTTTCTTCTTGTGCAGAAGTGTGTTCTCTACTGCTGATGTGTACTTATTTTCACTTCAAATATTCAACACTTCAAATCAACAAAACATAATCTGACCAAACTTTTGACTGTATATGTAAGAATAGGTAAATAGTCTTTTGCTAAAAAACAGAATCATCCTGACACTGTCTGTAATTTCTTTAGGAATGTGAATCAACACAGATTAATAAAGTAATCTTTTAAAGAAGACAACATGTTCTCCTCCAGCTGCTTACAAGGAGACTGATTTCTTTCAGAGAACCAGTCAAAACGACTGTTTTATAAGTTCCACTCGTCTTCCTCTCTTGTTCAGTCTTGAAGCATTCTTCTCCCTTTTTTATCCCTGAACTCTATGCTGTACAATCACCATCACTCTGACAATGTTCTCTATAACTCTTGTAAAACTCTAGGTTAATTAGATGAAAAAGCCCACTAGAGTGTTAAAGGACTGAAGTCTAAGGTATAATGGAACATTGCAGAGGAGCTACCAGTACTACAGTGTTTGTGTGTCAGTGTGGGGGTCCTGCATGAGATTGTGTGTGTGTGCGTGTGTGTGTGTGTGTGTGTGTGTGTATGTGTGTGTGTGCAGAGTAGCAGCAATCCAAACTGAGATAAGGATGAATGTGTGGTATAGGCCAGCTCTTATCAGAGACTCTCTAGGCTCATTGCTCTGCCCCAGTCAGCCACATGGCCTGATGGGAAGGATGAGTACTGCATATACGCCAGCTCCCCCGGTGAGATCTGCATTTATATGTATATATATACATATATATATATATATATATATATATATATATATATATATATATATATATATATATATATACACATAGGAGCTGATTGAGGAAGCTCCCTCCAGGATTGAGTTTGGTGGTTTTATTGATAAGTTAGACAAAATGGGCCTTGGTGGATAGAGAACATCAGAACTTCCAAAACAAATAAATCCAATTTCATTAAATTTTGGACAGGTAAAAAATCAGGTCATAGGCTTCAATAGTCCAGGTCATAGAATTCAATATCAACAGCTGTTATTTCTGCAGTCACTGTAATATTCAGCATTTGACTTTACCCCTTCAGCTGGGCTGAATTTGACCTGGACGTTGACCCTGTTGCCCGGATACAGCACGCCAGTGGAAGGCAACATTTCAAAGATGACTGGAGAAGATGGCTTCTCGAAACGAGTCTTCCGTCTCAGGTGAAGCGGAATGTATTTCTCTGTCTAAACACAAAACCAAAGAAACATGTTACTTTGGCCTCTTTTCCATGGTAGAACCAAATGGCTCTAACAGTCATTCTGTGCCAGTGCAGACTCATGAGACACTTGTGATGTCTTTTTCCATCTGCTTAATAAGGACCATGAAATATGAAAGAAAAACTATGCACGACAGTGGCTCAGTGACAGCTAAAAGGCTAACAGCTCACACCCCAGAACACCCTGGATTCTGGCTGTCAGTACCACTTTTTCCTCTAAATGTCATTTTAACATCAGTGGCACTTTTAGCCTGCTAACTAATGTAGTGCTTAGCTAGGAGGCTGCAGATTCAAACACCATCAAACAGATTCAGTTTCAGCTTTCTTTCCCTCCATCACAAGTTGTTCGACTTCACCCTCTAAGATTTAAGTTATTATCATCTAATTTTGATAATGATCTAATCAGTGTCGATCCAGCTAGCTAGAATCAAATAGTCTGTGGTGAGAAACACTTTTATCATGCTAGCTATGCTAATGCTAACTAGCTCCTCTCTCCTAGTTAGCACCACTGCTTTTCATTTAGCAATTTATGTTAGATTGATGGTGTGATATTTATTGAATGAATGATTGGAAATCGTGCACTGCATTCAATTATTTGAAAATTTATTTTCACTTGAATGTTTTTTGTTCTGAAATAATTTGAAATAAGGTGACACAGAATCACTGTAAACGAAAAAATCAATCAGTTAATAGCTACATCGTAAAGCCTCCCCCTGACTCTGTGGCCCTAAGTTTAGTAAGTGCTCTGTGCTGAACTGTGTTTGTATGTAAATGTCACATGTAAAGAGGCCTTTCATTCATTAGGGAAGTGAACTTAAGTAAGATTACTTACAAATAAGAATTAGACAACTGCTTAGTTTATACCACAAACATACATTAACCTTGTCTAAGGTTCTGTGAAACTATAATTATACTGCGCAGATGAGTGTGACACAGAACAATGGACCTCTATCCTGCACCTAATACTGTGGATACTGCGGCCACTAGCTAAACTTCATCATTGGACCTGCCTGTTTTAATTAATGAAAATGCAGCCACAGGTAATTTATAATAACAGGGAAAAAACGCAGCTCACACTGAACCTGTGCATAATTACTTCCTCCCAAGCTACACTGCTGTTCACTGTTACAGTAAGCTTCAAAGTAGAAGTTAAGCTTACAAAAATAAAGACATAAAACTATGCTGCTGACATTTTTACATGTGCTGAAGCTTTGAAAGTGGACACCAAGGTCAAGATTTCACTGGTATTTGTATGAAAATGCTTAGTATATTATGTAGATTCAATATATAATGATGTATCTCAACAGGTATTCAGAAGAGATGATAAGTTGACAATTAATCCCCATGAAAATGAAATATATTTTTTTATGTTGTCAGTATATTCCAGAAAATACACACACACACACACACACACACACACACACACACACATCATCTAAACCGCTTATCCTTCTGGGTCGCGGTGACATTAAATACAGGTCTTTTATTTTTCAGGAGATTCAGGCAAACAAAGAAGCTGCTGGTGTTCTCAGAAAATTGGACTGACCACCTCAGAATCCAGACCTCAACATCATAGAATGCATTTGGGATTTATGTGGATTGTGAGAAGAAGAAAATGCAACCAGGTGTGTAAAACTGAAAGCAAGTATCCTGAAAAGAAGGGATAGACTAATGCTGAAAAACCTATATTTAAAATTATATTTAGTTGTTGAGACATCTTGTAATTTTCTGCTAAATGTATGTTTTTCCTGAGGCTAAAAAATGAATTTGTACTCAATGCTCATTTTGACTGACAATTGAATAAACGAAGGTTGACCTCTGACTTTTACACATTACTGTAAATAAAACATGGTACATGCTGGAGTCCCACCACTGAGTGGAATAAGACCCTGTACCTTCTTCTTGGGCTGCTCCTCTTCCCTGATGCTCCACTCACAGGGAACTGGCTCAGGGTTATGCAGCTGCACTGTAGCCACTTGACACAGGCCACACTGCACATTGTTGAACTGTAACACATCTGTGGAGACTGTGAGGGAGGGCATGGTGACCACCGCATGCAGACGCACCTGCACTGTAGGACCCCCCAACACCTGCCCATTACACAAAGCAGCATCTTAATGAAGTCACTTCACTGAAAAATGTTAAAATGGTTACTAGTGAATAAGTGATTATAAAATCATATAAAATTTTAGAAATCTATAAAGTCATGCTTCACTTCTCTAGTAACCACACATCAGACTTTCCTGAATGGTGCAAAAGAGGATTCCTTTACAGAGACAAGCTAAAGCATGCTGGAACGATTCTAACCGAAGCATATTTGAAAAGAGCATGAGCCCTTTCAAAGGCAGCCGCACACAGAAAATGCAAAGTACCATGAAAAAGCTTAGTGCTATTTGCTAAATCTTCCAAGGCTAAATTCTCCCAGGATTACAAAAGGCAGCTAAAAGGATGTTTCAGTAAGTAAACCCAAGCTGAGTGTCCATTCACCAGAGTCACTGACAATCTATTTAGTAGACTTTTCTCTAAAATAAACCAAAAAACAGTGCTCAGAATCTCCTTATTATATATATATATATATATATATATATATATATATATATATATATATATATATATATATATATATAATGTAAAAATGGTTCATCAATTAAGTCTAAACAAAACACTATCAAACAAATAGCCAACTTTGAACGAAGTGATGCAAAACAAAACAAATTCATATTAAACAATACATCAATTTAAACTTCAAAAACACTTCAGATCAACTTCTGCCCTGTTATACTTTCACAGTGTACCCTCCTAAACATTAAGGCGGCCCTACCTGTATAGGCATTACAGAGGTAATCTCCCCAAGCTTTAGATTTGCACCACGAGGATCAAACTTCACTTCAAATGTCTCTGTCTCGCAGTACGGCAGATTCTTCACCCTGTCCAACTCTGTGCTGAATCCTGGAGTAGATATGAAAGACTGCAACATTCTGACAGTACTTGTTTTGCTGATTTTCCAAGTGAAAGTGTGCAGTTTCAATTTATTTCCTTATTAAAATAAGCAGAAGTGTGATCTTTGTAGAGGATGTGTTCACTTATTTTCACTAAGAAAATTCACTTTTGCATTCGACTGACAAAGCACACTTGTCAAATATTAAAAGGTAATCTCCAGGTGCAGTGCAACCCAATAGCCATACAACGTATTATGAACCAACCTGTGTCTGCAAGTGAATTGCGTTCAGCTCTAAAAGAAACAGGTGCAGGTCCAGTGTTGGTCACTTTCACAATGTGAGTAGGGACACTGCCATGGATCACATAGCCAAAGTCCAGGACATATTCAGGCAAAACAAACCTGTTAGGAGGATGTATCATAAACAATCACATTTCCTCTTCAATCAAAACAAAGGTCTTTATAGACTTCTTAGCATGTGATCCTACCTGCTAAGCTTTCTGCGCCATTTGCTGCTGGATCTGGATGTTTCTCTTTGTTCGGTGTCTCTTTGGGGTTTTTCAGTGGTTATGGCATTTTCCTTGACCATGAGCCTCTCAACTTCCATCTGCAGCAAAGCGTTGTACTGCAAACATGCACAAACATACATGCTGTGTGGACAAAATATATAAAACAATTGCCACAGTATAAAATTACACCAGATGATAGTCTATTATTATAATTAATAACAATTTGTGGTCCTGGTACCTCAGTAACACATACTTCCATGAGCTAAAACAGCAGGCCGTTTATTGGGCTAGATTATTAGGCTTTGTCAGATATAGTACTGTGCAAAAGTCAGAGACCACCCTTTTTCTAGTTAAAATGGCCATTAAGTACAAGTTTAAGCATCAGGAAAAACATTTATAGAAATAGAAAACATGTATGATATGAAATTTCCATGCTGTCTATTTATTACAGCTTCCATTCTTTTCAAAAGAAATCTGCAGGGATTTGGTCAGGGTTGGGATAGCTACTGAAAAATTAGTAGTTAGCTACTTTGTAGCTACTTTTCCAAAATTTGTAGCTAGCTACAATTTTACCTACTTCTCCAGAAAAAGTAGTGGCTACTTTTTAGCTACTTTTTGAAAAGTAGTGCCCTCCTTTAGGCAAAGTCAATCATTCCAGGTATTTCCTAACAAAAATCAACAAAAATAACCAAATACAAACCAACCAATTTAGTGCAAAGCACTGTCAACTGTTGAAATAAAACTGCTCCAATTTAAACATTTCAGCAAAATACAGACATGACATTCATGAGTCCTTTAAACTTCAGCAACACTTTAGCCTCAAAATTTTCATCAGTGACCCTGGCTCTGGTTGGGGTGAGAACCATCCTAAATAATCTATTCACTGCTGCAGAGATGTTGCAGCTCCACAGCAGAACTAGATTTTTAGATAAATAACATAATCCTCCTTTGCTGTAAAAACGTTATAACACACAGTTCTAACACAATAAATGGTCTTAAACGCTGGAGTTAATGCATAACTGCTAATTCACCACCCTTTAACACCGAAGACTGACGCGCAGACTGCTGGTCACACAGCAGTGCAGATAACGAAATGGCAAAGAGAGAGATTTAAGACGATCATCGATAATTTGGAGATGAATGGACTTATTTACATTTATAAGCACTCAGCTGGTTTCCTGATACGTTTAATCTGCAACAACTCACGAAACTGAAGTCGCTTCTCATTCTCCTGTTTCTCGTTCCAATTGTCCTGTTCCACTTTAAATGGCGCAGTAGTACATTCTGGCGCCTCAGGCACCATTTCAGGTGGAACGGGACAATTTGAACAAGAAGCATGAGAATGAGAAGCGACTTCATCCTCATAAAAAGTCGAACATTGAGAGATATTTTACAACAAACTCACAGAGATGTTTCCTGAGATGTGAGAAAAGCAGCTTTAGCTGAGCTAAAGGTTAAAACAGAGCAAAGTAAGTCTGCATTTTCGTTTATATTATATTTTTAGCCTGTACTAGTACATTAACACATACTGAGACATACAGCCAAGATAGTAAAACGGTTATAAAATTTTGTGCCTCCCTAGATGGTTTCATTTTTGTTGAAAGGACGAAATGGCTCTTCTTAACATTTCAGTTGCGACCCCTGAGCTAAGCCTGCCAGTAAGGGGTGATCAGCGCGTGGGGTCAGCGTGTGCCCGTTTGCTCGAACTGTCCGCGGCTCAGTCAGGATTGCACAATCGCCACCAGCCCAGTTAACGACCGTGTTCTGTGGTTCACATTTTGCGCGGATTGCCTGAAGTCTGTAGCAAAATTGTAGCAAAAACGATCACAATAGCTACACAAAAATGTGTAGCCGCTATAGCTCCTAGCTACATTTCATAAAACTGTAGCAGCTACAGCTATTAGCTACAAAAAATTGTAGTTAACTACAAAAAGTAGAGCGCTACTTAGCTGCTCCCCCATCCCTGGATATGGTTCGACATCTCTGAAGTTCAGTCTTAGATGTTGGTTACATTTTCTACTTCTCACGTCCTTGTAATCCCAAACACACTCAATGTTGCTGAGGACTGGACTCTGGAGTGGCCAATCAGTTGTTCTGAGAACCAGCAATTTTCTTCTATGAAGCCTCTGAAATGCTGCTGTGTATTTTTTTTTGTGACCACCAGATACTACCAGGTGCCTACCAGATTATTGTATCTGGTGCAAACCAGATTTTTATCTAAAAAATAAAGGCTTCTTGACAGCTACACATCCTTTGAGACCCATAATGTTGAGTGGTCTTCTCACAGTAAAAGGATGGACAGAAACACCCATGGATTTTTTAGATTAGAAGCAAGAGCTTAATTTTCTCCTGCCTCTCAAATAAGAAAGCTTCACACACTGTTTATCTGATAGTGACAGTTTTGGTGGTCTACCAGGTCTTGTATGGTTGTTATGAGGAACATTTTTTTCTAAATCTTTTAATAATTTTTGAACTCCAGTTTTTGTACTTATTTTCCTTTGATGTTCCCCTTCCTTATGCATGTGAATCAACTTATACTTGATCTTCTCAGAAATAATGAACAATGAACTAAATGGCTGGGTTGACTGGAAATGAAATAAATGAAGGGTTGTCTCTAACTTAATCTTACTGTATATTTAGCAGTGGATGAAACTGGACTGTGCATAGTGGTGTGCAGTGCTCAGGGGGTTCACTCACGGTAGGGATGTAATCATCTTCGTGCAGCTCTCCTTCCCCTGTAACAGACCTGCTCAGCCCCTCTTCTCTTTGTCTTTCACTCTCTACCACCTCCTTAGCCTCCTTCAGCACTGAGCTATACCGCTCCTCATCTACACAAAGGCACAGATTTAACTTAGTTTGAGTTTTGCATGCTGTGACGAAGAGTTTCATTTAACTAGCAATCAACATATGTTGCTCAAGCCTCTGATGTTAGAAATCCTGTTCCTGAACCAATAAGAAGGATCAGTATGCAAAAAAAGATCAAACTAAGTCATGCTCTACAGAGAAATCATATAAGGAATTAATCCCTAGATGTGCCTCTGGATTTTACAACTTGCAGATTTAGGATTGCAATTCCACTGCCAAGTCTAGAAGGCTTTTAGAAGGTTCTGGAAAAGCAATGAGTTATAGATCAACCATACAGAATCTCTCATGTATCAAAAGCCTGAATATCTGCATTCTTTATTCCTAGATGCCTGAGTAAGCTGCGCATTGCGGAATCTCAAATCAATACCCCATCAAAGTCTTTATTTCCCTTACAAAACCAACATTTGCTGACATTTCCCTAGATCACAGCTCCCAGTAAGTGTGAATGTGCACTTCTAGGCAGGTTCCACAGATTAATCACACTCTTTCAGGAATCTCTAGGCTGGCTCAAGACTACAAGGCTTTGATCAATGAGAGTCTTCCACAGGTCTCTGAACTGGTGCAGGTTTAGATATATGTGATTAATAGCACCATTATGGTTGACTTCAAGCTGGCTCAAGCTGGCAAAACTAAAACTCAAGCGAGTAATCGTACATGCACTTGAGGGAGTACAAATCTGAAGAAGCATGGGACTGTAGATGAATTTGAATAAAATGTTTATGTGCAATAAATAAAGTAATAAAACAAAAGAAGGAAGGAAACTTATAGAGTTTTTTTGGTCTTAAGTACTTTTTTAGTCTCTAGCTATGGAAGGATTACATTATTTATTAATGATGGTGAAGGAAGACTAATGTGGTCACAAAGTGGCTATACATCTAAAGACTTTTTTCCCATACAGACAGCACATGTAATGTCTCAGGTCTTTAGCCAACTCCACGGTCAGCAGTATTACAGTGAAGAAGTCCTTACCCAGGTCTCTAGGCAGGTCCAGGACCACTCTAGGGAAGATGCCCTCTCCCTTCAGTGTAATGATCTCTGGCTCAAAGAAAGCCACCTGCAACTGGAAAGTCTTCTGAAAAACCTCTGGAACTCCGGGCAGGTAGTACACAGTGAGCTTAATTTCTGTATTCGCTTCTACACGGCCCTTCAGATAAAACAAACCAAAACATGTCAATTACAATTACACAAATGTTCAGACACACGCTCAACGTCAGATACACAACACAAAGTGTGCCTTAATGCAGCGGAAATTTGAATTCACAAATGTGTCTGAAATCAATGTTTGTTTTACTAATTCTAAACCTAATCACACAAACTGCATACTAAACTTGAATAACAACGTAAATTTAGACAAAATTATCGTCTACAGAATTTGAAGAATATTATCATGATCCAAATCCAGTTATGAAGTATCACATGTGAGCATTACAGAGCCTTACCCTGTAGCTTGCATTTTCCATAATTATTACATTATTACCAACTGGGCTAGCATTTACAGTACTTCCAGTGGATCTACATTTTTGTTTGGTTGGAAACCAAAATACCGTCAAACTGGCGTGTTGGCACCCTTCTTCTAGACAAGCTCATTCATTGCACTCTCTACAGAAAAGTAGATATCAGGTATCAGAGTTCCATGTTTCCTAGCATTCTTTGCCTGACTGGAAATATGTGTTATAATCTTTTCAAGTGGCATTTAAAGTATGTACAGTACTATGTAAGTCTTAGGTACTTGAGCACATTATTTAAAGCCATTTGTCTTGGCAATAAAATGTTCTTGCTTGTAAAACACCATATATTATTAGAATAAATGCAAATGAACAGAAATACAGTAAATTGTAATCATATTTTTTCCTTTTTTTCAAAAATGTAACTGATATCTTGTGAGCTAGTACAAAGTTTGGTTCTAGATGTCTCCTTGACACCCCCAGCCATTGCATGAATTTGTTAAATTTCACTAACCACTACACTTAACACAAGGCTTTCTCAAGAAAAAGTTTGGAAATCATTAAATGAACACAATAACATTCAAAATCAGTACTTACTGCATTAATATCTTTTGTATTTATTGCAATATACGTGTTCTTCTGAGCAAAGAAATGCATACTATTTAGATAAATATCTTAAATCTAATTTTCTCAGATGTCTAAGAAACTATACTGCACTTGTTGATGTTAATTTGTTGGTGATGCTCTTTTTGTTCAACTTTTTGTAGAGCACATTTTGAGTCACTATATATACTCTGATCTTGCTACAAATTGCCATCTTGACAGTTTGGTAGATGTGAATATTTTAAAAACTATGAGATCAAAAAACACACCAATTGTTATTTTTTTGCCCCAAACAAATAAAAAGTACCAAAAAAATTTCCATTGCTTTTTTCTTGGTGAGTAACAACATGGCATGTGAGAGATCAAAAGAACAATAATTTGTATAATATTAGCACATATTTAAATTATTGCAACATTCAATAATATTAATTATCAGCCCACGGCTACTGTGCACATAACCACCTACTAACTGCATGCTCATGCATGAAACGCAGGGTTAAAAAGGCATAGTGAAGTAGAAGCAGTCAACAATTTTCAGACAAAAGAGAAAATGAAGGTTCAGTGACAAAGAGACAGCAGTGTTAATAAATGATGTTCTTACCCACCAAAACATTCTACAGGAATGTAAATCTACTCCAGCCAAAACAGTAACATGGACTGTGAGGGTATATTACGGCCACATCAAGGCACAAATTGCTCTGTGTCTTCTCACACTTGGACATCTGATTCTGAGAGTTGATAGTGTTATTCTGCCTGTGAATATTCTACTGAGTACCTCAGTCTTATTTAGAACAACAAGTATATTATGGTCTATATGGTGTAACATTGCATTATATCATATTTTTTGCCACGAATCAGGCTCTGAACTAAAAGTGTTGACATCTATGTGAACTGCTACATTTGAAGAAACATGACATTACAACGTGCAGTAGAATTTTTATACAATAAAATCCCAAACAAAACTATCATAGAATGTATCATCTCACCATGCTGGGAACAACAAGGGGTTGGCCAGGTAAAGGGTCATCAGGGGACAGCTGCTGATCTTCCAGCAGAGCACTGTAGTCAAAACCCACCTTCCCAGTGTTCCTTAAAGAGATTTCTGCCTCTGCCACATGGTCAAACAGCTGGCAAAGTGAAAAGCAATAGTTCAAAAGCGCCCTAATTACTCACACTTCTTTAACATAGAAGAGGAAAAACACACTTTATTTAGCATAGACATGCAAAATCAACCTGATGGCCAAAGTTGATGTCAGTTGTGTCCAGGACATATGTGACCACTGATGCCTCTCCCTTGAGGGTGATCTCATACGTAGGACCTTCCTCAACCTCGCACAGTGCCAGCACCTGAGCACTGATGTCAGCATGGCCAAAGAATGAGACGTTCACCAGCTGACTCTCACCAGGCTGAAGCAGCCCATAGATTGGCAAGATGTCAAATATCTGTGAGAAAGAGAGAGGGAGAAAAAGACAGAGTGAGTTTACCACCCTCTGAGTACATATCTTTAATTCTGGACTCAAATGCACAACCAAAAAGTATTAAAAAACAACTAAAAACTGCTTGCCTCCTCCACTCCTACGTTAGGTCTCTCCTTGGCCAAGCTGGCTGTGCTAAGATCCAGCTTGGTCTGAGTAGGCCTCTGTGCTGGGGACACTGTACTGTTCTCTTGGTCATGTGAGATAAATGTGTGATTGCCATGGACAAGCCCTGCATCTAGTCCTGGAACATCCTGTCCATAAGTCGAAGGTGGCTCTTTTGGGGAAAATCTCCCTTCCTTGGTCTCAGTGTTGGACTCTCTCATCTCATCTGGCCCCTCTTCTTCCATCTGAGCTTTGGGAACCTCAGTTTGCCTGAAATCAAGTGTTCATAAATCAAGAGGTAGTTTCAATGACTCATCAAAAATCATCAACATCTCATTAATTCTCAATCAGAGTCAAACGGCCTCAGTCTGTCTCTTTCCTGGCCCACCAGCCTTTACGATCGGGCCAAATTGAAATTGGTTCTGTCACGGTAGCCATTAATTACAAACAGGGCTTAATAATTGAATAAGGGTAATTTATCACAACATGTCTCCAGAAGAAATCTCAGGCCTAGAACAAAGATGGCATTGCAGAAGGACCCACATAGATGGATAAGCAACTCAGATGACTGAGGAGTAGACATTAGCACAGTGAAAAAGAACAACAGCACAAAAGCAAAAAGACCAGGCACAAAAGTCGTGACTAAAATATTTTGAAACACCATCTCTTTCCCCTCTTTCCTTCCCTCCCTGGTGTTGAAAGATCCAGCTGCGTAGGTGAAGGCAATGTGTCACATGTCCAAATACAACTGCTCTCTGCTGTGAAGCTGTCAACCTGAATCTTCTCACTGAAACTACACAAAGCGGCACAGGGGCTGAGGAAGGCGGCGGAGACACACTGTTTTGTGGAGAACCAGCAGGGGGCAGTATTGTATGGGGAATGAAGCTCATTGAAGTCCTTCCACTCATGCAAGCAGAATAGGTATCATTTAATACAGATAATGAATGCTCTCCTCAGGACTCTTCACAGAAGGGAACACCCTCCACATCCATGAAAACAATGTTTCTTTTTGCATTTCCACAAATCTAATTTGAAGTGTTCAGTGCTCTCTGTTCTGTCCCACTGCCCTTGTTTGTGAATGTTCATGGATGTCATCTTCTGACACTAATCCCCTGACACCTCAGAGTCCACGGCAAACAATTCAATTAAGCAAAACTGACAGCACTGAAGTAATAAGAGTGTTCATTATAATGTCTAATGCAGTGTAGGAAGTCGGGTACAGACTCTCAAGAGAAGCCATTCAACTGATGGTTCTTAGGGGACATAAAAGAGTATTTACTAAAAGGCATAGAAACACAGCTCGTACCAAGCTTTTGCCTACTGTAGGCAACCACACGTGTGGTGAATATGTAATTTGCAAGGAGTTATTGAGCAGGTAGTGCTAGTCAATGGTGTTCCAGCAGTGGCATGATTCATGGAAGACAACCGTCTTTATATTCATTCTTATTTTTTCTGCAAATCAGCTAGGGTGGGGTAGGGACTTTGGCAACAACAGCTTCCAACCTCCAAAAAGCGAACATCTCAGACCTGTTCCAGGGTCTCTCGCCTCCTGTGGCAGCCTCCTGTGTCTCCCATAGCCCCTGCTGCGCCTCCTCTCGCTTCTCCTCCGCGTCTCCCTCCATCATGCCCATCTCCCCATGAAACCTTCAAGGAGAAAGTAGAGAAAGCAATCAGATTTCTCATCAGATTTCCCCCATGGATGGTGAATGTGAGTCAGCTAACTTAGACGAAAAACGCTGTCTGTCAGCAAGAAATCCCCCCAGCATAGCAGGTGGTGATACAGCGCGGAACGGTGCAATGATGGAGCATTTGCGGTGGCTTTAATTACTGATAGGCTTTTAATTAGCAGGCTGGACAATGTGTGCTGAAAGCTCGGAGGTATTGATAGGAAAGGTCATGGTGTTATTGGGCGACTGAGCCAGTGGGCGGCTGAGGAGAGGCAGGGGGAGTGATTAATCTTCACTGGCCGGCACTCCAGTCCCACAGAGAGGGGTATTGATTTGTTCGAGGCAGGACATGGCAGCTGCTGAAGAACAATTAAAAACTATAAAAACTCTAGTCCATGTGGCCTGGAGCTGGCCTACTATTGACACCTGAGATTTAACACCGTGCTTTGTGCTTCGCATGCTGTTTTGGGCAACCACTATCACTATGTTTATGCGTGAGTGTTTGCTCCTTGAAATACAATGACACTGCAGTAATAAGTCATGAACAGTCCACAAACTGGGCTAAAATAATCATGTACAACAAACAATATATATAATTATTCAAATGTTTCTGTTATATATATGTAATGTTTCAAATGAGAAATTACTGACCACATCTAATAGAAACCATTCCCACAATGTTTTGTTTATTTTAAAATAGTGTTTTCTTTCAAAAACATATGATGCAAAATTAACTGTACCCTTAGAACATTTTAAATAAAACCAATGAAATTTGTATCTTTGGGGAAAAAATGTATCTTCTTATTGCTCCTAGACTCCAGGAATTCCATTATTGTCCATATTGTACCATTATCTATCTATCTACCTAGTAGTCAGTTGAGATTACTATTACAATCAGGGCATTAATTAAAAGTTGACATGGAACAGTGTAAAATTTGTCAGGAAGAGGACGCATGAGAATACTGCCCCATGTACAAAGAGGCAAAGAGAAACCCAAAGATCAGTTTGATTCAAAACCGTGCAGTTTAGTTGAATCTTGGATTTTTCAAATTTCAGTATCCACTGTCAGACAACACTTCCATGACCAGAAGCTTTTTGGTTCCACAGTTTCACAAAAACTTAGCAAAATGTCACTGGAACCACAAACAGAATCATGTGATGTGGTCAGTTGAGACAAAAATGTAACTTTTTGTCATGTACATCATCATCATGTTCCACTGAAAAAGCAACTGCATGTGATGACAAACACCCGAAACCCACTGTCAAATATGGTGGTGGATCACTGATGCTCTGGGGCTGTTTTGCTGTTAGTGGTCCAAAGTAATGACCCTAAAAACACATCAAAATCCGTACAGCAATGGTTGCAGGAAGACAAAATCAAAGCTTTGCAATTTCCCTCTCAGTCCTCATTTGAACCAAACTGAAAATCTGTGGTGCATATTAAAGAGGGCAGTCCCAAGCAAAGATCCAAAAATGTTGTGGTGGCTGTCACAGGCATGGTATCCAGAATTACGCCACGTGTCCTCCCTTTGGAGGAAAGGGTGCGTGGCATGCCTCCCTTCCTTAAATGATGTCTTCTGATGTTGTTAATGTTGTTGTCCTTGGTTTCAAGCGTGGGTATGTACTGTTTGTGTTATTCTGTCTCAAGGAGTGGGTTCAGTTAGCGCAGGGTAAGCGTCTGCTATGGACTGGAGTTGAACTATTCTGTTGTTCGGCTGTATTTTATATGCTTTTTCCACTGGTGTAAATAAAAAGAACTGTAAATAAAAATATTTTTGAAACCTTTGTTTTTTAAAAAAAAAAACTGTTACTAAAGAAAACACTGTGTAAAGATAAAAATATGCAGCGTACCCATTTGTTTAAGCCCGAAATATCACTCATTTCATGTGCGGTTTATTTAATATGCTGATTTTAGCTCATTTTTATAAAAGATGCCAATAGTTCTGGAGCTGACAGTATACAACTTCACCAAGCACTCTGTAATAATACGATAAAAACAACATTTTTGTCCAAAAAACAGATCAAATATTTGATAGTAATCACAGAATGTTATGTTGAAATTGTGATTATGAGCTCAAGTAGCACTGGACACTACTATCAGCAAAGGAAAGAGTGCTGACTGCTTCATTCTACCATAAATCATCAACAGCTTATTCAACCATGGCAGTTTATTCAATCTCTTCTTATGGCCTGTAAGGCTTGACTGGATCTGTCCAATTCCAGCTCTTATCAAAAGTGATGCACATTTCCTCACAGGCATGCATACTCAGCCACAGAACTGCTCAGCACTGCAGACATGCACCCTGCAGCTGGGTTTCAGGTTCAGCTCCCAATTGTGCCATGTGCCAAGGGTCATCAAGGATGTCCCCTTCCAAGCACACTGAGAAATGAGTGCATGCTGCACGGTCAGTAGTTTGAAAGATGTGGTGTCAGGCTTCAAATTGACTGCAGAAGGTGCATGCACCTTCCCCTTCTCAGACTGGCAGCACTGCTGTGCACTAGGGGAGAGATCTGCGACACTGAGAACTGACTGTGATGAAGAAGAAAAACGAGGAGAAAAAATAAAAAAGAAATTGTTTTTAAAAAGTGATGAATGTTGGTTTACAGTGTTAGTGGTACACTGCAGCCAAGTATCTATAAGGGCAAAACAAGAGTGCCAGAGAGGTGTCTTGGCTGGGCTTTAACAGCACGCTAACTGAGTTTGTCCATTCTTTTTCTTCTTCTGCACTGAAGACTCTAAGACAGCAAAGGACAAATAACTCTTAAGGGATATTTAGGGTGGATGATATGGCAAAAATATTATATTACAGTACCACACAGTATGTACAGTACTGTGTTTTTTCTGAGCACATCATCAGTACTTCTAGATCACTACTTGTTACTAAAAACTAATTGGATATCAACCCATTTTGTCATTATTTAATTACTGCATATTTATCAATTGTTTGATCATTCTTTCCATTCTTTCCATTTTTGTAAATGTTGAACTAAAAAAAAGCACTAGTTTTTCACTGTGGCTCTACTGTAATGCTGGCGAAATTTGGTCGATTGTTCGTTCGCAAACCTCAGAAAAATAAAATATCATGATACAGTAATGTATATGTAGTAATGTAGAGACCACCCTTTCATTTAGTTAGCCTCCAAAATAAGCAGAATATCAAATCTATTAGTATTTATTTTGTCAACTCTTCACTTTTGCGAAGATCTAAAAAAATCCACAAGTGATTCTGTCTCATTCCACTGTGAGAAGACAACTCAATGACATGGGTCTGAAAGGATGTACAGCTGTAAAGAAGTTGACATCTAAGAGTCGGAGTAATTTTTTTTATAGAATGATGAGTCTAAATTTTTAATTGGGATTATGCGAATCATGAGAGGCAGAAAATGCAACCAATTTCTAAGACGGAACTTTGGAGGTGTGCAAAACATTCCTGCAGTTGAAAAACTGGAGTTAGGTCTCATGACAAGAATGGAAGCTGTAATAAAGGCAAAGTATGGACAGAATACTAAAAACATTGATATATTTAGTTGTTAAGGCCTCTGAGTAATTTTCTGTTAAACATAGATTTCCGGCTTTTTTCCTGATGCCGAAACATGAACAATGTGTACTTGTGTGGCTGTTTTGAGTAGAAATTAAATAAATGAAAGGATTGACTTTACTTTTGATACAGTACTTTGTATTTGATAAATATACAGTAATAAAATAATGGCATAATGAGCTGATATCCATTTAGCTACTTGTTACTATGCAGTCTTTTTCAAAACAAATAGCTCTAGAAGTGCTGATGATATACTCTGAAAATGTTATTGTGATGTCATTTATCAACATATCATTTTTCCCCTCTATTTGAGATGCTTCAAATAGTAATAGACCTATTGTCCATTAGGTTTAACAGCTAACTCATGTGGAGGAACGGAAAGTAATGATCCATTCCACATCTCTGTATAACCATCGGAACAGAGAGAGGTGAAGGCTACACATTGCTCTTCAGAGAAAGAATGGCATTTTGCTTTAGCGGCATAGATCAGGCTCCTCTTGTTTAACAGAGGGGAAGGAAACAGCTTGCCTAAATGTCGTCTTAATTGGCTGGTATACTGGCAGCTGCTTCAACACCGTCTGTCCCCTTCTCACTAGAGCGTCCTCTATTAAAAATGTTCTGGTCCTTTAGCAACTCACAGTGCTGTCCACACTGCAAAAAAAGTGCTTTGCCATACTTTCCATAATCTGGGTGTGAGAGACAGGACTACTGGCACGCAATACCCATCAAAAAATGAAGCTGACTGCAGACTATAAAACAAGATATAAATTTATTAATCTACAAATAAGATGTGAGCTTTTTATGAATAATACCATTGGCTCCTTTTCTGATGACTGCATCTCTTCTGAGTTAGAGTAGAGAGCTGATGATGATCTTCCATGATTCATAATGATATGCACTCAAGTTTAAGGTCAAACAAATGCATTACCCAAAAATGCCAATGTGACTAACAGTGAATGAAAGCATACATGGACCAGTGAGTATTAGCTCATTTGCATAATGCTGAGTAGTAAGTTCTTTTGTATTTCAATCATTATTAGCTATGTTAGCATTTCTTGGGTGAATTTGTCCTTCAAGTGTCAGTTAAATTACACAGTACAGGAGACTTTACTTTACTTGAGGAATAGCTCAATCAAATATTAAAGCAATAGCTTGACCACAAGTTTGAAGAAAACTATATCAGCAATGATAGTTCAAGCCATGAATGTAAGCTACTATGTACTAATTAGCATGATGCCATTTAGATAATGCTAACCGGGCATTCACTGCTAGCATCATTACCATTTTTGACATCTATTTTGACATCCTTTCAGAAATCTAATCCACAGACATAAAACAAGACACAATGCTGTGGAAGTCAGCATTCTACCTCATTTATTGCACCTGATACAACTCATCAGCTTATTAGCAAAACCTTCATGAGCTGAATTCAGAAGCTGCGATCAAGAAGCTAGGTTGCTGTCTAGGTAGACTGCGTTTCTACACCGTCATCAAATACAGCTTACATTCTGACAACATTTGAGAATGCTGACAGAGTATCCTTCATGGCCTTCTGTCACCCACACCTTCGCGCACACGTCTGACTCAAAGAAACCAACTACAACACATTATTAAAAAAACTGTTAAATGTATAGTAAAATATATAGTACACCATTTCTTTAGTTGGGTCTGTTTTAGAGTGTCTTCATGCAGTAAGAAATGAACCTGCTTTTAGTGAGTTCAACAGTTTTTAGCTTGCAGGATAGCACTTAATTACAAACAAATTAAGTTTTTGCCTGCCCACATCACAAATCCAATTCCAAAAAAGTTCAGACAGTAGGAAAAATGTGAATAAAATCAGAAAGTAGTGATTTGTAAACTAACACTTACAGGTATTCGATGCCTGCAACACATTTCAAAAAAGGTGGCATGTGACAATGTAAGACTGGGAAGTTTGTGGAATGATCAAAAACACATGTTTTGGAACTTTCCACAGGTAAACATGTGAATACAGGTGATGCTACCATGATTGGGTATAAAAGGAGCACTGACAAAAGGATCAGTCACCACTTTGCAAAAAACTGTGTGAGCAAATAGTTCAACAGTTTAAAAAGTTTCTTAATGCACAATTGCATAGAATTTAAGGATTTCACCATCTACAGTCCATAACATTATTAAAAGATTCAGAGAATCCAGATAAATCTCTGTGCATATCAGGCAAGCCTAAAAACCAATACTAAATACCCATGACCTTCTATCCCTCAGACAGCACTGCATTATGCTTCCGTAATGAATATAACCACATGGGCTTGGGAGTACTTCAGAAAACTCTTAACAGTAAACATAGTTCATCACTGCATCTACGAATGCAAGTTAAGACTCTTCTACACAAAGCGGAAGCCATATATCAACATCATCCAGAAACGCTGTCAATGTCTCACATGGAGGTGTGTTACTGGATAACTTTCATGTCTGTGAAGGAAGCATCGCTACACACAATGTGTCCTCAGTTCCCAATAATTACTGAATATCGTTAGGAAAAGGTGATATAACACAGTGGCAAAGCTGCCTCTGACCCAACTTTTTTTAACATATTGCAGGCATCAAATTTAGAACAAGCCTATACATACATAGAACAATTAAGTTAATTAGTTAAAACATTATGTAATACAAACAAGCCTTCATAGGACAGCGCTACCCAACTATCTCGGCTGTAGCCTAGCTTTTGGAACGCAGCTAGAGTGTAAGAAAAAGGAAAAAAGCTAATATTCTGCAGTGCTGTGGACCGTCAGAACATGAGTTTGATACCTGTGATTTATTCCCAGTGAAAGCTGCCACTACCTGATAGAGAACTGCTCCTGGTCCAGCAGGAAGGCCCAGCGGTAGGAGACGGGGAGTGGGCTGCAGTTGGTCATGGCGATCTGCTGTTGGGCCTCAGTGTGGTTGAGCACGCAGCCGAAGTCTATCACACTGCTGGAGAAGTGTAAGTTGGGAAAGTGCACCTCACCTCGCAGAGCCACAGTGTCACACTGAGGGTGCCCACTGTACCGCATCTCCAGCACCTCCTCAGCCACACGGCTTACAAGATCTGACCGGTACATGGGGTCAAAGCGAACCCACAGCTCTGTCTCTGCCCCCACACCCAGCATCAAACCCTATAAAAGCACAGGAAAACAGAATGGCAGCAAAACTTACTGATGCTTCAAATATTGTAAAATGACCATTTCTTCAGTTTCAGGTGGAGTGACATTTGTGTTCGAGAAAAAATCATCCATTCATTCATTCACTGTTCATGCGGCTGAAAGCAACTAAATCAACATTTAGTTCCAACATCTAGTGGAGAGCCTTTATAGTAGAGTAGAGGTTATTACTGCAACAAACTCCCTATTAATACCCCTAATTTCCTAATATGGACACATAGTGTACGTCACATAGTATAAAAAGTTATTTTTAAAATTTTTGTGCTTATTCATTTGTAATGTTATTCTTTCCTGCAACTAATTTTACAGATTCTTCTTTTCTGTCTAATAGGTTGGTGCATCTTATGTTAAATCTTTAAAAAAATGCTAATGAGCTGTATAAGGTGTGGTGAATTAATATTATACTGCACAGTGTTAAGGACTGTAGTGTTTCTGGTGTTAGGTGGACCCCTACTGTAGAGGTTCTTTCATTAATTACCAAGAATTTGTTCTACCTGGTACAAAAACAGGTAAGTCAACAACAGAAACTTGCCTGTCACATCATTTCATCACAATACAGCAGCTGTTTATCAACATGTTGTGTTTATCGGTGACAGGAAGGAATATTAGAACCTTCATTGCAACCTATTGCTATGTTGGTATGGCTAAGTTTAATTCTAACAAGAAGGTATAGTAGAGTTTTTCCAATCCACCATAACAAGCCAAAACCCTAAGAAGCCATTTAGGAGTCAAAAGCCTTCAAAGCCTTTAATGGGTGTTCTCACCAACAACTTTTTCAACTTTTTCGTTTTATACCTTTGAGGTGGTGAATGAGTCATCACCCGCATGGTCACAGAGTCCAAAAGGCTCAGCCAGGGTGAGGTCCATAGAGAGGGTCAGTGTGGACACGTTCTTCAGACTCAATCTCTTGTACAGAGGCACCAAAGACATGTCTGGAACCTGGAGGATATAGAGTCGGAGTGAGTTAATCGAACTCAACAGCAACCACCAAATATAAGGTGGTATAATATGAACTGAAGAACATCCAAAATCTGACCCAGACATAAATGACTTAAGATACAAAAAACAGAGAACATGATTTGTGGTTTACACTCTGGTGTTTCTCCTGATTCTTGCTTGTCAAGCCTGTCCTGTGTGATTCTGACCCGCTGGCTCTATTACTGTCTAATACTGATCTAAAACGGTACTGTCACCCATGGCTGTCTGATCGCAGTAATAATATTTTTCAATCCAGACTAGAGTACTGTTTCTGCAAAGCCAATGCCAATTTGAATAAACTAAAACTTCAACCTCTCTCTTTTCTCTCTTCAATTAAATCATTGAGTTTTCTCTCCCTCCTCTGCCCCTCTCTCCTTCTCTTTACATGCTTTAGTCCTGCAGGCCCCGTTGTGGGAGCTGCCTGTAAATCTAGAAGCAAGGGCTGTCAACACACAGATAGATGGGAGTGAATCAGATAAAAGAATGCCACCGCGCCAAATTAGCATTTTTAGTTCTGAAAAAGCCGACTTGCGAGGGACCCTGAAAGCAGCTGTCAGAAGATAGCAGAGATCTATGAAAATCAGTATAGCTGAAGCTGAGAATGGATGAGAATAAGAGGGTGCGTCTGTGTATTAGAGAGAGACAGGGAGGGAGAGAGAGAGAGAGAGAGAGAGAGAGAAAGAGAGAGAGAGAGATAATAAAAGTGATATAGGGCAGACAGAAAATCAGTTTCATTATGATGATGGTTCCTCCTGAGCTGGAAGTGCTTATTCTTCAGCTCTGTTGGAACAGAGGAGCAGAGATGTACTGTTGTAGTTGCTGAGCCACAGCTAACTCAAATACACTTAAAGGAGGATTCCACCAATTTTTCAACATAATTCAGTGGTTGAGATGTAAACAAAGTCATTCAGTGTGGTCTGATGTGAACTAGTTCATTGTAGGGATTTCTTTACAGTGGTGGTGACAGGAACCAGGGGTCACACTGTCTACAACACAAATATAGCCATTTTATTTACTATCCACAACTACCAGTGAACTTACATGTGTCTTATGGATTTTTGTATGTAATGTTGATAAAGATAAACTAGTGATAAATCTGAAAAAAAAACATTTTCTTTGGGGATTGTTTCCCTTGAATGAAGCATTTCACATCAAACCCCTTTCAATGGCTTTCTTTACATGTTAAGTATTTAATTATGCAGCAATGTTGAAAAACTCAGTGAAATTGCCCTTTAAAGTATACACTATCCTGGGGTAGGAAGGTGCCGTTAACAACGTATTCTGGTACAGAGTAGTAATTATTCTAAAAATGTAATTTGTAACCTAAACATTAAAATAACACAATCAGACTACCTTCCATTGCTTTTGGATTACTTGCCTTTTTAAAGTCATGGAGTTAAAGGGCCGATATCCTACATTTTCTTATGTTTTTCTTGTATGTTTTCCTTGAGGTCCACTTATAAAGTTGTACTTTTATGCACCAAAAACATAAACATCATAATTCATTTTACATGACCATTTTTCAACTTCTCTTTATCCCTCAGAAATAAATAGGCTGTTTTTTTCCTGTGCCTTTAAAAGTGATATATGTAAATGAGCTCTGTTCTGATTGGCTGGCCTGTATTATGCCTCATTCAAAAAGCAGCCCAGGCTGAAAAACTCCTTATACATCATTAGCATGAACACTGCTGTAGATATATTTAAATGTGTTGTTTTTCATGACACCACAAAAACAATGAATTCAAAATGGGCTCTTTTTGCAGCTTACATTTCATATATGGACCATATGGACTGGGGAGTGAATGGAACAGTTAGAAGCTTTAACAGTGTCCACACACTACATCAAATCATCTATTTAAAAACTTTTTGAATTCATTGTTTTTTTAGTTGTCCATGATGTGTGCCCTTAAAATAAAGAGAAAAACAATTTCAGCAAGACAACTTAAAAATGGCATTAAATATATGGGTGGAGTCAATCAAGTGTCCAAGTTAGGCTTATGTAGTTTGGCCTAAAAAATCAATACTGAACTACTGTGCCCACTCAGTTTTACACTTCTACTTAGTCAAGCATGACAATCTACCATTCAAACTGCACTCATGGGAATTAAGTGGATTTCCTATCTGAGACGTTTAGATTTTTCAGTCGATATTCCCTGATCAGATTAACTGCACGCTGCTGTTTTCTGTGATGTGTGGAAAGTTTTTTTAAATATGTAACTTGAATACAGATCTATATCACTCCCACTGAACAGCAGCGAAAGAAACTGTGGAAAAAATGTTAAAGAAAAATTTAGCTTAACTTGGATCTATCACTTTGTTTTTTGGAGGGTTTTTTTTGTGAGTGTCTATCACTCGGCATGAAGGGACACAGCGGTTGAAGGAACACAGCACACAATGACGATAAACTCTCATGAAAGAGAAAAAAAAACTGATGACAAAATCTGCATTTAACACATGAACACATGTAAGAAAATTACCATGAGTGATAACATTAGTTTATTCTAATCCTGCTAATAATCACTCTACCGTAACTCTGATATGTGTCATTTTGGATTTTTATTTACAGCTTTCTAGTCATTTACTTTAAAGGTAATAGCTTCCAAGTGATAGTCCTATGAATTATTTAAAATGTGAAGTTAAACTGGACTAGCATACTACACTCTACAAGATGGTTCTTCGAGGGTTCTTCAGTAAAGGGAATGGTCCTATTCAGAACCATAAGTTCTACATAGAAGCATTTTTTGCTTAAATGGTTCTTTGCATGGTGAAATGGTTCTTCACATTGATGGAGAGCGTGTTAAATATGGTTCTATAAACTTTTCTAGAGTTTAGAAACTTTTTGAAAATGGTTCTATATAGCACCAAAAAATGTTCTGCTATTATTAAGATGTCAAGCTTGTACCAATAGAAGAACCCTTTTTGGTGCTATATAGAACCATTTTCCATCAATCTGAAGAACGATTTCACCACGTAAAGAACAATTTAAGCATGAAATGGTACTACATGGAACTCACAACATTGATTTTGCATTACTGAAAACAGATTCCAAAGTGTTGAACAGTGATTCCAGATTAAAATCAACAAATGTGATCTACTACCTTAAACTAAATAAAAGAAAAAGGTCATAATTTGTGTTTGGACAAAAACGATAACAGTCCTCAGGGCAACCTACTTTTCAATTCATTAGACCACAATTGTGCCCTATGGGTGAAGCCATCTTTTGGTAGTCAATTGACTGATGTATTGATTTAATGATTCTTGAAAGGATTTGTAGCAGTTAAGCAAGAGGCAGCTGGAAAGGATGTATCTGCACTGCTTTCACATAATGGCCTTTGTTTGTTCTACAGAGTAAACAAAACAACAAAAAGCCCAGTACAGAGGAACTTTCTTTGTTTATGAAGGAAGAGATAATTGCCACAATGCAAGCACATGGAACAGACTGCCGCCTCACTGGCATGTAAAGCAGCCCTCCCAGCATAAAAACAACAGAGAAGGAAAATTTGATGAAGAAAATCTCAGTGTTCAGCCACTGAGCTGCGGCACAAATCTCTCGATGCATGGATAACAGAAATGACATCTGATGTAGAAGTTCTTACGCAATACTGGGTTCTGCCTCACTTCCCCCTCAATCTTGCTCTGGTGACATTATGAAATGCCAGCATAATGAAGTAGGTTAACGTTATATAACGCTGGAGGAGAGACTTTTCAATGAAAAAGAGGATTCGATCAGATTCAAACACACACACACACACACACGCACGCACACGCACACACACACACACACACACACACACACACACACACACATCCATGTTTACACACAGGCGCACACACACCTTCTCCACATAAAAGTTGAGCTGCTGGGAGGACATGTCCAAAATTGGAGCAATGAAATGGCACATGATATCCACGGTCATGATGCGCTCCTTTGCAGTCTGATGTCCCACGACAGCGTGGCATACCAGCCTCTCCCTCACAACCTATACACACATACACATATAAACATGGGTTAGTCTTACTCTTTGACTCCACTGACTCATGTAATACTGTAGCTCAGTACTGCTCTGCTGACACCAAAACCTAATCCTAGACTAAAACTTTCCTGCATTTTTTTCCTCCAAGGTCCACTTTGGACATTTGTATTGGTATTATGTACACAAAACACTCATATTTCATTTTGACATGACCATTTTCCAACTTCTCTTTATCCCTTATAATTAAACAGGCCGTATTTATCACTTGCCTTTAAGACTGATGTATGTAAATTACCTCTTTTCTGATTGGCAGCCCTGTATTACGTTTCATTCAAAAAGCAATCTTTCGAGTGGCACAACATTCATCACTCAGCGAAATGCTAGCCAATGTGGGCGTCTGTTAGCTAATATTACAAAATTAGCAGCTAGTGTTCTACACCAATGACAATGTGCTAGCCTTCAGCTTCCCAGGTTCGTAGCATCGTGAGAGACAAAGTTAGTGAGTGGAACTGGCAAAGATTAAATTGGGTAGAGAATTGAATTAAAAAAAAATTTGGGGCTAAATTTCTGTAGGCAGATATCTTGAGGGGGGGTTTGCAATAAAACTTTTTCTTCAGCTTGTTTTGAATAGACCCTAGTTAATTCCTGATAAAAACAAGGGAAAAACAAATTGGAAATGAATTGTACCTCTGAGTAAAGGGAACATACAACAAGCTCCAGACTCAAGAAAACATCATAGACAATATTATAAGAAAAATGTTGTGAATATTTTGTACTATAGGCTCCAGCACCCCCGCCCCCGACCCAGAAGGATAAGCGGTTTAGCAAATGTGTGTGTGTGTGCCCTGTGTGACTCTGAACTACACCTGGATGACATCTAAAAAAAAAAGCAAACTATCTTCTTATTGTTCAAAAATTGTGATTGTGAGCTGTTGAAAATATTACAAGAGTTGATTGAATTTGTGCGCATTTGTGATCAGAGGGACTGGAAAAGGCAACCTTCTCATTTTCATTTTTTCCAAACAATTTAATTTTAGGTAAAATAATATTTTTTTTCTTGTTAGGGGCAGTCAATGTACAAAATGTCATATTTTTCTATCATTATGAGGACATTTGATCCTCACTAAGGGCTAAATACAAACACATGCACACACTCACTGCTTTAAACCTTTCATATTCCAAGCTCCATGCTTGATATGCACCTTTTTCATGGTCTCATCTCTTATCTTAAAATGATCTTTAGGCAGCCTTGACAGCACTGCTTTGAAATACAGCCGTGCTCTGTCAGCCCTGAGCTCCAGCACGGTGAAATACACCCCGGACAGGGCCAAGCAGAGATGTGGAGCTCTGGTGTGGGCCGCAGCGGCACGGCCTTATCTCCACTCCTCACCTTCCCTCCTCTGCTGCTCCCCATTCAATCAATAGGGGCTCAGGGCAGCAACGCCCCAGAGAGGAAGTCAATACGCTGCTCGGCACGGCTCCATTAAGAGAAGATTAAGGGTGGTTTTCACATCCTTTATCTCCGTGCTATTCAACCTTCAACAGCCTGTGCTGGTATGTGTAACATTGAAGAAGAAATGAGGCATATTCTTTTAGGCATGATGATGAACATATTGGGACAGTTATTCATCATTTTGCACAGAGTGCTGTAAATCTGATATGCATGCTCACTGACAGAAAGTAAAGTCTGCTTGCAGGTTGCTGTACATGCAGGTGCATGTTCTTAAAGCTCTTTAGATGATAAAGTAACAGGGCAGCATGTAAGCTTGCACCAAACAGGACACTAATGAGTCAAACTAAAATGAAATACATGTACACAAACAAAAGCCTCAGTGAAACATTGTTTGTGGCCAGCCTGGCTATTATTTGAAAGAGTCTGTTGCTGCAGCATTAAACAATGATCAGTGAGTCCTAATTCGGACTTTCAGCACAATTCAGACATACGTAATGGTGTATTTTCAGAACTAAGCATTTGCTTTACTTTGGGTGTGTCGCAGGAGCCCTCCAGCAGCATGTTAGCCGATTGGCCCGGGGCAAGCTCCAACCACACAGGTGACAGGGTGAAGACGGGGGCATCCAGAGGTGGAGTTGCCAGTGGACTCCTGGCTTTCCCCTCCCTGAACATGTTGGTGGGAGGTGGGCCTCTGCGTCGGAACTGTGGAAAGCCCTCTGTGGACCAGTAGAGCTGGTGCAAGCGGCCACCTCTGTTGGTCACTCTAAAGTGGTACTGACACGGGCCGGAGCTGCAAAGCAAACAGAGGGGGTCTGTTCATTCCAGGCTCTAGGGCTTATATTGGTTAAGCTGGATGACTTTTATAAAGGACGAACTGAACTGGAATCAGTTGAGATGAGCTCAAAGTATTCTATATAGTGTCAGCAATGCAAAACATCTCACACCAATTTCCTTTATTACTGAAAATTAAAATGAATGTAATGAAATTAAAAGTGACAGGGAAAACTCAAATGACTCAAGGCAGTCGGATTTCTAAAGAAGATACAGCTCTGTGAGAAAGTCAGAGTCTAGCCTTTATGTATCATTTTCCAGTCAAAACAGCCATTAAGTACAAGCTATTTACTGTTCGGTGTCAGAAAAAGGCTAGAAAGGCTAATAATATTTAAACATATAGAAAAATACACAAAAGCCAAGACAACTAAACATAATTACATTTTTTCAGTATTTGGTGTATCTACCTTCTGCCTTTATTACAGCTTCCATTCTTTTCGGGAGACTTGCTTTCAGTTCTTCAAAGAAATCTGCGAGGATATTTTTCCATCTTATAAGTCAGTTGCATTTCTGTTTCGCACAATGCAAGTAATTGCAAAAGCTTTCAGTGATGTTGAGGCCTGGGCCCTGACAATGCCACCTGTTTCTTTGTCTGATTTGTTTTGTTTGTTTTTATGTATGTCCTTTTTTCAGTAATGGCTTCTTGACAGCTACACATAATTTAAGATCAATAAAGTTGTCTTCTCACTTTGGAAGAATTAACTAAAATACCTGTGTGGAGTTTGATTTTCTCCTCTCTCTCAAAGACGAAAGCTTTAAGTACTGTTTATAGTGGTCACTGTTTTGGTGGTCTATCAAGTCTTGTTTTTAGGAGTCCCCTAGTCTCTATATTTTGTAATATATATTTTTTAACTTCAGTTTTGGAACTATTTTTTCACTATTTTCACTTGTTTTCCTTTGACCTCCTCTTCCTTAGAAATATGAAAGATGAGCAACTTGTATTCAAAGCTTGTTTTGACTGGAAATTAAATAAATGAGCGGATGTCTCTGAGATTTGCACATCTGTGGTTTGGCAAAAAATCTGATTTATACATTGTTTCCCTTTACCCAAATACAGTTGGTCAACCTAGACATGTTTGGTGTTTGAAGTTTCCTTAATAAGTTTTGCATTGGATCAAGGAGGCTAATATAGCTAACAAGTAATGGAAGCTTATTCCCACCAATTAGCATTGTGTAAGAAATCTCGAATAGATTTACTTAAAAATGACATAAGCACATTACGTCATTAAAAACAGACAGTAGCCATCTTGACTGTACTTTTGTAAAAACTGTGTAAATTTGACTTTTCTGCAAGTGCTTCGAAACTTCATTTTACAGTGTACCTGAAGTGGGCTCCAAGGTCCAGGCTGGGGGCAAAGGGCCGGTCAGTGACGATAGTGGTGCCCTTGCCTATGGCCGAGACGGTAACTGTGTGGATTTGACTGTCCCTGATGGCCAGTTGTAGTTTGTCCTGAAAGGGCAGTGTGTCGTCAAGGTGGGCCACCAGCCTCAGGTCAAGCTGCCCATCTGGTGCGACCTCTCCTTCTGTGGGCTCCACGCGCCACTGAGACCTGCTCCGAGCCTGCTAACAAACAGCTGTCTATTAATATACAGCACATTACATAAAGCAACTGCTTTTTACTGTATCAACCACATCTCAGTTTCATTAAGGACATATTAAAAATAGCAATGAACACAGTAAGCAGAAAAGCACAAAATGCAGTGTAATTAGCGCAATATCTTACTAAATTAACTGAATTTCTAAAAGTTAAGAAACAAATATTGACTCAGTGGGAAAGATGGCTAACTTTTGACCAGTTTGTATTAAAATGCACTGTCCCTCATATCTGAAATCAGTGACTTATGATCTCACAACAATTTCCTTCAACATGCTGCTTAATGAGCTGCCACTCACACGCCTCCACTAAGCCAAATCTTATCTCGCCCTTGTAGTTTAATGAGGGGTGCTTTTTAACGAGTAGCCACGCAGAGATACTTATGTGTGCGCGTGCTCCTCTTCCAACAGTCTTCCCTTTATCTGCAACTGCTCTGGAGGACGGCTGCGAGGGGTAGGAGGGGATGGAAGTAGAGTGAGAGAGGAGGACCGAGAGATTTGTACTCATCTATCAGACTCAGGAAGAGTGCATGGAGGCTAATGGAGGCAATAAGAGTTGTGCTTGTGTTTTATCAGCTGTGGGAGTCAGACTCTATGCAAGCACCAGCATTGGGGTTTTCTCACGGAGGATAACCTTATAAGCCAGATCCTTCACACTCTCGAGCACCTTTGGTAGAGAAAAAAATGGATCTTATTCTCCCTTTCGTCCTTAATGGGAAACATGCCAAATGAGGATATCCCTGCAGCCTACACTCATCATTTTCTTTCTAAGCATTCTGCACACGGCACCCTCCTCTGTTTTCATCTGCTCCGTCTCCTCTCGCAGGCAGCCTCGACTATTAGCTGAAAGGCAGATTAAAATCAATTCCCACGATGTGCTGCGCTGATTGATGTCTCCCGCATAAAGTTTTAATTGGGATTTTTCAGACTAAGGGAAGAGAACGGCGATGGGTTGTGAGTGGGTTATTCTAAATAAATGGCGTATTATTTATCTTCTTCAGCGGGGCTCATGCTGCTATTTGGGCACAGCACATTGCATTCATCATGTCCCACCTGCATCTGTACCATCACTTGCTCTATCCAACTGCGGCCAAAGAGAAAGAAGCTAAGCTCCTTCTCATCTCAAGTGCACGCTGTGCCACGTAAACATCAGACGTGAGCGAAATGTAGAAATAACTTTGTCATTGCAAACTCTTTCAAACTGATATTGAGTGTTTGCAGGGCATTATGGCAGTGCATGTGTGGGCCTATGTGTGTGTGTGTTGTGTGTGTGTGTGGCACAGCAAGGCTGCCGAGCTGGAAAAGCAGCAAGTGACAGAAGCCTAATCCCTGCAGCAGTCATGTAGAACCACACAGAGGCGAGTTCTGACTACTGATTCAGCTCACTCATTCTCACTATCTCACTACCACCTTCACTACTGCTCAGCCAAACTCTGGGTGAAGACCAAAAAAAAAACTTTCATATTCAGGCAAACCACTCCCGCTATCTCACTGCCACCTTTTCAAATGCTTGGCCAAACTCTACATAGTTCAAATTCTGAAAATATATTTTCACATTCAGGCAAACATTTTCATACTCAGAGGTAAATACTGTCATATAAATTACTATAAAAATTGTGGACTATATAACGTTAGTATGACTATTTATAATAAACTGAATTCTTTTACTTCCGATTGGCCCCATTTCATAAAGCTGCACAATACACATATTTGTTAATAATTATCGTGATATTGGCTTTTGCAATACTGATCACTGAAGATGCAAATGAGCCTTCAATATGCAAACGAGCCCTTTACTGTGAGCACCTGAACAATATTTATAATTTTCTGAACTTAGGTAAGTCAAAGGGTCTCCTAACTTTCATTTTTGTGCTGCATCTAGGTTAGGTCTATAAAATACAGTTTACATTGAGCTTACTCAAAAAATAGGCAGTCAAAATTGTTTCTCTATAGGTCTTGTTGATCTAACTGCAGTATTAAAAAATTGTTTCTGTTTCAAAAAACAGAGCTGAGTAAACTAAGTTTAGAGAATTAAAAAAGATATGCAGAATGTTGACTTGTTTAAGTTTTGTTCCAGTGTGAGTTTCTGTGGATAAATAAAGGCACTTACATGATCCAGTGGTCAAAACAGGGTTATTTACATATTGCAAGTCATATCACAATTGCAGTATAATATAATTGCAATATGGTATAGACCAAATAAGAATGTTTGTGAACATGAATGCTGGCTATACGTCTGGGTGGATGACGCATCCAGAAGCAGCTCATTTAAAGCAGCGGTAAATACAAACAGAACAGACTACACCAAAATATTGTCAGTAATGGTAAAATATAGTTGTGTTGGAGGCTGTAATGTTACATGTTTTGGGGCAAAATAAGGTCCATATGTCTTTAAGAATTGCGAAGGTTCCCCATTTCTGCTGTGAGAGCGAGAGAGAAAGTGACTGAATAAAAAAGTCTGTTAAGAAAACCGCCTATTTGCTGTTTACTTTATCCACCCCACAGCTTCCTCATTCTCCTTATTTTGTTAAATTTCATTTCAGTGCATGGAACTGCAAATAAAGACCACTGTGTTTTGGAGCTCCTCCATGCTTCAGTGTCATTTTGCTGCAGTGAAAAAGCACGCTAAAGGAACTGGGTATCACCTCAGAGCAGCTAGCCCTAACTCTGGGACTTTTTAACGATCAGGAAACAGGATCAGAGAATGAGTTAGCACGTATACTCAAGAACATATTGATTCAGCTTTAGGTGCTCCATGTTTTCCAGCTTTCAAAAGCTAATAGAACTACTAAAAGTAATATGAAACCCAGTGATTGAATGTGAATGGGTCATAAGCTGGACACTAACATAACAGCAGTTAGCATTATTATAGCAGATAAAATAAAGTTATATTTTTATTAAACACTGCAGTGAAAATTAATGGCTGGTGCACGCTTATGATTAGACGCTTATGATTAGCAGTTCAGAATTGTGAGTGAGAAGATCACTTTAAAATATAATTTAATGACACCAGAACAACTTTGGTACCACACAGATTTATCAATATCAACAACAATATTAGGAGAACACAGTTTGCCAGTATTTAATAATGAATATGTAGAGGTACACGCTATCTCAGTATATAGATGTTTAATCACAAGGTCACTGGAAAAGTTCTGTTTTTCTCCAACACCTTGGTTTAATAACTCTCAAATAAGATTGGTACAAAATCCTGTAAAATTGGTACAAAATCCATATATATATATATATATATATATGTGTGTGTGTGTATAGCTCATTTGGAAAATGATATGTTGGTGAAACATCTCAGTCACATATGGAAACATACGGACCATATCACAAAACACAGGAGTTCCATTGCCAGAAATGATCTAACAAACCCAGTCACAAGGCATTTTAAGGAAGCTGGTCATACTATTCTTCATTTTATTTTTTAAATTGAACATATTCAACCAATAGATAGAGGGGGTAACCCTCTATTAGAAAAACACCTCAGAAAAAAGAGGGAAGCCTTTTGGATTTTGTATCTTATAGATTTATTCCCTGAAGGGATGAATGAGGAGTTAATAATCAAAGAGTTTCTTTAGAGTTTTTCCTGTAGTAACTTGTCCTTTTTGCCCTTTGTCGTCTTGGTGATCTTAAAAGTTCTTTTCTTTTATTTTAAATGCTTCTTAGAATTAAGTAAAAGCTGAAAATTTTTCATTTGAGATGTCTAAGCTGCCTATTGGTTGACTCTGTAACTTCCCTTGTTCTAATTGGAAGATGGGTGTTCTGGGCATTTATTATTTAAGCAACAGAATGTTCTATTGCTTTCATACAACAGTTAAATAAATAAAGTAATAAATAAAAAAAATGGGCTGTGAACGTGGCATTTAATATGTTTTAATGTTAACAATTCCTTCCACCAAATTATAGTTCCTTAACAAGCAGCTCGTTGCTACGTCACAGTATCCGGAAACTGATCATTACCACAGAGCAAGCTATAAAAAATAAAAAATGTTATTTCTGAAATAGTTTGTTAGTTGTGTTTATTTCTTTTCAATCAAGATAATATGTCATTTGTCGAGGCGTGCCCAAACTTTTGCAATCAACTGTAACAAATTATGTACTAAAAAAGCTATCAAATTTACATGATTTGATTAACGTATATATCATTCCAACTTGAATAAAAAACACTACATCAACACAATTTTGCCTTTATTGTGGCATTGTTGATTCATGCATTCAATTTGGAAATGAAGTGCACATTTAAATCAAGTAAATGCAAAAACATTTATGCAGCAATATTTGATTAGCAAATCCATGCTCGAAATGTATGGGTGCAAATAAACTACTACACCAACACTCCAAATTCTCTTGAGGATGCTGTGTCTAAGCCAGAATCCCATGAGCTGCCCTTAAAGCACCCTCTCTCTCACAGTGTATTTACTTTCCATGAGCACAAGAGCATCCAGCTTTGCCAAGACGGGGGGCGATCGGAGGGCAACTGCACACCGAGCCAGAACCTGGGCCCTGGGCTACAGTTTAAACCAATGTCCTAAACTCTATTGAGAGCAATGAATGCTCTTGCAGAAAGTCACTTGATTTAGTTTTCATTTTCAGCCTAAAGTAGGCTGTCAGCTCGTTAGACCTGAAGCAAGAAAGGGAGCCTATAGTACAACAACACAATCAGCAGCACAAACAGCAGCAGAGATTGCCCTTGGAGCAGGGGGAAAATTGCAAGCACGCTATTCTCTGCAGTGAAGATGGCACTCAGGGAAGGAGACAGAAGGGAGAGGGCTATCATTTTAGCCATGTGAGACTACAGAGGAGTCACTGGGGAGTCATAGATCACTCGCTCAGCCTTCACTTGAAAAACAGACTGAGAGAGTGAGCAAGAGAGAGAGAGGGAGATGGTCGATAGGGGCCTGGACCAGGACTGGGGCGGTTTCCCCTTGAGAAAAGATTCTGAGTGAAGAACAACCCGGCTGAAGTTTCAATAATCAGATCATGCTTGCATTAGCTAAGTTTAACACCATTGATTGCTTCAAACTTCATTACACTGGAGAGGTTTAAAATGGAACCAAGTGGCTGTCTCTGGAGTGAGGACCCCCTTTCCAAACACCTCATATACTGATTCAGTATAAAGCAGCTATAACAGATGGAGGCATATACATAAAGGGCAGATTAATTTGCTTTTATAAAAAGTTTACATTCGTCTGGCACCTCACATCGGCTCCTCCTGGCTGGAAGCCCGTGCTATGGAGTGCCTGTAATGTAATTCAAGAAAACTTGCAATCGATTGGAGCTGAAAAATGCTTTGTAAAACCTCTTGCGTTATCAACCCAAGTCCTCAGCCTCAGCGGAGAACACAGGGTCAGGGCATTTCCTCAGCAGTGCACTTTAAGGATGAGCGTCCACTCACGATCATGGACACTTCGAACGGGCACGTGTGTGTGTCTGTGTGTGTGTGTCTGTGTGTGTGTGTGCACATGCATGTGTGCGTTCAAAATCCTTGCTGGGATAAATTCAGTAAAGCCGGCTTCTAAAATTATCTGGGCTCTGAAAACAAAGAAAGCCATTCTAATAATGAAACAGCAGTGAAAGGGAAATGGAGATGAGGAGAAATCAGGCCAGTTAAATAAGATATGTGACTATGGGAATTAAGCTGTCTTTTATCTTTAAGCAAACATCCACCAGCCATGGGGAGCAGACCATAAGATTTGACTAAGTCCCCCACAATAAGACCAAATTACACTACTTTTTTCCAACATTATGCAGCTTAATAGACAATAAAGCAATGGATAAAGAAGACCATTAAGATATTTTGCCCTGATAATGCCTACATGGTGCAATATGAGAGACATGACTGGGCAAACAATGAAGCCCAATGTGCAGCTCCTGGTAATAGAATCACATTGGCAGCCAATTAACTATAAAGCCAACAAACCATTCAGCCAATCAGCTCATTCATTATACACTCAATTAGGCTGGGAATTAATTAAGGGCATAGTGTAACAAGCTTGGGGAAATCAGGTGCACTAGCAGCAAGCATGCGGGTTGTGAAAACTGCACTAAAGCTTATCCTAGTAGAAAATGAAGGAACACTGATCTCTCTTTGTTGCATCCTGACCTTAACCACATGGGACCGGACCCACCATTTGTGCACGGAAGCGGGCCGGGATGGGAGACTGGTTGGACAGCTGCAGCGTCCTTGGGACGTCACTAAGCACTGGGATGGTGCCAAAGTGCAGCTCGGTAGCAGAGAGGGAGATTGCAGGGCCCTGGCCAATGCAAGACAGGAGCAGCTCCTGTGGGAGACACAGAGGAACTGGAGGAGTAAGAGGTCACAGACAGAAGCAGATCACTCCTCTAACTGCTCTTCATCAACATTGTCATTTACTAATGAAGAGAATGAATGATGAAATCATCACGTGGAGCACACATACATATATCAATGGGACACAAATGTACACAAATGGATGTTTAAGATGTTATTTAACAGCTAACTAAACAGGTAAACAAATGCGAAAGGAACTTAAAGTGTGTTTTTGCATCTCAAACACACAGGTTTGTTTTTAAGTTAGAACGTAGAGTCACACACGTGTCACATATGTTCCATATGTAATATATAAGTACAGTACTGTGTAAAAGGTAAAAAAAAGTTCATTTATTTAATTTCCAGTCATAATGACCATTAAGTACAAGTCACTTTTCAGCATCAGGAAAAAAGTAGGAAACATATATTTAACAGAAAATTACACAGAAGCCCCAACAGCTAAATACAATATAATTTTGTTTTGCCTTTATTAGAGCTCCCATGTTTCAAAGAATTACTTGCAGTTTTAAAGAAATCTACTTCTGCTTCATACATTCCAAATATCCCAAACACATTCAGTGATGTTGAGGTCTGGACTCAAGTGGACAGTCTATTGTTCTGAGAATGCCAGCAGCTTCTTTGGTTGATTTGCAATTGTTCTTTTTTGTCTACTTCTTTTTCTCAGTAACAGCTTCTTGATAGTTACAGATTCTTCCAGACTCACAGAGTTGAGTTGTCTATCAAAGATGAAAACTTTAAGTACTGTTTATCTGATGGTGACAGTTTAATTTATTTTCCTTTGACTTTTACCTTTTTTATGCAAGTGGATTATCGGATATCTAATCTGCCCAGAAATATCCCTTGAAAAATGAATAGCTTGTAATTAATTAAAAGTCAAAGTCTACTCCGAAACTTAACCCTAACCTCCGTAAAGAAAAAAAAAATTGAACTTGCTCTTTCAGCTTTAAAGAAATTAATCACGTTGATTTTGTAAATCACTTTACAAAGTCGGAACATCTTTGTCCTGAAAGGTATAAAAAATAAACACACTAATGCTCACCAACGGAGCACCCTGTTGGCCTTGTATGGCAATGAAAGCTCTGAGTTGCAGTTGACCCAATGTTTTGGCCTGGAGAACCAGAGGGATCTGCTCCGTACTGTATGGCTGAATAACTCCTCGTGGATGAGGACTGGAGTACAACAGAGATGGGTTTTCCTCATACTCCTACACACACACATACACACAAAGACACATACACTTACTACAAGACACTAGAGTGGGACACTCACTAATAGTGTGAATCTCTGACCTCACAACAATTCAATGTTGCTACGGTTCTTCAGGAAATAATAAAATTAGCGATGCAAATTTTAGCAAATTCTTTTACCCATAACCGACCGTGAGAAGTTATATCAAATATCAATCAAACACAGAAACTTAAACAGAAACTTCCAGATCAAAAAGCCAACTGGCTGAGCCATATTTGATGCTATTGTAAAATGCTTGATACATACACATTTATTAGCACACACGTAAATTGAATTCTGCATTAATGCACCAAAACATTAAAAATGGAATGTAGTACTTAAAGATGGGCCCGGGCACAAGCATGTATATGAAGCAAACAGTTCGAAACCTGTATTAAACATACCCTATGTAACAAATTGGTTTTGGTTAAACCATGGTGATGACAACTATAATACGTTCATGACGAAATCACTGGAATATATAATGATGGGCTACTGAAAGTATGACATTGTTTGACTTTTTAATTATTTAAGTTAAAAAATTGTATTTACCACTCATTACTAGCCTAAGTTAAAATAAATATAAATGCTAATGTGGGGCTACCTTTGGCTCAATGAACCTCAGTAGCTCCTTTTGTATAATTTTGCATACCAGTGTGTGATTTTCTTACACCGCCAGGTATTATACTTTCTCCCAGAGAACATGGACGAAACAGGTGTCCATCACCTGCAGACGTTTACTTTACTTACAATGTGGAACATCATTGTTGTGCTATGACCTTTCAAAAAGTGGCCCCAAACACCACTATTTTTATATGCATACTTCATTTTCAGTAGGTCTATCTAGCAGAACCAACTGCCTATTACACTCTCACGTGTACAATTCAAAAGTGTTCCTCAACTTGAATTCAAACCCCCTCATCAAGTAGGAACTGTTGTGTATTGGACATTAACTGAAGTGAAATTTATGTTTCTTAACCGATAGCAACAACTGTTTGAAAAACTATTTTTACATTTCAAATTAATTAATCATTCAAATTTGTTTTGCTTAAAAATTAGCTCATTAAATAATATTATAATTGATTAAAATGATTTTAATCAATCTCAAAATTTCGAAATGATGCATTTGAATTACCGCCTTCCAATCAATGCTTTACAATTCATTTTAACAATCCTACAAAAACACCTAAAAACAGGCCAAAGATTTGTGTGATTTGTGCCTTACTAAGGAGTGATAACGGCTACTCCTTTGAGTCAAGGTCTTCTTAACAGTTCCTTTCTTTGACCACAGGTTGCTAAGCTTTCCGTCTGCACATAATGGATTTCTATCCATTTACCTGAGCCAGAAGGCCGTAGCATGCAGGGAGGTCTGTGTCATTGATCAGCTTGACAGACTGCTGATAGGGGTAACCCACAAAGCAGTGCTGAAACTGAAGCACAGAGCTCTCTAGGCGGACTTCAGGAACAACACACCTATAGAGACAGTCAGAAGGGAAAATGTAATCTTCAAGTGTGGACAGTACAAACAAGCTTTGTTTTGTTCATGAGCTTGGATGCCTTACCTGGCCTTGATTGGGAGAGCCAAGACCTCCTCACCCACCCCCTGGACATCCACCACCAGAGCAAGTGTGTACTGCTGCACAGTGTTGGAGCACAATGTAACCTGCAGCACACACACACACACACACACACATAGACATTACTCATACATTTCATGACATACAATTATTATTACATGCTTTACCCTTTGGAAAAGAGTCAGGAAACAGTTTAAAACAATATTAAAGCTAATTGATAGGCTAACATAATATGAATATTTATACAGTTCTACACTAAGATCAGTTGGATACAATGTTCCTTATTTATTTTTGCAGACAGCAGTGTTTTGCCCTAACCAGAGTAGATGCAGAACACCTCACATGATAAAAAGGCTGTACATTTTGCAGTAAACGTGCAGCAGAGAGTTCTTCAGGTAGCAGATTCTGTTCTGTAACCTTGGCTGGAAGCCTGCTGGGCCAGCTGTCATGAGGTGGCACTGGGAGTCATCTGCCTCCTCAGCAGCAGAACACAGCTGCTGACCCCTCATACAGACCCCTCTGCATCACCAGGCCTCATTAGAGCTAGTGCGAGTGACAGAACTGTCACAGATTGGGACCGGTGCACCCAGTAGTCCGACAGGAGACACCCCGAACTTGGAGAGGCCCGCAGACAGCCGGACAGATCCAGCAGATTAGTCCCTCTGAGGGTATGACAGCTAGAGCTGATTGGAAAAGACCACCAGCTGACAGGTACACACAGTGCTGGACAGCCGGCAAAGGAAGCAAGGCGAGATAATCACAGCTTGATGGGGCTAAAGGAGGGGAGTCACCTCTCTCTGAGCTCCTTTCTTTCTTCTGCTCAGTTTTTTTTCATTTTCTCTACTAGAGACAGCAAACGTTTTTTTTTAAACATCTGAGCTGTCCTAAGCTGATTAGGGATTAAAGTTCTGTTCTGCACTGAACGGATTTCAAAATTTGAGGTCTTTTCAGTCAGGAAATTTCCTAAATAAAAGATAAAAAGTAGACTAAAGAGGTTTTTGTCTTGAGAGAAAGCATTGTGTTAGAAAGGGCAGGGAAGACAGTCTCAGCTGCTTTAGGAGGCTTACCTTTGCATATTGAAATCAATTCAAATTTCTTTTTAACTATGGAGTGAGAGAACTGAAGGATCAAGAAAATCTAAACAAAAACAAGAAGTCCTATCGGGAAAGAGCTGAATGGTATTGATAAAATTCAATATTTCATTATTTTCCAAATATATAACAATGTCAACGTATCAGATGATACACTGCATGTCCAACAGTTTGACATTCCTTCTAATTAGCAAATCCAGCTACTTTAAGGTGTACCCAATGCTGAAAAGAATTCGAGCACACTCAGCTTATATAATCTCCATAGAAAGACAATGCCAATAGAACAGCGCATTCCAGAGCAGCTGTATCACCACGGCCAATGCCAACCCTAGGCTAGAGGGGTATAAAGCTCCCCAGCATTGGGCTGTGGGGCAGTCAAACTGCATTCTCTTGAGTGATAGAGTTCCATTGAATACCTCTGGGATGAGCTGGAGTGGCATTTGTAATCCTGAACTAACCATCCAACATCAGAACTTACTGATTAGTACCTCACTAATGTTCTTGTGGCCGAATGCAATCAAATCCTCACAAATCAAATACTGTAGCAAATTTAATACTTCACATCAGAAGAAATGTTAATGAACCTGTGCTTTCTGATTCTAAGAATGCCTTACAAACCCGAAATAGCTTTTTTGATGATATATCGCTCAGCATTATACCTGGATGTCCACTTGGCTCTGAGCACGGATGGTGCCTGAACTGGGTGTCACTTTGAATTCTCTGGGCCTCTCGGATACCTTGTCTGCTGGCCTCCACTCATTCCTGTCCAGCTGTGAGACCTGCTCCATGCTGGTCACACTGTCCCTCCCCATGCCATCTCCAGGGATCCGCAGGCCAAAGCTCATTGGTACCAGTGAGGTATTGCTAAGCCAGCAGGTCAACATGTTCGGAAAGCCTGTGAATTCAATATGGACAGAGAGGGCAAAAATAGCGAGTAAATAATCAAGACAACCTTGTAATTGGCAGAAAACAGAACATGGCAGAGGCACTGGGGCTATTGGTGAAAGGGAAAGCATTGATCATCTTGATTAATGAAGTCCAAAGTTCGTTTACCAAAGGACACCTCGCCAAAGTTGAGCTCCGGGACACTGAAGTGGAACGTCGGGCCCATTACACACCCCCTGCCACACACAAAAGGACAGAGAGAGGCACCCATTAAAACTACTCTCCACACTGCCCACTGAGAAGTGAAGGTCACTGGACATGCAGCATAAAAAGTAATTAGCCAAAAGTATGAAGGACCTGCTGAAGAAAAAAGCAATAGAGAGAGAGGGTGAGAGAGAGAGAGAGTTAGGCAAGGGAGAAAAACAAAATTGATCTATTTTGTGCATGACAATACAGAGCGGTGCTTCCATAGTCCCTGCTTTCAGCATTTTCAGTGGTAATCCATCTTACTCAGTACAAAGTGCCAGGCAGGGTAAGTATACTGTACAGTCTTCATCAACCTCTGGCTTACTCATTAGATTCAGGTGCAACCCTTACAGATTCTTTTAATCTGCATAACAAAAGGCTCAAATCCAGACAGAGCAAAGAAGGAGAATGGGGAAGATGTGAAGGTAATGTTAAACAGGTCCTGGTCCGGACACGTAAAACAGCAAAACAAAAGTGGTTTCTTGAGGTACAAAGGGCTAGAAATTGATTAGTTGGGGGTGAAAGGGAGACAAATACCTGAAGGTGAGGCTGAGAGGCTGGGAGTTCCCCACCACAGTGAAGTGAAACTCTTCAGAGAACGTGCCCAGTTTGTCTGAGGAGAAGCGGACCTCCAGAGCATGGCAAGCCCCAGCTGGCACCATTCCCTCAGTAGAGTTAAATGAAAAGCACAATCCCATAGCTGTACTGGGAGGCATCAGTCTGTATGGGGCATCTATAAGCCCCTTATTGCTTACAAGCACCTAGGGGAAAGGTAAAAGCAGACACAGCACTGAATCTCACCTGTGAGAGGATCTACTGGACCACATGAAACTTCGTAAGGTCATTTTCTCAGTGCCACACAAGACACACTAGACTTGTGTGTTTTGATTTACTCTTTGTATGGCATATTATGTGTCATTTGATGGCCAAATCTCTGGATAGATACTCAGATCAGTTACAGAAAAGCTGGACTTATGTTACACATACAGAATACCTCCAAGGCAAACCCTCAGGCCAAATCAGATTTGGTTAGTTTGCAGCTTCCTTTACAATTACACTAATGCAATCCTAAATACCTCTGAAAAGAAAAGGACCAATCTGGGCAAGCAACACAGTTTAAATAATTCAATGTCAAGGGTATTTGACCTGTGCCAAAAATCTGCCTTTACAGAGACATAATGAAAGCGTCTTTTAATTATTCATCAGCTGCTGAATTAACGCTAAAGTAATCCATAGATCATCGCCAGCAACAGATGGACTCAAGTTGATGCCTCCACTCAGTGTCTTTGAATGGTGAATTGGTAAGCACTAGGCTTCTGTCACTGCATGCACTCCATCTCCTGCAGAGCTCTATGCAGGGCTCTGAGTAATGATGTGGGCATGGGAGATGATAAGAGATGTGGTGTCTATAGGGCCAATGGGACAAAAAGCAATGGGACAAATTCAGATTCATGATAGATTCATCGCCTTTAAAATAGAACTGAGTCAAACAGTATGCTTTATTGTTATTGTGTGGTATTGAAACTCTGTTCTTCAAACAGTTGAAAACATGCAATGAGGTTAAAAAAAACCTTTGTATTACATGATTCTGTTAGATAAAAGAAGCTATAAATAGTTTTATGTGCCTTATATGTCTCAAACATCTACTCATGTCAAAAATACTGGATCTACAACCATGTGTCAGAGATACAGAAAAGCAAGAATTGGTTTACCTATAGAACTCTTGTTTTCCAAGAGAGCTGTTGTACAAATACTTTAATTCAGCAAGTTTCCATTATGACCCTCTACACATAGCTAAAACGCTGTGCATCATAGTTAGTACATAGTATCAATTATTGCACATCTTGCACATCAGGACACTCCACACCTAGACATTTTAGACACTTTTATCTCAGTACCAATATTAGGGGTGCGGGAAAAAATCGATTCTTAGATGCATCACGATGCGGACGTGAACGATTCTGAATCGATCCATTCAACGTCAAAAATCAATTTTCTAAATATTTAATTTATAACGTAATGTTGACGGAACGCAAAGGGCGGAACTTGGAAGAGCAGAAGTGCAGCGCCCGGACAGTCTGTGGCGGCACATAACAAAAACACAAGTGGAAGAGCGAGAAATCCGACCGGCTCCCTCTGCATCAAAAGCCAGGTTAGATCAGGAGTCACAACCCAAATGTTAAGAAGAGCCATTTTGTCCTTTCAACAAAAATCAAACTACCTTCGGAGCCGCAACATTTAATGTCCAGTATGTCTCAGTATGTGTTAATGTCCTAGTATAGACTAAACAATATAAACGAAAACACGGACTTACTCTACTCTGCTTTAAGCTTTAGCTATAGCCACTTTTCTTCCAACTTCGCCAGTAACTTTTCCTCAAAAGTTGAATAGTTTCTTGTAAAATGTCTTTCAGCTTTCGGCTGTTTTACGAGGCTGATGTCGCTTCTCATTCGCCAGCTTCTTGCTGAATTTTCCCGTTCCACCTTAAATTCTGACTGAGGCGCCGATGGTAAATGCGGCACCATTTAAGGTGGAACGGGAAAATTAGAAAGAGAAGCGACTTCGTCTTCGCATCTTTTTAGTGTTTGACAGTCTCTCGTTGCAGATTTAACGTATCAGGAAACCAACTATGTTGCTTATAAATGCTAATAAGTCCATTCATCTCCAAATGTTCGTCTGTCTTTCTCTTTTCCTTTTTCGTTCGCTACTGGCCAGGCGAAACCTCGTTGCTAGGTAAACTGCAGTCTGCATGCCAATTCTCAGTCGTTCCGAAACAGGGCTTTCGCGCTATGTTGCACACGGCCCGTCTCAAAGATACTTTACTGACACAGTGACCCCCCCGCCCCTCCGTCTCCACCACGAGACCAAAACCGAAGTTATAAAATCACTAAAGAAAACGGGTAGGACGGCTATAATGTGCTGCGTGGACAGCGCATTTTATCACAGGTGAGTGGCAGCAGCGTCTCCAAACAAAAGCAGTGAATGAGAGCCTTCTAGTTCACTTGCCACATCACTTCCATTTGTTTTATTAATAAAAGATATTGGACATAAATGCATTATGGATCATTACAAATACATAGCTTTAAAAGTACCAAGTCCTCAGACAGTAAGAACATAGAAATCATGTATAGAAAAAAAAGATGCATCGAGATGCATCGATAATCGTTTTGTAATCGCATTGCAGCCCTCTGAATCGAATCGAATCGTGAGGTGCCTAGAGATTCCCACCCCTAACCAATATATGCACATATTTATTCAGTATTGTCATTATATGCTGTTACCTGTGCCTCCTTGTACATTCATTATTGCACTGCCTTTTTATCTCAGGTTATAGATCTTATTGAATATTTTTGTATATTTCTATTTGTATATATGCCTGTAGATAGTTATAGGTTTTATTATTATAACTGTCCTGTGTTGTGTGACAGCTACTGGCTGCTACATTTCCTTTGGGATCAATGACGTATCTATCTATCTATCTATCTATCTACAAAGTGAAACTTTTAGCCTCTTATCCTTATAATTCTTCTTCTTATTATTATTATTATTATTACAGGGAAAAAACAGAGATACCTCATAGCTGTGCTTGGACCCAATGAAGATGCTCCCCATGTCCAGCTGATCAAAGTTAAACTGCAGTTTGGGCCCTATGCCCTCTCCCTTTATACGCAGTGGTAAACGGGCCTCTCTGCCTGCATGAGAACAAGGAGGATAATAGATTCAAGGTAAATACTGCAATATGAAGAAGAGGTGCCTGAAAAAACACATCAATAAATTGTAACAGCAACAATATTGGTTTAATATTGTGTGGATTCTGTTGATTAAAAGTTGTGTATCACATATGGTTGACAAGGTAAATGCATAATTTTTAATCAACAGTGAACACAGACATGACAGTGAGGATTTTTGCCACTAGCAATGTTAAAACACTCTGACTTTTATTTAGGTCACCATCCATCGTTGAAAGTATTCTCTGGCAAACATACAAATAAACACAAATGAGAGCTCTCCTATGACAGATGGGCTTACATACACACATGGAAATCAGTCGGCGAGTCAATATAAAAGAAGCAGATATTTCACAGATTTTTTTTTATCCCCATAAATTCATAGTTAGCCACTACCTGTGACGTCACAGTACACAGTGTGTTGGTAGAGTCTGGCTTCTTGGGGTTTGAAGATGATGCTGATTTCCGCTGTCCGGTTTGGCCAGATGTCCCCCTCCTATAAACAATGAAGAAAGACATGTCAACTCAAACACGGCAATCTTTCCACTCCACTAGACGCACAGCTAAAAACTGCACCCCAGGCAGTTCATCTGTTTCTGGATTTGGGTGTGGGCTCAGTGGAGCATTGTTACAAATGTGCGCTAATGCACTAACGAAGGTCAACTGATCAAAAAGTGTATTTGCAATTTTTCACACCACATGATTAGCTAGTTTCGATTAGGTACAACAACATAACTCAATAAACCTGCTCAGCAGTGAAGCATTTTAAACTGTAAACTCTAACATAATGTAGTGAGTCTAAATAAAGATCACTACAGTTTCTCACTTGGGAGTTTGGCCACAGATCTGTAAAGTTTGTCCAACCTACAAACATCAATTCCAAAAAAGTTGGAACTGTATGTCAAATGCTAATAAAAACAGAAAGCAGTGACTATTAAATCTATTGGCCTGCATTAAAATAAAAATAATACATTAACACAATGTTATGTTTTGATGTAACACAATATGATGTTTTTGCTTATGAACCTTTTTCCCAAAAATATATGCTCACCCAAATTAAATGGCTGCAGAACATCCCAAAAAAGTTGGGAAAGTAGTATGTTCACCACATTTCCTTTTAAGAACAGTTAATAATCATTTGAGTACTGAAATCAATTTTCGAATGTTCATTCATTATATAGGTCTTCAGCTACATATCCATACAGAGCCTTCTTTCTCATATTTTGTGCTTAATAAACACTTTCAATGGGAGAAAGGTCTGGACTGCAGGCAGGCTAGTCAAGCATACACACTCTCTGATTACGCAGCCATGCTGTTGTAACACATGCAGAATGTGGCTTGGCGATGTCATCTTGCAATAAGCATGGAACGTCACTGAAAAAGACACTGTCCAGAAGGCAGCATATGTTGCTCCAAAATACTGTATATATCTTTTAGCATTCATGCTACCTTCACAGATGTACAAGTTACCCATGCCATGGGCACGATACACCCCCCATACCATGACAGACCCTGGCTTTTGAACTTCACGCTGGTAACAATCTGGATGGTCCTTTTTTTCTATGGCCTGGAGAACACAAATCCATTATTTCCACAAACAGTCTGAAAGGTTTGACTTATCAGACCAAAATACACATTTTCACTGTACATCAGTCCATTTCAGAGGAGCACGAACCCAGAGAAGTCTGGATGTTTTCTGGACGTTATTGATATATGACTTGCACTATGCCTAATACCGTCTTCACTTGCATTTGTAGATGCAGTAATGTACGGTGTCAATTAACAATGGCTTATTAAAGTATTCCCATGCTCATGTGGTGATATTCATCACAAAAGCAGTACTGTCTGAGGGATCTAAGGTACAAACACTCAACTGTGGTTTTCGTCCTTGCCCTTTACACACTAAGATTTTTGATGATATTTTGCAATGTAGAGAGTGAAATACCGAAAATCCTTTTAAACAGTTGTTGAAGAATGTTGCTCTTAAACTGCTGTGTTAATCCCTGAAGAATTTTTGGCAAGGGCTGAGGCTTGATCCATTCTTTCTCATAAACATCTGGACCTTTCCTGAATGCTGATTTCCTTTAATGGACCCAGGTATGATTGCATTACCTGTTTAAGATGGTTTTTGAACATTTCACAATGTTTCTAGTCTTAAATTGCTCTTGTCTCAACTTTTTTGAATCATCTCGGGGATGATTTAGGCATTTTAGAAGCATATATTTACAAAAACCAGTGAGGCTGATAAGGTAAAACATTTAATATCTTTGTACTGTTTTGTTTAAACATAGGTCAAAGTGGTTTTACAAATGTTTTTATTTGTCTTTCACGTACTATCCCAACTTTTTGGAAATTAGGGTTTCTAGTAGTAGTTTATAATTAATATATAAAGCAGTTGGCTGCATTAACACACGCATACACATTGCTCACAAGGCCATGGCACACAGCCCTTTGGTTCACAACTAGTGCTGGAGAAGTCAACAGTACTTCAGTAGTTTGTGGTCAGCAGCGGCCCTGCAGAACTCTGACAGCGCGGCCGTGATTCTGCTTACCCAGCATGCGAGGGGGAGGGGCATTCACACTTAAGCAGAAGCCATACCAGACCTGACAGGGTGGCATTCGGGGGAGTCATCACCTCCCCTCTCTCCGCCCTGTGGGGGTGTGGGTGTATGTTACGGGTGTATAGGGACAGATAAGGCGGGGTGTCTTCGAGAGCTATGAGAATGGATGAGAAAGACAGAGTGTGGCTGGATCTCCAGAGGGACTGTCTCTACCCATCGGTCATAGCCGGAGGTGAGTTAAGGTTAAGATTCTGATCCAAGGCTGTGACTCAGCGCTCTGCAACTGGGTGTATGCGAGGGAACACTTTTCTCCTCCCTCCTTTCTTTCCTAGTTGCCCTATAGCTTTCTCCTTTTCCACACTATGTTTCACATACAACACCAGAGGTAAAAACAGCACTGAAAGTTTAGAGTATGGTGATGTAGAGCACATAACAAAATGCACTTAAAGCTACACACATTTCAAGGAAAACTAATAATATATATTACCTAAAATATACTGAAAAGATACATACAACTGAAAGTGGAATATAAAATCCTAGCTTCTAAAAATTTTCTTAAGCAAGTACAGACAGTTTGTTAGGTACACCGTCTCCGTACCAGACGCCGTAAGCTCCCAAAGAGCATCTGGTAAAAAATTTAATGATGTAATTATACAATTTATGGCCATTATTAAAACCCCTTACATGACCAGGGCCTGCTGACGGACCCAAAGTTTTATTACACACTTCTATAACCTAAGAATAGCTCAGCTAGTTTACACTGAAGTCCCTGTAGTTACAGAATAATAAGCTGTAGTATGTAATAAGCCTGGGGTTTTTAAGGGGTTAAACGATTCTGTGCTACACAGGCTTTTTTTGGTACAGGCTTAAAATTATGGCCCAATCACAACCAGAAAACTGTTGAAAACAACCGCACATGCTTTTAACACAATCTTCTTTATCATTTGCGCAGGAAATTGGATGACACAAGACTAACTGTGTGTAATATCTGTAGAACTTTGTTGTGAGTGGTGAGAATTTCCAGTGCAGGCCTGCTGGACAGTGCCGCAGTGTATGTATGAATGGGCGTTGTGTGAAAGTTGTAACAGTCACACCCCTGCGTTACTCATGTCACCCACCGTGTGTGGAAAAAAGCACTGATTCGTAGGATGAAGCGGCACTGGAGTGTTTTCGGAGTCAGAAGAGACGCTCAGACTTCCTCAAAAAGCCAGTCCACACTCTGGGCAAAATCATGCCCCACCACTACCCACTCCACACCACTCACATACTCCGCTGCCTGTACACCTATCCAGTAGCTGTGCTTTGGTCTTCAGAACAGCATCGATTCTACAAGATGCTGAGTATATTGTTGGAAGTGTCCATCAGAGTGTGGTTGAACTGTAGTCATGAAAGAATAAACTTGGTCAGCAACAATGTTCAGATTTGCCGTGCCGTTCACACGTGCTTCAGTGTGTGCCAGATCATTCCCCACACCATCACTGTGCCACCAACAGCCTGTACTGTTGATATCAAACATGATGGCTCTATGGACTGCTGCTTGCCAAATTCTGAACTTTCAATTAGCATGATGCAAAAGGAACCTGGAACCCAGTTTTGATGCTTCTGTGCCCACTGGAAATGTGCTTTCATGTTGTTCTCTGACAAAAAGACATGGGTGTTGTAGCCTCGGTCTTTGTTGTAGCCTATTTGATCTGTCTGATCAGTGGTGCTTTCTAAAACCTTCTGCACATCAATATTAAACTTGATCTGAATGTGATTTGCCTGGTGGAGGTACATAATTCTGCATAATTCTCCGATTTTTCAAAATATCAGCACAATTAAATCGTTTAGATGTAAAGAAAGTCAATCAGAGTGATTTTATGTGAAATGCTCTGTTCAAGTGAGACTTACAAAGCTTTTAATGCTTCTAATGCACAAAAAGTTATTACATGAAATGGTTATGATTACACTGCCTGATGCATGAGATACTGTTTAACATAGTTGCGATAGAAGATTTTGGCCAAAAATATATTTTAAATCTATTTGTGGTGGAGGTACATGCAAATGAGTCGAAATAGTCCCCGAAGAAAAGTTACTTTTTCAGATGTACCACTGTTGTACATTTTTCAGCATTTCATACAAAACCTCAGAAGTAACATGGAGGTTTACTGGCTGGGTAAAGTGTTGTAGACATTGTGACCCTTGGTTCCTATCACTATTGTAATGAAATCCAAGTTGGTAAGTTTCTCTAGAATGGAGAAACTCTTAATTCAAACAATTCTGAATTACATTATTTACATCTCAATTATTGAATTATGTAGTAATTATGAAAAGTCAGTGGTATTTCCCTGTAACATGCCTGATGGTAGGACCAGCACACTTTATGCCAACTATCATGAAACACCCAAAGGTCACTGATTTTGCTAATTCTAATGCTCAACTGAACATAAACCGAAGCTAAAAATGTTGGTCACCACAGTCACGTGACGTATAACTCATAACGTAAAATATGTGTGAAAGGGGTACCTAAAAAACTGGCAACTGGCAAGAGTATAGTCAGTCAAAATAGAAGACTTTTACATACTATGAAGGGATTCATAGTGATACATGCCACAGCAAGACAGATAGCATGGTTTGATGTGGACAGTGTCCTGGATTTGATTGTTAAGGGCAGTGGGGGAGGAGAAGATGGACAGGTGGTTCATCAAAGTGCTGAGCTGGTATCCTCTAGAACAGAGTAAACTACAGAGACACATCTGTCTCTGTCACCCAGGACCGAAGCCCTAGATGAATGAGAGAATGATAGAACAGGCACAAATCCAAAACTGCTGGAGACAAAACTCAACACTCTCTCCCACATAAAAGCCACACACATTATTCTAGACAAGAAACAGACGCACAGTGAAAAAATGATGCTTATAAAAAAATCAAATGCAGTTTTACAAGTAAAATGCTAAATGCACTGCCAGGAAGCTGTACGTTTATACATGCACACACTACGACGAAAAAATCTCCATTCATAATTAGCAACACCATTCAGTCACATACTGTGCCGGTCATACTGACCCACATACAGAAACCTCTCAGCTAATTAGTGACATCTTCCACATGATGTAAGTTGCTGTGCTGTGTTGTGAGATGAGTTTGGTTTATGCCATATGTTTAGGCATATGGTTGAACAGTACATAGACATCGTAGCCTTCAGATTTAATTGCTTGTTGTGTACTTCTGCATGGGGGATGGAGTGAGAATCAGAAAACAGAAAGCAGAATATCCTAAAAGGATGTTATGTGTTTAGACATGATTTGTGTGTGATGTTGTAGGAACAATTAAAGCCCAATACATCAGCTGGCCAATAAAATTAACCAATATTAAGTCTATGTAGAATACATTGGTATGGCATGTTTAATACAGCAAGAAACATTATAAAGTTGTATGCGAAAGTCTGTGCTTCCCTGATCAAATGATGTTTTGGTGATGGAGTAATGGAATAACTCAAGTTTGGGGAACGACCATGCCTGAAACTCCTCCTTCTCTCTTCCTACATCCTATAAATACCTTTCCTTCCCTCCTCCTTCTCAAGACAAAATTTCGCACCCCAGCACCTCCCTTTCTCCTTCTACATCCACGCCTGCATTCAATCCTTCCAGCAACCAGGTCTTTTAGAACTCCCCCCAAGTTCCTAAGAGTTGTCCTCCTCTCATCCTTTTCCTCTACTCAAGGCAAGGCCCGCATTTGCAAAGTAAAAATAAGTACACATTCTCTACCAAGAACACACATCTGCACATTTTAATACAACATTGTTGTTCATTTGCTGAATTTAACATATTGAAAAAAAAATCAGTTTTATTTTTAGTTAGAAAATCAACATGCTGTTCAAACTTTTGCCTGTAATCACTTTTTTTTTGCCCAATTATCTACACAATCCAATTCCAGCCACTAGCTAGGTCTCCCCATCAAATGTTGCTACCAAATTGGGAGGGCGCAGCTACCATTTGCTTCCTCTGAGTCACAGGACACCAGCTACCACATCTTTTTAAACTGTTGCTGATGTAATGTCATTGGACAGCTCAACAGGCGAGGAGAACTCTAATTGCCAATTCTGTTACGTCATCTAACAGACACTCATATCACACTGAGTGATGGGCGAAAGGGAGGCCAGTTATACTCTCTTTGACTCCTGGCTATGGATGGCTGTGGCATCGGGAGGAGAAAGCATTTACACCACGTAAGAGCAAATCACCACAAATCCTTTCAATTTCAATTTCAAGTTCAATTTTGGACCATATTAAATCATACCAGCCAACATCACTGGTTACTGGAATATTTAGCTCCTTAGCTCAACATTAGTGACAATATTTTCACGCAGAAATCAATGGAAATAGTGGGAGGTGTGTGTGGTGTGTTTGTGTATTAGACACCTGGGGCTCTATGATGATGTGCTGGTCACTGAAAGCTAGGCGGTCCTGACGGAGATGCTTGCGCCGTTGCTGAAAGGTGCGCGAGAGCAGTGAGAGGCGGTCGCGCAGAGTGGGATCAGCATCACATTCAGTCAGAAACTGCTCCATCTCATCCTCTTCCTCCTGCTGCAATTCTGAATGGAACCTAGAGACAGAGAGAATGAGCCAGATCGAAACATGACAGTCAGACTGCTTCTCTAGGGAGAGAGCATTCCAGTCCCCTTAAGCGAAGCAGCTTTTTGACAGATTCCATTAGCAACATGAACAAGACAGTCTTAAGATAAAATTATCCACAAACCCACTACTCAAACTGTCAGGACTGAAACCCCTGTGTGCAAAAGCACAGACACAGCTCTGGGAATCTAAAATCTAAAGCTAATCCTGCTGTAGCCTGATAAACCTTAGTTTGTGCTGCTCCTCTTCCTCCTCAGTGGCAAAGCTCTTCCACTGATAATGCACTATGGTGTCACTTCTATTCAGGATGGCCACTGTGCGCTGGTTAGCCATAGTGATGTACGTCTTCTCCACCAGCACTGAGTTCTTGTCCAGTCTTACATTGACATCTGTGGAGGCTCCATACAAACTGAGGTAGACATCCTCTCCTGAAAGGGAACATGAATCGATCACACAGGTCCAAAATTAACCACAACGCTTGATTTATCCTCGATGGACACAACAAATGAACAAATATATCTGAAAGACTGATTGAGAAGGGCAAATAACATCTGTGTTTATGTAAAATCTAAACTGAATGCTCTAAAGGGAGGAAAGGTTGGAACTGTGGACTATTACAGATTGTAATGTCTTTTACTTGGTTACCAAGATGGCGCTGTTGCCTTTTGTTGTGAGCTGGCACTTGATCAATTTAAACAAAGGAGCTCTCCAGGGGCATACGGTCATATGACTCCACAGCAACAGGAACAACAACTTCAAAAAGTGGAATTGAAAATGAGGGCTTAAGTCAGAATGTAAATCCCAGCATTTTGATTCGTTTTGGATGGTTTGGCTACATTCAAAGCAGCAGCTTTATGCTTGACCAGATATCATGACCTTAACAAAACAATGATGACTAAGAAAACACGCTCACACCCCTGCACACAAATTGGAAAGAAGTATTCAAATAAAAGCGTAGGGCAGCTCTCATTTTCTCTTAGGTGCTGGCGGCAGGTGTAAAAAAATGGACCAGAGTGAATGAGGGAAAAAAAGCGTTTGTCTCCTTGAGGTCCCCAACAAGAGGTAATATATGCATAGTGTTATTCATTTTTCATAGTTTTCACAGCCAGATGAAATCAGTCCATCAACAGAAGCCAACAGGGCAGCACTGCCAGCTCTCAGCTGATTGACAAACACTTGGAGAGAGAGTGTGTGTGGTGCGGAGGGGGACAGACACCCAATTCCTCTAACAACCCTCCCAGGTTTGAGAAAACAAATTTACAAACAGCCTGCAGGTAAAAAAACTTTGCCATACACATGACATGATGGATGGATAGGAAGACAAGTGATAGATTGATTTGTTGAAAACTGGGTATCCAATTTGGTTGATGGGTAGACCAAATTGTCAACTAATTCACAAATACGTGAGATGACTTGAATATATGACTTCAAGTCAAAGACTTTTTACACATTCAGCCACGTTTCGGCAGTCATTCGACTTTTGGTAACAAGTTCACAGTGCAACACATGGATAAACAATGCCGGATCAACATGGATCTAAGGCGTTGTTGCCCAAGGAGATGTTTCCATGCTGTCTGGAACATTCCTCTCCTCTGCAGGACATTCGCGATGCATCTCACTTGCTGTTTCACACATGACTGCACATTTCTCCACTTAACGCATTGCATAAGACATGCACATGCACCAACTGAGCTGTGCTGTATGTTCACACAAGTACTACATGTATTGGGCAGGGAATACATTTATTTTTCTCCACCATCAAGTTCTCTCTCGTGGCTCTATTCTACAGAGGCAGTGGCACAAACAGGGAGGTCACCAGAGGCCTGAAAGATGATCATTTGACTGTCGCTAGGGGACGGTTTGGTATCAGGTGTAACACACCCCAGCACCCTCCAACCCCTATCCTGCTTATGTTTTCTCATGTTCAGGAAAAGATGTCCGCTCCAGCACGCTGTGACTTGAAAGGCTGTTTTCAATGCAAGACACAGAACGACCTTCCACATGCACAGAGATTTCATTGTAGCTTCTTTCAAAGGAACAGAACATAAAGGACGGTTGTGTGTGTGTGTTTTTAATCTCCCAAAGGAAACATCCCATGGCAAATAATCACTGCAAGTAACAACCAATTTATTTGTCCAACTACAATCCCAAAAAAACTTCACCAAAGAATCTAAAACCAAGAACGCAACCGAAAAAAGAAGCTCAAATAGTGTTACTTATTCTGTCTGTAGTCCAAACCAATTAATCCACAGTAATTACTGTTGTTGTGATATGCTATTTAAACATAAACAGCATATTACTTAATTAATTGCACTGTTGGTTACATGATTAATTGATTTACACGACCATTCAAAACATCGTGTACCCTGGCCGGGATAGGGTCACCGGGACCTACCCCTGGAGCCAGGCCTGGGGGTAGCGTCCCTCGGCGAGCGCCTGGTGGCCGGGCAGCCCACGTAACCCGGCCGGGCTCAGCCCGAAGAGGCAACGTGGGGGGACCATGTGGGCCCACCACCCGCAAGGTCCAGCATGGGGGAGTGGTGCAGTGCCGTACAGGCAGTGGGAGATTGCAGGGGGGCCCTTGGTGGCCTAGGCCCCTGCGGCAGAAACTGGCTCTTGGTACGTGGAACGTAACCTCACTGGGGGGGAAGGAGCCGGAGTTTGTGCGGGAGGTTGAGAGGTACCAACTAGATATAGTTGGGCTCACCTCCACCCACAGTATCGGCTCTGGAACCAAACTCCTGGATAGGGGTTGGTCCCTCTCCTACTCCGGGGTTGCACAAGGTGAGAGGCGCCGGGCGGGTGTGGGGATACTCACGAGTCCCCGGCTGGCGGCAGTACAGTTGTCCCGGTGGACGAGAGGGTCGCCTCAATGCGTATTAAAATCGCAGAGAGGAAAACTCTGACTGTTGTGTGTGCTTATGCACCAAACAACAGGTCGGAGTATTCGGCCTTCTTGGAGCAAGTGGGCGGGGTTCTGGAAAGGGTCCCAACTACAGACTCCATAGTCTTACTGGGGGACTTCAATGCTCATGTTGGCAATGACTGGGAGACCTGGAGAGGCGTGATTGGGAAGAACAGCCTGCTCCTTGGGTCAAAGGTCAATGATCGACTTTGTTGTCGTTTCATCTGACTTGGGACCATATGTTCTGGACACTCGGGTGAAGAGAGGTGCTGAGCTGTCAACTGATCACCATCTGGTGGTGAGTTGGATCAGATGGCAGGGAAGACTGAGGGTTAGACCTGGTAGGCCCAAGCGAATAGTGAGGGTGTGCTGGGAACGACTGTCGGAGGCCCCTGTTCGGAATGATTTTAACTCCCACCTCCGGGAGAGCTTTTCTCATGTCCCGGAGGAGGTAGGGGACATAGAGTCTGAATGGACCCTGTTCAAAACCTCAATTGTGGAAGCTGCCAGGCGCAGCTGTGGCCAAAAGCTTGTCGGTGCCTGTCATGGCGGTAACCCAAGAACCCTCTGGTGGACACCGGTGGTGAGGGAGGCCGTCAAGCTGAAGAAAGAGGCCTTTAGGGACTGGATGGCCCGAAGGACTCCCGATTCAGCAGATAGGTACCGACATGAAAAAAAGGTGGCAGCTGCAACGGTGGCAGAAGCAAAATCCAGGGCGTGGGAGGAGTTTGGTGAGGCCATGGAAAAAGACTTTCGGTCGGCCTCGAGGAGGTTCTGGACAACTGTCCGGCGACTCAGGAGTGGTCGGGGTGACTGCGCCCAGGCTGTATTCAGCAGGGGTGGAGAAACTCTGACTTCAAATGAGGATATTGTCGGTCGGTGGAAAGAGCACTTTGAGGAACTCCTTAATCCGGGTGACATGCCTCCCTCACGGGAGTCAGGGCCAGAGGCCTCTGGCATGTCAAGCTCCATTTCCCTGGTGGAGGTCACTGAGGTAGTTGGCAAGCTCTTCAGTGGCAAGGCACCGGGGGTGGATGAGATTCGTCCGGAGATGCTTAAGGCTCTGGATATTGTGGGGCTGTCGTGGCTGACACGCCTCTGCAATAGTGCATGGACCTCAGGAACAGTACCCTTGGACTGGCAGACCGGGGTGGTGGTCCCTATTTTCAAGAAAGGGGACCGGAGGGTGTGTGCCAACTATCGGGGTATCACACTGCTCAGCCTCCCTGGGAAAGTCTATGCCAAGGTGTCGGAAAGGAGACTTCGGCCGATAGTTGAACCTCAGATTGAGGAGGAACAATGCGGATTCCGTCCTGGCCGTGGAACAATGGACCAGCTTTTCACCCTCTCACGGATTGTTGAGGGGGCATGGGAGTTTGCCAACCCAGTCTACATGTGTTTTGTGGATTTGGAGAAGGCTTACGACCGTGTTCCCCGAGATATCTTGTGGGAGGTCCTCCGGGAGTATGGGGTGCCGGGGTTACTACTCCGGGCCATTCAATCTCTGTACGCCCGGAGTGAGAGCTGTGTTCGTATACTCGGCATTAAGTCGGACTCTTTCAGTGTTAGCGTTGGACTCCGCCAGGGTTGTGCCCTGTCTCCACTCCTGTTTGTGATATTCATGGACAGGGTGTCAAGGCGTAGCCGGGGTCAGGAGGGCATTATGTGTGGAGGCCGGAGGGTGGCGTCTCTGCTATTTGCAGATGATGTTGTTCTTTTGGCTGGATCACATGGATGCCTCCAGCGCACACTGGAGCGGTTTGCAGCTGAGTGTGAAGCGGTTGGTATGCGGATCAGCACCTCCAAGTCTGAGTCCATGGTCTTAGCCCGGAAAAGGATGGTATGCCCACTCCAGGTAGGGGGAAAGGACTTGCCCCAGGTGGAGGAGTCGGATCGTGAGATCGACCGCAGGCTGGGACAAGCGGCAGCAGTAATGCGGTCGCTGTACCGGACTGTAGTGGTGAAGAGGGAGCTGAGCCGTAAGGCGAAGCTCTCTGTTTACCGATCGGTCTACATCCCGACCCTCACCTATGGTCATGAGCTGTGGGTAATGACCGAAAGAATGAGATCGCGAATACAAGCGGCAGAAATGAGCTTTCTTCGCAGGGTGGCAGGCTACACTCTATTTGATAGGGTGAGGAGCTCGGCCATCCGGGAGGAGCTCGGAGTAGAGCCGCTACTCCTCCGCATTGAGAGGAGCCAGCTGAGGTGGTTCGGGCATCTGATCCGGATGCCCCCGGGACGCCTCCCAGTGGGGGTGTACCAGGCACGGCCTACCGGAATAAGACCCCGGGGTCGTCCTAGGACCCGCTGGAGGGATTATATCTCCAAGTTGGCCTGGGAGCGGCTTGGGGTCCCCGGGAATGAGCTGGAGGAAGTTGCGGGGGAGAGGGTCACCTGGGATTCTCTGCTCTCCCAACTGCTACCGCGACCCTATCTGGACTAAGCGGTTAACGATGATGATGATGATGATGATGATGATGACATACCAGAAAGTGTCTTAATTAATATTTCAAGTTTTTGGGAACACTACAAAGTTATTAAATAATAAGTAACATACTGCTATTATCTAGTTATAGCCATTTCTTGATCAAATACAGACGAGTGCAAAGGTCAACCCCGTATTTATTTGATTTCCAGTCAAAATGGCCAGTACATTTTTCATTTTCCAGCATCAGAAAAAAAATCAGAAAATGTATATTTAAGAGTAAATTACACAAAAGCCTCAACAACTACATATGACATAAAAAATTTCAGTATTTAGTGTGTCCACTCTTTGCCTTTATTACAGTTACCATTCTTTTCAGGAGACTTGTTTTTCAGTTCATTCATTTCTGTAGTATGGCAGAGTGAGCAGAAGACAATGAGACTCATTTTCCAATATCTTCTTTTTCTCAAAATTTTTCTTGAAAAAGGTCCAAAGAAAAAGTCTACGTCAGATTCATGATGTGTTCTTAAATCACAGAACTGCTTGCACCTTTCTGCTCTTGAGTGTGCATAAATTCTGTTCTTACCTAAGAACCAATTCCAAATAAGAAAACACTGGTGAATGTCAGAATCTTCGTGAAAACTGCGTAAGTGGGTTTTAAGAAAAAAATTATTCTTAAGAACGATTGGTGAAGGAGGGCCAATGAGAGGAACACTCGGAGCCTGGAGGACCTGCTGTATAACTGCTGCAGTTATATAAGCATGATACAGTAGCAGTTTGAGGGGCCGCTGTTGGTTAATGCACATTTTAGCAGAGCGGGTACAAAAGGAAGCTGGCACATCTGATATGCCGCGTGCCGGAGTATTAACACTGATGTTCGACTGCTTAGATTCTGTAAGACGGTTTGAAGAGAAATGGGAGGAGAGGGGGGACTGAGAAAGAAAAGGGGTGGGGGTAGAATAAGGCGGAAAAAAGAAAAACTCAGCATCATTATCGCTGTCATCATAGAGCTAACACAGGCAAATGACAGGCAGAGAACAGTCATTTTCAGACGCACACACATACTCACACACACACAGACACCCCACCAATCTTCTGCTTTCATCCTCATCCCCTCGCTGCTTAATTCTGCACAGCCATCACTTTCCACAGCAAGCCAGGGACATTTTTAACCCCTGTCTCTGTGATTGGAGCTTTGGTTGGGTATGTATGTGTGCTGGGGTGGTAGAGTCTTTGATGGGCCACACTGCATCTGGCAGCAGACGGGGAGGATTGTGGGAGAAATAAGGGTGGGGGGAGAAAGGAGGCTCTCTCAGTGCTGCAGATTGTGTGTATGCGTGTATGTGTGTGTGATGTCTTCATCAGCTCATGTAAAGTGCACTCTAAAAAGACTGCAGAGACTCTGCTCTGCACACCAGGATGTCAGAGCCAAACGTTAGCGTGCTCACATGAGGGAGGTACCTTTTTCTGAAAACAACAACCACGAGTTAGAATTCACCCAGATCTAATTAGAACTGGCAGACAGCTTCAAGTAAGCACTAGCATCGCTAATGTATAAAACTATGCAAAAGTCAGACGCCACCCTTCGTTTCAATTTCTGTATGTTATTCATTTTGTCAGCATCTAGAGTAAAAGCAGAAAACATATTTAACAGGAAATTACACAGAAGCCTCACCAAACTCAAAATAATAGCAATATATTCAGTATTTAGTGTGTCCCCACTTTACCTTAACTACAGCTTCCATTCTTTTCGGGTTCCATTCATGTCTTTTTCTCCAGGGATATTTTTCCACACCTCCAAAGTTCAGTCATATCAGTTGGTTGCATTTCGTGCTTCTCATGATAAAAGTAATCTCAAACACATTTAATGATGTTGAGGTCTAGATTCTGGGGTGGTCAGTTCATTGTTCTGAGAACATCAGCAGTTTCTTTGATTTGTAGATGTTTTTCTTTTTGCCTATTTTCTTTTCTCAGTAACAGTTTCTTAACAGTGTTGTCTTCTCAGAGTGAAAGGATGGACAGAAACAGCTGTGAATTTTTTCTGATCTGAATCAAGAGCGGAGCTTGATCTCTCAAAGATGAAAGCTTTGACTGTTTATTGTTTATCTGATGGTGACAGTTTTGGTTGTCTACCAGGTCTTGCACAGTGTTAGGAGTCTCATTTTCTTCATATTTTTAATAATTTATTGAACTCCAGTTTTGTAACCTGCTTTTTACACTATTTTCCTTTCCTCTTCCTAATGCAGGTGAATTATCTTATATCTAATCTCAGAAATCTTCTGAAAAAATCAATAACTTGTACTTAATGGCCATTTTGACTGGAATTCTGAGCAGTATAACCACATCCTAACAAGAATATAAAATCAGTTTCTGCCTCTCACATATTAATGATAGTAGGATTATAAAGAGTTGATTCTACATAAACTCACATATATTAGATCATTACACTGCTTTTACAACAGAGCCCATTCATGTTTTATGGGCTTCAGTGTAAAAGTATTATCACATTATGTTTAACTGCCTAACATTTGTACTAAGTCAAAGTCAAAGTTTATTTACATAGCGCTTTTTACAACTTGCGCTGTCGCAAAGCAGCTTTACAGAAAAATTTGGGTCCGAGCACCCATGAGCATGCCAAGGGCGTCAGTCGCAAGGAAAAACTCCCTAAAAGCAAACGGAAGAAACCTTTAGAGGAGACTTAAATGGGGAACCCACCCTCCTCTGGTTGACACTGGATAGCAAACAGTAACACGAGCAATAATACATTCTATTCTGACTATTACTCCTTTAATTTGGTAAGAGCTCAATCATTTTGCATTCTTTTCCATGTAGTTACTGAATAATAAGGTTTCTAAACAGGGAAAAGCATGGGGATCCAGGTCTGTCTAGAGCAGGAGGAGGAGTTTTACCCTGCAGCAGTGAAGGCTGATTTAACCATGCTCCAGCAATCAGCCAGCAACACAGAAAAGATACATAATGCAAATCATCCTGAAGGTAGACTGCACAGGACAAACAAATAAAAAGATCTGGATGAGGGAAAGAGAAACTGAGAATATATTGCTCACTTCACTATTACCATAGATTACCATGCATTACTGCAGTCCAAAAACAAATGCGGCGGCAGTTCAAGGCTTTCGGGTTTAGAGCAGCATGACACATTTTGCGAATGGTATGAAGACTTGCTTCATTATTCAGTATGTGCTGATGATTATCCACTCTATTTTCATGACATGTTTTGCACAGACTGCTCATCGAGCAACAGAGATGCAAGAGACTGAAGGCACTGGCCCCATGACCTGTGTTTGTTTAGGTTTAATGTATGAATCACACAAATATGTTTTTATTTGTGACTATGCGGCTGTTTTCTTGCATTAGCTATCCCTGCCTGAGCCTTGCCATTTATACAAGATTGAGGCGCTGGCGGCTCCCTCGGCTGCTCTCGTCCCCGAGCAGCGTCCGATAATGAGATTTCGCTTCTGTGTGAACAGCGTTAATGGCAAAGGAGCTAGTAGTAACGCGGCACGCCTTTATTCGAAATGGAAAAAATGGAAGGGACGTTACTTTGCATAGTAGAAACTATTTGTCATAGCAAAGTTAGAAAACGCCTTCGCCTATTTATAACTCTGATTCGCAAAAAACGCATTACACTGTTGTGGGGAATGGGGTAGTTTGAGGGGGGGCAGCTTTGAAGAAGCTGAAGTGTCCCTCGAGAAGCCAAAAGAAAGAGCTTTCACTGTAGGAAGGAGGAGACACACTCCACGCTCGCTGGTGGGGAAGGTCCCTCAGTAGCCGGCGGTTCTGCTGCTCATGGGGCTTTTCTGCTTCTCATGCATATTTCACAGTAAATAGGCAAGAGCCGAGCAGGCAGATGATATGAAGCAAAACAAAAAAAAAAAGGCCCAAAAACATCCTGAAATCTAGGGCGGATTAGCGAGCTCATCCTTGGCCATGCCAGTCAGAGCAGGGACAGACCTTGCTCTTTGTCATAGCCAGCTATTAGTAGTTAAGCAAACATAGCTTCCAGCAGGACTACACAGGCTTCCATAATCCTCTTAAAGCTCACTGCGCAGTTGTTAAGATGAAGAAGACCGAACAAGGCAGTGAAGTTATTACGCGGTTTAGCCGTTCATACTAAATTAAAGGTTTACTCTACAGTATAGAAAATGATTTTCATGGCTAACTTTTATATTAGCCTGGAACTCGGTGTGGCTGCTGTAGCTGGTCCTAAATTACAGGAAGTTATTTTGCAGTAGTATTTACAAACAATGGAATTATAAAAATCCATAGGATAGAGCTTCATTTTATTGCATGCCTGTATTCTTGTTATTGTAGCCTCTTTCTGCAGAGCCCCTATTGGCCATTCCTACAGCAGAATGGGATATCACTTTGAATAAGTTTAATTAATAAGGCAGTATACTGACGGCTCTCTGTGTGAAACGCTGTGACACTGTTGAGCTGCTAGTGAGCAAAGAGGAGTGAAAGGGGAGAAGTGAGAATCCTCTCCTGGGAAAACAATTCATACCCCTACACAAATGACCTTTTTTCACCGCACAGTAAAGCACAGTACAGTTGCAAATCCAAGCCTAGAACTATCTATACCTTGGCCGAACACTTGTATCCATTTTCCATCACACAACAGAACCATGAAATCAGTTCTCTTTAGTTTGTGTGGTATATAATTTCTCACACAAGTAAAGTGTTAACAGTAAACACAAACAATGGTAGCAACAATGGAGGAGCTTCAATTCCTGATTTACTTTTTTCTCTGGGTTTGGTTTTATGTGGGCATCATAGTTAGCAATTCTGGCCATCTAATTCCAATGATGACACCTCAAATAATCTGTGATGATTGTGTTTGACCAATCAACAATTTGTGCCATTACTAAGCTCCACCCATATGTTCCGATTTTACATGCTTGATAGCCATGCAAGAAGGGTAACCAGTAGCATGGCTACTCAAGACAGTATGGTTCACGTGGCCATGGAAATGAGGACAAAATGCATGATCATGGATTTGTAACCACAAAAAGTATGTTTGATGCAATAAAAAACTTCCATAACTGTTGACTTGCTTGCTCACCTATGAAGATCTAATTCACTTCCAATTTTGTAAATCATACACCTTTCAATCTTAACATATATCCATCCATGTAACTGAAGACAAAAAATGCATAAGAGCACAACTGAGGAACCTTCAAAAAAAGATGGAAATTGCATTTTGCAAACGTGAAAATGAGAGGTCACAGAATTCCTTCTCTTTCCTGGTAGCAGGACAGCTATCACAGTTACAGATGAAGGGCTGTACAGTTATCTCCTGTAATGAAGCATGACAGGATCTCATGTGCTACATATGTTTATGGTTAGAGGATAGAGCTGTTCTAGAGCCATTAGCACTATATGTTGAGGAGGCAACTGTTCTGTTCTGTTTTGTGCCATGTCCTTGCTCGGAAGCCCACCAGGAGCCGCTCGAGAGCAGTTTAATGTTAAAGATAAATGAGGAGGAGACAGGGTAAGGTGCTAAATTAAAAATGATACTCTCCTGATGGGCCCAAAGTGGTGTTTCTAGAATGGGGCATATTATGAAATGTTAATGGTGCTGGCCTTCAGCAGACCTGTGTGTTTATGCACTGAGACAGGCGGGCCACCTTAGAGGAGCACAACCTGCAAAGCTCAGCCACATTCTGCAGTGTATGTGCATGGACATTCATGCTGAACACTTATGGATATAATCTTGCATAGTACACATGCATGTGCACATGAACACATAAGAACGCATACACATCCACGCACACATACACAATCTCTACCTCTACCTCTTATCTCTGATCAGATAAAACTCTTCACTGTTATTATAGAAGCTCTTATCATCATCTAGACCTTCAGCAGTGCTTAATTCCCACACTTCATCCAAGCTACAGAGTGGTACCTTCAATCAGCCTTCCATCAGCTAAATCTCATCAACATCTAAACCCATTCACTCAAAGAAGTGCCATTTATAAAGGTCATATTTGTCTGCAACCGACCAGCAATCCCTGAAATGCTAACATCACTGAGATGGAAAACGTCAAAAACAAAACACAACAGGAAAACTGTCTGCCTGAATAGCTTTTGTTTCCATTAAGCAACTCAATAAATCAACTATCAAACATTATCACAACAACAAACGATACAGCAGACAGAAACCTTAAAGGGCAGGTACTACAAGTCGGTAGTGTTAGACAGTAAGCCTAAAATAACCTAAGCATCTGCAGCAGTTTAGACTCATTACCACAGTTAACAGGATATGATAATGCGATAAGTCAGCACTGCTGCTAGCACAGTGGAAGATTAACAGTTTTTCATCTGAAGCGCAGTGCATATTACTGCAGCTGTTTTAATACATTAGCCGCAGGGCTGGGTTGGAAAGAAACATTGCTGCTGTAATTCCATGTTGCTACTCATAAACAGATACATCCATTTTGTTCCCCTTCATTTGATGGGGCAGTTGTTTTCACAATGTAATTCTGCTAATGTTTGTAAATGTTGTTAATTAGAGTGATGTGGTGTTTAAATATTCAAGTGATAATCATGACTTTTCTGAAGATTTAAACCTAATACATTTACTGATTCCTTCCAAGCTGTTAATGAGCTGTGTTTGGGAAACAGACATTAAACACCTCTATAATTGTGGATATACAATTCGTATCACACAAGAACACTGTGTTCTTATGCAGGAACGGAAGTATAAGGGATCCTAGTGTTAAATATGGGAGTGCGAGTACAGCTGCATACACATGCAGTGGGCATTGATGGGAGAAGCATTGAAGGTAGTATATTATAGAAGTATAACTGTAACTGTGTGTCCCTAGAAGTCTATGAAATGTTGCACTACGGAACTCTACAGGTGTAAAAATAATCAATAATAAATAAAGTCATGGCATAGGGGTACAGCTGACAATACTGTACCTGCCTTACAGTGGAGCAGCATTATTTGTATGAAAGAACTGCTGTAAATACTCTGTAAATACCTGTGTGGTAGTGGAGCAGTAGCTGCTGGCTGTGGTCTCCTGTAATTGTAGGTAGAAAGTCAACAGTCACCTGCATGCTCTCTCCCACACCAAGAGTCCCTACTGGAGGTTCTACAGAAAACGGGCTATGAGGAAAAGAGGAACAGAGGTATTCAGAACACAAACTCACACATACAAATACAAGCCTCAATTTAAAAACATTGGGACAGCATTTGAAATACTAATAAAAACAGAAAGTGGTGATTAATAAATTCTGTTGGACCTATATTAAATTGAAAACAGTATAAAAACTATTTGTTGTTTCACCTTTTGAACATCTTTTTTTAAATACATGCTCATTTCAAATGTAATAGCTGCAACACAATCCAAGAAAAGGTGGAACACGGGAATGTTTACATCATCTTTACCTTTCAAAAACATGTAATAATAGTTTGGGGACTAAGGATGCCAATTGATCCAGTCTTGAAAGCCTTTTTTTTGCCATTCTTTTGTCACTTTTTCTCCCTCGGATTACACAATATTGCTGTTGTAAAATGAGTAGAATGTGGCTTGTTGTTGTCATGTTGCAATGAAAAAGACGTCATCTAGAAGGCAGCACATGTTGCTCCAAAATGTGTATATATCTTTCGGCAGTAATGGTTAATGGCATTAATACACCCCCATACCACAACAGGCTTTTGAACTCTACACTGGTAACAATCTAGATGGTCCTTTTTTTGCGCCAAAGAACACAACATCCATTATTTCTATAAACAAGGTGAAGATTGACTAACCAGACCATAGTACACTTTTCCACTGTGCATCAGTCCATTTCAGATAAAGCCCAGAGAAGTAAGTGCCCTTTCTGGACGTTGTTCACACATGGCTTCTGCTGTGCATAGTATAGTCTTAATTTGCATCTGTGGATGCAGTGACTGATGGTCTTTATTATTAATTGTTTATCATAATATTCCAGAACCCATGTGACGATTTTCATCATAGAAGCATGCTTAATTTTAATGCAGTGCCATCTAAGGAATCAAAGCTCATGAGCATTCAGTTGAACTTTCCATGGATTCTCTGAATCTTTTGATGGTACTATCAAAGGGTGAAATGCCTAAACACCTTGTAGTCAGTCACTGAGGAACACTGTTCTTAAATTGTTGGATTTTTGCTGACCCATTTGTTGAAGAGTGGTGAGCCTTGACTCATATTTGCTCCTTAAGGACCCTTTTATCCCAGGTATGATTGCACCACCTATTTAAGATGTTTTCTAAACATCCAAAATCACTCTTAATCTTAAATGGCTTCTGTCCCAACTTTTGAACATGTTTCAGGCATCAACTTCAGAATGACCATAAATATCTTTGTCTTTGTACTGGTTTTGTTTAAATACAGGTTAAAGTGGATGTACAAATCACTGCTTTCTGTTTTTATTTGCATTTTACATTCTGTCACAACTTTTTTTAATTGAGGTGTGTAGAAACAGCACTGTTGCACAGTGCAACACTGATGCATCTCTGCAGAAAGTAACGCAGTCTCTGTTTTAATCAAATCATCTTTGCGCTTGTCTTACCTCTGTGTGCTGAGCTGAAATTTGGCTTCGCCATTCCCAATGTTGCGCACTAGCAGAGTTCTCTGTGATGAGCACTTGACTGGACACAGAGGAAAGTGGACGTGGTCGGGAAAGTCCAAGATTGCACGTGCCCCAATTGCCCTGATGGGCACCTCAAACTTCTCCCTCTCAGTCACACAAATCAGTCTGTGGATATAATCCTACAGGAAAGACCACAGTGATACTGGTAAACTAAAGTAAATGAGTTTAGAATCAAATCAAAAAGAAAAAATCTACTAAATCTTCTACATGATGTGTTTACAGGGAAAAACATATTTACATATATATGCAGAAATCACAGTGCAGTGCATTATGAAGAAATTGCTCACTTTGTACTAGTATAGTTTTACAATGTACTGTTTTTATCATATTCACAGCCTGATTTAAACTTCTACACCTCCTTTGCACGAAAGCTGAAATTGCACATTGCAAAGCCACCTTATAATTGTCTGATGTAAGGAATTACTCTCTTTATTTCAATTCATGTGCCTATCGTAGACAATTAGGTCATAAAAACCAACATGGCCTCATCTGAACGTTAGCTTGACCCTCTGAAAACCACAGACCATGTAATGAGCTTGAAATAGACTTGCCATATTACACTGCACTATGGGAAACACTGTGTTGTTTTGTTGTTCTAAAGATACATTACAGCTGAGGCATTTCTTCAGCTTCACCTGTGGCTGGGACTTCAAAAGACACTCCAGTCTTGTTTCTTTCCTGTTGAAAGTGAGTAGCGTTGACTTTTTCACTAAATAGATTGTGTTTTTGAGAGCTATGGGCTGCAGAGTGGCACTATGCTACAATCAGTATTAATGTGCCGCCACAGAAAAACAGATTAGGGGGCTACACAACAGACCAGAGAACGGTAGCTAATAGAGAGAGAGCATGAGCGTGGGTGGGAACTTTGCGTCTCACAGGCCCCGTGCTCACCAAGGCACGCGCCTCCATTGCTTGCCCACGCATTAGGCCATAATGCAAGACTTGACATTGATGTTTCACCACAGCAAGACTCACTCAGTGAGAATGATAGGGGACATGGAGGGTGTCTGAAGTTGGTTCGGTTAGTGTTTTGAAACAGTACATACATCAGCTCCTTTCACAATAGTTCTTGCCACATATACGTAAGGACAAGCAAAAGCTTTTGGGCTCCTGTAAGTTTGCTGCCATGTGCCATTGCAAGTGGTGTCTATCTCAACTGAGGTAACTAGGGTACTATTAGTGTTGATGAACCCAGCCACCGTGAGTTTGACAATGACATATGGATTTAGCACAGTTTCACTACAGAATTAGGTAGAATTTGTCTCTCTAGGTGCATGCTCCACATGTAAAAGACGGCAGCAGACGAATCAGCAGTCTTGAAATCCAGACCTTTATTCTAGTTTCTGATGCTGGATTTTGTAATCAATAGTAGTTAACTGAACTGTTGATGTAACTGATGCAACACTATGTCATTTACAACAGGAATTTGACTCTCCTGAAAAAAACAACTGTGTTTTTTACAACTGTGTACGAAGTGCCTTGGGGAGAAATAGAGTTGCTGTTTACACTGGGTTTCTGCAGATGGACAGAGAGTTCTCTTCAAATAAAAGCATATTCCTGCAAATACTGCCCTCCAAAACTCTTCTTTATTTGCACAGAAAAAGATTTCTGACACTTCAAATGCAAAGACACAACCCCTTCTGTTAATTCCACCACAGTGTCATCATCTGGAAGTTATCTAGAAACTATACAGTATAGTGTACCTTGTTCTCCTCTGGAGTGAAGAGAACTGTGAAGGTGCAGGCCATGCCTGGGGCCACTTTGTTGCACACATCTACAGGACTGACCACCTTGAAATATAGGGAGTCTTCCTCAACCACTTTCACCAAGCGAGGAATCTGCAGAGGGCACAAGAACATGTATCAAGCCGTGAGCTCTAGATAAATATGAACAAACAAACTATAAAGTAACTTCATGCAATACGCATGTTGAATATGGACATTTCCAACTTTTTCGACTTCAATCTTCAAGAGCACTTGATTAATGGGTTGAGCAGGTGTTATTACAGTTATTATATGAAATAGGTACAAATACCCTGCTTGATGCAAAAGTTTTGAAACGAGAATTTGACCTAAAACATATTTTTTTAAATCTATTCATGGTGGGAACATACATGCAGGGTAAGGCAAAATAGTATCCAAATAATTGTTTTTTCAGATTTACCATTATTTTACCATTATCAACATTGCATTTAAAAACCCTCGTTCACTGGTCGTTCTGGATAGTGAATAAAAAGGCTATAATCTACTATTTAACATCAAACCACTCTGAATGAATGTGTCTACATCTCAACTATTAAATTATGCAGAAATGTAGAAAAATCAGTGGTCTCCTTTCATATTGTTAGATCCAACTGGTATTACACTGAAAGGGTCCAGATGTGGCACACTGGCACCAAAACAGTCAGCGCAGAGAGCCACAAAGTTTTGTGATCTAAATGAAGATCTTCAGTGTAAATTCAAAAACTGAAGAATGAAAGCTTGCAGTTTTGCATTATGCAATCAAACAGGTCAATACTGCCTCATCACCTATCACACAGATTTGTTATGTGGTTTTGTGGTTTTACTGTTAAAGGAAAAGCTATTGAGCAGATTTATTATGAATGACTTCTTTTACAGAATTTCACATCAGTTTAGATATACAAGGGCTCTGGCACTAAGCTACATTTTCCAACAATAAAACTGTCCACCATCCTTAATGTCTATATGTATGAAATATAGATTTTAAATCCTTTATTTTCCTCTTTCTCCCTTTTTTCTTTCCACCATCTGTTTTCCTTTTGTTTCCTTCACTCTCAGATTATTTTTATGTGGCCATCCCACCACCAATACCTGTCTCAGTAAGGTGAACTGAAGGAGAGAGGTAAGTGGAGCTAACCTAAGCCATAAGTATATAGTCAACAACAAAACACAACATAAGCTGCTGCATAATTGGGTTGACCGCCAGGTGATGGTTTAATCATTTCATTGTAGATAGTGTCTCTGAATTATTACGACTTCTTTGCAGTTAAAATATGCAAAGTTCCTATAATGAGGCCAGTACAAACTGCAGTTATGAAGCCTAAGCTGGGATTGGTTTAGCTTTATGATCAGGACAAGAGCCACAGAACAATGTTATTGAAGATACACTGCATTACTCGGTCCCTTAAAGCAATAACGCAAGTCTTAACATACATCTTCTAGTTTTAGTCACTGTGTTTAGACAATGTGGTGTAATTTTCATTCATATCTCCCCATATGAAAAGCTATGTGTTTTTCAACTTGCCATGAAAAGAGACAAACTACTAAACTACTGAGCTCTACAAATTATTTAATTTCAGAGCGAAATTCATGGCTTCATATTCCAAAACAGATGCTGTCCTTGTTTCATACACTACTTTATTTTTTTTCATGTTTTCATGCTCTCAATGTTAATGATTAATATAGTACTGTTGCCTATATGGACTGCAAAAAGTCAAATTGAATCACTAGTTTCAACAGTATGGCCCAACAACTGTAAATGTGAAACAGCACACTAGTTTAGAAAACAAAACCAAAGCATGACAGCGATATCTGTAGCTCTTCACTTTCTGCCATTCATGCCAAATGGTAAGTGGTCACACTATTACTGTCCAAAACGGCAATACAGTAAATGGAGATCTCATTCTATTTATCCAGAAGAATATTGATTAGCTCTACTACATTAATGTTTTCAATGAGTAGATTTTCATAAACAAGTTAAGTCAGTTAAAGTGAGCTAACTCACAATGCACAATCATTACAATGTACAGATCTTCCAATGAGCATCGGATTTCTCTGTCATGGACTTTCTGATGGGGAAGTAGCTTTCTGTAGAACATGGCAATAAATCTCTTTGTCCTGCAGATGACCCCTTATGTAGATTTCAGGGAAACGCTGGGCAGCTGAATTCTTCCTATTCAAATGATGAATCTAAGTATAATTTAGCCCTTTTCTTCAATTATTCTTATTAGGTGATTGCTGTTGAACCCATTTACTATAGTGAACCCAATCAGGGTTTCCTGAGCTGTAATTATTGACAAAATGACTGTCTCATTATGTCCCTCTCTCAAACAATCATCACACATATGCACACACACTTGAGATATATGCACAAATGACTGTACTGAATAACATGTGCTGAGCTATAAAGTGCTCAGCTCTTCGCCAAAGTCACCTTGTCATTATTGCGCAAAACCAGCGGCACCTCATACGTCTCGGAGGGCATGTAGTTCTGGAACACAATCTCGGATGGGTAAGGCTGGAAAAAAGGCTGGTCCACATCCAGAGCCGAAAACTGGGAACATAAGGGAAAGCAAGTGTACCCCTCAGCATTGGACAGTGAACATAAAGGGCCATTTCTCTATAAGACCTCCAATTTCCTTCAGCTTTTGTCTGTAGCCACAAACTGTTTGACTTATTTCACATCAAACGGGTTTGATGCCGTCCAAGTATCTGTTTTGCTGAAGGCACTTCAAAATTCCAGAACAGAAAAACAGAAAAGACAGTTGGGAGGAGACAGAAAAGCTGAAAAACAGAGGGGGGAGACACAGAGTTGGTGTGTGACAAAAGAAGAAGCAGGAAATGCAGGACAGATAGAGCAAAAGGAAAGAGACGGAGAACGGAGGGGAGAAGAAAAGGTGGGGGAGAGAGCGAGAGAGAGAGAGAAACCAGATGCAATGCACCCAGGGGGTATGATGGGAAAAGTGCATCTACTGTACTCTCAAGTTTCGTAAATGAGGCGTCTCCTGTATAATTACCGCAGTCACATCCAGTTTATTTCCCATTCAAAAAGTGCCAAGCACAGGAAGGAGGAGATTCAAAACAGTGACCTACTTTCAAAAATAATTCAGAAATAACTCTTTTGTATAAATGTATGTACAATATCACTGCATATAAAATTACAGTAACCTTTTCAAATGTAATGCTTGAGTCACCACCCCAGTCTCTACGAAGAGGATTACTATGAAGGACGTTAACAAACAGACTTTAAAAAATAAATAACAAGTTGTTTGAGCAAGTAGACAGGCCTTACTGATATTTTACCTTTTGGTGCGTTGTCTCACTCATGTCTAACAGCTCCAGAATATGAGGTGGATGTATCTCGTGTGTATTAGCTAATCGCTGTTCTGTAGTCTGAGACATCATACGTGCATACACAGATGGAGACAGCTGTAACAAGATAAGCTGCAATAAATTCCTCTATGAACAGTGAATACGTTTAGTCTTGTTGGCAGTATCATTTAGGAAAGTATATGAGTGCATCAGTGTAAACATTAGCTGTGCATACCCCACTTTCTCAGTTCCATTTCAGAGCCTGCAAATGCACACATGTACAGTACACACACATACAGGATACACTCTCACACTATACTCCAACTGTACGAGTATGCATACTAGTCAGCAAAAAAAGAGAAATAGCTATAATTCCTGAGTCATAATCTGCATAATAAGTAGTTTAAGAAGAGTCTACAATTGTAGCTTTAGCTCTAGCAATTAAACATGGTCTGCCATCAGTCTATCACAGAAGAAACATCAAACTGCACTTACTATACTTCAAGGTCAGGAGCAAAAATGATTTTAACTTCAAATATCAATGAATAATGGAAGGGGGAATCTGATTAATATTTAACAACTGCCAGTTTTGTGTGTGGTCCAAACATACAGTCCTTTCCATAATTCAAAGACAACAGAAAAATGCAAACCTTTGCACTATTCTTAAAACAATATTTCAAAAGAAATTCAAAGAATTCCATTTATGAGGGTCTGTTTTGTGTTTAATAGAGGAGGGATGGGATATGGACTATATTTGTGAATTTAGTTTAGAAGACAGACTGAGATCAGTGTGGTTGAGATGGCAGAGTGTGTTGCATCAGTTTCATTTATGTAAATCTCAAAAATGTCCTGCACTGCAGTTTTGTGTCTGTGCTCTAACACATCTTGGGTACAAGAAGGACTAAAGGATCATCAGGGCTGGGATTGATAAAATACTATATTAGTCCATGATTTGTGATGGGGAAAATGAGTAGAGAGCAGGTCTATTGATCTGTTTTAAAAGGACTCACCTTTTTGGCTTTGTCTTCACGCTTTACCAGCTTGGGATTTCTCGGCGCTACTACTTTTGTTCTGAATCCTTCTGGCATCTTCAGGGGTAAACTTTGGAGAGTAGAATGGGCAGCTTGTACCTTTGAGGTCAGCATTGTGAAATGCAGCCACTTCTATTCTTACCCTGTTATCAAACTGTAGAATAGCGTTAATTAGAAGTTTCTGTGGTCATTAAGAAGCAAACAAATATGGCCCATTTTCACTCAACACTGGAGTAAAAACCCCTTAAACCGAAATGCTAAAAAAGCAAAGAACAATAAATGGATATACATCGTCAGGCTGACGTTAGCACGCTTGCTAATATTAGTTTACTCTCTCACTACATGTCAGCGTTACAACCTGTCGCTCGTCTTATAATGCATAAACTCAAAGCTTTAACTTGTTTGGTTAAGGTCATACTTCGTTTAAAGAACGAAAGACAGAAACGTGTAAAGGGTTTTAAAGGTTAGTTACTTACAAGCTCTGAGTTCGTTATTCACATTTCTCAAAACACTCACCGCTTGGTGGTTACTATGGCAGCAAGCAGACACCCCGCCTTACAGCAAGCTGCGCTGTGATTCGCGGAGGCGGTCAGTGGCGAGCTGCGATTGGATTGAATAAAGGCGATTTGGGCGAGGCGCGCGCAGGGCCACATCTCTGCTGTAGCAACGAGACAACGGATAACATGAGAGAGCTGGCGGTGCGTTCATGTAAGAAAAGTCAAGCTGTAAACTGTCAAAAAGAGACATTTCTGTTCAGTATTTGCACGTCTGATTTTAGGTACAGTCAGAAGCGTATTCAAAAGTTTCCGAGGATATCAGAAAAGTCTTTCAAGTTCACATCAACAAAATCACTGGATCACTGCGCTGGTTAGAGGTCATCTTTAGCATGATGTCAAAAGAGATACGCCCTTTAATAAGATGTTTCTTCAAGGGTTCTTTAGTAAAGGCAACGGGTGTATTTGGAATCATGAGTTTCATGCTTAAATGGTTCTTTGCATGGTGGAATGGTTCTTCAGACTGATGGAGAAGGTGTTGTACATGGTTCTGTATAGAACCTTTTTGTACTATATAATACTTCTATATAGCACCAAAAATGGTTCTTCTATTATAAGCCTGGCATCACAACAATAGCAGAACAATTTTTGGTACTATTCAGAAGCATTTTCAAGAAGGTTCTATATAGAACCATTTACAACACATTGTCCATCAATCTGAAGAATTGTTTAAGCACGAAATGGTTCTATATAGAGCAGAACCATTGGCTTTTTCTAAAGAAACCTTGAATGACCAACAAATGTGTAGGTTAATGAATTGGCTGCAATGTTGTGTAAGGGAAAAATTATTATTGACTTTATTATTGATGATAAAAAACCCAGAAAGATCTTTATTGTCTTTCTCGTGTTGTTCGCTCTACGCTGGTGGGTCAACAGAATAAGTGTTATTTACTTTGTATTTTAGGTCCATGTTTTACATGAGGCACAAACACAGCAATGTCATTTTTCTGTACTTGTTCGTTTCTCACCACTGCAGACTCTGGAGTACTGATACTTTCTCTCAAACAACCTAGCAGTTCCAATGTAAACTTTGTGTTACTTGGTGTAGGCCTGTCTGTTTTTTGGAGCAGTGTATGTAATGAGAATTTATCACAGAATTGATCTTGTTCCAGGGTCATGTACAATAAGGCCATAAGGTACTGCATTTAGTCTCCCCTGGATTTACCCGGTCCTTTTGAACCGCACCTTATTTGACATAATCCCTAATATATTGCAGGCTATTTTTGCATTGCTCCAGGTTGGGAAGGGCATGTTTCATGCAGAGTAAGATAGTTCTTGGCATTTCACATGTACAGGTCTTGTGATAATGTTCTCCTGCCTTATTTCCATGTGTTAAATTGACATGATTGATGGATTTATGCTAGCATGTAACCCCATTCAATTCATGCGTAGCAAAGGGTCATTGGAAGGCACAGACATGTGAGTGGATTTGCTAAGATTAAGGTAGATTTTTCTGTGGCAGTAGGGGATTGCCTCACTTTTAGCTGATGTGTCTGTCACCTGACTTTGTCCACAATGTCACTGCGCAAGTAGCGAATAGAATTCGTAATCTGGAAGTAAAGTGGTGGACGGCAGCTGCCAGTAAAGTTTTACACAAATTGGTTTTTGGACATACCTTGAACAAAGATAAGTATTAGAATTCATGGATATGTTAGTTTTCCCATGCATGCTTGTATTTTTTGAAAGAAAATGCCTTTTAGGCATCCTGGCATAAACCTAGCATTTAGTATGTTTTTGGTCATGTGATGTAATATTCTGCAGTTTACCTTCGCATCCCTTACCCTCATCCATCATCGTTTCCTTGCTACACTTCCCAGTAAGTACATCATGCGACCTTTGGGAACCTCCCAACTGCAGTAAAGGAATCCACTAATGTATCACTCATGCAACATTAGCTTTCTGGCTTCTGTATTTGCCAGCTAGTGGAAAAAACTGAACATTTCAAATACCACCCCACCCCACCTTCAAGTATCCACCCCAAAACACTTGTTGTTTTTTAAAATTTCTATCCCACCTTCAAGATACATCATGAGAAAGGGGTTTCCCTGGTCTTTAAACCAAAAAATATCACTCTACAAACTACTGTGGCACTACTGTGGGAGGTAAGAAGGCATGTTTACAATACATATAGTATAGTTACAGTTTTCCTTTTAGCCAGAGTGCCCCTTTAAAACTACCAGCTCTGCACAATATGGTATTTGGATGCATGCAAATCTCATTTGGGTAGGTTCACAGATATTATTACCACATCTAGATTGTGAGATCACTTGCATTGCAGGGCTGGCAATTGCAGCCACATTTGACAGCACAGGCAGGCCCTTTCAAATTTCATTCATAGAAGTTCAGAAATAAAATCATCTCTATGACAAAAACATACCATATAGTTTGCCATTTAAAATGTGCAAGTCCATGTAGGCCGCACATATTGAGTATAATGCAATAATCTCCTGCTCTGGCAATAGGACTATAACAACAGACAAACACATTAATCCTTTAATCTCTCTCACCTTTTTAAAGTCCATGTTTTTAAGGGCTTATGTGCTACAGTTTACTTGTGTTATATATTTCCCCTTAGGTTCACTTACGATGTTTGTGTGGGGGTTATTTACAAAAAATAATAATAATAATAATTTTTGCATGACAATTTCCAACCTCTCTTTAGACCTTACAGATAAACAGCCTGTTTTTGTTCAGACTCATATCTGCCAATGCACTCTGTTCTGATTGGCTGTCCAACATTGTGCCTTTTTCAGAAACAGTTCAAGCTGAAACACTCTTTGTAACCTCAGTGTGAATCACTGAACTTAAACTGCTGAAGGCTGAATATGTAAATGTGTTGGTTTTTGTGACATCACAAAAGCCAAATTCAAGACAGACATTTTTAGAAGTTTAGTTATCATATATGGACTGTATGGATGGGGAGTGAATGGAAAGTTTTGAAACTTTAACAATGTTTTCATAGTACATCAAACTCTTGCATTTCAAAGAGGGAGGATATTTGTTTTTCCATCATATTGGGCCCCTTAATGTTTTAATGTGGAGACTCCATCTGTTAATGACTGTGTTAAGGAAAAATATTTTTTTACCAGATTGCATCTCTCTCTCTTCTAAGAGAGTTGAGGTTCACATAAAGGAGCTAAATTTTTTTGGGCAACATTTTGATGCATCAAGTCTGGCTGGAAATCGATTGTTTCTGTGGTTGGTAGTTCAGAGACATTCAGTTTTGCCTAGTGCGATGTAAAAACTCAAAGATGGGATGCTGCGATGAGGGTGTCTCTAAGGGAATGCAGAAATAGAGTGAGGATGACAGGAGGGGAACATGCCTTCTGTTTCAGCTCCACAAAGCCTGTTAGTCTCTTCTCTTTACCTCGTTCAGTTAAAGAAAAATGCCAGCCTGGCCTTCACTCTCATAGCCTTCTAGAGGGTAAATGTTTTTCCCTTAGTTGTAGAGTTCGCTACAATATCACATACTAAAGTTGAGAATGATGAAGAAGTAGATGCTTTTTTCTTCCATTCATTCTTCCTTTTTGTTTTATTTGCATCCATCTCTCATTCAGTTCTGAAGCATGTTAGCAGATGGTCGCTAGGCTGTGCGATCAGTTATGACATTAGTCGCTTTTTAAATATCATCACAAAGCTTCAGTGGCAGCACACTGAGGGCGAGTCAGAGAGCATGCATGATGTTGAATCCTGACTGGATTTATCGTCTTCTTAAGCTAGAATGAAATAAATCCCTGTGTTTGTCTTGAAGCTTCTCCCTGGAGTGCAGTCTGGCTGGTGAGTAGATCTCCCTGAATTCATTATCATGATGTGAACATCTGGCAGACTTTGTTTCTGATGCTGCTAGATGGATGGACTTTCCTTGTGATGTGACGGTTAGAATGGACTATTTAATTAAGTTTAGAGCAACTTAATGACTATTTATGTTTTTGTTGTTGTTGTAGTTGTTGTCTATGATGGTGGTGGTGTTGATAATAATGATGATGATGATAATGAGGATGATGATGATGATAAGCACTTGGCTTAGTACATAGAGGCAATGAAGCTTGCTTCACATTCCTTATTAGACAGTTGAATTAGCATATGTTAAGTATCTATGTGCCAAATAAAATAAAGTGTCACATTTGATCTTGTTGTCAAGCAAATAAAGCACTGTCCAGAAAGAACATGGATTATAGCAGCCATACAGCTGCATGGAATGGATTATGATTGGGCCAGTGGGGCCAGTGGGGCCAGTGCCTAGGGGCATCTGACTGCCTTGATCTTAGGGAGGCCTCAGACCACAAGGCCCATGCGGCTTAACGACTGAAGGTGGTTTACTGCAAATGCATAATGTTAGACGAACAAAACATCCTTGAATAGGTAATTAAGTAAATGAAACAAAGGCCTCTCGGCTGATACACTGCTACTTTAAAATAATGAAAAATGTGCATAAATGTTGTGCAGGACATAATAGTTTATTTCACTGTGATTGAGAATTAATAATTTTGTTTACATAAATTTTTTTCGAGAGCTCTTCAAAGCGGAAATAAACAAACATAAGCTGTTTATTAAAGTTATTTTTCAGGTCTTTTTTTGCATTATTATTGCATTATTATAATTTAATACAATCATTTCTATTGTATATTGACACAATGTAGTACTTACAGGTCAAATTACATGTTTTGTTTTCTATCTAAAAAATAAGTTAATACATCCTTGACAAGCTTGCTGAGTTAAACATATTGGAAAAAATAAAACTTAAAATATAAAATGCGCCATAACATTTGCACGTTTTGTCTTTTATTTTTTCTTAAATTTTAAATTCATCAAATAAACAGCAATAATTGCAGAAGTGTTCTCTGTAGAGGATGTGTTAACTTTTTTTTTAACTAAGAAAATCCACACAACGTACTTTGACAAGAGATGAGCAAACTTTTACATATAACTCTACAAGGCCTTCCATGTAAGAGCACTAGAACAGTATGCAGCTAGTGGTTCTGCAACTTGAACAACTAAGGTTTTTCACCTACAACAGTTTCCGACACTATATTAAGGGTCAATACATTTTTTTTTTTTGTTTTGGCCATATCTAGATGGCATAAATGGAATGACATGCATTTTTCTGTCAAAGTCCATTATTTTCCTACTGAATAATTCAGTAACAGGTATCACATTATTCTCTCATGCCTCCTTTATGTGAATACATCATAATAAAATTCCTCTTAAGCATTTTTGACTCCCAAAGTCTAAAAATGTCAAGTACTGTGACTGTCCAACCATATAAACTGATTATACAAATTATTTACAAAGGTAACTTAGTCATATACAATTCTTAATAAAACAATTTGGCATGATTTGGTGTCCTTTAAAACCTTTAAAATTGTAACCTTTACAACCCCAGTTCCAAAAAAGTTGGGTCACTGTGTAAAATGTAAATAAAAACAGAATGCAATGATTTTCAAATCTCATAGACCCATATTTTATTTACAATAGAACATAGAACACATATCAGATGTTGAAAGTGAGATATTTTACCATTTCATGAAAAACATTAACTCATTTAGAACCTCATGGCAGCAACGCATCTCAAATAAGTTGGGATGGGGCAACAAAAGGCTGGAAAAGTAAGTGGTACTAATAAAAAACAGCTGGAGGAGCAATTTCCAAGTAACTCACATGACTGGGAGTCTCTCAAAGCAAAGATGGGCAGAAGTTCACCAATCTGCGAAAAATTGCAACTAAAAAATTGTGAAACAATTAAAAAAAAATGTTCCTCAACGTAAAATTGTGAAGACTTTGAATATCCCACCATTTACAGTACATAATATCATCAAAAGATTCAGAGAATCTGGAGAATCCCTGTATGCAAGGGACAAGGCTGACAGTCAATATTGGATGCTTGTGATCTTTGGGCCCTCAGGCGGCGCTGCATTGAAAACAGACATGATTCTGTACTGGAAACCACTGCATAGACTCAGAAATACTTCCAGAAATCATTGTCTGTGAACACAGTTCACCATGCAATCCACAAATGCAAGTTTAATCTGTGTCATGCAAAGGAGAAGCCATATGTCAACATAATCCAGAAACAGTGTCGTCTTTTCTGGGCCGAAGGGCATTTAAAAAGGACTGAGGCAAAATGTAAAACTGTTCTGTGGTCAGATGAATCAAAATTTGAAATTCTTTTTGGAAACCACGGATGCTGTGTCCTGCGGACTCAAGAGGAGAGGGATTCATCCAGCTTTTTTATCAGTGCACTGTTCAAAAGCCTGCATCTCTGATGGTAGGGTTTGCATTAATGCCTATGGAGTGGGCAGCTTACACATCTGGAAAGGCACTATCAATGCTGAACAGTATATAAAGGTTTTAGAATGACATATGCTCCCATCCAGACAACGTCTTTTTCAGGGAAGGCCTTGCATATTTCAGCAAGACAATGCTAAACCACATACTGCATCCATCACAACAGCATGGCTTTGCAGGAGAGGAGTCCAGGTGCTGAACTGGCCTGCCTGCAGTCCAGACCTTTCACCAATAGGAAAGAAAGTAAAGAAGACCCAGAATTGTTGAGCAGCTAGAATCCTACATCAGACAAGAATGGGACAACATTCCTCTCCCAAAACTCCAGCAATTGGTCTCCTCACTTCACAGACATTTACAGACTGTTGTTAAAAGAAGAGGGGATGCTACACAATGGTAGACATGGCCCTGTCCCAACTTATTTGAGGTGAGTTGTTGCCAACAAGTTCTAAATGACTTCATATTTTTATGAAATGGTAAAATGTCTCACTTTCAACATCTAATATGTGTTCTATGTTCTATTTCGAATAAAATTTGGGTCTATAAGGTTTGCATTCCATTCTGTTTTTTTTTTACACAGCATCACAACTTTTTTTGGAAATTGGGGTTGTAGAAAAGTAAGACAGCTTTCCAGATTATTACACAACTTTTGTCTATAAATTCTGATTTCTTCACATCATATGGCACAGCCAACTTTTACTCCGGTATGTGGACAAGGCATTACTCTTTATGTGGACAAGGCATCAGAACATTATTTTAAATATTGGAGTAGTAAACATTGCATATTTATACATTATTGGTTGCTACACCAGTGACTAGAAAGATCAGTCACCAATCTCATGGCTGTGACATTTAGAAAAGGATAACATAATATACACACCGCTAGTTGAAAATTGAGTTTTAGATGACTGCCATAGATGTTTCGAAGCACAGTGGATAGTTCTTGTGTGACTTTTCAGAGATCAAGATCTTAGACCAACAAAATCAAGCAGGGACATGATGTGCAAAGTCATTTTCCAGGAATGTTCTCTGAGGATTCCGTGTGACTGATAAACTCATAGAACCAGAAGAACATGTAATGTACTGACTACGTACAGATGGGTGAACATTAATGGAAAAACCTGAATTAATGAGTGGAGACATAATGAGTGCAGATGCTGCCAGACAGGTGTGCTGCATTATACAATTAAGCAGTTAACACCCTGTCATGCTCTGTGGCATGTACAAAAATGTTGAGCAGCCTTAGTCAAACTCAATTTTCGATCAAGAGGTTAAGACTTAAGTGCCTTTGCAAGGGAGTTCATTATTTGAGCACGGATGACAGAAGCTTCAGTCACAAAGCCTGCACAACTAGCTAGTGTTTCAATAGGAACAGTGATTAAAGTAACTTCTGCATTTAGGTCTTTTGGGGTAAATGGTTCTTCTCTATGATGGAAACATGTTGTATATGATTCTTTAAGTCCCTTAAAAAATGTTTGCAAATCATATAAAAGTGTTCTGCTAGTGTTACAGGTCAAAGAACTGGTGGTGTGGAGAACCTTTTTTGCACAGAATGTTGTTTTGAAATCAGCTGCACCCTACATGTCATGCTAAACAATGGTCTGTGATAGGTAATTAGTAATCACAACACTATATTACCTCTCTTGTTAATACACGCTGTGCAATATATCATAACTGCTACTCTAATTATACTTTCACTGCCCACTTTATGCTGTAAATACTACTGTTGTAAACTACCTCATACCACTTAGTGCAATACCTGCCCTCATGTAAATCCAACAAATCTGTCTATTTCTGCGAATTTTTTTTCTATTGTTAATTCTATAACAGTACAATTTCCCTCAGGATCAATAATGTTCAAACACCCCAGTCTCTCTGACAATAGGCAGAAGTCTGATTTTTGATACTCTTCAGTACCCGGAGAGTAAGTCAGATGAGGATCCATAGCTCTGCAGTGAAGCACAAGGCAGGGACAGATAGTCTTCAGAGGACTCTCCCACAGAAGAGTGTGTAGATGAATCTGTTGCAGCTGTAAAAAGCATCAGTGCATCAGGGAGAGTGAGTTTCATCTTGCTGAGGTAGCACCTTAAGAGTGCTGAGTGATAACAGTGGATGGGTCAGAGCCCAGCAGAAGTGCCAGAAACAAGGGCTATTTGGTCCACTCTTGATGATAGCTCTGTGACATCAGCATCATGCTGCAATGCAAGCAGAGGTCAACCAAAGTCCGCTTGAAATAATCCATACTGAGGAACAAGGGATAAGGCTCAAAGCCACCACATGGTTCACTCAGTGTTGGTCAGATTTCCAATGAGCGGAATTAATGATGGTGTCATGAACCCAACAGTAAGCATAGATAGCTTGAAGGAAAAGTGTCAGCCAAGCACTGAGAAAAAACAGCGGTACCATTTAGCCTTTGTGCTCAGGTGCATTCATTATTCAGCTGTGCCACTGCATCTCTAAATTCACAATATACTGTGATATCAGGGTGGGAACTGGGGGAGGTGCTGCTGCTGATTCTCTAAAACAATGCAGCTGATTTTCTAACATAACATAAGAGGAGACGGTAAAAAAAGTGTAATGTCCAACTCATATCACCTCAATCATATCAGACCTCGTAAGTCGTAAGCCAATCATATCAGACCTCTGGTGCTACTCACTCTGCAAGGTAATGTCGGTCAGTAACGCTGAAGATGTAAAAGGAGTTTGGCTAAAAGCTCACTAAAATAAACATTAAGACAAAATCATGTACAAAAGGAAATAGTAAGTAGTTACATAGTAAAGATCCCTACATTCTACCTGCTAAAGAAGAGTTCTTTAGTGAAGAAAAGGGCTCTACATAGAGCCACGAACACTCAAAGAATCCTTTGTGTGATTAAGTGGTTCTTTGCATGGTGAAATGGTTCTTCAGACTGATGGAGAATGTATTATGGTTCTATATAGGACATTTTTGAGTTTTATAAAGAGTTTTATATAGTGCCAAAAAGGGTTATTCTATTGTTAAAATCAATGTCAAGCTTTCATTTTTCTATATAGCACCCATAGGCTACAATCCCCCTGTTCTATGCAGAACCATTTTCTTTACTAAAGAACACTTGAAGAACCATCTTTTTAAGTGTGTACCTACCTACAATAAAGATTTGTGTCAAATTAAGGTCAAGATAGCTGGCTGTCGAGTTTATACCTAAAGTTAAGTTAGTTAACTTTAGATGTTTGTGACGGAAAGAAAATGGGATAGGCCATATAACATTAATGTTAGCTAGCTGATGACCAACTATTTAGTCTAACTGTGAATTTTAAGAAATGTAACAGATGGTGAGAGTGTAAACAAACAGCAAAAGATAGAAATAACGTTACTGACAGCACTTTATATTCTTTGTTTTCATATCTCTTCAGTGTTTGAAACGATCACATCAGTAGTGGCCATAGATTGATGACTGTCAGTGCAGTGAAAAGGTCACATAGTGTGGATCATAAAGCAAATTTACATTCCCCAGTTCTGCAACATGTAGATGGATATATGAAAAAAGGGCATTCGCTCTGCTGTTGGCCAGTCAGGTGATTAGATTATTGCCAGTTTAGTTTAGTCTGAGTTTAACCTCTTAAAATCCCAGGCTTGTTATATACTAAGGCTTATTATCTAGTAACTACAGGGACTTCAATACAAACTGGCTGAGCTATTCTTAGGTTATAAAAGTGTGTAATAAAACTTTGGGCCTGTTGGTAGGCCCTGGCCATTTCAGGGGTTAATGAAAATACTAACCCAGGCAATGACAGGGGGAGAAAGAAGCTGAAGGAAAGTGAAATTCCTGAATTTATACACTGATTAATTTTCTGTCTGTGTATTTCAATAACACATAGTACCTGCAGCTTATCTAAGAGAGAGGAAACGGATCTGTTCCTGTTGTAAGTGGATGGATAGCATTTAAGTCAAAGTAGATCTGTGCCTAGTACAAAATTTGAAGACCTTCTGTGTGCCAGCTTCACCAAATAGTCATATTTTCTGCTGATGTTGGCCCAATATTAATATCAATATATGATTTTTTTCTGTAAAATGTCCTGAAACAAGCAAAATTTTCTGCTAATGGAATAAGACAAATTCTCTACATAAAATTACTTAAAAGAAGTACATTACATAGTCTTAAAATATTACATCGCTCCACAATAATGGACACTGGATAATTTAAGATTTCTTACAAAGCCACAGTGACATGACCTGTGACAAAAGCACTGTTCACATAGGAGACATCCTCTTTTCTGTTTCCTCTTCTCCTCAGTGACATTCTGTGTGTGGATAACATACAGTCAAGTTACTGTTGTGCAGCTGAGTAGTGAATGACTGAACTAGCTTGTGTATGGCTTTATGCCTACTTTGGTCACATGCCCAGTATTTCATTAGCATGGCCATGGTCAGTTTAGAAACAGAGAGGTTTTAGTTTGGTACATGGAGAGAACAATACTGAGCATGATTGTTTAGTAGGAACCAACTAAAGGAGGTCTTTCTTAATCATGACATATAGAATAGAATAGAATAGAATAGAAGTTAATTAGGCCATTTTTTCAACTGCACATTCAAAAACAAGAACTGACACAAACAGGAACCAACAGAACGTACAGTTCTAGTCCTAGTTAATTTTCCATCTGCTTGAGAGACAGCTGGAACTGCAATAATAACCACATTTAACAGCTGAATTGTTCTTCTTGTCATTTTATGCCACTCAGAAGTGACTAATTTGGCTAATTAGCCAGTTTGCTTGATAGTTATAGTCAGCTTAACTTATTGACTGAGATGAAATGATACACTGCACTGAGTGTGAAAATATGAGCAAAAATACTCAAGGCTAACATAACAAGCTTAGTACGTTCTTTACAAAATAATAATCCTAAAAATAGCAATCAACACATTGACATACCATTCTAGTTTATATTACAGTCATGGCTGGGTATCAAAATTCAGTAGAGAAGCAAAATAGAATCAAAAAATTTCTGTCCTGCAATACCGGATTTCAATTTCTAAGTAATCAATCTTAGCATCCATGAGCCAACACTAAGATGCTTTTTCCAAAATCTAAAGTGCTGATTGTCTAAAATACATTCTATAAGCATGTTATTAACATCACCACTTCTTGATTAATCTTCAGTCCATTGCAATCAGTAAATACACCCACTTCCAGCACCTCATACTTATTTCTGGTTTAAGCCACGCCCACTTCCAGGGTTGTGATTAAAAAGAAGCTATCAAAAAAATGTTATAACAATACCCAGCTCTAATATACTCACTGATCATGTAATAGTGCTTGAATGCTTGATGACTTCTCTTAATTGTCATTGGCTTCAGCTGCAAGTGTTAGCAAAGACAGAGGAGAGCATCTCTGGGTACCGTTAGGTCCTGTTTGCACCAATCTTGAGCAGGTACGTTTGGTACTGGACTGTTTGGTACTGAACCGAAAACCAATGCAAAAAAAATCCAATTTTCTGGATTCAAAAGTACTATGTGCAGTGAAAAAAACACACTTAATACCTTTGTTCTAAATGTGGTGTTCTTTTTGCCGGCATCTCAGAATCTTATTGATGTCTATGATGTCTTAGGGCTCGATAGGGTCACTGCAGTTGACAGCTCATCCCTGTAGAGTCTGTGTGTGTGTGTGTGTGTGTGTGTGTTTGTGTGTATACGTATGAGGAGTGATTACTCTAAAATCTAGCCCAGTGTGTACATTGCTGAATTAGACATCAAGACTGTCATCCCACTTTACACCTTACAATACAGGTTGGTTTAAAGTAACATGGGAGATGAGAGGCCATACATTTGGACAGTAATATGTTTATTAACACAGAACAAAAGCATTTGAGTGTTTGAATAATGTGAATGTTATGCTCCCTGCCATTAAAAGTGCTTTGAACAAAAAATGACATTGTAACTTGCTTGTTTACTCAATATTATGTCTCAAACAAATTGATGCTCTCAAGACATGGCACTCCCCCCTCTACCATCTAATTGTTTATGTCATCTATTTGAAATTTTAAAGTGTAAATAATTGATATATCATGTTGCAGGTTGTGAAGAACTTGTTTGCAAATGATTACCATGGGTGATATTTATTATGAATAAGACAGAGATAAATAGATGTCAGGGCTGACTGTGTAGTGTTGATGGAAGCCAGTTGGTAAGATATGTTGTTAAGCAATTTAATCTTTCTGTGAGTCATGGGCGTACAATTGTTCCAAAATAGGAGTGGCTACTAAACAATAAAGCTGGAGAGTGAGGAGTTAACCTAATAGTCAACTTGGGGTGCAATACAAACTGTGCCAGTGCCAAGTGGGCATTTGAAAGCAGATTGATTTACTCAGAATGCAGATAAGAAAGCAGATTAATTAGACTGATTTATGGTAGAAGGGTGGCAACAGTATCCAAAACTACTTTATTTCACATTTCTGTGTAGGACAAAATGCTTCTTAAAATGGTCAAAACGTTCCACATAGAATAGGGTTCAGAGAATCTTGTGGGCTGTAAAAATGGCAGATGTGTTCTTGTACTCTTAAAAATAAAGGTGCCAGTACAGGTTCCTTAAAGCAAGGCCATAGAAGACCCACTTTTTGTTTCAAAAGGCAGTTCTAGTTTCAGTTTAAAGCTATACTATGTAAGATTTGGGAATTTGGAGACCTCTGTGGTGGAAATGTGTCTCTGCACACAATGTGCGGAAGAATATTTTGTAACAGTGATTGGACGCCTTACCCAAGTGGAAGAATCTGATGATTGTGAGCACATTGAATCAGTATTCAAAACTTGTCAAAGGACGTGTTTTCTGAGGATGCAAGTAAATTATCTACTATTATTATCATGTATAAGACACAACAGCATTACATCACAGCAGCAAACAACTTCTTTCTGGGTGGATGACGCAGGTGGTGCTGCACTGATACAACAGGATTTGTACTAATCCTAAGACTTTAACCAAATTATCAGGAAAACAGAAAGCTTATTTATTAAACTGATCTTCCCAGGTTAATAACATCACTACTTTGTGCGTTGTTTTTCTCAAATTATCCTGAACTTGCACCAGCCAGTCACACTCAGTTTTACAGACATTAACGAAGAAATATTCACTTCATAACAGTGTTTCTCCACTGCACATTCAAAAACTAGAACTGAACTAAACGTGAGCCAACTGAACTGAACAGTTCAAGTTTTAGTTCATTTTCCACCTGCTCAAGAGACAGCTGGAACCGTTACAATAACAATTTAATAGTATTTTTGGTCATTTTATGTCACTCTAAAGCATATAACCAGGCTACGCACCTACCTTACTTGCCAGTTAGCTTATTGGCTGAAAAGAAACTAGTCTACTATGCACACACACTCACTCAAATTCAACATTTACATAGAGTAACATGTAGAATCAAACAAAGCGGATTAATAAAGGGATTAATACTACTTATCACACCTCTACTTGCTTTGAACACTGTAAGTGAAATCCATTACATACTTGGGAACATTTGGCATCAGAGCCTCAAACACAACATAATTTTATTATTATTGCCAGTGTTTCGTTTGTTATGTTTTTGTATTTGTTGTAAATTGTGCCATAATTTGAGCTGCTTCCACGTTGACTACACTGTAAAAAAAAAAAAATCGTACAAAAACGGTCAAATGACTGGCAGCAGCGGCTGCCAAACAAAACCCGTAAAATTAAAGTAAAATATCCTAATTCAAAAGTACAAGTACAAAAACAATAATACAAGTACAAAAACAATAATTTTACGGAAATTTTCAATAAAGGTTTTGCAGAGAAAAACTGTTATTTTACAGATTTTTACTAAAATATTAGGATATGATAGCACAAAACATTCTGCAGACCAAAACCGTTATTTTACAGATTTTCTTTTACCAAATTATTATTATTAACAAATTATTAACACCTTCAATAAAAAGATAGCACAACAAGTTCTGCAGATAAAAAACATTATTTTACAGATTTCTTACCAAATTATTGTGACTAAACACCTTCAATAAAAAGATAGCACAAAAATTAATGCAGATAAAACTGTTACTTTACAGATTTTTTTTAATTATTGTGATTAAAAACCTTCAATAAAGTGATAGCACAAAAAATTCTTTAACAGATGTTTTTTTAAATTACTGCGATCAAACACCTTCAACAAAGTAAAGGCACTAAAAGTTCTGCAGGGAAACAGTTATTTCACAGACTTTTTCCGAATTATTACAAACACCTTTAAAAAATAATAGCACTAAAACTTTTGCAGAGAAACACTTATTTTACAGTTTTTTGGCCACTTTTACCATTTTGCAAAGACTGACTGGACAGAGACAGAATATATCATGTCAATCAAATTCCTTTGTTGAACTTATTTATAGACACAAGTGAGAAAATCTGCTTCAGGTACATTTATTGACATCAACAATAATTCAAGCAGTGACCAAGTTTCACATCTATTTTACCCACTTAAAAATGGGCCAAATTTGTGCCCCCACCAAATAAAGCACTTTAGAAGTAGATAAGACATAATGGACCAGAAGTCACAACTTGAACAACCTGTCAATTATACAAATTAAGCAGATAAAATATTAAATTATGTTATTCTAATGATGTAAGACAAGGAATGCAATTTTTACCAAATATTGACTGATTCAACAGATTCAGTTTATATAAAAATAGTGTCAAGAAAAGTTTGGGCTTTACTAAAAATACAACTGTAGCTCAGCTATTTACCACCATTAGCTCAAATTCAAAACAAAGTGCTCTCAGCCCTACATGACACAGGAAAATTAGGCAATATAAACATGGTGGTGCTTTCCTACCTAAGTCATGTTGAGGGGTTTAATATCTTAACACTAACATCCCACCATAAGTGCAGTTAAGAATTTACAGTGCAAAACCAACTCCTTTAAAATGCCATTTCAAATGTCAGCATGAAGACAACTACAATTTCAAAAACCAACATGAGCATAAAGACTCAATGCAGTTTTTTGGTGAACATTTAACCTGAGCTGTAATGCCGGAACATCCAAAGAAACTTACTTTCCACCACTTATGAACATTTTTCTGTTTAGCTTGTGTCCATCCAAATTCATCAATATCTTCTGAACAAACTCAAGTTGTCAGAAAGCTGAAAACAAGGTCATATATTAGCCCAAATACCATGATGAATGCATTTCCAAGATTGTTGACCTCTATCACAATGGCAATGTCCCATAGCTCGGCATCGTCCTCATTACCATCTCTTCAAATTGTGTAAATCCCCATTGTTCACTCACATGTCCTTCTCTGCATCACCAATGACAGACCTGAACATAAATACAAACACATAATCACTGACAGGTGAGAGAAGTGGACAAGCAGAAGGCTGCATTTTCAAGGCTTGTGAAAAACATAACTGTAGCTTAGCTATTCACCATCATCAGCTCACATTCAATCAAAATCAAATGTTAGCTGCTGTTCATTTGGTACCAATAATATTAGGAACGTTAAAGTGCTAATTCACTGATGTAATTGCCAAAAATGATCCTACAGTGATCCATCTTTAGATAGATTTAGATTCTGCATCTCAAATTCCAATGGGACTCAGATAAGGTGAACATGCAGCCACTCCATCAAATGATCATTTTTAAAGCACACTTTCATCACGTTCTGGCATGTTAACTTTGTCTGAGTCCCTCTGAAAACCTTTAGTAAGCTATATATTTATGGCTCTAGACATCAGTTTTCTTTCAAGAATGAACTTTAAGATGCTATCATCAAAGACTAAATCAAAGACTCTTCCTGGTCATATCTAATCATGGCAATTAATAAAGCTGAATAAGTGAATAAGTACTGAATCATTCGATTGGAATCATAACATCATTTTGTCAGTGCTAAATGTTGTACAGCACCACCTTCATGAAACTTTTGTTTTTACTGTTATTGCACAGATTTAGTGAAAGTGCATATTTTGGTAAATTATTATTCTCTCTAATTACATGACATGCAGCAATTTTACCACCAATTTGTAAATAACACAGTGTAATTTTCATGGTGCAATCACTGGTGTCTTGAGATATTCTGAATATCTACTTATGCCTAATATCTTGACACATATTGTACATGCAAATTGTATTATAATAAACGTACCAAATATTTCTAAAGACTCTGGTCTTCGTTCAAATACATGACCAGGCGTTTTAGGATGCAGTCCCTCCTGATACCAATCTTTTTGCAGACTAAATATTTAAATTTACTGAAATTAAACGGATGTAAACCACCCTCAATGCTGTGGCCTAGACTGGCATGTGTTTTAGTCAATTTTACTTTTCATTGGTTTCATAAAAGCTTCATTTTCATGCTCGTTCCTGATTCAGTAAGTTCCACTTTATCTGCAGACGTTACTTTACTGTTCGTCTGCGTTTTACGGGTTTATTCACTGTAAATTACATTAATGACAGCAGTAAAACCGCTGTGGTTCAAACAAGTAACGTCAGCGTGTTTCAGACTGCTGTGCTCCGACCGACCTGCGGTGGTTTTGGGGTGGATGTTCGTTAGTTTAACGATCCGCTGAGCCGTGCTGGTTCGTCGCGTTGAGAGTCCGCTTTTGAGGAATCCGGCACTAGACTAGATACCTACTTCAGTTAGCCGCGAGCTAAGTGACCTGGCGCTTTTCGGTCCAGGACGCATATTAACAGTATATCGCTTTCACACTGTGCTAAAAAAAACACACGGAACAGACGAGAACTAAACAAAAACCAAAGAGCGCACTGTTTATATCATAAAACGCGAACAGACCGCAAATTAAGCTCCCTGAGGGCGATGAACATCACTCGTTCGTGATTCACGTAGCGTAGGTACCCCTGTTATCGGCCACCTCGAAACAAAACATCGGGAATCTAAGCTAACTGTAAATAAATGAAAGCACTTTACTCACCAAAATCAATGTTTTTTGGGAGAGATAAATGTGTAGATTAATGTCCAAGAGTCATTTGACATGATGAGAAAACTGTTTTTTCAATAATAACGTTTTTGTTTACTTTGACACTAGTATCGCTAGAATGATGGGGGGTCCCCCAGCACCGGCCACCTCACGATTTTCAGCAATGTGCTCACTGTTAATCAAGTTTTACCATCAACAAGCAGGAACTAATGATAAGTTCACACTAAATCAGATATGGCAAAAATTTTACTGCTGTCTCTGGGTTGAAACTTTCTAGCATGTTGCTTCTCTAAAGGACTTAGACCTTATCATTCTGCTTCAACTACTTCCTGCCTGGACTCGTTTTACTTTTGTCAAATAAATTTGCAAAAAATGTAAAATTATACAAAAATGTAAAACTAATAAGATATATTTTAAAAGTACTAAGAAAAAACTTTTGTTAGTATTGACATAAACCTTTATATAATGTGCTACTTATTTAATTACAGATAATTATTGTCTTTTTCCAGAAATTTGCATGTAATTTTAAAAAACAGAAAAATACTGTATAAATAATACAGTAATTTTTTTGTAAAAAAAATGAGAAATAAATGTAATTTGTCATTATTGGCAGAATCCGTAAAATAACAGTTGGGCTGTTAATTTACAGATGTTGTCCGTAATTTTACAGAGTTTTGTATACAATTTAAATAAACTGAAAATTAACATAAAAATTTAAGGGTTTTTTCCTGTAAAATTAGGACCTTTTTTACAGTGTAGATGTGAAGTATTTACTCAGACGTACAGCCAACCTTTGTGTTTACAAACATTCTGATTTGGTCTATAATAATGATTTTGCACATGAGACCTAAACATCGAATCGGACCTTCTTATTAAGTCTTTGTGTGTGACGTTAATACATAAAGGCATGTGATGTGGCCCCAAAACTCCCGCAAAACCTGATCTGACTCCTCTGGCTTTAAAATGATTGTTTCAGGCTCTACAAGGCTCAGCAGTGCACAAACGCCATATTTTAGCATGTTTATTTTTCTTTTGTCTCAGCAATGCTACTTCTTTAAATTTTAACAAAAGAAGTCTTACATAGTGCACCTTTAAAGAACTTTCATATAATGTACATTTCATATAATTCAGGAAACTTTAGTTTTAAGAGTAGTAATAGCAGTATTAATAGTGTAGGCCTACGTATCCATACTGTAATGTATTCTAGGATAGGACAGCAGATTAATCCTTCTATGTCATCACTCTGTTAACTCCAGCAATTTTTTTGTGTTAGCATTGTGTTAGTAAGGGTATGCAGGCATAGATGTGCATGTATCTATGTATATGGACGCATATACTAAGCTATCTGTTTATCTTTTGTTTCTGTGTTAATGTTGTTGTAATGTTGTAATATTTAGCATGGCAGTATGCAGTTTTGCAGGTTGGTAAAGGTTGGTAAAGTAGCCTAAATCCACAAGTAATGGTATTTTTATTTCAGTGAAATAATAAAAAAATAAATGAAAATAGAAATAAAGGTACATTTTCAAAAATATCTTAGTAGTAGTACCAAAGCATCAAGTCAAAAAATGATTTACGGACCCCCGCTTTACTTTCTCACTGTGTATAACCTACATGTTTTATAGTAGTTTAAAAAAGAATTTGCTGAAAAATAGACGATAGTCCTCAAGTCAGAGGTGTGACCAAAGCAATAGTGCAGCATAGTAAAATAAACAGAAAAAAAACAATTAGTAACAAAATGTGAACTAGTTAAATGTCATTGTAAATGTAAAAGTCAGGTTACACTATTATACATTTAAAAATATTCAAGAATGCACAAATCCATCAGACTTTTACTTGAGTAGGTTACATATAGGCCTAACTGAGTAAGTGTCACCTCTGGAAATACTATACCACTGTTAGTAATTATCAGTATCGGCCGTATAATACACTAGCCACATTACTCAGGGCAGGCTGAAGGGCTGACTTGTTATGTCCATGCTGCTGCAGTGCTGGTGAGGCCGCGCTGAAGTATTTGCTGGCCGGCTGACAGTTCTCCAGTTCTCCAGGCTCTCTGCTCGCGGGTCAGCGAGCGGCGCAGTCTGTCAGAAAATTGGATTAGCACGACGAGCCCCTTTCAAAGAAACCGCGAGGCGGGCAGCTCCTCCTCCATCACGCCACCTCACTCTCCTCCACACCGAGGCGTATATATGTGCGTGTGACCGCTCCACTAAGCAGGCTACTGTAAGCGGCGAGTAAGGGTGAGCTACACAGAGTCTAAACCGCTCTTTTTTCTTCAGTTTACTAGCCATTTCCCCTCACTGGGTCGCTCGCCAGCCGCTGCGGACATGTCAGCATCCAGCCAGTGCAGGTAAGATTAGGCACCAGTCACAGTCCACCTGCGTTCAGTAAAACGAATTTATCCTGTATAACGAATCTGTTCCTAATCAAGGTATTAAGTCATCGACATAAACAGTAATAATAAAAGAAAAGAGCACCTAGTGAGATCGACGGCTGATGTGGAAAGCAAAAGCTCCTCGCTGTTTATTGCTGACTGTGTGGTTTAATCCAGACCACAACGTAACGGTCAAAATGCGAGGACGCGCGAAACGTCAGTTTATTTTTAAATGAGCTCAGTTACGTTTTCTGTCCTGGTGAAATATGAGACGTATTTGATGTGCCATTGCTAAACAACACCATTCTGATTGTGATGACTATAGTTGTCCAAGTCCCGTCAAAAAAGCTAACATACAAATGATTAAATGACAAATAAATGTTTAGCTGTCAATCCAAATATATTATAATACCAAAACTGTAGAGTTTGGTAACATAATGCCACCTGATTACAGTCATTAAGCGTAACGATATATTACTAGCCTGCTTCGTGAATAGCTGCTCTCCGAGGCTGGAGCACGCCCTTAAAGGGGACGCGCACATATGGCCACATTCAGCTGAAGTGGTCATTGAGAAAAACAGCCTACAGTCTTCAAACTGTGACTATTTCTGAGGTTTTGGTCAGAAAGCTGAACAAAAACCTTGCGTCAGAGGTGTGCCCAAAGCAATAGCAATAGTGAAGTGGCCGGCGTGGTCAGCTGGTAATCGTCCCATGTGAGGGCTTTTACCACGCAGTTGATCAGTCAGAGGCTCAGCTTTGTGAAATCTGTCCTGAATCCAAAGTGCTGAGGCCGCAGTGTGTGTGTGTGTGTGTGTGTGTGTGTGTATGTGTGTGTGTTAGCACCACGGACAGCGTCCCCCCTCCTCCAGCCCACTGCCTCCATTTCACATCGCCTCTAGTGGTGCTCGAATAAACACGACCAAACACAGCCCCCAAACGCACTCGGCCGTCTGTACACTTAAACACGCTTTATGTTTCCACTTGTCCAGTTCGCCTCCAGGTTTGGCTGCTCCAGTCCCAAGTTAGATTTAAAGCAGACTGTAAAACAGTCAGAGATAAACGTTTATGATGACTGAAGTTTTATGGTTTCTAAATCACACGGGGACGAGCATTTATGAGCACAAAACAAAAGGCATGCGTTTCCTTTGGAACACTGTCTTATGAATAAGCAACCAGGTCGCTGGGGTCAATTACAGTGGGCTCAGATACAGTCACTATTAAAATAGTCTCAATGATGAGAATCCAACTAAAGGCACAAAACACGTTACTACTATTACTACATGTATTACCACTACTGCTGTCACTACCACTTTCACTACTATTACTACCACTTTCACTACTACTACTATTACTGCCACTTCACTACTACAACTATTGCTACCACTTTCACTACTACTACTATTACTACCACTTTCACTACTACTACGACCATGTTCACTACTACTACTACTGTTACTACCACTTTCACTACTAATACTATTACTACCACATTTACCACTACTATGACTACCACTTTCACTACTACTACTATTACTACCACTTTCACTACTACTACTACCATGTTCACTACTACTACTACTGTTACTACCACTTTCACTACTAATACTATTGCTACCACATTTACTACTACTATGACTACCACTTTCACTACTACTACTATTACTACCCCTTTCACTACTACTATTACTACCACTTTCACTACTACTGCTATTACTACCACTTTCACTACTACCACTATTACTACTACTAGGAGAGACCAGGGAGGACTGTAACAGTAGTTGTACCAGTCTCTATAACTTAGTGTTTGTGCTTAGTGTTTGTGCTGTACATTTCAAACTTTCATACAAGATACGCATATTTAACTGTTGCAAATATTAATAGTATAGAAAGCTACTGTTTACTCACAAATTGAGCAAATTGGTATGCAGAAAGTTTGTGGGGTAGATTGTAACAGTAGGTGAAGGATGAGAATTTACTGAGGTAAAAGACATGAAAAAAAAGTCCCTTTATCTCTCTTCAAAGCAGGAACCAAAACATTTTAAACACGTTACATCATTTATTTGTGTTATTTAAAGAGAGAAGCTGCAGATAAAGTAGGATGAAGTCAAATTTACACTAAGTTAAAGTTTACAAGAGTTAAAGTTTATCTTTCCTGAGTGGATTCATGTAAGAAATACTAGAGGGCCTATTGTTCTTTGGTAAGTTTCTCTCCATTATGTTGTGTGTTACGAGACGCACCATATCCTGGTCATCATGGTACTGCTAGATTTTCACATAGGATTAACCTAGAGAAACTGCTGATTTAGACCACACTTAACCTCCATTAATATGAGTGCTTACCAAGATATAATATAGGTTTTATTTTCTTACCTCAAAATCTGGTTTTATTACATATCACATGTCACTGTTTAACACAAAGTCTTCAGCTCAGGAGAATAGTTACTATTACTTCTTCTACTATTGCTACTATTAATATTACTATCACTGCTATTACAATTACTATGACTACTCCTCCTACTACTATTACTACTACTATAAATACTACCATTTCTACCACTATTGTTACTATTACTACTATTACTTTTACCAGTACTATTTTTTATTTTACCTTGAATTAACCGGGGTAGTCATATTGAAATTAAAAATCTATTTTGCAACATTAATCAATTACTGAAGCAGTGCATGTGTCTTCCTACCTTTTTAATCACATGCCTATTGTTCTGTTTGCATGGCTACGGTCACTTATAAACAGAGTGGTTTCAATCGAGTACATAGAGAGAACAATACTGAGCTACAGCAACTTAGTGATCATTTAATGGGGGCGGACTGAATATACTCTTCAGTGTTCTTAACTAGAATAGAATAGAATAGAATAGAATAGAATAGAATAGAATAGAATGGGGTTAAATATTCTTCCATTGAGTTCCACTGAGTTCTGGTCTATTTATCTGTGTTGTAAGTGCTGTTCTCCTGGCTTGTACCTAAGCCTATTCTTTTTTCTCTATGAAACTGCCAAGAGGACTTGATAGGGTCACTGCAGTTGACAGCTCATTTCTCTGTAGAGTCTTGGTGCATTTTGGGAGCGTTTGTGTGCGCATGTGTTGGTGTGTGGGTGGGGGTTGGAGAATGGGTGTAAACTAGATGTTACTGACAGCTACATTATGTGCTTCTTAACCACCAGTCAGTCAACTACAATTGAGGCTATACTGGCACCTTATATGCTCGGCACAACTCGTCAGTCCTCATGCTTCATGCACCCTGAGTGAGAGCACAGATTGCACTAAAACCTAGCCCTGAGTGCACACTTCTCACGAAAAGCGGTGTGCTTGTAACTCTGGAACTCAAGATTGAGTATATATCAGGTTTAATAATGGAAATGATGGCTTTTTCTGTCTCTAGCTATACGTATGAGCAGTACAAAGAGACAGCGGACTGGTTGCTGGCTCATACACACATCCGGCCCAAAGTGGCAATCATCTGTGGCACAGGCCTCGGAGGACTGGCCGATTTGCTGGACAACAAGACTGCGTTTCCTTATAAGGACATCCCCAATTTCCCTCGCAGTACAGGTAGGTGGAAGTGGGCTGACAGTTTGTGATCTCAGGCTGATTACTGGTCACAATCCTCAAGATTTAGTTTGCAACAGCATTATCTAATTTGTTTTAGCTTGGGATTTCCTGTTGTGTTGTTTCTCTTCCTGAAACAACTTTTTGATGTGAAGAGTGGGTGTTGTTTGAAAGAAACAAATGTAATTCTGTGTGCTGTTATGTCATTGTGACAGTCCCTTGTAAAGGCAAGTCAGATCTCTTTCATGTTAACATATTAACACACAGCCACAGTTAATCAACATCTGAACATGCACTGGAGATTTCTGTCTGCTTTCTCTGAACTCTCGTTTGTCAGAATTAAGCTTAGCAAAGCACTCATACAATGGCCCTAAAATAATTTGAGCTAGGGCTGTCAAACTTTTAAAACAAATAATCAAAATTAATCACATTATTTTGTATAGTTAATCATGATAAGTCACATTTGTCTCATTGACTCTAAAGAAAGTTTTTTTTTATTTAAAATCAGTGTTTTTTTTTATTTTAATACATGATTGGACAAGAAAGCTTAATCAGAATATACTTATTCTTTTTAGTAATTCAGTTACATTATTTTTTATTATTATTATTTTTGTCATGTGAACACAGGGCTGAACATGAAAATTTCATGATTTCCATAGGGTGAATTCCAGTTTTTATCACTGATGTCTAGTGAGAGCAACAGTGGCTACATGCTCCAACTCCTCTGCAACTGTGGCCGTCTCGATCCCATAGTGCTATGTTACGTCTTGTTTTGAGGGGAACTGTAATTTTCCACTTTGTTGTTGCTTTTGTTAGTTTGCTGTTAGTTGATTTATCCATAGTTCTCTCGCAAGCATTGATCAGCTTAGTCAGCCGAAGGCTGTGGTTTCCAACCCTGGTTTTGGAGAGCTAACTTCCTGCAGAGCTCAGTTCCACCCACAATTTGCTGCTCAAGCTAATCTACCTCTTCCCAAGTCCCCGATGGCTGGATCAGATGTACTAGAGTTAAGTAAATGGCAGGGCAGCTTATTGGATACAGGTTGGAACTAAACTCTGAAGAAAAGTAGCTCTCCAGGACCAGTGTTGGAAACCACTGGGCCCTCCAGGTGTTCTCCGGTGCCTATGTTACTGATATTACTGATATTGCCATACCAGTGCAGTGTTTTGATTACCTATGACTAGACATCCTTCAGTGATAAACAAATTCACCATAGAGACAGTGCACATTTAGGCCACGCCCACACTGTGGGGGGAAAACAACTCTGCACTTCCCATTGATTTGCATGGCTCACTTCTCTTTATTGATTTTGAATTAAAATTGCAAATATGCCAAAAAGCTGTTGCATTGTGAGTTGTGTGACAAATAAGATCAAAAACGTGATTTAAGGTTTTACAGGATTCCAAGATGCAAAACGGAGCCAAAAAGACATCATAGTTGGCTTATGCTATCAACAGACAGGGACTTTTGGGATGCTGATAGTATCCACGTCTAGGTGTGCAATGAACATTTTTTGTCAGGTAGTATCCAATACTTCATTAAGTAGTTAGTTAAGCTGTTTAGATTCTTGCTACCTTAGCTTTCTCTAGGTTAGCTTGCTAGCTAGATAATAATGAAGGTAATGGTAATAGTTTCTCTAGCTACATATCTAGCCCTTTCATCAAGTGGATGGGTATTGAAATAGGCTGGTGTTGACATTTTATGTTAAAGTTGATTTAAGATGCCGTGTCCTGCAATTTCTCATTCACTCCCTTTTAAAACTTGTGGAATGTTTTCTTCCACGTGGGGTGTGGCTTTCCCTCCGATGACACAATGCACACTGTTTCTATGGCAGTAACTGGATATGACTATTCTTTTTATCAAGACAGCCACCAATGGAACTCGCCATTTAAAAGCTGTATTTGAACAAGAGACCTACAATTGCAGAGTCATAGCAAAAGCATGTGAGTAGCTGGGCTTTAGGCTGGAATTACAGATGGTTCAAAGGGTTAAACTAGAAAAACAAGTTCATAGTATAAAAAATGAATGAGGTTAATAAATTCTTACATTTAGTTTGACACCACAGTAATAAGTTATTGTGTTAGGAAACAAAATCAAGTGGCATTTTTTAAACAGAGCATTCCAATGCTGTTATTTCCTCTGTAGGTTTTCATCCAAAACAGCTTTGTTCTTTTCTGAGTTCAAGATCCCATCAGTGAACACTGTGCTTTACAGTATTCTTACTGCAGTCTTGTTGAAATTCAAGCAAAGATTCTACTATCAGTTTAATGTTGGACTAAAATGTTTCTCTCTGAAACACATATTATTTTGTTAAACATTTTATGAAGTAACTGATATAACTTCATTAATGATTACCAATGTTTAAAGTGTCCAAATACTTTTTAGGGCTACAGTATATGTATCAGTAGCAAATACTACCTAGAAGTAAATGTTGATTTGTAAAGGTGTTTTTCTCTAAGATACACTCTTTGTTTCTTCAATGGTTCTTTAGTAAAGACAGTGCTTCTATATAGAACCACAAACACTGAAAGAACCATTTGCATGCTTAAATGGTTCTTTGCGTTGTGAAATGGTTCTTCAGACTGATGGAAAATGTGTTGTATATGGTTTTATATACAGTTTTAAATGGGTGGTTGGGGTCGCCAGTGTCCTCCCTGAAATCTGATTGGCCTCCCCAGATGCCACTCCAAAATTTCTTTGACATTGGCTTCCACCTCGCTGTGGGGCAGGTGTTTGCTCCTTTAAGAGGAGAATTGTTTCAGCAGAAGAGCTGTCCAACCTCTCTCCAACCTCAACCCCCTCAAACTATGTTCAAAAAGGTTCTATATGGAACCACATTCAACACATTCTCTATCAATCTGAAGAACCTATTCACCATACAAAGAACCCTTGAAGCATGCAAATTGTTCTTTGAGTGTTCATGGCTCTATATAGAACCATTGTCTTTACTAAAGAACCCAAAACCCCTTGAAGAACCATCTTTTTAAGAGTGTATGTAATATAATCTAAGGTTCTTTTCTGTTTTCTACAGAAAATAACATCTGATATGCTGTAACACAATGCATTTTTTTCATTTTAAAAGTTTAAAAATAGTCTTAACAACTGAGCCAATAATAAATAGTGAACTGTAGTTTCTTATAAATTACACATATGTGTAAGCTGCCCAGGATCATTACTCACTGAGCTAAACAAATAAATTGTCATAAAAAGTCATAAGCTAATAAGTTCAGCTAATATTTGCAGAGAAAATTTGCAAATTTGCTAGCTAATTTATTTAATGATTCTTCGAGTATTCGTAGATGATACTTGCACAAGCTACCGTATCTCTTAATATTTAAAGTAAAGTAAAGCTTTTACATTGATACATGTCAAATGTCTTGCTAGAACCCTAAAATTGGTTACTGTTGAAAACAAAAATTTATTAACTTGGCATTTTTGTTATATCTGCATTAAATGATAAAGTATTGAAATTACGTCCATAGACAATCATTCCTACTTCATTCATATTCAGTGTGGAGAGGGGTTGCCAGTACAGCAGTATGTATAGAATGATGCCCTCGGCTGCACAGGTCTCTAATATATCTGTATAGTGTCACAACTTTATTTGGAGTAATAATGTGCGAACTAATCAAGAGTGAATGGAATAACAGTCCAACTTTGCCCCCTTCACCTTATTGTATGTCTGATAACTACTTACATTTGCAACCATTAATTAATCCGTCTCTCTGTCTCTTCAGTGGAAGGGCATGCGGGTCAGCTGGTCTTCGGGGGGCTGAAAGGGAAGCAGTGTGTGTGCATGCAGGGCCGCTTCCACTTCTACGAAGGCTACAGCACTGCTACAGTGAGTATCTTCCTCATTTACCGTAACTATGCCCCATCAGCCCATCTGTCCAGCAGGGATAGCAGAAGATGTGCAAAACAAAAGACTTCAGCAAAGTTCAATGCGAAGGAGTGATAGCAAATCTACAAGAGCAAGAGTTATTCATAGACAGCAGCTATTTAATTACTTTACTGCTTTTCATTTAAAGGTTCCCAAGAGGCCTGGGTAGAGGAAAAAGTGTTTCACAAGGGCTGTCACGAGAGGTGTTTTCTATCTGGAATTTATGACAGTTGCATTGTTACACACACCTGAGCAAAGGAATTCTGCACTGAAAATGAAGCGCAGGAATAGAAGTTTCTGGACCCCCCTTACACATTCATACACGCTGTGGCACCCATTCAAACAACCACGTACAGTTGTGATTTTCTAAGTGAAAATAAGTTAACACATCCTCTACAGTGAAAAAGCTTAAAATTAGCATTTTTTTCTGCCAATTTAATGCATTATTTTTATTTATTTGTTAACAAAAACGTGAAAATGTTAAATTGTTACCCCCAATAAATTACATTCAGTAAATCAACAGAAACTGCATTAAAATGTGCAAGAGTGTTCTGTGTAGAGGATGTGTGCGTGTTTTCACAAAGAAAATCACCAGGGGCTGACCAGGGGCTGATGAGGGGTTCCCATGCTTTTGCATGCTACTAAACTGCAATCAATATGTGGTAACTGTCAAAGAAATTGGAAGAAGCTTTTAGCTCCACTTGTAGCTTTTCTCTAATTTGACATTGTTTGGTAATACATTCAGAATCTTTTGATGAAATGTGCCAAAATAAAGATAAATACATAAATAAAACATAGATAAAAATAAACATATATAGATAAAAGAAAATATATAAAATCTTAAAAAATGATTTATTTATGTCATTCTTCAGTATGCTAAAGAGGCAGACTAAACCTACACATTATTGCTAAACCATTGAGAAAGCAATAGTCATTCTTGCTGTGTTTTTAAATCACATTAAAATCCTAGGAAAAAGCTATGTTGTTACATCTAGCTACTGCTACTGATGGTGGAGGCCTTGAACCAAGGCCAACACAAGCAGTACAGCATTCCAGCCATTTTGTAATGTTATTGTTTTAAAAAACAGAATAGAAATTGTATGTAGTGTGAATTTGAATTAGCTTAGTGAGGCAGCTTCCATTAGCTGCTCATACTAAGCTGATGTCGTGGCATTTAGCATTAGCTAGCTGGCTACTAGTTATCTATAGAAACTAATATAAAGGAACAATAAGCATTAAGAAATGTTATTAGCAGAGAAGAGTAGATGAAACATTCGAAATGACCACTTACATTGAACTTAAAGGGTTAACCTTTATTTTGAAAACATAGACGTGTCTTTTTCTAGTTTGCAGATACAAAGCAAAGTCTGAAGTTAAGACATGGGGCCTTTAGAAGTTAAATCCAGGCACAAGTTTCAGTCAGATTTGGATTAAAGATCTAAAATCAGAGTATGGATTTAAGCAAATGAATTGCAACCTTGTGCAGCACAGTCCTTCCAAAGTCTGCTGAGAAGCATGGGTCATTTATAAGAACCTGGGCATTGCCAGAGAAAGAAATCTGACCTGAGATTCAGGCTTCTGTGTCTGCATCAGCAGTGGAGGAAATACACAAATCCTTCACCAGGGTTAAAACAAACAGCCTGGTGGACTATTACTCTGGTAAACCTGAACGTCCAACATCCTACAATCCACTTGGATTAATGTATTAAAATATCTGCACAACAATGAATCTAAGTATAAAGAACAAGTAAAATTAAGTCTAGCAAAATAATGTGAAATAAATGTAGTTTATTTAAATTTTAGAATGAATTTAAATGCAATGTTTGAGTCTAAGTCATTTTCTGCCTGGCACTTTCTCTTGTAGTTCACTCTGATCTTAGGCAGGTTTGAGATAGCCACTGGAAAATTAATAGTTCGATACTTTGTAACTACTTCCCCAAAATTTGTAGCCAACTACAATTTAGCTACTTTTTCAGAAAAAGTAGTGGCTACTTCTTAGCTACTTTTTGAAAAGTAGTGCACTACATTTTAGCTACTTTCAAAGCGCGATTGTCAGAATGTTTGTGAATCTCCACCTGACACACCAAACAAGCCCAACTGACAGTGTGAACAAGACACTGAATTAATCATGTGCCAGAAAGAAACATACAACTGAAAAGCTGCAAATATACAAAAAGATCACCAAAAGGTAAGTTTAAGTGTAACCAACAATCAAACTTACAGAACCAAAGGCGTGATATCCAACAAAAATTTAGATTAAAGGTAAAGTCAATCATTCCAGTCAATTTCCTAACAAAAATCAACAAGAATAACCAAATACAAACCAAACAATTTTATCAACTTTGTCAACTGTTCAAATAAAACTGCTCCAATGTAAACATTTCAGCAAGATATACAGACATGACATTCAGAGTCCTGTTCAACAATGCTTTAGCGACACTTTAGCCTCAAAATTCTCATCAGTGACCCTGGCTCTATTTGGGGTGAGAATCAGGCCTGAATAATCTCTCCACTGCTGCAGAGATGTTGCAGCTCCACAGCAGAACTAGATTTTTAGGTAAAATTGCATAATCCTCTTTTGCTGTAAAATTGTTATAACACACAGTTTTCACAATAAATGGTCTTAAATGCTGGAGTTAACTCATAACTGCTAATTCACCAACCTTTAACGCTGAAGGTTGGCACGCAGACTCTTAAACAGATAACAGATAACAATCTTGCCTAGCTCGTAGCTAATGAAACAGCAAAGAGAGAGATTTAGGATGAACATCGATAATTTGTAGACGAATGGATTTATCTGCATTTAAGAGCACTCCAGCTGGTTTCCTGATATGTTTAATCTGCAGCGAGAAACTGTCAAACACTAAGTCGCAAGGCTGCAGCTTCTCTTTCCCCAGCTTCTTGTTTGAATTGTCCCATTCCACCTTAAATGGTGCAGCAGTTGCATTCTAGCGCCTCAGGCACCGTGTAAGGTGGAACGGGACAATTTGAACAAGGAGCTGGCGAATGAGAAGCCTCATTCATGAAAAGTTGAATGTTGCGGAAAAGTTTCTTGATTGAGATGCGAAAAGCGGCTACAGCTGAACCAAAGGTTAAAGTCTGAGTTTTCGTTTATATTATATTTTTAATTATTTCTAGCACTTTAGCACATACTGAGACATGTTTAGAGCCATGATGGTAAAACGGACACAAAATGTTGTGGCTCCAAAGGTGGTCTCATTTTTGTTGAAAGGACAAAATGGCTCTCCTTAACATTTCAGTTGCGACCCCTGAGCTAAGCCTACCAGTAAGGGGTGATCAGTGCGTGCCCGTTTGCTTGAACTGTCCGCGGCTCAGTCTGGATTGCACAATCGCCGCTAGCCCAGTTAATGACTGCGCTCTATGGTTCAGATTTTGCGCGGATTGCCTGAAGCCTGTTGTGAAAATCATCGCTATAGCTACACAAAAATTTGTAGGCGCTACAGCTATTAGCTACATTTCATAAAACTGTTGTGGCTACAGCTATTAGCTACAAAAAATTGTAGTTAGCTACAAAATGTAACGCACTACTTAGCTACTCCCCCATCCCTGATCTTAGGTTTATAGTTTATGAGCTCTGCAAAACAATATGCAAGCATAATGTTGAAACACAGCACTCCATTGAGTAGGATTCATCTTTTAATTTTAAGTGAAGTCTTCAAAAGTATAAGTAATTAATTGCAATACAAATATTCTATTGAAGTATTTAAGTATGCATATACTTTTACTCTCCAACCCTAATTAAGTTGGCTTACTGTTCTGTTTTATTTTTCTAGTTGCAGTTTTTGAGCCAGAACCATGAAACTTTGTTATACAATATTTTACAGCAATGGCAGAACACCTTAGCAACTACATGGAATAATGGAGCAATGGCCAAGCAACACCTTAGCAACCACCTAGGATACCATAGCATTAGCCTAGCATAACTTTAGCAACCACTTGGGAGGCCACAGCAACATCCCAGCAGTACCTAGCAACCACCTGGGAGGCCACAGCAACATCCCAGCAGTACCTAGCAACCACCTGGGATTCCACAGAAATGGCTTAGTCAAGCCAACTTTAATCTGGTTTTGAACTTTCTCATTCAAGTTAAGATTTGAAGGGCAAAAATTAATCATAAATCAACTCGGAGAGACTTGGTAAATATGGGCTCTAATTATAGGACCAAACGTCTTCCCAGACCTGTAAATTGGCAAGATAACAAAAATATGAGAGCAAGCTGACCACGAATAGAAAATGAAGAGTACAACAGGGTGAATTTTAAAGATGGTAAACAAAAATCTCATAGGAAGATTTCTGCTCTGGGATTAATTTTGGGACCAAGATCAACTTAAGCAGGGAAGGAGTCTGATCCTAGATCAGCTAAAGGACCATTGCTTTGGGAATATCAACCCAGGACCAGTGCTTAGTGTGAATATTTGATGAATGCATATTGTCACTGTCATTCCATGAACTCAAAACTCCATTTATTTTATTGTATTTTATTTATTTGAAAATGGTTGCTGTTAGGCCAACATAAAAGTCCAAAATCATATATATATATATATATATATATGTGTGTTACCCTTCTTTCTCCTGAAAAGGTTTTGTTCTGACAATATTTAGTCTTATTTTTAGACCTAGAAATGAAAGTTATGGACATTCTTTACATTTAATTGCACTTACCTACCAATTACAGGAAAGGGCTGTTTGAGAGGTTTATGACAATGTGGGATTTGTAAAATGTTATCAGCTACACAATCAAATGTCATATACTTGTGATTCACCTTTTATATTAGCCCAGTGTCTGTTGCATCATCTTGTCTGAGATTAAATTATTTTGTTTATGACTGACAAACTGCAGCACAAAAATGAAAGTTGCAGCAGAGGCATGTATGAGGCTAAATGGTAATTTGCACATTTTCTAAGATGCAGTAGTCTAAATGACATACTGCATTAATCAAAATTATTCACACAACCTTCATTGAAGGCTTGATTGATGAGCATCCGAGATGTTATACACAAACTTCCTGGACTTAAATGAATGCTGTTAGGAGCATTCATACAGAAGACTGTGATCTGTTAACTGCTAAACTGTGAACAAATCATACTGCAATAGGAAAATTGTAAATACTGAAGACGAAGCAAGATTGCCTTCTTAGGTTAAAATCTAGCCCTCGAAATCCTAGACAGTGCACACTGATAGACAATAATTCATCAGTTGACACTTTCTTCTGACAATCATAAACCTCAAGACTGACACAAAGGTTATTCTGTATCTAACCATTGACCCTTAAGGCTTCCATAGCCGGAGTATCAGGAAGATGAGTGTAGCTTAGAGAAAGTAGATGGTTAACCTTTGACTATGGACACCTCAATCCAGTAATGTCGCTCCTGAACTCTTAAGACCAGATGACCTTTTCTCACTCTTGAACTATGATCTGTAGTTAAACGTTTCCCACTAACATTTTCAAACGTGATTTGAGACAACAGACAAAGTGCTGGTTTAAGCCTTTGTTTGTGCTCATCAGTGGATGCCTCCGCAAGATCTGCAAGATAACGTGAGTCCTTCCTCTCCTCAGCTATAGCAGGAAGAAGCATTTTGATAATGTTGACTGTTCCTCAGAATCGCCCAGTATATCAGATCGAAAGCTTGTAACATGACATCCACACATATGAAACTCACAGAAGATCATTAAAGGGGAATTCCACAAATTCCTCTGAAGGTCTGCATAAATAAATGGCTAGAAATTAAATAAAGTCATTCAGAGTGGTTTCATGAGAAATGCCCTTTTAGAGAGAAACTTACCTATTCAGAATTGTTCACAGTGTTGGTGATAGGAACCAGACGTCTGAAGAGTTTGATGTTTCTGAAAGCTCCCTCACAGAAAACTACTACATGAAATGGTACTGAAAACACTGCCTGATGCCCAAGACGTTGTTGTTGACATTGATATGATAGTTTCGAGATCTGTTAATGGTGGAGACATACATGCAAGGCATTGTAAAGCAAAAAAGGCCTTAAAGAAAATGTTTTTTTCAGATTTACCACTATGTTGCAATCGTTAACATTACACATAAAAACATGAAGACGTGTAGGTTCGCAGGTGGTTTCGGATAATAAATAAAATGTCCATATTCCTGTTGTAAAGATTGCGACCCCTGCTTCCTATCACCACCATTGCAAAGTAATTGGGGTCCACAAGTTTCTGTATAACACACCATTTCACTTCAAACCACTCTTAATAACTTTGTTTACATCTTAACTGAATTATGCTGAGATTTTGAAAAAATCATTGTAAATCCCACTTTACAACAAGTTTTCATAGTGTTGTCCATTGTTGTTCACACAAATGTCTGTATATGACAGAGGTTTGTGTTATAAATATTTATATGTTCTTCAGACGTGATAAATCATGAACACATTTTGGATTAAGAGCGGGTTTAAAATGACAATGTATTTCATCTGAATCCACTGTTCTGCTATATTGTGACAACAATACACACACACACACACACACTCACACTATATGGAGCAAAGTATTGGGACACACCTCTTAATCATTGAACTCAGGTGTTTCACTCAGTTCCTTTGCCACATGTGTATAAAATCAAGCACCTATCCATGCAGTCTGCCTTTACAAACATTTGTGAAGGAATGGGTCATTTTAAAGAGCACACTGAATTTGAGCGTGTTACTGTAACATGATGCCATCGTTGCGATAAGTCAGTTTGTGAAATTTCTTCCCTCCTAGATATTCCATGATCAACTGTGAATGGCATTATTGAAAAGTGGAAGCGTTTAGGAACAACAGCAACTCAGCCACGAAGTGTCAGACCACGTTAAGTTACAGAGCGGGTTGCCGAGTGCTGAGGCACATAGTGCATAAAAGTCACCAACGCTCTGCTGATTCAATAACTGCAGAGTTCTAAACCTCCTCTGGGATTAACATCAGCACAAAAACTGTGCTGGGAGCTTCATGACAAGGGTTTCCATGGCCGAGCAGCTGCATGCAAGCCTTACATCACCAAGCACAATGCCGCCACTGGACTTTGATGCAGTGGAAACGAATCTGTGGAGTGACGAATCACGCTTGTCTATCTGGCAGTCTCATGGACGAGTCTGGGTTTGGCGAATGCCAGGAGAACATTACCTGCCTGACTGCATTGTGACAACTGTAAAGTTTGGTGGAGGAGGGATAATGCTATGGGGTTGTTTTTCAGGGGTTGGGCTAGACCCCTTAGTTCCAGCAAAGGGAAATCTTAATGATTCAGCAGACCAAGTCATTTTGGACAATTGTATGCTTCCAACTTAGTGGGACCAGTTTGCTCTTTCTGTTCCAGCATGACTTAGCCCCAGTGCCCAAAGCAAGGGCCATAAAAGCATGGCTGGGTGAGTTTGGTGTGGAAGAACTTGACTGGCCCACACAGACCCCTGACCTCAACCCCACTGAACACCTTTGGGATGAACTAGAATGGAGATTGCGAGGCAGGACCTCTCGTCCAACATTAGTGTCTGACCAAACAAATGCTCTTCTTAATGAAGGGACAAAAATTCCCACAGACACACTCCAAAATCTTGTAGAAAGCTTCCCAGAAGAATGGAAGCTGTTATAGCTGCAAAGGGGGATCAACTCCATATTATTGCCCATGAATATAGAATGTGATGTCACAAAAGCTCCTGTAGGTGAAGTGTGTAGGTGTCCATATACATTTGTCCATATGGTGTATACAAACACACACACACCCACACAAATTTATATATTTACATATATATAAACATTCTGTTTAATTGTAATGATTGTTTTATTGACAAAGTGATCAAAATCAATTTGACTTTTACTCTTTCTGATCCAGTCTTACTCCCTCTTTCTCCCAGGTAACGTATCCAGTGCGTGTGTTCTTCCTCCTCGGGGTGGAGACCCTGATCGTTACAAATGCTGCTGGAGGAATAAACTCAAAGTTTAATGTTGGAGACATTATGATGATCAAAGACCACATCAACTTCCCTGGCTTTGCAGGCCAGAATCCTCTGTGTGGCCAAAATGAAGAAAAGTGAGATTCTGTTGAACTGAAAAAGCATGATGCACACTACCTCACATGACTGTAGATATATCCATCTTTCAGGACCCTACTATTATTGAAAATAATAACTTGATTCTCAACTCATTTTTACTCACTGTTCATTAAGAGGAATCATGCCAGTTGGAAATTCACAGTTTTCTTAGTGGACAGCAGCACATCACAGCACAGTTTTCTGTCTTCTGCTGACATATGGAATAATATACTACCAATATACCACTAATATACTACCAATCAGAAGTTTGTCTATGCTTTGCCTCTCCATTCTTTTGATTTGCTTCCATTCTTGCTTTCAGTTTTTCAAAGGAATGTGCAGGGACATGTTCCACACCTCCAAAGTTCAGTGTTAGACTTAGTTGGTTGCATTTTCAGCTTCTCACAATCCAATTAATTCCGAATACCTTCAGTGACGTTGAGGTTCTGAGAACACAGGCAGCTTTTTTTGTTTTGCATATTTGCATATTTCCCTCTTTTTTGTCTATTGTCTTTTTTCAGTAACAGCTCAGTAAACGAAACACATCTTTTCAGAGCCATAGCATTATGTTGTCTTCTCACAGTGGAAAGATGGACAGAAACCCGGTTGATGTTTTTTTCAGATCTGAAGCAAGAGTGGAGCTTGACTTTCTCCCATCTCCTACACTTCCATGTGGATAAAATAAATTAAAACATTTTACTGTTGTTAATTTTACTTTTGACAAGAACTGTGTGGATATAATTGATTTTATTCATGTGGAACCAGTGTACACATTTGAATCATGTTTCAGTGCAAACATGAAAGCCCTAAGTACTGTTTACCTGCTGTAAGGAGTTGAAAGGAGTTCTGTTTTGTCTGTATCTTTTAACCCCTTTCCCAACAATTATTGCCTGGAATCTGTGAAGTTGCACACTAACATATGAGAATCATTTTACACACTTGTTAAACACTTTTCTGTAACACATTTTAAATGCCTCACAGCATTCAACTGAGCTCTTCCAGGGTCTGACAACAAACTGTGGAAAGCTTGACTGCATAAAAAAGATCAAAATTGAAAATATTAAAGGAGAGGGCACTTAAAACTATACAGTGGATCTAATCATGTGTAAAAATGCTGCATTGCATTCCACGAATCTGAATAAATAATTCAGAACCTTCTTGATGTTAGACTCTTGGTTCCTCTATTGTGCTATGAATATGCACCTCTGCTTTAAAGGGTAGCACTGTGCACAGCTATTACTGTGGTCTGATTATTTCTAATAGAGGAGCGTGCATAACTAAGCTGTAGTTGTTGTGTATGTGCAGGTTTGGGGTGCGTTTTCCCTGCATGTCAGACGCATATGATAAAGCCTTGGCCCAGCTGACCAAGCAGACGGCCGAGGAGCAAGGCTGCTCCTCTTTTCTTCAGGAGGGAGTCTACTGCATGCTGGCTGGACCCACCTTCGAGACCATAGCAGAGTGTAAAGTGCTTCAGCTGCTGGGGGCTGACGCTGTGGGTGAGTAGAAGACACACAAATTCACCACAGAAGTGTTGTACAGTGCAAAAATTGGTACTTGAGTTTCAGGTTTCACAGTGCTTTTTCTATGTTGCTGTCTTTTGTCATTTCAAGCATTTCTTAGGCAGAGAAATATACATAAATAAAGATGGACTGGAAAATAGGTCAGCCATTTTAATGGTGTGAAGGAGTTTCTGTAGAACATGATTGTATCAGTCTTTACCTTATACTTTGAAATCAAATGCATTGAGGAAGCTACTCCTTGCCTTTAGCTAACCCCTCGCTGGTGATGTTGCAATTTTATATGAATTATTTCTCACTTGTATACTTTTGTATACTTTCCTTTGTGTTTGTAAGTAGTTGAAGAGATATTATGATTTGATTGTGATAAATGGTTATTGTTGTGCAAGCAGTCTCATGAGTGTAATTATGAAATTATGTAATCACAGTCTCATAGATGTAAATATAAGTACAATTAAATGTACAGTGGGCTACACCTGAGACCACGTTGAAAATCTAGGGTTGTTTTCATTTAAACACAGAAATAAACAACAAAACGATTTACAATTTTGAATAAAAAATTAAACAAAGAAAATTTATGATAAAATTGACTACTCTGCACTGTTTCTAACTCACTATTCAAATTTAAGCAAATTTGTGTCACTGGCCATGTTAGGACCTCTGTACATGAAGTCAAGTTTTGGTTTTATTGGGGTTTTTTTCAGTCCTATCTCTTCCACCAAAGCTCATGCTCAGATGACTCTCAAGTGGATCTGATCTTGTTATCAGAGGCTTTCGTCATTGTTAATAATCATAGCTTGAGCACAGACTGTCATTAAAACAAATAGAGGACAAACACTAAGACATTCTGAAAATATATATTTTTTAAAATGTAAATATTTCACAGATTCCACTGTTCACTCAGATTGTTATGTTGATAACATAATTTGTAATGAAAAAAATTTATTAAATCACAAAAGAATGCAAAATAGACCCATTTTCACTAGTGGCCTCAGACTTTTGGTCCCTAATGCAAATGTAATTTATATTGTAAACATGAGATTACATACGCATTTGCATTTAAACAGTATGATAAAACAAGAAAACACAATGAATTGTAAGGGTTAAAAATACATCAATTACATTGAAAATTCAAATGTTTGAAGTAGCTATGTAGCAACAAAGTAATTGCAACCTAGCGGTGTTGCTGCTTGTAGTAACTTAGCTAAGATCCTTTTATTGAAAATCTGCTTCAACTACATTGACTAATTTCTCCCCAAGTTCCTGCTTTTACTTCTGGCTCATCAGAAGAAATCAGCCCAAAATTCAGCTTCTCAGTGAACATTAGTGCATTATGATAGTCAGACCCACTCTGTTCTATCGTCATATAAGGACTGACAGCTGAGAGCTGCAGGATAGCAGAACAGTCTAGCAACAGATGGAGGAGGGTTGAATCTCACACAGTACAGCTTAATAAAAAGCCTTAAATGGATCTACACAGTTAGTTTTACACTGTGTTCAAAATGCTATTCACTATTTACTATAAAGGAAAGTGATGCACTGAATATATTTGATTCATGTACATCATTTCCATGTGATTTAAATATACTACATCACTAATTTGTCTTTTGATTTGCTTACTTCTATCTGTTTCATAAATGTGCTGATGGAATATATTTATAGAGATGATGTACACATTTGAATCAGTTCAGTAAATCATTGTTTTCATTGTATATTGGATAGGAGCACTAGACTGAAACAGGTTTGCTCATCACTCTGCCATAGTGGTCACATTTCATTGCTAATGGCTAAGTGGATTATTCCAACTTAAAATATGTTGGTCTATGTAACTTTTTTTTAACCTCAGCACAGAATATAAAAATGCTAGGTAAAAATATGAGACCTGAAATCAAAACTGACCTTTGTTTCATGTTCATGTCCCTACTCATATTAAGCATTCATCGTATCATTTTTGCCAGCCTCGAAAACTAGCGGGCGGGGAAAAATAATATTAACCAATAATTTTATGTTTCACCTTTCCCTCCCACCACCCCACCTATCATCTAAAGAAGTGTTCATATAGGTTAATTCCCATTCATGTTGACAAAGTTGAAACAATAACTTATTTTTTATTCCTCTTTATTTACTAAATGGAGCTTATATTTTGTAGCAGTGTCTAAAAATGAGTAAAATAATAGTTTGAAAACATCCAGTGCACTTTTACAATTGCACAGTGCACCAGCATAGATAATAAACAAACAGTATACCTTACAGCACAGAGGACTTTGAATCCGGATGATAATTATAAAATCCTGGATTAAGGATTTAAGGTTCATATTTGAGACCTCTGTTATAGGGCATAATTTTGGACATCACAGCTGAAACATGGGCTCTCTCTCTCATTCTGACTGTTCTGCAGGGATGAGTACAGTTCCTGAAGTGGTGGTGGCACGTCACTGTGGCTTGCGTGTTCTTGGCCTCTCTCTCATTACCAACAAGGTGGTCATCACCTATGACAGTGAGGAACGCGCCAACCACGAAGAGGTGCTGGAGATCGGCCGCAAGCGCACTAAAGACTTCCAGCGGCTGGTCAGTCATGTGGTGGCTAACATGTAGCCTAGCCATTCCTTGGTGCCTGAGCAATCATTGCTACTTAACCATAAACAAAATGCAACTGCGAATGTGCATATGTAGAATGCTGCAAAGATATAATTGCACTAATGACAGAATCACAGAATATATTGTATTAGTAAAGAGTAGTTTATTATAATCTTTTACCTGCACCAACTGGCATTGATCTGACACTTTATGATTTGATTTGACTAAAATGATCATTACCTGACAGACTACCTACAGACACACACAAACACGCACACATTTTCTAAGCTGATTATCCTCCTGGGTGGCGGGTTACCTACAGACAACACATATTTATTGCTTAAGGTAACGCTCCATGACTGACAGTCTTCCAGCAACTTTCTGCTGTGGAACGACCAGTTTTAAGACCAGTGTTACTACACAGTGTCCACTACATATTATGACATTATTAGACCTTAGATAAAAGTCTATAACTAATATACCTTGTCACATGACATTGTCATTAACTGCACTTACAGATCATTTTATTTCCATTAGCCAAATAATTTAACTTGAGAAAGTTACTTGAATAAAGTAAAAAAATAAAAATATCTAAAAAAATGGTTAATAGTCTTATAATATTACAGGTATTGTCTACATTTAAGGTGGTTTTATGTTTTTTCAGTAAAGAGACCAGTTCAACACTGTGGTTGCTAAAACAACCAAGCATTTAGGAAAGTGCATTCACTGTGCAGTAGAGGTCTGCTACCTGAACTAAGCCCCAATTTATCAGGTATCAAGTTTTTTAACGTACAATCCAGTTGGAATTTGTGCTTTTTTAACCAGTGATCTTTTATGTAGTATATTGTATTGCATTTGAAGGAATAGGCCTAATTAATGTTTCACCTTCTGATCTTCCTCTGGTCTAGCATAGTATGTGCACAGCATAGGCAGCCTTACTAACTTTGCCATGGATGAAATGAAAAGAAATCTCATTTTAAAACTCCAAATGAGTCAGGGAACCATTATGATCTGTTCGTTATAGCAGATTAAAAGCACTCTTGTCATGGACAGTATAGAGCTTGCGGTAGTATTTAGAACTATGATAGCAAAAGGACTGGCATGTTGTCTCTTCACTGACAAACTGACTGCAGCAGCTTCTAGCCAGAAATATTAGTGTCAGAACACTTTCATGCACTAGCTTGGCTTTCAGATAAGTGTATAAAGTTTTTTAGTTCATTTTCTGTCAATCAACTCAAGTGCTCAGTAACGAACACAGCACTGTAGATCCATATCTGCAGGCAGGTTCGGTGCAGATTCAGGTTTCAAATTTAGCAGCACCACTTGTGCCTGGTCGCGTTGGGTTTCAAAGGTGCAGACCTCTATTGTGCACACAATGGATTCTCAAAACACACTAACAAATTGTTCATTGTTTCACATTTCAGATTGTACTGTACACTCTGTATTAGACACACACAGTCAGCCTTAAGCAGATACATAGAACCCATTAGGCTTTTCTGATGTGTATTTTAATGGTCGATGCTATACATTCTCATTCTAAAGCCTTGGAACAAATACACAAGCATGAGATACTTGATTTTTTCAGTATAATTCTTACTAGTGTTCTTACAGCAAAAGTATAAAAATACAATACAGATTACAATAGTCAAATACTAGTGTAATTGTAACCAAAGAAAACCATTGTGGATGCTTGTAGAAAACATACTGCAAAGACAAGTGCCTACAAGAAATATTTCACAAAAGACTACCTAACTAATAGCATTTTGCTGCTTGACTGCTTGACATTCTAGCCTACTAAGAGGGATTCACACTGTACACATTTTTGGGAGCCGAGTTGTCTTTTTTTAATTGTTTTCAATTGGACTTACATGTTTTTCGTGCTGTTTTTGAGCTGGATGTCTCATGTTTATGCAGCTGCATGGCTACGTTTTGTGAAGAGAGCTCTGGGCCCTGAGTATAAGAAACAACTCGAAACAGTCAAGTTCTGTGCTGACAAATCAAAAGAGAAGGCAGGCCTTTAGTGATAGTTGTAACGGAGGAGAGTTTGGCTAGTTGCAATGTTCCCAGACCGAAATTTTACTTTTTAGAATAGCTTGTTTTTGCTAGCAGCACCACGTTTCGGTAGTTCACAGTATTGAAACTACAGCTTTCTAGCACAGCTGACTGACAGTTACAACGCTGTTGTTGCCTAGCAGACATGCAGCCAGAAGCAGCATTCGTTTTCCACCACCCTTTTTTTCACCTTGAGAAAAATAGAGTAACCCCCCCACCCTCTGCCTCCTAACTATAGTAATAACTCAGTTTTAATAGCCAAAGTAGCCTTGAGATGATCAATTATTAGAAATGTTTGGTACTTTAGAAATGAATGTAGGAAATAAGGCCATACCTCTGTTACTAAAGGAAAGAGTTGTAGAACAAACTAAGGTACATAAGCTTCTAGAGGGTCCAACAACTGTCTGATCTGAGGATACCCAAGGGTGAGTGTCCTTAGATCAGACAGACATATTCCATCAAGAAAAATACCTCTTGAACGTCAGTAGTTAAAGTTATTCCACCATATAATATTTGTCCTTTCTTTCAACTTTATTGGTGTCTTTCTTGAGGACCAAGCGGTGTTCTGTGGCATTAAACTGGAAAATGCTGTCTGATTAGTTTTGCTTATGTGTCTTTAAATGTCCAACATTACAATGCATAGAAGGCTGCTGTATTTCTGTAGTAACAGAATATTCTGTATTGCACAAGAGTACTCTATTGTAGCCATTACCTTGAAATAAATATATAAAAATATGAAACAGCTATCGTATGCTTTTATTGATTTCACATGAGTTCTCATTTTTCTCACTTTGGTTGCAATCTGCAAGTAATCCAACAATGATTCCAATGTGTGCGTTTTGAGGGCAGGACATACAAGCCATACATACAGCATCCACGCCCCTAGTTACACACACATAATAAATTACTGAATGAAAAGAAAAAAAAACTCCATTCACTGCGTTATTAATTCATTCCACTGCCGCGTCCCAGAAGTAGAGCTGATATGAATTATTAAGCCTGTGAAATTTACAGTGTTGACGTCTCAAGCAGTAGAATAAAACCCTTCAACTAGTATACAAGAAGAGACACATACACAGTGTTTACAGATGAGAAAGCCAATGAAACGTGATTGACATTTGAGATAATTGCATATGTAGACGTTCGGGGAATGAAACCGTCATCGGCAAATCACTGCAGTTGAGATAAAGGCCAGGAAATGAAGCAATCAAGCAAAAAGAAAATTATTGTTCCAAAATGTGCGATTTGATGTTGAGGGTTTGCTCAAATGCATTTCTCTGGACGGAATTCATATTACTAAACGCCACTCCGTGTTCAAAATGCACTACAACACTCCAAACTAATGCCTTGTTCAGCACTTTGTAGATTGAGTTGCATATTTGTATAAGGCCCCTTCAGTAGCACCAAACAGGCCGAGCATTTACACTCTTTATATGCAGCTGAAACTCTTTTGGAACTGAAAACTTTCTGGCATGATCATCTGTTTCGGTTGACTTTGCTGTTCCTGACGTTGGGATGTAGCCTACAGAATTCAGAGAAAAAAATCTGCAGGTGACTTTGCCGTTCTCAAGGTTGCCTTTCCACGGACACTCATTAAAACGTGTTGGGGAGTGAAGAGTGACAGGAACACCATTATGATCATTATGATTATTTGCATTCAGCTCAGGTTATAGATGGTTCTCGTGCCACACACTTAAAAATAAAGGTTACTTGCAGTCCAAAAACAACTTTGCCATTTGCTGTATGCTTCAGATTTTTTAAAAGAGCAGTTCTACATGCATCAAAACTAAATAGACAGTAAGTTTAGTTTCTAGAAATGTGTTTTCTGTCTGTTTAATACAGTGTAAGTTTCCCTTATGTGTCATTGTAAAAGTAGAAAACATCCATTCAAGGCATGTCAGGTTTGTAGGATATTCTTTTGGCACAAAGTAGGAGTATTGAGAAAGCATGTGAGTTTAATATGTTATTTGTTGTGTTGTGCAGTATTGCATAGTGCAGCATCTCTCAGCCAGAATTTACTATTTTATGTCTTTTTCATGTTTTTGTTCAGTAATCTTCTCTCACTGCAATACTCAGCATGCATTAGGCAAGTACATCATCATCACAACCACTGGGAATCCTTTCAGAGTCAATTAATTCAGACTGTCAGCCTAGCCACTGATCCACACGCTAGTAAATAGTCAAGCTAGCATTAGTGTAATTCTGTAACTGAACAAAATCACAAAAGAAAACAGTGATTTTAAGTTTATTTAGGTCAAAATGGATACCAAATACCATTTTTTACTCTTTTTTTAACCTCTGCCAGAGAATTGAGGTCAAGCTTATGTAAGTTATCTGGATAGCCAGGTAGCTATCTTGCTAGATTTAGAGAATCATTTTTATTTATCAATTCTCTCCATTGAAAAGACGATTTTTAAAGACAGTTACTACAGTTAGACAGCTGCAATAAGATATTCAACTTCCTGTAATGTTAGCTCCCTGGCTTTCTTGTGCATTCACAAGCTAATAAGAAAGAAAACACATTTTAAATAGGCCACCCTGGAAAATCCACTCCAAGCAGTTTAAAAAAAAAACATCATCAGAAGGGAGTTTTCCTACTCTTTAAACCAGAAAATCTCACTTTAGACACTATTGTGGCACACAATAAGATGTGAGTGGGTATGTTTACAAGAGATATATGGTTACTTTTTAAATTTTGGTTTCCATGGCCCTTTAAATACAGTCTGATACTGTGATATATTAAACAAAACTGATATATTGATATTCATACTGATATGTTGATATATTGAATATATTGTATCAATATCACCCAGCACCATCCTGATCAAGTTCACAAAGCTGTAATTTAAAAGCAGCAGGTGACTCAGTGTTGGCCCTTTGAGCTTGCTGCTGACTCGTTCATGTCATCATGCTGATTAGCTTAAGCAAATTCACAGCTGATCAAACTCAAAGCCGCTGAGGCTAAAGATCTTTGTGGAGAGTGAAGCACGCAATCCATCACTGTGTTGCAGACAGAGCTGGCCCACAGCACGGCACTTTAATCTGATCCTGCACAGGAAATAGTCTCTCTCCTTCACTGACAGAAGGAGCCATCCAGATCGCTGACTCTGACAGCCTATGAGATCTTATTTGCCATTTGTGCAGCACTCAGTCTTGCTGGATGGCTGTTAATGAAATAGTTCGGCAAAAAATCAAGTTTACACATTTTTTTAGACAAGATATCTTTGGTGTCTGAAGTTTGGCTCTTTAGTATTGCACTGGAACTAAAAGGCAAATACAGCTAAAAAGGAATGGAAGATAATATTCACCAATTAACATTGTATAAATGGTAACAAACTGCATGCATTGTTTGGGAACGGTTTGAGGAACCTAATGAAGAGTTGTTCCACAGATTCCCCAGATCTCAATCCAATCAAGCATCCGTGGGATGTACTGGAACAACAAGTCTGATCTGTGGTGGCTCCGGCTCGCAACTCACAGGTCTTAAAGGATCTGCTGTTAATGTCTTGGTGTCAGATACCACAGGGCACCTCCACAGGTCTTTTAGAGACCACCAACAGCATAATAGGCAGGTGGTGATTATGTATATGCAAAAGCACTAGCTTTTGTAATATCACAATGGGTCTTTTTGCAGCTTAGTTTCCACATATGAACTGAGAAGTGAATAGTACATTTTAACAATGTTTAACAATGTTTGTGCTATGTCAAAAATGTATTATTTAATTAAAAATGGTTTTCCAATGTATGAAAACTTTAAAAACTTTTATTTATTCAATTTTTGTCACAAGGATATTTCTATATATATAGCTCTATTTTGTATATATAGCAGTCATTAACCATATATTTACAGCAACTAAACCATTTTTTTCTTAATCTTAAATGCATGTTACTTGACACAATTTCATTCTTTTTTTACAATGTAAAATGTCTGAAACATTTGAAAAATACAGTAAGTTCAAACATCCGTGACTGGTGCTTGACCGTAACCAGAAAATCTCACTTTAGACTTTGATCATCAGCCTGCTTTCATTTCACAAGAACATAAAAGAATCTGCCTTTAATGATTTGATACCCTGTGCTTTCACAGTCAGCTACCATTATCAAGTCAATGGACAGGCAGGAAGTGTGCTTACACAAGGGCCAGTTATCTGATATGATCTACAGGACAAAAACGTCAGTCAGTATGTTCTGAAAGTGACAGTAAGTTAATATGATCGGTGAGGGACAGTCAGTCAATAGCCCATCTGGCAGCACCGCCGCCCACCTCTTGGCCGGGCACCAGCAGGGTGGCTGCTGACGGGCGAAGTTCAGGAGTACGGAAAGTCTTTGTTCAGCAGAGATGCCTCGGCCTATTTGCTTGGCCGCTTTTGTCACTACGCAATCGATCTGCTCAGAGTTTATCGAGGAGGCAAGGGCAGATGGATTATCATTTTGGAATGAGAGGCGTCACCAGGGGAGATGTGATTAAGACATCGACCTCTATGCCACACTGCATGCTTTGATGTTCTCACTCCTGGGATTTTCTTTCTCCTCTTCCTTCTCCTGTATCACGTCCTTGTTTCTACTGAGATCTCTCTCCTTCTCTTTGAGGTTGGAAGTCTATGCTGAGGAAATTAACCACTGTATCTGTATCTTAAGTAAAATCTCTGGGCTTTAAGGAATACTCTAGTGTTTTTCGACATAATCTCTAGGTTAATCTCTCTGTGTCTGTAGCGTACAGTCAATTACCACATATAATAAATCTGATTCACTTACATGTACTTCATAAAATAAGTAAAATAATCAAGGCCAATAGGCAGCTGCTTCAGCCTGTAATCTTAGTCTCAGCTGCTACGTGTATACACTTCTGTACACTGGTTTTAATCAGTCCAATGGGCACAAACTTCTGTTTATCAAGCTAAATTATATCTCAGCTGAAGCAGCAAGCAAATATCTCTGCATACCATGATAACAGTCAGTTTTTCAGAGCTCGATATACTCTCTAGATTGAAAAACTTTGTAAAGTTCACAGCATTTGTTGTTATTAAAGTTAGTCAAGTTATAAAAGTTAGTTGAAGGTAAAAAAGATACACTATATGCCTAGAACTTGGTATACACCTACAATGTTTCTTCCAAAAAGCGTATTAACAGGAAGTTTGTCCTCCTTTGCTGCCATAACAGTCTTTACTCTTCTGGGACAACTTCACATTTGGATTTGATTGCATTCAGCCACAAGGGCATAGTCAGATACTGATGTTGAATGATTAGAACTTTTGGAAATATAGTGTGTATTGCATGCTTACTGACAGGAATACTACTTAATTTCAAGAGGGTCTGTTTTTGTTGTAGCACCATTTTGACTGGAATCTGCCTCCCATGTACTGCTAAAACATTAGTCTGCAGTTGGTTGGTTTGCATGTCATTCAAATGGGCTTTTTCTGGTGGATCTTGCACATGCTGAGTGACAAAACCTACCAAATTGTTTGACGTCAACTTGCAAGACTATTCAGCACCTTCCCATTAGTCTCAGCCATGTGTGTGTTTTTCTGTTTTCCTCTAAGTATTGACTTTATGCTACAAATATGATAAACAGAGATCAGGTTGAAAAATGCTGCAATATTCCTTTAATATGGGCTCTCAAGGAATTTCAATCAGTTCAGGTTTGCGTGGGAAGACACAGGGAGTTTCCCATCATGTGTTCAGATGCTTAAGTCAGCTGTGTTTCTTGGGTGGCCTCTTCCTTCTCTTTTTCTTGCTGTTTTCCTCGCTGCATACAGGAAGCAGGGGTAAATAAAGAGTGTCTCTCCATCTGCAGCAAGGATTGCGGTGCAGCACTGATTAGAACGAGATGAAAAAGAGAGAAATAATGGACCAGGTGGGGGTAGTGCGGTGGGGGGAGAGATGCGATGTCTGGGGAGGAGGGCAGAAGAGCTGGCTTCTTGATCTAAAAATGTATTCCAGTGGGGGGTGTTGCTGTATGTGTGTTTGTTTGAGATGGAGTTCTGTGAGTAAGCTGCTGTGTGTGCGTAATACGTATTTGTGAAGTATTTGGATTGAGGAGAACCTCCTGAGCGGACACACTTTCATCAATCACTATTTCATTTCCTCATGCCTCATTTTTATAACACCGCTGCTTCATATCAGCATTCACTCGCTGCTGTGCCATTCTCACAGACACCAACATGAAGTATGTTCAGCACATCTGGAAATATGAGCCTTTAAGCTGTATTAAAAGCAGTGATTTACTACAATGGGCTGAAATGGAAAGGCTGAGTGGAAGATGTTTAATGTGCCGGTGCATTTTAGAGGTGCACAGCTAAAAACACTGGGATAAAGACTTCTGGGGCAATAGCACAGAAGAATTCATTTCAGTTCAAAAGCTTCCAAGATGAGAACTGGTTTGCATGTATTTCAGTGAGTTTCTTGATCGCCCTCACATTCTTGCTGAGAACCACAAAACAGCAGCACACTTTCAGCAGCATCCAACATGTGCTCCTACACCTGCATAATTCAGCAGCCGGCCGGTCCCAGGCTGCAGCGTCGTGACCCATTCACTAATGGTGCACAGCAGCCAGAGTGTTTTTGCACAGACCTCTTCTGGACAGCTCAGGTAAACACGCTGCAATAGCCAATGTTGAATGAGATTGAATTGTGTATTGTATATTATAATTATATGTATTACATATAATTATATTAATATCATATCTGTGTGTAATATGTGTAATATTACGTCCTTTAAGTGCATCCTTTCCAGAAAAATACATCTAAGCAGTATTGGCCTTACATATACACAGCCTGGCCACTTCAGTAAGTACACCTCCTTGTATCTACACTCATTGTCCATTTTATCAGCTTCACTTACCATACAGGTGTACTTTGTACTTCTACAGTTAGAGACTATATCACGGTATTTTCTGCCATTCAAGCTAAAATTTTCCTTCACTTTCTCAGACATTTCTTTCCTCTTTTGCTTTTCTGAGATGAGGATATACGAATCTTCCAAAGAATTTATAGTAATATAGTTGGATACCGATAAACTTTCCTGAGTATTTTCAAATGATAATTCTTAAACGTTTACTCCACTCAAGTATTTTTGGGAAGAAAGTAAAGGGTTCTTCAAAGAATCACATTAAGAAGTTCTTTAAGGAACCAACCTTGGGGCTGGGTTACCCCTGTCCTGCACATTTTAGTTTTTTTTCTTCTCTAGCACACCCACCTCAACTGAAATAAATCTTCCAAAGAATTCATATTAATATTGTTGGATACCAATAAACTCTCCTGTGTATTTTCAAATATTACTGCTTAAACTTTTACTCGACTCAAGTATTTTTGGGAGAAAAGTAACCTTTTTACTTGCTACTTTTCAGTCACTAACATTTAGTTACTAAACCCTTTTTTCTGTTTAATTTTATTGTGTTGATTACAGCAACTTTACTGTTTTACAATTGGTGAAACCTCTCACTCTAGAGCTTTTTATATTTATTTAGACCAAAGGGATCCCTAAAAGAGAAGAACAGAGCCTAAGAAACTTAATTTCCTATGCTGATAGACGCTGGATGTACTAAAATGTTCCTCTGCAGTTCTGTACATTTTGCAACTCAATGACAATGACTCAAGTTGTTTTTTTTTTTGTACTCTTACATTTCATTTGAGTTATTGTTTCACTGCAGTAATAAAACACAGATTTGTATGGGTTACACTACCTACACTACCCACCTCTGATGTCATAAGATACACTATAGTCGCTGAAGTTGGGTCATAACCATCATAATGATCATAATGGTCATTATGGTCATAATCGTCATCTATCTCAACTCCCCTAGCACTGCAAAGCATAAAGGGGTCTCCAGTTAATGAATATTTCAGTAGTGATTAAGAACAGGGCTGTTACGGCTAGGGCCTTTAGAGACCAAGACGCCACCTCCCTCCATCACATGTCCTGCCAAGTACCACTGTCCCCAAGCTCGAGTAGATTGGGTTCAAGCAATGAGGCATGATAAATTAGGCATTCACTTTGTTCTCCATTGCTAACGCCATAAATGAAATGGGTTCAACAAGGCCAACACAGTAACTTAATTATCTAAAACTTTAAGGCAACACTTTTCACACAACACTGACTTATTTCTTACACAGAAAGTTATAATAAGCATGAGGGCAGCAGCGGGCCACTGCACTGCAGCTTTGAAAAACCTGACTGTGGTAAACTAAGGTGAACTGCCCTGTAATCCCAAGGACCTGAGAATCCTCTGGACTTTGTACAATCTTCCAGTCTTCACAGAATCTGTCATGGTGGTATTAGAGCAACAGTTGGAAACTTGGCCATGTGTTAAAAGCAAGATATGTAACCTCTAAAAATCCCAGGTTTGTTACATACTAAGACTTATTATTCAGTGACTACAGGAACTTCAATGCAAACAAGTTGAGCTAGTCTTAGTTTATAGAAGTGTGTCAACTCAGATAAAACTCTTGAGAACAAACCTGTAGTGAGAACCTGTTTACACTTTGCATTAACATGCATTTTTAGTTATTTGATGACATTTGGATTTCACTTGATTGCATGAAAAGCCAGATGTAAACACCACCAAGACACACTGTTATCTGTATAAAACTACATAAGCAGAAATGTGTCTGCCAAGTGCTGACTAGCAGGTGAAAGAATAAACAATAAAGTGAAAGACTGAGTATATGCAGGGCTAAAGTTAACCCCAAACCATTGCCTTCATGCACACTAGGCCAATAAAACTTTCCAGGCCAAATCTACTCTTATAGTAAGGAGGGAAAAGAGTAAACAATAATTGTATGAGTGGACATGTTTTTTATGCAGGAAAAGTACAATTGGATCTCATCTGATCACACTGGGCATGCACTTTAGTGAAAAGTGTAAACGGAATTTGGGCAAAGTATATCCAGATACAATCCAGACACAAAGCACAATTAATGCAAGGTGTAAACAGACTCATAGTGTTTTATGGGTCCACTGTTTTGGCAGGGTTAGTTGGTCTAGGCTGGTTTAGAATAGTTGAATGAATATTCCTTTTCTACTTTCCTAGATTTTGCCTGATCTGCAGCCCATGCACCCAGTACATGTGTTGGCAGAGCTGATTAGCACATGATCTACATGGCTACCAGATTAAAGTTCAGAGCAAAATCAAGGAAAGCAGACAGAAAATGTTTCATTCAGCTATTCAGACACAGCTCTAGCTCTACAGCACATAGGAAGCTTTGCAGTGAGTGTGCTGATATACATCAGGCCCATTTTATGCTCTGATTGTATAGATTTACCCTGCTAGAAAAACAAGCAAGGCTGACCACCAGCAAAACCAGCATTTGTTGTGTTTTGGATGCTGGTATGCTGGTTAACCAGCATGATTATGCTGGTTAACCAGCATACCAGCACCAGACCAGCATTAACCAGGTGGCATGGAATTCATCAGTCTGTGTTGGTTTATTGAGGAAGATACAGAAATAAAACTTTCAATAAAACCATCATTTAGTGAATTTATCATGTTTGTCATCAACTAACTCTTCATAACTTGCTGTTTTCCAGCTAAAAGGTATGAAGTGAAGTAAGTTATGATGTGACTGGGTTAATAATGTTAGCTGAGGTAACAAATAAAGTCTGTTTATCTCAAAGACTTTAGATTAACTGCCCTTTTGTTGTAAACCTCAAGCCACATGTGATCTTCTACAGTTGTTTGAGGGCTTTAATATAGTGTAGTTCAGTATCATTCGTTCGTATAGACTAGCAGTGTTGGATATAAGGCTGTAATATGAAAATAGCTGAGTGAAGTATGACAGTAACTTAGTACAATGCCAGTAAAATATGTTACTAAATATGAGTTAAATATGCCTTTGAGTGACCTGAAAATTCTAAATGACTCTAAAGAATAGGCACTTAAGCCACACACAGCTTTGAAAAGAGAGAGGTAGCACATCCAGAGCACTCGTTGTTTGGGAGTATGGATCCTTACTATCAATAAGGCAAATACCGTGTCTTAAATCATATTGTCAAGTCTGAGCTTAATGAGCTTAATGAGAAAAGTTATGTGGATGTATTTACAGAAAAGATTTGGGAGTCTACTGACTTCTAGTGTTTGTTAGAAATGTTAGCCTTGTAGCTCCAGTGCTAAACTAAACTGACTACATCTGGAGTAACCAGAAAATTGTGTACATTTGATTTCTCATCAAACCATTCCTTTACAAGTACTGCAGCAGGCAAGGCAAAGTTGAACATGTTTATGCCATTGAAATTATTGTATTAAACTCTAAAGTCACAGTGACTGACTGAGAGCAGAATCATGGTATCAGGACCCTAACTAGCTTAAAGGGGAATTCCACTCAAATTTCAAACATTTTGTGCAATTCCGTCTTTGCGATGTAAACAGTGTCATTCAGAGTGGTTTGATATTAAATGGTCCATTGAAGAGAAACCCACAGACTCTGATTTCTTTACAGTGTTGGTGATAGGTACCAGGGGTTGCCATGTCCACAACACAAATACCTCTATTTTATTTATTGTCTTAAATGACCAGTGAACCGACACGTCTGCTAAGTTTTGCTATGTAATGTTGATGATGGTAAAATAGTGGAAAATATATTATTTCTTTGGGGAATATTTTGCCTTACAATGCCCTGCATGTACCTCTTCACCATGAATTGATTAAAATAATTAGGTTAACAAGACGATAATTTTTTTACCATCAAACAATGTTTCAGGCATCAGGCAGCATATCCATAACCATTTTATGTTAAAACTTTCTGAGAGAGAAAAGCTCTCTGAGAGAGCTTTTAGAGGCATGGGAATGAGAAAATTAAGTTGTGGCCACAATTTAGTAAGGCATGGGAACGAGATCCTCATGTGTGGCCACAACTTAGTAAGGTGTGGGAATGAGAGAATTAAGTCGTGGCCAAGCCTTACTAAGTCATGGCCATAACATAACTCTGTTGTCCCCAAGCTTTACTAAGTCGTGGCCTCGCATTATTTTTATGTCACCAGCGGGGCTCCGAAGGTTTCTATCATCACCACTGTAAACAATTCTGACTGGGTAATTTTCTCTAGAACGGTGCCTTTCACACCATACCCACTCTGAACGACTGTTTACATCTTAACCTTTCAATGACGTGGAACTTTTGAAAAATTGGTGGAGCTCCCCTTTAAAGAAGAGCTCTGACGCGTGCAAGTTTTCTCCAGAAAGTTCACTGAGGACGCGTGCTGAAGTAAACAGCCCCTCTCTGACAGACACAACAATCAACTCCGACCCGAATCAAAGGCGGGCGCTCCAGTGTGTGTTCGCGCATACAAATCCAAATTCCCGCTGGTTTTACGCTGTGACCCTGAAGCGTATCCTCCCTCAGCCGGGGGGCTATCTGGGGGATGTGTGAAATGTGATTAGCGCGCGTGGATTTCTAATTAATCTGGCCTCGCTCGAGTCAGTTCAGGGAAGTGCCCGTAATTGGCGTTCAGGCTTTTGGGAGGTGCGCGTGCACCGGCTCGCAGCGCGCGTTCTCGTGGCGCGCCGTAATTACTGCCGAGCTGGCGGAGTGCCTGCGGGGGCGCGCATCGGGGGCGCGTCTCCCTGAGCGCGTCCCCTTACTCAGGCGCCTTTGGGGAAGGGGCTGGTCTGCATGCATGAGCGCGCGCTGGGATAATTAGCCCGCGATGCCGGAAGATCCCCAGGGGGGGCTCGCGCCTCTCCACGCGCACTGTGGCCGTAAACACCTCGCAGAGGAGGCGCTCATGTGCAATACGGCCTCTCACACATAAAGACACACAACACACACATGATCAGCACACACACGTGAACAAAACATGTAAACACACGACTTTGTGCTGCATTTGTGGGGTTTTTCTCTTTAATTATCTCAAGAGGAAGCTACACTTTTTTTTAGAACAAGGGCTTTTCCTTATTGGTGCTAACCAACTGTTCCCACAACGTCATGTTTTTCAGCTGGAGATATTAGGTCCTCACAAAGAGCTAAATGCTCGGCCACAGCATGCACACACATGATTGTATTCCTGTCTTTGTAGCACATTTCCATTGACTCATCTCAGTAAAGTCTGCGATGGACTGGCGACCTGTCCAGGGTGTATCCTGCCTTCCGCCCGATGACAGCTCTGAAGAAATCCACAGGTGTTTCTGTTTATCTTTTCACTGTGAGAACTCAACACTGTGAGTCTGAAAGGATGTGCAGCGGTCAAGAAGGCAATGCTGAGAAAAGGAAATAGACAAAAAAGAACATTCGCACTAGAAGCAGAGAAACTGAGATGTGGATTAAAATATTATGGACTGATGAGTCTACGTTTGTGATTCAGATTGAAGTAAAAAAAGGCAACCAACTTCTAAGACTGACCTTTGAAGGTGTGGAAAAATATCCCTGCAGATTTCTGTGAAAAAATGAAAACAAGTCTCCTAAAAAGAATGGCAACTGTAATAAAAGCAAAAAGTGGACACACTAAATAATGAAAATGTTGATATTAAATTCAGTTGTTGGGGCTTCTGGGCAATTTTCTGTTAAATATATTTTCTGCTTTTATCTCCTGACACTGAAAAATGAATAACTTACTTAATGGCTGTTTTGACTGGAAAAGGTGGTCTCTGACATTTGTGTGATACTGTAGCTAAAAGCCTAAACCTTAAACCCAGCAACCAAAAGAAATGTTTTAGGCTCTTTTACTCTTTGAAATAACTTATTCCTTTTTGTATTAAAAATGAGCAAAATGATGTTCCCACATCGTCAGGGTCTCCCTCTACATCCTGTGAGCATTTGGTGCACATAAATAGCAAAATACATTACATTGACAGAATTTACATATGCAATATTGCAGTATTTTACAGGAGCCGACAGAAATTAAATGTGTAATAATGACTGCCAACACAATTAAAGCAGTGTACAGTGAGCTCTGATGGAGTTACATCATTGCCCTTGAGCTCCCACTTAAACAAACAGGCCACAGCACAGCAACGCCTCATGCTGCACATTACTCACACATGCTGCCCTGCGCTTCTAGTCTATAAGCGGCAGCGCGCTCAGCACTTCCACACAGTCAGTACAGCAGTGTTGAAAACATACAGTGTGATAAGCTCGAAGAACGGATTCGGTTTCCTGCGCGTGCAGCCACGCTCTCCTGTCTCTGAGCTTCAGATATCATTTACATAATTAACAAGGCGCTCAGTCTCAGAGTTAAAGGGTCCATACTCCACATTTTCCTTCATGTTTTATCTTTTTCCTCTCAGGTCCTCTTATTATATTTCTGAGAGTTTATGTACCAAAAAAGTCCAAGTTCATTTCAATATGACCATTTTACAGCCTCTTTAGCCTTAAATTAAACTGGCTGTTCTTCCTACTGTGCCTTTAAGACTGATATGTAAATGAGCTGTGATCTGATTGGCCGACCTGTGCTGTGCTTCGTTCAAAAAGTACTCCAGGCTAAAACACTCCTTGTTAACTTATAGCTCGAATGGGCGGGGCAAAACCTGTGTATGTTAAATATGCAGATATTTATGTAAATACCTCGGTTTTCGTGACATCATAAATACAGAGAATTCAAAACAGGTCGTTTTCAGCTTAAATTCCATATATGGACTGGAAACTTTAACAATGTACGTACAATATCAGTCAAAAATCTTATTTAAAAGAAGTGATGATTTAATTTTCCACGGTCTGGGACATTTAAAGTCCGGCTGAAGTGCAGCAGGAACAGGAGGGATGGCTCCGGCTGTGAGGAGAGACAGAAGGGGGCAGTTTAACACCATCAGAGCTTCAGCGCCCCCAGCAGGCCCGCAGAGGAAGCGCAGCCTCGCCGCTTCTTTAAAAGCTCCTGCGACGCGCAGGGGGGGGGCTGGACAGCGAACATCGCCGTGTGACAAAGTTCGCCCGGGATTTTCTAGCACATAAGGGGACTCAGAGAGAGAGAGAGAGAAACCGAGAGAGAAGACAGCAAAGGCATGGCTAACAAAGCGCAGCAGCCTCCTTACCTCCACCTGGCCGAGCTCACGGCCTCCCAGTTCCTCGACATCTGGAAGCACTTCGATGCTGACGGTGAGTGAGTGAAGGGAGGGGGGCAAAGTTTTCCAGCTGTGGCACTTTTGGCTAAAGAGGGATGCAGGGAAGCATGTTTGAACAGGAGCTGTTGGTGTATGGCTTTGAGTGAAATGAGATTATTTTTATGATTTTGAGGAGAAACTGTTTTAACTGCTGCGCGAGAACGGAAATCTGTTCAGTTAATATCTCATTGGACCACATTTGTGTCACTTAAACTTAAGTTTACATGTTTTTTTTGTTTGTTTGGATGAGCTTTGGTTCCCGGGAATTTCTTTTCTCTTGCTTGCTGCGATGCTTTAGTGATTAATCAATCTATTTGCATGCTCAAATTGTGATGCAAATGGCATCTGTGTGCTAGTGGTTAATTTGTATTAGACGCATGTATAGATATGATAGGCATAAAGATGGTAAGTATTAATTAAATGAGCTCTAATTCGTCCTTCTCCCTAAATCCTTTCCCCCTTAATTCATTATTGGAGTGCTCTGTATGGTCAAATGGATTATTTACAGTAAAGTGTCTCAAAGCTGTGACCACACAAATCATTTACGCTGGAATAGCTGGATTTGCGGTAATTTATCAAAGTGATTAGAGCCGTGATGTCCCGTCTAAAAGCGCGTGTCCACATAACTGTGAGGCTCTAAGAGCGAGAGTGTGATGGGTCTGTTATATGAGGGGTCTTTGAGCCTTAGGTCTTAGGTTGTTCAGTATGTGAGTTGGAGTGGGGTTTGCTCCACTGTGGGTGTGGTGGAGCTCATTAGTGCAGTTCGGACTCCTGGCTGCGCCTAAACGCACCGGACTGGTTCAGGGACAGACGAATCAGAGCGATGCTTTTACACCACCCGTATTCCGACAAACCACGCCCGCCTGCGCTAGGATTGGCGGACTCTGGTGAGTATGAGTCACCAGCCAGTCGTGGCGCAGGAGGGCGGGGCTTGTCGGAACACAGGCGGAAACAAAACACCAGCGCGCTCGCTTCCCACCGCCCAGTCTGAGCTAAGCATCCGAGAGAAGCGGGCTGGATAGATCTTACTGAAAAAGACGAAGTCACAGATTCAGTGCGTTAGAAATTAAAAAAAAACGGCGTCGTGAGATGGCAACGGTGAGAGACTTGTATAGCCTAGTAAAAACAGTAAAAGTGTTTCAATAATTTATGATTCCCGAAAGAAAAATGCGAGTATCGACAGCTACTTTTGTTTCTTTGCTAGGCTAACGGTCTGGTTCACTTTACAGCGGGCTTTCTGAACCATATGAGTCCAAATGAAACGACATTAGTTGTAACCTATCGCAATTAAACAGTATTTATAATACAGAATGGCAAAATCATTATTTACAAAAAAAAAAAGGAGAGCACATATGAGGTTTAGCAAAACCATGCGCTGTGTGAGGAAAGCGACCAAATTCTCACTTCTAATGTAAAGGGGAAAAAAATGGTGAAAATTGACCGTGACTCTGCCATGATAGACTACAGGGCATAGCCGAAAGCATTTGGATACATATCCAGTTGTTCTTCAAAAAACCTTAATCAGTGAGAAAAGTAGTCTTCCTTTATCTCTTTTTGATAATGGTGACAGTGAAATTCCTCCAATAAAAATTTCATAATATATTCCTGTGTTAACCATGAAATTGTCTTTTTACTGCATTAATTGTAGATGACCTACTGCACCTGAAAACCTCTGTAGCTACAGTTCTAAAAACTGACATAGGCCTGTCAGTTGTACCAATACCTGACATGGATATTTCAATCTGAGATAACGGATCAGACTGAATATGGCTGACAAGGCCAGAAACTACAGCAGAGCCAAGATGGTAGTAGCAACAGCCAGGAGAATGAGGGAAGATGTACAGTCTAAAAAAGTCATAGATGACTATTGAAAACATTATCTGTCAAAATATCATCACTTTCACAATGTAGAAATAAGATCAAACTATTGCAACATTGAACAGATGGTTCAGGAATCGTGAAAGGTTGGTTTAGTCTTTGCTAATTAGAGCCCCTATATTTTCCTCTACATGGGGACATTTTTAAAACACTGAACATGTATAAATCAACTGACCTCCTTGTATTTTTTTGTCCATGTTGACAAGCCACATGTGAATGGGTTAAACCTTAAACACAAGTTTTAGAATTTCTTTTTAATAAGTATCTCCTGCAGAGAATTATGTGTCTTTGTATTACAAAAAAAGAGTCACTTATAATGTTATTATAGTTGCAAATTACACATAATGTAAGGGATTTTGCAAGGAGAAAAACAGCAATCAGTTTCTTCCTGCCCACATCAGTGTATTTAAATAAAATGTAATTAAAGTGTGTGATCTCACTATTCATCAGGATAAACCGATTAAGCGTTCTATATGGCTGACCAGAGTCCAAACTCAACACATAATCAATGTGCTGTTTTTGAGATAATGAAATTTGCGAGCTTAACGGCCAAGACTGCCACGGCGTTAATCGACTGTTCATCATCTTTTGCACAGCAAGCATGCTGAAATGTGCCTCGGCCATGCTGTCTTCTTACTCAGTGTTTGTTATAAATACCAGAAAGAGAGGTATTTCCCCTTGAGAGCTTGATTTTCAGCTGTCTGTAAATGTCATTGTTGTCTGTAAGCAGATTAACTCACAGTCACTAGAGTTTAAAGGCAGACATTTAAACCTTTTGCTTTTGGGAAACATACAGCAGATATGAACCCACATTATTGCAGCCCTCTCTCCTTCAACTCAACCGACACACATGCATATACATACTCACACACACACACAAGCGTTTCCTTTGCACAAAGACCAATTTCCTGGCATGGGAAATTGTCCACAGATGGTGATATCTCATATATTAGAGAAAATTGGGTTGGAATTTCAATAGAGTTCTCTTAAGCATCAAGCTGGAGATCTTCTTTTCGTCTTTTCAAATAAATGGAACTTAAAAGGCATCAGCAATAAGGCCCCCAATTAGAGGCAAAGTGAAAAAGGAGAGTGTTCAAAGCACACTTGGGAGAACAGCCGTCAAGAGTTTTAATTAAGCTCCATAGTTGCCCTGATTTGGGAGCAAGCCAGCAAGCCAGTCCTGAAAGTTAACCAGCTTTATGGCTAGGCAGCCATCCAGCCAAATTAACTACTTTATGTCAATCGTACATTGTCAGCTGATAGTTATGTAGTTACTGTCACATCTTGTAAAACTGTAATGAGAAATGTTTTTGAGCTCCAGCACCAGCGTCAAGTACTCCACCTTTTAAATGCTGATGTAATTTGGATTTCTATTACAGGTAATGGCTACATCGAGGACAAGGAGCTCGAGAACTTCTTCAGAGAGCTGGAGATTGCAAGGAGAGGAGCAGGTGTGGTAAGTAAAAAAAAGTAAAGAGGAGAGTTTTGAATCTTTTTGAATCTTTGAGTCTACAGTTTACAATGATAATTAGCCAATATGAAGACAGACAATTATACACTTTGATGCCAGCTTGTACTACAGTCAGCTCCTAGACATTTAAATGGGGTGCTGATTTTTCATCAGACGTGTGTCCTAATGAGTCCAGAATAAAAGAGACTGACTCTTGTCAAGCTTGAGATCTCCTTTTAATCGAAGCTCTTGCGATATCTCACCAAGGGTCATGGCAATACAACCAATAGCCAGCTAGGACTGCAAGTATTTAACCCTCTGGGGTCTGAGGGCACTTTCTTGTTTTTTGCTTATCATCTTAACTTCGCCTTAAAAGGCAGCTGCATATAACATGATACCCATATGTTTTGTATCAAAATGCTCCGTTATTTTCGTCACTTTCGAACCGTTGCAGCAATTTCAGCAGTTGTAAACTCTTTGCACGCCATTTCACATGTGTCTCCAGTGTTGACTGAATGAAGAATGAAGGGTTTCCAACGTGATGGATAAGTTTTTGGTGAATTTCTGAGCGTCCATTGGTCAGTTTCATACAAAATTCAGACAAACGAATCCACCAAATACACACAGTGACACACTCATCATAGCCTTATAACTCTGGATGTGAGTAACGTACAATCTCGCAATAAGATGGGATGGAAAGGGCGACTCTACAGATTCAGGAAATGTTTGAACTGTGTTTCTGCACTGTATTATCACATAGATAGAGAAACATATCTAGAAACATTGAGTTAGAACCCAGAGGGTTAAAATGTCACCAATTTGTCTAGGAGGGAAGAGGAAAGGATCTCTCTCTGCTAGTATTAAACCAAAGCTCTTTTGGCATGCCTGTGTGTTTCAGGACCCCACAAATGCATCTTTTAGAGAGAAGATGAAAGATTTCATGCAGAAATATGACAAGAACAAAGATGGCAGGATTGAGATGTCAGAGGTAAGAAATGGTGCTGTTCCAAAAACTGAATATGCAGCGAGTGCACTTGACAAGGTCAGACTACAAAATGGCCTTTAAGGGGGCCTTGCTTCGCCGCTTTAATCTTCACACTTGTCATTGTGCTGCAAGAAACAGCTTTCCCAGATAGAGGAGGACGCATGTTGTTTTAGATCCATTCACACACTCGTTCTATGGTGTTTCCATCTATCCTTTTCTCTGTCTTCTCAGCTGGCTCAGATCCTGCCAACGGAAGAGAACTTCTTGCTTTGCTTCAGACAGTTTGTGGGCTCCAGCTCTGAGTTCATGGCGGTAAGGAAGCTGATTCACTTCTATACACTTTTTATAGTTTTGCTCTACTGCTTCACTAAAGTCAGTTCAGGTATTACCACAGAGAAGCTTTAACATCCATTTCTGATGCATTGAGTTGGGGCGGATTTAGTGACTCTGGTGCTCTAAGCAAAAGACAAGAATGGGGCCTCCCTGGATGCACATTTGTAAATTAGTAAGGCTCTGTCTCTTACTAAGGCTGAGTGGCACAACCGCCTGCACTGCAAAAATGATATCTTGGCAAGTGAAATCTTAAATCTAGTCAGTATATCCAATATTTCTCATTTTGAGATTGTTATAAGAATATTGTAAGATTATTTGACTTATTTCTAAACTGTACTTAAGTCATGTAGCACTCTGTTCTGACTGAAAAAAAACTGTTAGTTTCGAGAGTGCAGCGACAAACTTTTGCTTTCGGCCCTCTTTTTGTGTTTCTCTGCTGCACTTGCCTAACTTTATTTGATTTTCCTTCTTAACACCTAGAAAATCATACAGAAGAACTCTCTCGGAAATCTAGATTACTGCTTAATTGTGTTATCAAATAACAACACTGACTAGTCCACTGTAACCACCAGGAGAGGTGCTGCAATGAAATTGCTAAAAACAATCGCTACAATAGCAAGTAACAGCTGTTTTTAAAATGTATATCTATTTCGGAATATGCGATTTAACATCAAGACATACAGAATATCTAATTTGTATTTTCCTAATTTATCTAATTTGTTTGTAATGAGATGTATGAGCTGTGCCACTTCATAGAATCTGTACGTTGTGTCTAGTTTCTTGAATGGTAAAATTGAACAGAGTCACTTTCTTTAGCAAAAGGAAAGGCAACTGAACATGTCTAGTAAGATTATAGTCTGGATTAGACTTTCTTTGTCTAAAAGGGTCTTTAAAGGGTCAAAACCAAAAAACACGTGTCCTCGGGCCATGCCTAGAAAGCTTTTCTCTCTCAAAATAGATACACAAGCAAGAAGACAAATATCTCAGTTATGAATTTTTGCAATGTTTTGTTATAGTATTCTTATAATGTGCTTAAGGAGGGGTGGGTGGCATCACAAAGACAATTTTCACACTACACAACATGCATCACAATATTTAGTTGTTCTGAGCTTTGAGAAGAGGTAAAAAAGAACCTCAAGTGGCACATTTAAAAAATATTACTAGAAACTATGAATACAATGATTTGTATTCAACATTTCATACATGGTGCTGAGCTAAATTCAAAAACTAATTCTGCTCTCTTTGTAATGATTGTAATAACCTGCAGTTGTTCAGTGTTCTTTAAGTACTGCTGATATCCACAATATGCTCAGAAAAGTGTATTCATAAAAAAGATTCCTAAATTCATATTACCCACCCCTACTTATAAGCATTTTAACGATACCTTATATCCTAGGATATATTACATCTTGGAACAGCGTCCAGCGAGTACATTTCTTTAAGCAGTCCTAATCTCATTTTTAAACAGCTTTATTGATTAAAATGCTACATTGTCGCAGGTAGAGCATTTCAAAACACTCAGATTAATACACTTACCTGGAATAAATTGGATCAATCTAGGCCACACTTTAGGCAAATGACTAACAAAATGACAAACTATGAAACACATACTGATCATACTGAATGTTCTGCCAAATGCAGTACAACAAAGGCACACAACTTTATTATTTTCAACTTATCCAGAATTGCCTCCACGTGATTTTGTCTGCTCGGATCTGTGGCATTTTGTATGTGCTCACTTATGCAGTGCTTCTATAATGTTGGGCAAAATCTGTTAAAAAGTGTTTTATCTTAAATATATTCATTCAAATTGAATGAATATATTTTCAAGTAAATTGCAAGTGTATTGCAAGTACAAGGGCTACTTATTAATTTTCAGGAGATATTTCTGAGAAGATTAGATATAAGATAATCCACTTGCATAATTTTCAAAGGAAAATCAGTGAACACATAGGAGTTTCCAAAAGTGGAGTTAAAAACAGTTAGACAGGAAATAGACAAAAAGAAGAAAATTTGCACTAGAAATAGACAAAATGGAAATAGATAAAATGAAGAAAATTTGCACTAGAACACAGAAACTACACATCTGAGATGTGAGTTAAGGTTTGGAGGTGTGGAAAAAAAGACTTCTTTAAAAAAACAACGTCCCTTTTTAGGATTACAGGCATTTTTACACGTCGATCAGCCACCGAAATTCCATATCAGTTATTACAAAATAAATGTTGTATTAACAAACATTTTCTATGCTCAAATGCATATTTAATGTGGCCCTGACTGACAGTAAAAAAAATCATTTATGAACAAAACTGTGAAATCTCACTAGCCCCACAAATATGAAGCTCACATAACACGCAATGATACCCAGCTGGTCACAACCCCCAAAATTCACCCGTTTTTCTGTTTTTGAAAGCAAACCTATCCACATTTAAGTCACAGTATATGAGACAGGAAATCAGAACTTATTGTGTAGGCATCTCACTCTGTAATATTCCACCACAGCAAAAAAAACTGCAGTAACAGTAAAGAGAGATGAGAAAACTTCAAATTGATGTTTCTCATCCTTTGACTTTGATCATAAAGAATGATTGAGACAGGTTTGGTGGTGGAGGGGGGTCGCCCTTCTCGCCATTACATTATGTAAAGCTGGAGAAGGAGTGATTTAAAGGGGGAAAGGGAACTTTTTAATCACCCGGTGCGGTAGGCAAACCTTTTAAAGGGCTGGGATGGAATGAGGAAGTACAAACTTCTATTTTCAGAGTAATACATTATGGATGGGCCGCTGTAATTCTCCACAGACCTGAGAAGACAGGGCATCTATCTTTGATAAGAACCCTTGCTGGAAACAGGACAGCTGCTAGATTAAAACATTAATTAAATTGCATTTTGCGCTCCTTGTCCTCTCACAATGCACACCCGAGCTGAATAGAAAATGGAGACGGATAATGAAAAAGCCAGGATGATTATGGAAACGAAAACTTGATAATTATGACTCCTTTGCACGCTTCCACAGACACCTTTCTTTTTGAATGGATTTCAGAAGAGAGAGAATGTGGATTGCGTTTGCAGATGGCGTTTTCCTACAGATCAGAACATTACTGTAATTTTGCCAGTGAAACGTGAAATTGATGGAATTTGGAATAAAGACTGCAGAGTTAAAGCACTGTACAATGAACTCCTACTGAGTTACATTTGGATCAGAGCTTAGTTTAAGCTTTTAAGGTTTCAAGTTACAAGCTTGGCACTGTAACTGTATGTTATGTAGCATGAGCAAGATTGAAAATTGTGATGTGTCACATAACAGAGCAGTTAAACATGTAATTAGTCATAATTTACTAATTAGCTAATTAAACATGTAATCACAGTCCTTATTTACTTTTATTAAGTGTAAGTCATTTCATGTTGAGAAGTGAAACAAATATGATTTTATTCTTAATTACGTTCATTTATTTTTGCTGTAGTTAATTAGACTAGTATTTCCTCCTATATGTAAAGTTCTAAAAAGTTAAATACAACCAAAAACATGACCAGTGTTTATAATCCGGTTTCAGTAATTGTAGTTCTGCAATTAACCCTATGTTATGTGTACGTGTCTGTTTGTAGGCCTGGCGAAGGTACGATACAGACCGCAGTGGCTACATTGAAGCAAATGAATTGAAGGTAAGCCATATGTCTGCATTTGCACTCATATGGCCTTCAGCATAGTCCCTGCAAGTACTATACTGTGGCTACTCCTAGATGGTGCTCCAGCAGTATGGTCCATCACCAACTGTTCTATTATTAAATAAGAACCAATGGTAACAATAGTGTAGCTTTTGAAAATGGGTGAACCAAGCTCAAGTAGACATTGTACTATTTCATAGCTTGGATATGACTCACAAATCTGGGCTAGATCAGTGTAATGCTCTTGCCCTCTTGCTGGAAAAACAAATGGAAAGCATGCAAATCATGCTGGCCATGGCAACTGCCATCCAAAGGGAATATTCAAATCTCTGCATTGACTCAGAACATACAAATAGAGAAATAATCACCTGCAGGTGGTCAGTTTTCACCAGAGATATGTATAATTTGTACTTTACTAAACACAGCTCTATGTGAAGCATGTGCTTTTCATCCAGACTGTGGTGACCTTGACCCTTTCCTTTTTTTAGGGCTTTCTCTCAGACCTTCTTAAAAAGGCTAACAGACACTATGATGACCAGAAACTGCAGGAATACACACAGACTATTGTAAGTATCTCAGCCCAGACATACCTTTTTACACCGTTACCTTTATATTAACTACAACTGTCATGCAATCTCTTACCCCGATTAGTAATTACATCTTAGTGGCTCATTTAAAAGACTATATTTAATGCTACACACATTTAATGGTCTTTTATGACTTATATTACTCAAGATCCCAACAATTTTAGCTTTTCAAAGAAGAACAGACTGGCTATTAAAAACCAGAAACATGCAGATGACTTTGGATTTTATCTAGCAATAAAATTATATAAACTGCTATTATTCATTGCAGAGCTGTTAACCACCACACTGGTTCAGTGATTAGGGTTTGCACTGTCCTACGGGTGTGTGTTCACACTCCAGCTGTACTGGCATATGTCACCTTCTTAAGGCCAGAGGGCCGACCTGAATTACACTAAGATAAACTGTACAAAACTGCACAGCAACAAAAGCACAAAAATATAACTGATAAAAGTTCAATGAATGCAGAGTAATATTCCACATTTAAGTGTCAGAATAATGTTGTTTTAACACTAAATACTAATACTAGAAAACTAGTGGTGTCATTTATTAGTGTATTAGTGTTGATAACACCACATAGCATCATATTAGCATTATTTTAGTGTGAATGAAGTTCATTTTCTGCTCTGTCGACATGCATATGTAGTAACTGACACGTCTTTTTTTTTACACATTTTGATGAATTTGGTCTGAGAGACAGATAAGATATTACTTTTAAGCACTGAGCAAATAATAGCACACATTGGTTAGAGATTCTTCAATATTTACCACCTATTCATAATGATAAATATCTCTCACTCTCTCAGCTCAAGATGTTTGATCTGAACGGGGATGGAAAGTTGGGTCTCTCTGAGATGGCAAGGTGAGCAATGTTTTAAGAATGCTCCAGTTAATAAGGTAACAGGTAATGCCTAACTTAAGTCTCAAATATGTTTTTCTAATGGGCTGTTACCTCTGCTTCTCATTGTAAGGCTTCTACCAGTTCAGGAAAATTTCTTATTGAAATTCCAGGTGAGAACACAATTTCAACTTGTTGTAAGTTAGACGTAAAGTTGCACTTGTACACCAAACTCTTTTCTAAAGGACAGAATTGTAAATGAAGGACTGTTTGTGCTGTGTTGTAGGGCATCAAACTGACTGCTGAGCAGTTCAACGCCATCTTCACATATTATGACAAGGTAGTGTGCAGCATAAAGTGAATATGAATGTGACATGCAATAACACAGTGTGGAAAGTCTCCCCCGGGCGACAGTCTGGTTTAGCACAGTGGAAGAATCTGCGTTCTCTTGTCTTTCTTTTTTACGTCTGATTTCCCTCACTCCTGCGAATTCCATTTTGCATGCAAATGAGTGGCGTTTCCACTCACCTGAGTAGGTAAATGACTGTGAGGGCTGCACCTGTTCTTGTAGGTTTGGCCCCTTGAGCATACCCATGACATCATTTGTTTAACAATGGCTTTTTGAGTGACATAATTTCAAATGCAAATCAGGAGGGCATGGTAACATTTCCCAACCAACAGAAATTTGTCCTTCTGCAAATCTCAGCAAAACTCATTCATTCATCTTGTTCATCTTATATATCAGCTTATGCATAGTTATATAGTCCATTCCCCTAATAATACTCCCTAATATTTGTGCTACTCCAACAGACCACTCTATAAATTCAAAGTGTTAGGTTTTAAACACTTTTATATAATGCTTTTAATGTTTAATTGTGCTATTACCCTTTTTGAGAGTAAATCGGGGGAAGCTTGACTGTGACATCAAATAGATATCGAGGTTGAATACCTAGAGCTGGGTAGTAAGTAGTTTCATTTACTCGATTACATGTACTCAAGTGCAATTTTGCTAGATTTGTACTTTCCTATGTATTTTCAAATAAAAATAAGTATATGTGTGAAGAAAGTAATTTACACTTTACTTAAGAATAGAGCCTTACAAACTTCAGTTAATGTACAGATAGATGCTAGATGTCCTACAAAATTAATTAGTAACAGTATTTTTTTTTTCCTGCTACTTTTGTGCTTCTACTCAAGTTGTTTTTGGAGGGATACTTTTATCTTTTCTTGAGATATTATTTCTTTGAAGTTACAATATCTTTACTTTTACATGGGCTACTGAACCCAGCTCTGTTAATACCTAAACATTAAAGGATCATTTTTCAGTTCTTTTCTTTAACACTGATGTTTATTTAATTTTCTACGTAAACACTGTAACACACTTAAAAAGTGTTAAAAAAAGGGTTTAAAAAACATTTGGTTTGACAACATAAATTTGTGTTGGAGTCTTCTGGTCTGTTCAGAGGTAGCAAACAAGAACGAAGTAACAAATGCCGAACTGAAAACAGTGCTGAGCAAAGAGAGACTGTAAAATAGAATCTCCTCTTGCGTGCGGAGGCTTGCTATGAGGACTAGTGCAGATACTTAATTATAAATGAAATGTGGTGTGCGTATGTATGAAGTGTGTTGAACGCTAAACATTTCCATGTAGAATTACTGCTGCGTTCCCCTTACCAGCATAGCCCTAGTTCTTCACTCTCATCTACATCAGAGGCAGCTGGAGTTGTCACAGTGGAATTCTGGGTTAAAAAAACATTAATGGCATGATGCACGCCAGGTCAACCGAGCACTAACTCAGTTCACAATGCTCCTACAAAATGTGCCAAGCTTTGGAAAATACAAAAAGTTTGACTGCTTGCAGTGCAAACAAATAGGCTGACCTTCGCCATCACCCAGAAGACTTTGAGGCGCAAAAATAATAAGTACTGCTTCTTCCTTGTGTTTTTATTGAGTTACGACCTCATCCAAGGCCGGTGAAAGAGTACACAGTGAAACAGCAAATCTAGAATCCACAAACAGCGAAGTATTCCCCCAAAGTCTTTACAGTCTTATGTGTCAGGACAATCTGCTCCCTGACATTACTGTGCAGATCAGGCCTAGATGTTGCATTAGCCCTGTCTCACCTGACATCCTGTCGGCAACACAGAGGTTTTGTAATTGTCCCCTTTAACTCATTAAAATCAGCTGCCAGAGTAGTTGTGAAATGTTCATGTCCACATTAAGGGATGCTGAAATGGATCAGCATATGGGATTGGAGCTTACTGTGTGCTACTGTGTTTTCTATCACTATATTAAAGAAACCCTTTGAGTAAGTGTGTACACACTTACAAAACAGAATTCAGATCATTAAGGGCTTATTATGGACTTGTTTGACCTGAGTAATGATAAAGAGCAGCTGAAGTATTAAATATATTAGGAATTTGCTTGCTCAAAATGGCAAACAAACAAAGAGAATCTACAAATGTCCAGCTTTACTTGATTTTGTTTTACATAATCAAAATTATTGCAACAACTCATAAATAATAATAATAATAATAATAACAATAATAATAATAATAATAATAATAATAATAATTTATGTACCAAAATGGTAAGAATTAATTTCCATTGCCATTTTCTGATCTCACAATGTTCCACAGAATGAGACAGTACTATGCCTTTAAGCCTGATATATGTAAATGAACGCTGCCCTATATTGTGTCTCTTTCTGAAAGCATTCTGGGCTGAAACACGCCTTGTAACTTCAGTGTGAATGGGTGGAGCTAAAGTACTTTAGGCTGAATAGATGAATGTGTGTAAATGTGTTGTTTTTTGTGACATCACAAACTGAACACAAAGTGATTTTTAGATTAACTATTTTTGCAGCGTAGTTTCTATATGTAGACTATGTGGACTGGAGAGTAAACAGTATATTCTGAAAGTAACAATATTTTCATACCATATCTACTACACATAATACATACTACATATTAAAAAGTAGTGAAGATATTTTGGTCTTCCATCATATTGTACTTCTAAAGAATACAAGGAGACTAACAGGCAGAAATAGCTGCTTTTGGCCTTGGCATTAAAGGGTTATTGGGTAACCCAGCTTACTTTTCCTTTTTTCAGGATGGAAATGGCTACATTGATGAGCAGGAATTGGATGCCCTCTTGAGGGACCTCTATGAGAAGAACAAAAAGGTGAGAGAGGAAACCAAGAATGTGGAGGTAATAATAAACTGAATTTGATGCTCCTTTTAAATTATATCATGATGACCTGCTTTGTCTCAGGAGGTGGACACTAAGGACCTAACCGGATATAAGAAGAGCATCATGGCCTTGTCAGATGGGGGTAAACTGTACCGCTCGGAGCTGGAGATTGTGCTGTGCCGGGAGCCTATGCTGTGAATCTAGACCTGCCTGGATTTCATCTCACCTCTCTCAGCTGCCTGACTACTGTAACCATGTGCATGTGCCGGGCACCCCTCCCCTTTTCCCTTTACATGCGTTTTGAATGAATGTGCACTGCAAAGCACAAAAAACCTGCCCCTCCTGCCCCCTGTCCACCTGCCCAATCCACACTGTCCTAAGTACAGACCGTTCCAGCTACGGTGTTGCCCTCTGCTGCGTTTTTAAACTATACATTTAAAAGAAGAGTTGAAAGAATCGTACTGATAAAAGAGATTTTAACGGTATGAATAAGAGTATGATGTAATTATTTATTTATTTATTCACTGATTTATTTATTTATTTAAGTCCTTGGTTTGAGCTGCATCTCCTGGGTTTTCCTCCTTCTTTGCCAGGTTTTACTTCCTCTTCGGTTTGATCCCGCCCTCTCCAAGTCTTTATTCCATTCTCACCCGGTTCTGTTTCGGGTCGTGCCGTTCTCTTTCTTTGGCTGATACTGTTATAGGATGTTACTGAGAGCATTAATAAAAGATATGTGAAGAACAGGATGTATTATGTATGCAGATTTTTGTTCCTCTCCAAAGAGCCACGTTAACATGAGGGGGCAGTAATTCACTTTATTGAACTTTGCCTGACTTTGGGTCTAATAACAGATTGGAAGATAAATCCACACATTGCATGCACACTTACTCCCTTTTAAAAACTCTTCACTTTCCTTTCAGGATGTAGCTGCTTTCACGCCTTTCAAGCACAGAAATATTTTCATTGTCAAATTCAATTAGTGCCCCCCCTTGTTCTGTTTATCAGTACAGGGACTTTGAATAGTATTTCTAGTTAAATCTTCCCTAATTACGCGCAGATGCTTTTAAATCTAAATGAATCATTTATATTAGTCCTCCCCCCCATATCCCACAGTAAAACTTGTAGACATTCTCATCAATTAATCATCAGTGCTTAAATATATAATCCTCAGGCCCTTTGGGGTTCGTACAGGGAGTTGCAGTCTGAACATGAATGAATGATGTTTACGCTGATTATGGAAACGTTTCCAATGGTGATGTTTAATTCTCAAACAGAGCAGCACATTAGGCTAATAAGTCTTACCTGCCTTCAAGTCAAGGGAGAGCAATACAATTTCGGGGCCAAATTCTCACCAATAGTGACTTCCCTCTAGAATTTTCCCTCTCAAAACTCTCCAGAAAAAACACTGAACGTCTGGCACTGGCATTGTACTGTCTCTGCAGAATTCAGTAGCAGATCAGCCCCAAGGAATATGAGTCATGCAATTACATCACTCTGTTTTATTCCCTCCTAATTACAATCCAAGTTTACTGGCAATCAAGTCCACAAATGATTGTCAAAAATGAAAAGTAAACAGCGAAAGACATCTCAAACATGATCAAAAGCTTTGCCCCTCTCTCAAAATTCTCTCAGCTGTATGCTGAATGTGGCTTGTTGATGGGGGTTTTGCTAATAGGCAGTGGTGACATATTTAAGCAAAGCCAGAAAAGGGGCTTCTTTCAGGCTCCATTGCCCCCAAAACCAAGAACGTTACGTAAAGAAAAATACAAAACATGCGCTCACTTCATATCCTTGTTTGACTTTCTTCATATCTGTGCCCCTCTGTGCACATGGTTGGACCACAGATGACTGAGCGCACACAGAGGCAGACAAAAGCCAGCGTTATATGTGAAAAATGCAGTCATCACTTATTTATATATGAGGAGGATCCTGCTGTTTTATTTATAAAGTCTTTTAAATATAGCTCATGTGAACGTAATAAGTAATTCAGAGTGGATGTCTCAGCTCACCTCCTTGTCCTACAGCACTTACTCATATAGGTGTCAGGGAAAATGGAGCTCTGTTCTTTAAATGGAGAGCCATTTTAAACCTGAGCCTAAAAATTAATCTAATTCAAATTCAAAGTCTTTCTATTAGCATTAGGAGTAGCACGCGGGACTACCTGAAAAATTTCAGACACTTCATAATGCATTTTCCGTTGCAACCATGAATGAATAAATACATCAATGCATAGCTGTTTAAAATCTGACATATCTAATTTAGCACAAAAGACATCCATCTCTGGATCACCTTAAGGCTTAAGTCTATTAGCATTGCTTATTTTACTGAAAACCCCAGTGACGGACATTCTGCTTCCTCTATGTTTCCTTCCATTCACTTGTGTTGGTGCTAAGATTTGCCCTAATTACTGATATGAATGGAGTCTACAGCTTTCCTGCATGACTCACCATCCTCAGGGGCTTTGATAATAATGCAAATATTCTTTTCATCAGCGATGCTGCTTCAACACAAAAATGAGGGTGATCCTACTTAGAGTTTTTTAAAATTATTTATTCAGTGGCCAGTCATCCACTGTAATGCGCAAGTCAAAGTGATGATCAGATACCAATTGTACTACGTACTGAATTACTTTGGCACCTGATTAGCCTGTATCACACACTCATTTCAAATGTCAGCAACTGCCATTCTCCACACAGATTACTGCATTAAAGGATTTGATGCTAATGCCATCATGGCTCGCTATGCCTCTGAGCAGAATAGCTGAAAAGAAAAGGAGACAGCCACTTCTCCTAAACACAAGACTGAAGGCCTGCAATACACAGGCACAAAGCAAAGCCAACAACTGCACGAAAGACGCCTCTAACTTTGAAGTGACTGCATCACAAAGGCAGCAGTGTGTTAGCTTGAATGCTTATTTGCAGTATGTGACAGCTATAAAGTACAAAATATGGACCAACCAGATCAGCAAAGAGGAGTAACTTGTTACATGACCTAAATATTCTCCAATCAAAATGCTTGTACTTCTACTCAAGTACACTTTTAGCAAAAAGGGTTTTACATAGTACCAAAAAAGGTTCTACAGTAATAACAGACCCTTTTTTGGTGCTATATAGACCCTGCTTGAAAAAAAAATGGTCTAAACTGGCCTAGGCTGGTTTAGCTGGTCACCCAGCATGGTCATCACCCAGCATATTAGCACCCAAAACACAACATATACTGGTTGTGCTGGTGATCAGCTATGCTGGTCTGTGCTGGTTTTTCTAGACGGGGAAACATTTGTTAAAAGGTTCTTCATGCATTTAAATGGCTCTTCAAGTTGTCACTGCTCTATATATAATCATTACCTTAAAGTGCACTTGAAGAGCCAGTATTTATGCGTGTATATATGTGAGGAAACGTATCTGTTTTTTACTCAGTTACATTTTAGTCATTAACATGTAAAGGCTAGTCTGTTTTTATTTCATTGTTACATTGGTTACTGCATCTATACTCTTGCAAGTGGTAAATAATAACTTTTGAGGTTATCATTTTATTTATGTTTTAAACCAAACCAAACATTTTATTTATGTTTTAAACCAAAAAACATTTAAGCATTTCTGAAGGTGCATGTAAAATGCATCCCTCATAATTGTAAAAAAAAATCTTTAAAAACACTCAAGGCAACTGAAAATTCAGCAGTGAGAACTAATAGGACTAGAAATAGCCTAGTTACTTACACAAAAAAGGGACTTGTCTCATTTGAACTTGGCTGCAATTTAGACATCTTACTACAAGCATCAATTTTCTTGAACTGAAGAATACCCATAGGGGTCTGTCAGATTAAGGAAATAATATGGAGGAGGCTGAAGAGTCACTACCATGGCATCAAGGCGATGGGCTGGCACTTAATACTGTGTTTTTATGCAGTAACACTGCCTCCAAGTGGATTCTTTTTGCTATTGCAATAGTTTAAAGGCAGTGTCTATACACCGTTGTGACGTCCTCAATATCTGGACATGGAATACTGCAAAAAAGGCAAATTCCACTTTGTTATGTCTATTCAAGTCACAAAAATAAAATAAAATAAAATTATTGCCTAGTGTTTGGTTCATACACTTCCCTAAATTCCAGCTGTTCAGGTGATGCAGTCACAGAAAGAGTCACCTGGATATTAAAACTACAGCAAGCCAACAGTCAAGGATGTCAGGAAGTGAACAAATATGCTAGATCCAGCTCATTCAGGAATGATTATCCAAGCTAGGTATGCTGGAACTAAACTTCACAAGGCTCTATTTTGTGGTACATGCCATCAATCTCATCAGCAAAGTACCAGTGTGGCTGCATGTTTTAATTCCATTCCTGAAGGAGCACATACAACTGACAAGTTATTTGATGACTGAAGCCAATTGATGAAACAAGTGGAATCAGACTACTAGAGCAGAGGTTCTCAACAGCAAGGAAAATAATGTGCTAGAGCACGGAACAAGCTAAAATGTGCAGTAACAGGACGCTCCAGGAGCAGGATAAAGAAGCACTGCTCTGAGACACTGAAGGAAAGCATTGTGGACATGATGACGATTAACACGCTGGATCATGAAGTCCTACTTTAATACACAGACATAGAAAAACAAGAAGCAGCAAACTCTCACACAAGGAGCCACAAAGCTTAATGCTTTGTTGCATTATCAATAATACATTTAATGCTTTTAGCCTTTAGATGTTGTGTAGCTGGATTTGGAAAATGGAGCCTGTAACCTTCAGGAATTAATGGCTATAAGATAAAAGTGGCTGAAACTATCTTTATAAATCTGTTTACAGCTTTAATTGCCTTAAGGCTTAAATCTCAGTTCCAGTCTCCTTTAATTTGTAATAGCCCTATTTCTGTGGTCTGATTAACAATAATGGGCTGAACTACTGGTATGTTAGGACAAACTGCTCAGTCTACATTTTCACTCTATCCCACCTTCAGACACACCTGAACTAAGTGCTTAAAAGAATGGTCTGCAGATTGTATTGTGTGGCTACTTCACACACATTGTTTTAATGTGCTATTTTGTGTGTTAAGTGGAGATTTAACAAATGATAGTGACCATCAGGCTCAAGATGGTTTCATTCAGTGAAAGAAATCCTTCAGTGGCCAATTTACTCCAGCATTAAGCCCAAGAAGACAATGGATGAATCTCAAATAGCTTTTACTTTTAATGTGAGTTAATATAAGCAGATTTTATTCCCAGTGATTTGGGAGCATTCGTGTTGGTCCATTCATCATGAAATTTTCACACAATGTTTACAAATTACATAGAACAAAAACAGAGATACATGTTTTTCACTGGACAGTGACAATGTACTGCCATCCAGGCGACATCTTTTCAGGAAAGGCTTTGCTTGTTTCAGCAGGACAATGCCAGACCACATTCCACATGTATTAAAACAACGAGGCTCCGTAGTAAAAGAGTCCGGGGGTCGAGTCCTGGTCTGCCTGCAGTCCAGAATGGGCATATATTTTTTAAAAACAATAAAATTTCTCAGTTTTAACATTTGATATGTTGTATTTGTATTATTTTCGATTAAATATGGGGTTTGGATATAGGTTTGCATTTTGTTTTTGGGTACATTTTGCACAGCGTCCCAACTTTTTAGGAAACGGGGTTGTAATAACGAAAGAATTAAAAATCACATTTTTTGCTGATACCATTTGAGAAAGAAGAAAGTGAAGGAAAGAGAGGGTGTGACTATTTAGCATTATGATCCCTCTTTTGACCAGAGAAATGCAAATTATGTACTGACCTCTAACTGTACAAGGACCCTTATGACTTATGGATAATCAGACTACTAGCTTTATATATATATATATATATATATATATATATATATATATATATATATATACATCTTACAACTTCAGATACACGCTCCTGCAAGGTTATAAAAGTACTGCATCTGCCTGGGACTCACTGATTAATTAGTTTCATTTGCGCCCAATTAATGGCGAAAATACAAGCTATCACTAAACACCTATATAAGCTGGTTTAAAAACACATGGGCTGGGTCTGATACGTAGTAAACGCCGCCTCCTCAGACAGTGTCCGAGGCAGGAAGGCAGCCAGTCATGTCCGACTCTAATGTGTGTATAAAACACCGCCTGCTGAAGTTCCTCTCGGCCGTTTTTTGAAGGCAGCGTACCCTTCGCTGCCTTTCATATCCCATAATCCTGTGCGTCCGCGTCAAGGCAGTTAAAAAAGTAGCAGAAAACACCACAACAGTGGACAACGCTGCCTTCAGTGTCGGACCTTGATCTTATGTCCTGTGGCTTCCAGCGACTCAGTTCTGCTTTGTTTTTAAAGTAAATGTAAGATCTTAGTCTGATGTCATGTAAAAGGCCAAACCCGGACCATTTACCGAGTAAAAGGTTCAGATGAAGATCCAGCTCAGGGTTCGGCCTTCAACTTGACGCACGCGGCCAACAGCAAACGGCTGGAACCTGTGAGAACTGGCTGCAAAGGTTCTTCACAAATCTTCTGGTAGGCTGGTAACGTGAGACAGATTTGCATGTTGACCGTGTGTGGCCGCTGTGTACTTAGGAGTTGGTGCAAAGCCGATGAGGGTCGAGTAAAAAATCAAGGCCTGCTTCTTCACGGGGCTCTGGGCCCTGTGACGCAGCAGCGATTTCGAGGGAGATAAGCGAAATTTCTCGACGGTGGGCGAGTGGGCGCTGAAATACGGCATGTGTGATAAGCTAGCTCCAAATATATGAAACAATATATATAATATATAATAAAATATATGAACATTCTTCATTTCGTGTGTACCTTAAATAGACCTGTCAGTGGAGGGTCAGTAAGCATAGTTGGAATGGCGGACATTAGGTATAACGAGCATTTTAGAAGAGGCCTGGACTTCAGCTTGCTGAGCGCGTGACGTCTTTCACCTTTTCAGTCTGCTGTGTTTCATGTTCGCTTTACTTTTATTGTATTACAATGTGCCTCGTTCCTCTGCAGTTTGGATGACAGTCTTCAAACCAGCTGTATTACCTCCCGTGCCTCGTGCTGAAGGCGCAGTGCCGCATTTAACCACAAGAGGGAGACGGCGGCTTATAAAACCTGTAACAATGTTAAAATGCTTTTATTTCTGTAGTAAATAGTAGGGACTGCTTGAACAGTTCGACAAGTACGCTTTACGGCTTCAGTGGTATAGTAGTTTTGGCCTGACGTGCTGCTGAAAGGTTTCCCAGGCAAAATATGATCTACTTGTATCTGATTGAACGCCGTGCAGCTTCATTTGCATTCGAGTCACAGTCAACCACCAGCGTGAAGCGTAGCGGTTAGAGTGACCGACCTCCTTCTGGGAGTTGGAGTTTATCGCTTCTCGGCCTTTTGGCTAAGATCAAGTGTAGTATCTGTTCTTATCAGTTTAATATCTGATACGTCCCCTACCCGGGGACCATATATTAAATTGATTTTTGGAGCAGGGAGATGGAATAGGGGCTTGCTCCGTCCACTCCACGCATCGACCTGGTATTGCAGTACATCCAGGAACGGTGCACTCCCTTCGGGGAAATAACGAAGGTGAAGAAAAGAGTTGTGTGATCCACAAACATGAGGTTGGTGTGATTGCATACGGAAAAATGTTTGGGTTTTGGCTAGATGAAAAATAGGTAGTAACGTTGTCAGAGATGTTTACGGGTGTGTAATAGCCTGTGTTCCCCTTCTACCATATTTCTGCAACACTTAAGACAATCAGTAATACTCGTGTAGTTTACTGTATAGAAACTGAGATTACAGCAGGATTAGGGATCCTGTGGAAATCTCTAATATTATCGTAGAGCCTTTTTAAGAGATTAGCTGCGCCGGTTAACCTGTTTGTATTGGAAGAGGGAACTTTTGCTGAAGTTGTCCAGCTGCAGCCGAGCTGCTGAACCTCGGGGTTAAACATGAGCTTTAAAACCCTTCATTAGCTTAAACTACAGAGATACACTCGGTTTATTCATCTGTTTCTGATCACCAAACTAGCTCGCTTTTCTTAAGCAAAGCTGGTCTGTCTGCTGACTGTAGCTGATGTCTGCTTACACAACATCGACTGAGTCTGACTGTAAACTCTTGTTCAGAGAACGAAGCGCTGCTGATGTCTGATGGTCAGTGAGCCGCTCGAGTCAGCATCTTATCCGGTCACTGCGTGGTGTCTGAGGGTTTATCGTGTCCGCATTTCGGCTCGCTTCGGTGGTTTATACAGCAGCGTGTGGCTAAAATGAGCAGATGTGTTCAGTTGTAGTGCAGAAGGCGGATTTCTGCTCAAACTGAAGATGAACATCCTTCGTTTCAGCGCCATGTGAGCTCCTCTCACAACACGGTGCAGCACCCGGAAATGACCAAACACTTCCGCAAACTGATCTGCAATAAGAATGAATTTTTTTTAAAGTTCATTCAGATCGGATTACAGTCGTTTTTCTCCCAGGTATTAGAGATAATTGTGTGTGTGTATGTATATATATATATATATATATACACACACACACATATATACAATGTATGTCTACGTGTGACTTGTTGGATTTTGAGAGAGCGGCAGCTATGCAAATTATTGCCGTGATGAATCATGGGAGATATGGTATATATGTATGTATGTTTTTTAAATGTGTTTTTAGCTCCTCGGAAAGTCGGACAGTTTAGCGCTGCGGAGGATTTATTCGTGATTTTTCTGTGTCGTGTCTTTTGTCGTTCGCGGTAATGCGTGGCGTCACCGTCCGTGTGAAGTAGAAACACAGGAGTGACTGCCGTCCGTCGAAGCGACGGCCCTCATACTTACCTGGCAGGGGCGACACCATGATCAGGAAGGTGGTTCACCCAGGGAGAGGCTCGGCCATTGCACTCTAGGCTGTGCTGACCTCTGCGAATTTCCCACATGTGGAAATCTCGACTGCATAATTTCTGGTAGTGGGGACTGCGTTCGCGCTCTCCCCTCATTCACTGGTTAACAACAGATTTAAGAACGTAAATTGTTGTGTTTAATCCAGGACAGGTGGTTAGTTTTCAAATCTTGACCATTGTGTTCAGCACGTCGTTCTGTCTATCTCGATTTTTATTTCGAAGCTTTAGTCTTTTTCCCCGACAGTCACCAAGCTGTATGTACTCACTCGGGGCTGGTCTGCAAGTTCTAATTCACAGCCGTACTGACCCGCATTCCTCTAGGTCTTGGGTTTTTTTTTCCCCCCATCCCTCGTTCCTCCTATAGACTCGCATTCATTTTTCACAACAATTAGCAGCCCTTTAACAACCATTCAGTTCACACAGGTGGATTGAGCACATTGAACACAGCCTTGCAGTCGCGATAGACAGACCTGGCAGTAGAATGAGTCCTACTGATGAGCTCAGTCACTTTAAACATGGTGCTCTCATAAGATGCAACCTCTGCCACAAGTCAGTCTGTGACGTTTCTGTTCTGATAGATCTGCCCCTGTCAGCTGTAAGTGCTGTTATTGTGGAATGGAAGCACCGACCAGCTTAGCCACAAAGTGGTCCACCACGCAAACTCGCCGCCACTGGACTGAAATCAAGCTCTTCTGTCTGGCAGTCTGAGGGATGAGTCTGGGTTTGGTGAATGCCAGGAGAATATTACCTGCCTGACTACATTGTGCCAAGTCTAAAGTTTGGTGGAGGAGGGATAATGCTATGGGGTTGTTTTTCAGGCCCCTTCGTTCCTGTGTAGGCAAATCTTCATGCAACACACAGAATTATTAAATTCTTGCTTCACAACATATGAAAAGATGAAATTAATTATCTACATGGCAGCTTAAGATCAAGTTCTAAAAGTTTTCCCAATGAGCAATGTGGGTTTAAATGTCGTATTATCGAAATTATCGATATATCCATCCATCTGTCTGTCTATCCATCTTCTAAGCCACTTATCCCTCTGGGTCGCAGAGGGTGCTGGAGCACTGACCACACCTGCTTGCTCTCTCTGGTTGGCTAAAATTCAAATGGTATTTTTTCGAGTGTCTTTTCTACCACAGCTGAGTTCTACAAATATAACAGAAGTATCTTCGCCTTCTAACATCCTTTTTTATATATATATATATATATATAATATAAAATTCTGAAAAGTTATTATGAAAAGTACCACACGTAATCACGTGTGCTGAGATACTAACGAAGGTTGTCTTTTTGCTATAGAGATGGGCTTTTCATTGCAACCGACACAGCCTGTTGCTGACTGGCAGGAGCATTTGGGTTAATTACCTGAATTGCTGGTGTTACTATGCTGATAAAAACATGAATTCTATGATGCCGTAAACCTGATAATCATGTTTAGTTTTTTTTTAACAGTGCACAAAAAACATCCTCTGCAATGGCTGGGACACTGTCACAATTCTAGCTCAATTTCAAGCACCAAACATGGGAAAATATAACACGGCATACACTATTAGCATTTGTACTTTTTTTTTTTTTTTTCTTGTCAGTCCTAGATGCTTTTTTGTGGACTTATTCCGTTTACACACAGAAAAGCTCTCAAATTTGAAGAAAGTCTAAACTATCGAAAGGGATTGCATGTTGTATCTCTGGTGGTCTACAGTCTAAGTCTACAGTGAGTGTAGACTTTTAGCCAATAAGATTAAGTGACCCTTATTAGTCCCACAATGGGGAAATTTCACCTCCCTCACCTCACTTCAATCTAACTCATCCATGCAGTGAAACACCACATACACACTAGTGAAGACACGCACTGGGGGGCAGTGAGCGCACTTGCCTGGAGCGATGGGCAGCCCTATCCACAGCGCCCTGGGAGCAGTTGGGGGTTAGGTGACCTCTGTCACGTACTGTTGGCTCAGGGGATTGAACCAGCGACCTTCCGGTCACAAGGCTGGTTCCCTAACCTCCAGCCCATGACTGTCTGAAGAGAGCTTAACTGTCTACATTCACTGTAGACTTTGCACTACTTAACATCTAAGAACTCTCTGAATTTGGGGAGTCTTGACGGCATCCATGCCCTCTCCTGTTTTTCTGGTCAAAAATAGGCAGAGAAGAGAGAATGAGTAAAAATGTTATCTTTGGCAGTCATCATTGCACTGTGTTAATTTCTACTTACAAAGGCCAGAGGGTGAACAGTGGAAGTTTTGTTGCCGCTGAGCGTCATTTGGGGCAAGTCGGCATCCAGTACATCGTCATGTGCCTCCACATCGCTCTGGTACGCCTCGTCAGCCTCACCTGGATCGGGCTGCCCAGGTTGAACCACCTCCTCTTCTGGACTTGTCCTGTCTGAGTTCCACCATGCTATGCCACTTACCAGATAAAGCTGACAGGGTTGTGCTGCACAGTGGGGACCTGAACTTCACAATAAAAAGGTATTAGAGTAATGACAGCGTTAATTGTACAGATTACACTTGCGTACCTGGAATCATGTTCAGCCGAGCTTTGTGGAATCTTTCTATGCTGTTGTTTCCATGCAGACATTTATAGTAGGGCACGTCCACGTTGTTGATGGTTGTGGTATGTGCCGCCTGTACATCCCATGTGTCAAACACAAAGCCTGCGGGCCACATTAGGCCCGCGACACAATCCTATCCGGCCTGCAAAAGTATCTTAATTTTATGTTAATATTAGCCCGTTTCACAATGCCCTGCACTACAGTTCCCAGCATGCACTGCAGCGTAATGTGTGTTCTGACTCTCCTGCCCCAACAGCAGTCTATGGGACAGTGGTTACCCCTCAGTTCTAGACAATTCTACACAATCCCACACCAGTCATATCACCAAAGGCACTAGCTTCATTTACACGTAACGTTAGCTCAGCTGTTCAGAAATTGAGCCCAAGTCTTGGTGAACGTGCAGCAAAGAAAGGATGCCAGGTGTCTAGTTCAAGCAAATAGATAGGTTTAAAAGACTGAGCTCCTGGGGACATTTAAATTTTGAATATTTCAAGTAGTCGTGTAATATTTCAAAGTCTACTACAAGTGCCTGTATTTTACTGTTGAAGTTTATATTTTGAATAAACAGTGGCCAGTTTGGGTTACAGCACAACTTGAAAATGAAATAAAAACATAGGCGTTCTTTGGCCCACAGATTTGTTGAGATTTTTTTAATATGGTCATGTTAGTGGTTAAGTTGAACATCCCTGCTATACATGTTCATGTCTGGTGGATCGTGAATGCACTCAGGTGTCACAGCTGGGCTGTTCACACCTCATCAGTGTCCTTTGTAAATACACATACATATATACCCATATACAGTGTGTTAGGTTGACTTTGCATGCTACACTATCTGTATCGATGTTGTAATAACTTTTGTATGAGATCTTTTTATACCAGGTGTTTTTAAGAGGCTCACTCCATTCTCGTCCAGTCCAGCGGGACTTTTCAGTTCCTTAACGTCCAGGTGAACGAGCCAGGATGTTTCCTGAGTCCTGAGTGTAACCCTCCGAACATGGTGTTTCAGCTGCCCCTTAGGAATTGTAGTGGCGTACAACATTCTCATCTAAAACAGACTTCAGCGTTGCCAGGTCCTTAGCTCTGACGTCCCTGATGAGTAGCTCCAGATCTCTGCGGTTGTACGCCAGCACTGCTCCATCTGGCGCAGACTTGAACGTCGCATACTTGGAGTGAAACTCTGTGCGGATGACTGCATCAAACCGGTGGATCCAGTGAAACGTATCCAGACGCATAACCATCCCATTGTCCACCCAAGACTGGAACAAGGTCTCCACTGCTGTTAGGTCCTGTGCACGGCAACACCCACAGTCCACATACAAGATCTTGGGGACAGGCTGATTGGCCAGCCGAAACTTGTTCATCCCTCCACGGCACATCGACTGCAGCTTCTCAGCGGACTCCTCGCAGGTCAGCACAAAGGAAACTATATGGGAGTGCTCGTTTCCAATGCCGGTGAAAAACTAAGCTGAACCTGCACCCTCCCCAGCTTCTTCACTACCTAAAATATGGTTGCATAATGTGACCGCCACTGATGGATTCTGTAATTGATTTTTTAAAAATAATTTAGCAACAGTGTGTTTTGCGTCATACAGCATGCCACTATTTTGATATACATACTCTCTTGAGCACAGTGCCACAAGTGGAGAGAATATGGCTCCTGCAATCTTGCACATTGTAGGCCTCTGCCAGCAGGAAGGTGTGTCGCAAGAACTGTGTGGAGCTCTCTTGTAGGAGGTGGGGCCTGGAAAGTGTGACTTAACCTAGAGAGGATTCCTCCATTCCACGACACTTATGAGGAGTGTGGTGTACAGGTCCTTATGTTGAAGGTACTCCTCAACATGATTCTCCTGTATCTGCTGTCACACCTTGACCATAGTGTTCCCTTTGGTCCATCCAGTCCCTCAGAAGGCACACAACATTCCTATTCACACCACGCCTATAAATGGAGTCACAGTCAATATGTAGAGGTTGATTTGAGTGACTACTTTGAAGTCAGTTTACTACACATATTAGGTTTGGTATACTCACTTCCTGGTGATGATGGCAGGGAACATGGCTTGATAAGCCTCACTAAGCTGTGATGAAATAGCGAGATTCCATGCAAGCTTTGACCTATTGTACCACCCTCTCCACTCCAGACTGTCTTTGTACAGGGTCCACAGCACAATACCTCACAGATGTGACATACCTGAGGTACATATGAGGAGGGGGGAATCACATAAAAACACTTAACAGCATATGACTTTCTGCACTCTTAATTTGGCATATTTACATGCACAGTAAAAAATATTAAATTGTAATATAATTAAATTCAAACACAGGAGTGCGTTATACCCAGTGATGGTAGTCAGACTTGTACTCAACCCACACATTCATCACCTCAAGGTCACTTCAGGGAGTGCCTCCACACTCCAACTTCAACCTGCTTCTGGACACTGCCAAGACCAAGGAGTCCCAGGTGCAGAATTAGCTAGCTATTGCTACTTCTAGATTTTTCTATTCATGACTTTGGTTTGTCTTGCAGCATAAGATGACTATACGGATTTTAATTTTTTTTTTTTTATTAGCCTGCATCTTTTGACAGTCTTTAGCCCAAAAACAATAATCATATTGTAAGTTATTGCCATAATAATGATACTGAGGCCTAAAAATAATAAATAAATCAAAGTTAACGTTAGCTAGCTAGCAGGCATGTCGCTCCTGCTAACTTACTAGTTAAATAGCTAGCTCGTAATGTTAGCAGAAGCAACATGCTTTTTTGAAAATTAAAAATAAAAAAATAAAAAATTTTTGGCCTTTCTGCTTATGGTAAACTGAAAAAACACCATCCAAAATATTTCAACCGGCTATAACGTTAGAACGGTGCAAGAAGAAGATACGACGTCGTTAACAAGACAGAAGCCTAATTTTTCCAGACTGCTATTGGCTGCATAGCATTTCCAAACAGCTCAAGCTTTCATCTTCTTCTGGAGCCCACTGCTGCCAGAGAGACCCACATGTTAGAACGAAGCTCAAGCAACTTCTCATTCACCAGCTTGTTCCATTTTCCCATTCCACCTTAAATCAGACTTTCTCAATCCTGGTCCTGGAGGCACCGTGCTTTGAGAAACACTGCAGAAAGTAACTACTGCACCATTTAACCTGGAGTGGAAAAATTAGAACTTGGAAAAGACGTTGACTAAAGTCTCATGTTAGACGTCTTAATATTTTTCCCTAAAAGACCACAGGGTCACAAAATGTGCCGCCCAGCAACATTTAATACAGAAATCCTGTAATTTGCTTTTGGATGTTTGCTTCACTAGTTTCTGCTAAAATGGATTTACCTGTTAAGCTAGCATCAAGCTAACCTTGATTAATTTTAACAGTTTTCCATTTCACTGACTGGGAATGTCAGTGGTGGGAGAACCAGGAACATTTGATCGATACTTGTGTTTATTGTGCATGCAGCATCTGTCTCTGTCTCTCCTCTCTGGTGTTTGAGGGCAGTGCTCAGCGTGTCTACACAGACAGCGGACAGCAGGGCAGAGAAGACGACATCGGGTCGAGTGATATTACTCGAGTTGACAGCAACTTTACTTATTCTGAATGCACAGCATAACTTTGCAAGAAGAGGGGAAAAAAGTTGTTTTAAGGTTGTTGTTTATTTTTGTTGGTTTTTTTTTTTGTTTCTCTTTTATTCTCCAGATATATATTGTTGGTAAAAGACAGACTACATATCCAACAGGGTGAGTTGTTCATTAGGAGCTTAAAATAAAACCTTGGCTTGCCATGGGAATGTTAACTAATGGTTTTACCACTGCAGGAGGCGGATAATCCAAGTAACCAAAAGAGTTTATTTAAAAACAAAAACTAAAGAGCAGATAAATAGGCTGTCGTCAGAAAAGCAAGCCGAGGCCTCAGTGCTGCATACAAAAATCAACGTTGTATGAAATTAGTGTAGATCCGAAGGAAAAAAAAGCTGATTTATGGAATTTATGACTCGCACTACCAGGTGATGGGAAGCTAATTTGTATAGGCATACAATCTTCTTGGATAGCAGTAATTATATATAGCCTATAGTGTGGGGGCACCATCTTGTACATAATTTACAACCAGCTAGTTGTTTCATACTGTTGACTGTTGTGTCCTTGAGAATCTGCTGTTCCCTGATGTGTGTATATATATGTATGTATGTATGTATGTGTGTGTGTGTGTGTGTGTGTGTGTGTGTGTGTGTGTGTGTTAACCCTGACTTAACCAGTAGTTCTTCTGAGTTCCGTGTAGCAGCTGCTATGTGCAACAATGGCTAAACAGCTATAACTGACCATTTTTCCTTGAAATAAAAAAGAACAATATTATAAGTCTTTCTGTCATGATTGATCATTTTGTTTTAAATGAAAAAAAGTTGGTCTAAAAAGTACTGCATTTTTACTGCAGACCTTTTTTTTATTATTAATGTTAGCTAAATGAGATGTGAGATAAATGAAATGGAGATGGGCTTCGTTCTGCAAAACAGGAGAACAGCAACCTGTTAAGTTCATGGTGCAAAAAAAAAAAAACACACACAGCTTGGTGTGTATTTTGCATGATGTGCCACAATTGAATTCAGTTTGGCAGTAATGGCTGGCATTCATGCTCTCCACCACACGTCCTCCTTGTCTGCTATGACAACCACCACAACAGAGGTACACGGATTTGTGGTGGATCGTGCAGTCAGAAAGCAGAGACATCGGCCACTGCCTCAACCACTAGTTAAACAAAGCTTCAGGCGTATGATTTCACAGCCAAAAAGCAGAACACGTGAAAATCACTCTAGAAACCTTTAGTAATTTTTTCTGACCATTTGTTTGGTTTTATAATAAGATCACTTATGCACGGAGAAGTTCTGTAGATTGTTGATTATTTGTATGACTAAAGTCAAAGTCAGCTCTTGCAAAAAGTAACTGTTGTTTCATAGAATGAAAACAGTGTCGAAATTACATATTGTAATGCAAAATAGCAATAGAAAAGCTGTTCAAAAGCATCTTCCATTAAAATGCTGTTTGTTTCGTGTATTTTAAGTGGACAACTTGATGGCTGCGTTAGAGAACAGCAAAAATGGTTAAGAGTGGGGTGGTGCTGAAATATTATAATTTTACTTGTTTTGAGGGTTAAAAGAATGTACTCACTATCTTTGCTCATGCACTAATGTGCCTCGTCTGTAACTTGTTTTACAAATTGTAGATGGGGAATATAACTTGGCTGAAAGGTTTAGTTTTTTTTTCTTTTTTTCCCTTTGCTTTAATGCCTGGAGTTACATGTTGCAATTCCAAACCTACAGTTCTATTGCTCACTTTAATAAGTTTTAAAAAGTTTCAGAATTATTGTGTGCATTGTGTAAATAAACTAAAACTACATTGACGGTCCCTCATACTAATCCATTTTTAGCACATTTTTTCTGTTTTGAGATGGAGTAATCAATAAAATAAATGACTTCTATTGAAACTAAACTAGACACATATCACATCACATAATCCTCAACTAGGTCATAACTCCTTTAATGACATCCTTTTCATATATGGAGTCAGAGCTTTTAGCACACACACACACACGTATTTTACTTGAAGGAAAGAATCACACTCGGGGTCTAACAAAATACATTGATTTGCAGATGGCTTATTTAAAAGCATGGCACAAACAAAGCAGAAATGGATCAGCTCCTGCATTCTGACGGTGATGAGTGGTGACCATGAAAATCAGACATCAGTGACAGATAGATTAAACAGTGTTAACAACCAGACTGGCAATGCAATCAGCATTGAAAGAATAAATTCGGCAACTGACAGTTTGACAACAGACAAATCAGACTTTGACACAGACGTGGAGTATATGTCTTCTGATTCAGAAAAAGAAGTCCTAAATGATGAAACTGAATCGGATTTGCCCAGTTTAGAAGAAAACGTAAGACAGTGGGCTACAAAGAACAGAACCACACAAAGATCCTTAAATGAATTGTTGGCAATATTAAGAAAGGAGAGACACATTCTACCAAAAGTTGCAAGGACACTCCTTGCTACACTATGAGCCCTAGGATCTTAGCAGAAATGCTGTGAGCAATACATTTATTATGGCTTAGAGAAGGGGATTTGCTGTTCATTAAGTCAGACAATGGCTTTAAGACATGATCATGATACCATAAACCTCAGCATCAACATTGATGGTGTCCCACTCTTCAAAAGCAGCAAAGCCATTTGTGGTAGCTCTCAAAAAGAAACCATATCCTGTTGAGGAATATCTTGATGACTTTTTGACTGAGTATAAACATCTCACAGAAAATGGGATAATTTTTGAAGAGAAGTCCTACAGTGTCCATATTGAAGCAGTGATCTGCGACGCACCAGCAAGGGCTTATCTTAAGTGCATTAAAAATCATAATGCCTATCACAGTTGTGAGAGGTGCATCAGCAAAGATGTTTACAATCCAAGAAGAATGGTGTTCAATGAACTGGAATGTTCCTTGCGAACAGATAAAGCTTTCAGTGCAGTAGAATACAAGAACCATCAAACTGGTGTCATTCCCTTCATTGCTGCAGGAATTTCTTGTGTTAAGTCATTTGTCCGACTATATGCATATGGTTAACTTGGGAGTAGTTAGACGGATGTTAATATTCTTGACTTGGGGCCCAACACTTTGCCGCTTATCTGTAAGGCAAAAGGAAAAAATATCACAAAAGCTGAACCGCCTGAGAGGAAAGATGCCTAGTGAATTTGCTCGGCAGCCACGGAGTCTAGAAGAGCTGGACAGGTGGAAGGCCACAGAGTTTCGTCAGTTTTTGTTGTATACAGGACCAGTTGTATTAAATGTGTTATCTCCCCAAAGATACTACCATTTTCTATCCTTGACGATAGCTATGTCATTAATATTGGAGTCACTCGCAATGCATACCTTCAGTATGCCCATAAACTCATGTCACATTTTGTCATGCGCTGTCCTGCCCTGTACGGAAAGTATTTTTCGGTGTACAATGTTCAGATTGAATATGCAAACGCCAAAAAGAGGAAAACACAGCCTGAAACATGGCCTCACATGTTTGTTTCTACAAAAGAAAAGGACCGTTGTTTTCTCTTACGAGATGAAAGATGCTTTCATCAGGGAAAGAAGAGGAGATGGCACTGTGGTATGCGATGTCCTGCACCAGCAGTACACCCCACCGTTGTTTGAAAAGCCATGCAGCTCCAAACTTCTGAATATAGTGTATACAAGTAATAGGCAGGGTAGGATGAAAAGACAACAACTGCTTGAAACAGATCTGTTCCATAAGGTGGCCTGCCTTCCTCATGAAAATGGTGGATCTGTCCTCATACCGCTCCTCCATGGTATAGAACACAGATTCAGATTTAAAGGTTGGCTATTATTATCTTAATTAACTTTCATGTAGAAGTGCCACTGATATGAATTTTTCATAACTAATGAATACTTAAGTAGATCGGTAAGCTTAGTCATTTATAATAAAGTTATTCATGACTAATGATGAGGATTAGTGTATAATAGAGTAATAGTAGTATTTTCAATTGTCCCTTTATTGATTTAATGAAATCATGAACTCCACTTCCATGACTTGATGGCAGATACATTATAAACAGTTCATTTCTAGTGGTATTTTGTTTCTCTTTGTAGCATTTTCATACAGAATTGGTGTGGGAACAAGCTAACTCTTTATGAATGTGCTTTGCTTTGCAGATCATTTATGCCCGGGCTGTGTGGTTGGAGCATGGAAAGGAGGTGGAGGGGACTGCCCCAGACAACTAGACTGATTTCAACGACAAACTATTAGATGGCCAAAAATGAGAGAAAAGGCAGCTTTTTACAATCAGCACCCCCCTCAGGATGACTGGATGACATTCACTTTGGTGAAATGTAAAATGACCTTCAGTAACTTTTTTTTTTTTAATCAATGGTCTAATAAGGTTCATTCCTCATTGTAAAAAATAACATTTGTAAGGCAAAGAAAAATAAAGCAAATGCTAGTAGTGTAGGCATTATTATTGTATTTGTATTTTCTGTGACTTTAATCATACAGTTAACACTGATGAATGCAATGAACATGACATGACGAGCCATGTTGAGGAAGAAGAGGAAAATGAGCTAGTAGTAGAGAGAAAAAAGGCCAAACGCAAGTTTGATGACTATGTTCTTGGTATGCATCTAGAATTGTTGAATCTGTCCTGAATATCAAAGTCTATTTAATGAATATATTTAGGTCACTTTTTAAAAGGGTAAAAGGGTCATTAACGCATGTTATAAAAGATGTTAATTTGTACAATTACAGAATCTGACTATCTAGACGAGGAAGAGGAGACCATGACAGAACCATTTCCCAAGCTCTTGACATTTCATACATGATCCGTTTTTATAGGTGTATATAATTTCAAAGTTATGAGTTAAAAGGTTAATACTCATTATTTTATTGAGTGATGCTTCCATTTATTTTATATATTGAATCTGTCTAGATGCTTTTGTAAAGGCACCCTCCTTTCCTGTTCCACCAACAAAGGTGACAAAGTCCATTCAGATGGGGTCTGCAGGATGTAACAAAAAAGTTTACTGTTAGTAAGTATCCATTACTTAAATCTCCTTATTTATGTACATAATTTGTTCATGCATAATCATAACATGAAGTTGGTTACAACATGTGATAATTATTTACGTGTTCATTTTCGGACTCTGGACATCCAAATGTAAACAACACCAGCCAGCTGGGGGGTTCAGAATCTGGTCCTCAGTCTAACCCCAGTGACGGTTCCCAGAACAGCGACCAGTCCAGTCACAGCAATGGGTCAAGGCACATTGACAGGTCACATCACAGAAACCGTTCCAGGCACAGCGACAGGTCCCACCACAGCAGCCAGTCCAGGCACAGCAACAGGTCCCATCACAGCAGCCAGTCCAGGCACAGCAAAGAGTCCAAGCACAGCGACAGGTCCCATCACAGCAGCCAGTCCAGGCACAGCAACAGGTCCCATCACAGCTGCCAGTCCAGGCACAGCAAAGGGTCCGGGCAGAGCAACAGGTCACATCATAGCAGACAGTCCAAGCACAGCGATGGGTCTAGGCACATCGACCAGCATAGACACAGCAAACTGTCTAGCGACAGCAACGGGTCTCCACATGCAGTCCAGACAGAGTGACTTGTACAAGAACTGTAAGTATTTATCAGAGCCCAGCATTAATGCTCTAAAGTAGCAGATGAGCTTCATCTTTTGAACAATTGGTTTTGTGTTTAACATGCTACTTTTCTTGGCTAGGATGCTTGTAAAATAGATTTTTAATTTCAATGATAATTTTCTTGGTTGAATAAAGGTTAAATGAAATAAAATAAATTCTGACAGCCTCATAGTTGACTGCTTAATTCATGGTCTATGAAGTGTCATCATGGTTGAGGCTATCCAAATCAATTACATCATATGGGCAGATTTTGTCCTTAGACTTTAATTAATACCTGTGACATCACACAGCAGCAGAAACATAGTGCTTCTGTGCTTGAGAGTGATTATGCTCAGAGTTTACGCTGTGACAGTAACTTTATTAATACTGGATCAGTCAGGATTTGATGGTAAATAATGTAATGATGTTCTGCGTTTTTACACATCTGACCATTCAGTTGTAATCACAGATTCCAGGTTTATACAGTGGATTTGTTTGTGATAAATCTTCTCTGGATGAATCCCGAGCTCTGTCTGAGCTGTTGGGTAATGTTATACACAATATTAAATTGCAGTGTACATGGGGCTGGAGTTGCAGAGGTGAATTAGCAGTTGTCATACGTGATTATGTGCATATAAAGTTAGGAAGTGAGATCCGATCACAAGTTGTCATTTGAGACTCATTCTAACACCAGGTGTGAACAGAGGTACTTAAGGTGTCCACTTGTAATCGGATCACCCAGGACGAATGTTAATACACAATATGAACAGGTCCACAGACTAAGAAAATAGTGTTCTGTTAATATACATTATTCAAGCATTAAACAAACTAATTCTTGAAAAATTTTGTCTCTCAGATTCTGAAAGTGTTTAAATGCCAATTTCAAGATACTCTGGGAGGTCTTCCCAGCAGAGTGACAGGTCTTCTGCTCATGAATCCAGTAATGCAGGTGCAAAAAAAGTCGTGTTCTTTGTAAGATCTACTTTTTGCTTTTGTACATTAATCAAGCATTTAACAAACTATTTGACATACACTGTCTTTCAGATTATGAAACTGTTCAAACGCCAGTCTCAAGATCCTCTGGGAGATCATTCTCCCAGCAGAGTCAGAAGTCCTCTGCAAATGAATCCAGTGCTAGGTTTCAGATGGAAGGACACGTAAGATTTCCATTGTCCACAGCAAGTAAGTGCTAAGTGGTTAATCTTAGGTTTTAGCTGGGCGGTACATTGTAACACCTTCTTACAAACAATATCCATTTCCATCTTTTCAAATGTTATTGTGTTTGTAGTGTACATAACGACATATGCCACTGCTGCTTCTGCTTGTGACACCATCCACAACGTGATGGGAGGCTACAGACTTGCCACCTTCAAGCCCTGTTTGTTATTTCTGAGGACTTGAATCATGCAAATCTCTCCTGCATCCTACTCACTTTCAGTCAGTATGTCAGCTTCCGTTTAGGGAAAATAAAACACTAGACTTGCTTAATGTCAATGTCAGTGTCAAGATTTTTATGTTGTTGTGTGCTGGGGCAGCAGTATCACAGCCCAGGACACCAACAGACTCATCAAGATCAACAGAAAGGCTGACTTAGTTCTGGGCGTGAAACTAGACACAGTGGAGACGGTGGCAGAGAGGTGGATGCTGGCAAAGGGGTCAGCAATTATGAAGAACCCTTCCCACCCACTCCATAAACTTAACAAAGTCTTATCTTGCTGCCAGAGTGTCTGATTGTTTTCACCCTGCTGCACACTCTTCCTTGCACCAAACATTGATGTCAGAGTACCTCATTTTCTTTTCTAGACAACTTGATAGTATGTCCAAAGAAGCACTTTGACACCACAGATTGGGATGGGGCAGAGGGTGCAGCATAGTGAAAAGATCAGCTTTTAGGGGGAATAAAAGGACCATGTGTGTAGTTACATATCATTGTCTTAGCTGACTAGGTAGACTTGTATATTAATGTAGGCTGTTCTTGCTCTTCAATGTTTTATGATGAAATGTTATTGAAAGGGGTTGACCTGTGCTGTTCTGTCATGTCAGATGATCATTCTTTTTTACCCCATATTCGTGCCCAAATTCTACCTTTATTGAACCCAGCCACAGGCAAAACACACCTGATGTTAACACTATAGTGAATGAGCATAACTGATTTCCTGGCTGGAAACAGAGGAGGGATAGGGGGTTAAGGTGAAGGCTTGGAGGTGTGAGGGGCAAAAACATGAACGCAAGCACAAATGTGTTTGTTTTCAGTGTTTCAGAAAAAAGTCTTGACCAAATTGGTGGATATACACTTAGAGGTCAGAAGGCTGGGAAGAAGTGAGCCTCCTCTTTCATCCACCCATATAAAGCAGCTGGAGACAATGGAGGAGTTTGAGAGGGAGGAGGAACACCTCAAGGACAAGCAAACCTTTGAATCCCTGGTATGATTTGCAAGTGATATACACGGCTCAAAAAAATAAAGGGAACACTCAAATAACACATCCTAGATCTGAATGAATGAAATATTCTCATTGAATACTTTGTTCTGTACAAAGTTGAATGTACTGACAACAAAATCACACAATGGAAATCAAATTTATTAACCAATGGAGGCCTGGATTTGGAGTCACACACAAAATTAAAGTGGAAAAACACACTACAGGCTGATCCAACTTTGATGTAATGTCCTTAAAACAAGTCAAAATGAGGCTCAGTATTGTGTGTGGCCTCCACATGCCTGTATGACCTCCCTACAACGCCTGGGCATGCTCCTGATGAGGTGGCGGATGGTCTCCTGAGGGATCTCCTCCCAGACCTGGACTAAAGCATCTGCCAACTCCTGTTGACAGTCTGTGGTGCAACGTGACGTTGGTGGATGGAGCGAGACATGATGTCCCAGATGTGCTCAATCGGATTCAGGTCTGGGGAACGGGCGGGCCAGTCCATAGCTTCAATGCTTTCATCTTGCAGGAACTGCACACACTCCAGCCACATGAGGAACCAACCGCACCAGCATATGGTCTCACAAGGGGTCTGAGGATCTCATCTCGGTACCTAATGGCAGTCAGGCTACCTCTGGCGAGCACATGGAGGGCTGTGCGGCCCTCCAAAGAAATGCCACCCCACACTATTACTGTCCCACTGCCAAACCAGTCATGCTGAAGGATGTTGCAGGCAGCAGATCGCTCTCCACGGCGTCTCCAGACTCTGTCACGTCTGTCACATGTGCTCAGTGTAAACCTGCTTTCATCTGTGAAGAGCACAGGGCGCCAGTGGCGAATTTGCCAATCCTGGTGTTCTCTGGCAAATGCCAAGCGTCCTGCACGGTGTTGGGCTGTGAGCACAACCCCCATCTGTGGACGTCGGGCCCTCATACCATCCTCATGGAGTCGGTTTCTAACCGTTTGTGCAGACACATGCACATTTGTGGCCTGCTGGAGATCATTTTGCAGGGCTCTGGCAGTGCTCCTCCTGTTCCTCCTTGCACAAAGGCGGAGGTAGCGGTCCTGCTGCTGAGTTGTTGCCCTCCTACGGCCTCCTCCACGTCTCCTGGTGTACTGGCCTGTCTCCTGGTAGTGCCTAAAGGCTCTGGACACTACGCTGACAGACACAGCAAACCTTCTTACCACAGCTCGCATTGATGTGCCATCCTGGATGAGCTGCACTACCTGAGCCACTTGTGTGGGTTGTAGAGTCCGTCTCATGCTACCACGAGTGTGAAAGCACCACCAACATTCAAAAGTGACCAAAACATCAGCCAGAAAGCATAGGTACTGAGAAGTGGTCTGTGGTCCCCACCTGCAGAACCACTCCTTTATTGAGTGTGTCTTGCTAATCGCCAATGATTTCCACCTGTTGTCTATTCCATTTGCACAACAGCATGTGAAATTGATTGTCAATCAGTGTTGCTTCCTAAGTGGACAGTTTGATTTCACAGAAGTTTGATTTACTTGGAGTTATATTGTGTTGTTTAAGTGTTCCCTTTATTTTTTTGAGCAGTGTATGTTTCTGTGTCATTTATCAATATTATTTGGGTGTATGTCAGTAAAAATGTTATAGCCTACTGTTCTTCCAACATTGACAGGAATAATTTCCCCCTCTCATTTCAAGGTGTTACAACTTGCAAGAATTGGTGGGAAAGATGTAAGAGACTGTGTCCACAAAATTCTTGACAGGTATTTTCAACAGTATATGTACACATACAACGTGTCAGACATGTTATGTTACATTTCTTGTCACAGTTCGCCAATAGAGAGGATGTGACATATGTATCCCTTGTGCTATAAACCTTTTATACACTTTTTAAATACATTTGGCCATCATTCTAAATGAGAAACTGCAGAGACTGCCAATTTATGTTTAATAAAAAAGGCAAACTGATCAAAACTTAATTCTAAAAATTGTGCAATCATGAGCTAATGATTGAAAATTTCCTGCAACTGTCATTGTTTTCCTAGATCGATCTGAAGATGTGTAGTTGATGACACATTCACTTTCGTGTGTGCATGTATGTGTGTGTGTGTGTGTGTATATATATATATATATATATATATATATATATATATATATATATATATATATATATATTTTATGACCACCTCTTTGTTTCTACGCTCCACTTACTATATAGGTGCACTTGTAGTTCTACAATTACAGACTGTAGTCCATCTGTTTCTCTGCATACTTCTAGCCTGTTCTTCAGTGGTCAGGACCCCCCATGGACCCTCACAGAGCAGGTACTGTTTGGGTGATGGACTATTCTCAGTCCAGCAGTGACATGGAGGTGTTTAAAACTTCAGCAACATATATATATATATATATATATATATATGTATATTTTGACCACCTCCTTGTTTCTACACTCAGCGTCCATTCTATCAGCTCCGCTGACCATATAGGAGCACTTCGTAGTTCTATAATTCCAGACTGTGGTCCCTCTGGTAGCCTCCTTTCAGCCTGTTCTCCCACAGAGCAGGTATTATTTGGGTGGTGGGTCATTCTCAGCATTGCAGTGTCACTGACGTGGTGGTGGGGTGTTAGTGTGTGTTGTGTTGGTATGAGCGGATCAGACACAGCAGCAGGATGTTAGTGTGCAGGAAGTAGCTGAATTTACTGGTGTATCAAAACAAACTGTTATACGGGTCTACCAGCTGTGGCAAAACTCCCAGTCTACAGGAAATTCTCCTCAGAATTGTGGCTGGAAGACGAAAATGACAGATAGGGACCGTAGGCAGGTTTCACGGCGGTTCCTGTTCGTTAGTTTAGTCTTTTCTGCCACAATTCTGACAAGAATTTCCTGTAGACTGGAATTTTTGCCACTGCTGATAGACCTGTATGACCGTATGCTTCGATAGACTTTCAAATTCAGCTACTTCCCTCACACTGCGGCCTCTGGCACACCCACATGCAGTCACTCCTTTTTCCCAATCATTAACATCTGTTTTGCGACCCACTTTTCACACATTGAACGAGATCAGTCTATGAATTCCATCGCACATCCCGCAATTATTTATAGCCCCATCATCCTTGTGTAACGCCATGTACCAGAGCCTGAAGTTGCTACCACCTGAAACACACAAGGTGCTTGTCCAGGGAGCTTACGTGTCTGTGTATATACGTATGTATATATGCGCTTTCACTTTTTTTGCATTTTTTAGTTTGGGGCCTTGTGCTAAAATAAACTCAATACCCCATAATAAAAACGTGAGAACAGAATTTTAGACATTTTTGCAAATTTATTGTAAAGGAAAAACTAAAGTTTTGCATGGACATAAGCATTCAGACCCTTTGCTATGACACTTGAAATTTAGCTCTGGGGGCCTCCCATTTCTTTTTCATCTCTGACATGTTTCTACACCTTGATTGGAGTCCACCTGTGGTAAATTCAGTTGATTGGATATGATTTGGAAAGACACACACTTGTCTACATAATGTCTCACAGCTAACAATGCAAAAAAAAACCAAGCCATGAGAAGGAAATAACTGCCTGTAGAGCTCAGAGACAGGATTGTGTGGAGTGGCCAGACAGAAAGCTCCTCTCAGTAAAAGCACATTAAAGTCCTTTAGGTGCTTTTTTGCAAACTCCAGGAAGAAAGGCTTCTGTCTGGCCACTCTGCCTTAAAGCCCAGATTGGTACAGTGCTGCAGTGATGGTAGACCTTCTGGAAGTTTCTGCCATCTGCTCACAGGATCTTTGGTGCTTAGACAGAGTGACCATTAGGTTCTTGGTCACCTTTCTTACCAAGGCGCTTCTCCCCTGATTACTTAGTTTGGTGAAGCGGCTAGCTCTAGGAAGAGTCCTGGTTGTTCCAGACTTCTTCTATTTAGGAGTTATGGAGGCCACTGTGCTCTTGGGAACTTGTCAGTGCAGCAGAAATGTTTTTTTGGAGCCATCGCCAGATCTCTGCCTCCACATAATCCTGTCTCTGAGCTCTACAGGCAGTTCTTGCCTCTTCATGGCTTGGTTTTTGGCTCTGATATGAGATAAGAGAAATGGGAGCCCCACAGAGCTAAATTTCAAGTGTCATAGCAAAGGGTCTGAATACTTCTGTCCAAGCAAAATTTATAATAAATTTACAAAAAAATCTAATTGACAAGCAGAAAATCTACCTGCATTTGATGCTTGCCAGGTGTTTATTTTGTGTGGCTGTGCTTTGTCACTATGTCCGTGCAGAATCTTACAATCCAGAAATTTCCACACCTCTTAGAGACAGGATGCCATTTAAGCTATCAAATAGTCACCCCCCCATCAGAGATTTTTTTTATTTGTTCCAGAAAACTAAGGTGTCCCAGAAACACAACTCTTTAGTCCACTCATGATACCTCTCACCAATGCTACAGTTGCTGTAGGTTACAGGCACACATGAAATTTCTAAATGGTGTAATACCAATTCACCAACCGGTTGATGGCCAAATTCAATATGAAGGGGAAAGGGAAGAAGCAGAAACTGCCTCTGGAGACAACTAAAATTTATGAAGCAGTAAGAGGTATTCAGCATTCTCCTGATGTTTTTTTTTTAATTTTATAGCATCAGTTTCTATTCACATTTACTACCTCATTTTCTTAATTATAAAGTACATTGTCAGTGGTATAGCAAAATCTTGCTGAAAAAAAAAAACGGTTTGCTCAATTGATGGAATTTTATTTAATAAAAGTTTGTTTTGTTGAATGAGAATATTGGAATCAGTGGGTCAAGCAGCAAACTGTATTATACAAATGTTAATCAGCCTTGACCACTTGATATTATGATGTTAATATGGATTGGAGCAGCGTGTATATTACTTTCATTTAAATCCACAGGATGTTTATGACTAATTAAATGTTTGGAAAGAATACCTTTATTTGAACATCTTAAAGGTATTTGTGTCTGATGAGTCATTTTATTTTGTAGTGGCAGATGTATCTATGTGGGTTTTCTCAATTTGTGACGGGTATCTCTTCACCCAAAATCACCATTTTTTGCAGTCTTTTTTGCAGCCTTCCCAGTATACGCTTTATTGATTTAAGTGAACTCCATCTATCCTAACGTCACATGTATGCTGCTGTGTACCCCATTAATCAACATGGGTCTGTGCAGTATTAGCACTTGATATTTGACAGGGCAAATCTGGATGTTTTCACATACAGAAATGAACATGAATACTATGATGTGACTACTCTGGTTGTCTTTTCATTTTTGTTTTTGTTCAACTCTTGCAGCGGCAGTCATGAAGTGGGATAAAGAAGCTACAGAAGCTGCAATAAAGCATCATGCAGCAGAACATCTTAAACATGCACCAGGGAGGAAGGGAGGTGGAGGACATGCAGGGGTGCAAATTAATTAGGTGCTTTGTGAGTACTGCACAAATTCTGTGTGTTTGTATTTTAATTGAATGTTCAGGGGACTCTATATTTGTTCTGTCCTACGTTTAAAAACAAATATTTGCTTTCTTAGTTTCATTTAGCTACACTTGTAAGTATGCCATAAAAACAAGGTGTTGGATTTTTTTTTACATTGTGATGCACAAATGCAAATATTTGATGTTTATCTCATTTCAAAAAAATGTCATTTTTTTTAATAGATCAGTCATGCATATCCAATTGTAAGGCTACACTGAAATCTGAGTGGTGTATGCATCTTTTTTTTATTTACTATTATTTATTTCATTATTAAATGCTTGGAACAATAGCGTAGGCAGATGAAGGTTTGACGAACAAAACATGGTTTTCAGTAAAGGTGATAAAATCTTAAAGATGATCTTAGCTACAGTTCAAAATCAAAGTTTTATGAAATCTGATCTTTGGAAGCCTATAACTGATGTTGAAAAGAAGTCTGAAATGACATGGCTGGAACTTCCATTTTGAACTCTGTAAAGACGTTTTTTGGACATCCACAGTGAACGTTTAAAAGACACTTAGAAAGACGTCAATATAATGTCTGAATCGAATGTTCAAAAGACGTCTACAGAAAAGCCAAAATGAAAGTTTTGCGACGTCTTTCGACGTCTATTGCTGGCATCCAGTTGATGTCAATAATGGACGTTTAAAAGACATTGCAAAAACTTTCATTCTGGCACCCTGTTGGAGTATGGAGGTACTCCCTGAAGTGTCCTCAAGGTGATGAATGTGTGGGTTGAGTACATTTACAATTACATTGGTTATTATAAATACACAATATTTTTTGCTGTGTATGTAAATATGCAAAATTAAGAGTGCAGAAAGTCATATGGTGCTAATGGTTATTATTATTATTATTATTATTATTATTATTATTATTATATGTACATCAGGTATGCTCACTGAGGTATTGTGCTGCGGACCCTGTACAAAGACAGACTGGAGTGGAGAAAGTGATACAATAGGTCACCTATTGTATGTCAATAAGCTTGCATGGGAGCTCGCTATTTTATCACAGCTTAGTGAGGCTCATCAAGCCATGTTCCCTGCCATCATCACCAGGAAGTGAGTATACCAAACCTAATATGTGTAGTAAACTGACTTCAAAGTAGTCACTCAAATCAACCTCTACATATTGACTGTGACTCCACTTACAGGCGTGGTGTGAATAGGAATGTTGTGCGCCTTCTGAGGGACTGGATGGACCAAAGGGAACACTATGGTCAAGGTGTGACAGCAGATACAGGAGAATCATGTTGAGGAGTACCCCACCGTGACCCAGAAGGATAAGCGGTTTAGATGATGGATGGATGGATGGTGCCCCTATGTGATAAATAAGGACACAAACAGCTTTACGGCACAAATGTATAAAAAAATAAATAAATAAAAATAAAAAAAAAACAAACAACAAAAAAAAACCTTAAAACAACTTTTTTTTCCCTCTTCTTGCAAAGTTATGCTGTGCATTCAGAATAAGTAAAGTTGCTGTCAACTCGAGTAATATCACTTGACCCGATGTCGTCTTCTCTGCCCTGCTGTCCGCTGTCTGTGTAGACACGCTGAGCACTGCCCTCAAACACCAGAGAGGAGAGACAGAGACAGACGCTGCATGCACAATAAACACAAGTATCGATCAAATGTTCCTGGTTCTCCCACCACTGACATTCCCAGTCAGTGAAATGGAAAAAAAAAAAAAACAATTAAAATTAACCAAGGTTAGCTTGATGCTAGCTTAATAGGTAAATCCATTTTAGCAGAAACTAGTGAAGCAAACATCCAAAAGCAAATTACAGGATTTCTGTATTAAATGTTGCTGGGCAGGCACATGGTCATTTTGTGACCCTGTGGTCTTTTAGGGAAAAAATATTAAGACGTCTAACATGAGACTTTAGTCAACGTCTTTTCCAAGTTCTAATTTTTCCACTCCAGGTTAAATGGTGCAGTAGTTACTTTCTGCAGTGTTTCTCAAAGCACGGTGCCTCCAGGACCAGGATTGAGAAAGTCTGATTTAAGGTGGAATGGGAAAATGGAACAAGCTGGTGAATGAGAAGTTGCTTGAGCTTCGTTCTAACATGTGGGTCTCTCTGGCAGCAGTGGGCTCCAGAAGAAGATGAAAGCTTGAGCTGTTTGGAAATGCTATGCAGCCAATAGCAGTCTGGAAAAATTAGGCTTCTGTCTTGTTAACGACGTCGTATCTTCTTCTTGCACCGTTCTAACGTTATAGCCGGTTGAAATATTTTGGATGGTGTTTTTTCAGTTTACCATAAGCAGAAAGGCCAAAAATTTTTTATTTTTTTATTTTTAATTTTCAAAAAAGCATGTTGCTTCTGCTAACATTACGAGCTAGCTATTTAACTAGTAAGTTAGCAGGAGCGACATGCCTGCTAGCTAGCTAACGTTAACTTTGATTTTATTTATTTTTAGGCCTCAGTATCATTATTATGGCAATAACTTACAATATGATTATTGTTTTTGGGCTAAAGACTGTCAAAAGATGCAGGCTAATATTAAAATCCGTATAGTCATCTTATGCTGCAAGACAAACCAAAGTCATGAATAGAAAAATCTAGAAGTAGCAATAGCTAGCTAATTCTGCACCTGGGACTCCTTGGACTTGGCAGTGTCCAGAAGCAGGTTGAAGTTGGAGTGTGGAGGCACTCCCTGAAGTGACCTTGAGGTGATGAATGTGTGGGTTGAGTACAAGTCTGACTACCATCACTGGGTATAACGCACTCCTGTGTTTGAATTTAATTATATTACAGTTTAATATTTTTTACTGTGCATGTAAATATGCAAAATTAAGAGTGCAGAAAGTCATATGCTGTTAAGTGTTTTTATGTGATTCCCCCCTCCTCATATGTACCTCAGGTACGTCACATCTGTGAGGTATTGTGCTGTGGACCCTGTACAAAGACAGCCTGGAGTGGAGAAGGTGGTACAATAGGTCAAAGCTTGCATGGAATCTCGCTATTTTATCACAGCTTAGTGAGGCTTATCAAGCCATGTTCCCTGCCATCATCACCAGGAAGTGAGTATACCAAACCTAATATGTGTAGTAAACTGACTTCAAAGTAGTCACTCAAATCAACCTCTACATATTGACTGTGACTCCACTTACAGGCGTGGTGTGAATAGGAATGTTGTGCGCCTTCTGAGGGACTGGATGGACCAAAGGGAACACTATGGTCAAGGTGTGACAGCAGATACAGGAGAATCATGTTGAGGAGTACCTTCAACATAAGGACCTGTACACCACACTCCTCATAAATGTCGTGGAACGGAGGGATCCTCTCTAGGTTAAGTCACACTTTCCAGGCCCCACCTCCTACAAGAGAGCTCCACACAGTTCTTGCGACACACCTTCCTGCTGGCAGAGGCCTACAATGTGCAAGACTGCAGGAGCCATATTCTCTCCACTTGTGGCACTGTGCTCAAGAGAGTATGTATATCAAAATAGTGGCATGCTGTATGACGCAAAACACACTGTTGCTAAATTATTTTAAAAAAAAATCAATTATAGAATCCATCAGTGGCGGTCACATTATGCAACCATATTTTAGGTAGTGAAGAAGCTGGGGAGGGTGCAGGTTCAGCTTAGTTTTTCACCGGCATTGGAAACGAGCACTCCCATATAGTTTCCTTTGTGCTGACCTGCGAGGAGTCCGCTGAGAAGCTGCAGTCGATGTGCCGTGGAGGGATGAACAAGTTTCGGCTGGCCAATCAGCCTGTCCCCAAGATCTTGTATGTGGACTGTGGGTGTTGCCGTGCACAGGACCTAACAGCAGTGGAGACCTTGTTCCAGTCTTGGGTGGACAATGGGATGGTTATGCGTCTGGATACGTTTCACTGGATCCACCGGTTTGATGCAGTCATCCGCACAGAGTCTCACTCCAAGTATGCGATGTTCAAGTCTGCGCCGGATGGAGCAGTGCTGGCGTACAACCGCAGAGATCTGGAGCTACTCATCAGGGACGTCAGAGCTAAGGACCTGGCAACGCTGAAGTCTGTTTTAGATGAGAATGTTGTACGCCACTACATTTCCAAGGAGCAGCTGAAACACCATGTTCGGAGGGTTACACTTGGGACTCGGGAAACATCCTGGCTCGTTCACCTGGACATTAAGGAACTGAAAACAGCCCAGCTGTGACACCTGAGTGCATTCACGATCCACCAGACATGAACATGTATAGCAGGGATGTTCAACTTAACCACTAACATGACCATATTAAAAAAATCTCAACAAATCTGTGGGCCAAAGAACGCCTATGTTTTTATTTCATTTTCAAGTTGTGCTGTAACCCAAACTGGCCACTGTTTATTCAAAATATAAACTTCAACAGTAAAATACAGGCACTTGTAGTAGACTTTGAAATATTACACGACTACTTGAAATATTCAAAATTTAAATGTCCCCAGGAGCTCAGTCTTTTAAATCTATCTATTTGCTTGAACTAGACACCTGGCATCCTTTCTTTGCTGCACGTTCACCAAGACTTGGGCTCAATTTCTGAACAGCTGAGCTAACGTTACGTGTAAATGAAGCTAGTGCCTTTGGTGATATGACTGGTGTGGGATTGTGTAGAATTGTCTAGAACTGAGGGGTAACCACTGTCCCATAGACTGCTGTTGGGGCAGGAGAGTCAGAACACACATTACGCTGCAGTGCATGCTGGGAACTGTAGTGCAGGGCATTGTGAAACGGGCTAATATTAACATAAAATTAAGATACTTTTGCAGGCCGGATAGGATTGTGTCGCGGGCCTAATGTGGCCCGCAGGCTTTGTGTTTGACACATGGGATGTACAGGCGGCACATACCACAACCATCAACAACGTGGACGTGCCCTACTATAAATGTCTGCATGGAAACAACAGCATAGAAAGATTCCACAAAGCTCGGCTGAACATGATTCCAGGTACGCAAGTGTAATCTGTACATCTGTACATGTACAATTAACGCTGTCATTACTCTAATACCTTTTAATTGTGAAGTTCAGGTCCCCACTGTGCAGCACAACCCTGTCAGCTTTATCTGGTAAGTGGCATAGCATGGTGGAACTCAGACAGGACAAGTCCAGAAGAGGAGGTGGTTCAACCTGGGCAGCCCTGATCCAGGTGAGGCTGACGAGGCGTACCAGAGCGATGTGGAGGCACATGACGATGTACTGGATGCCGACTTGCCCCAAATGACGCTCAGCGGCAACAAAACTTCCACTGTTCACCCTCTGGCCTTTGTAAGTAGAAATTAACACAGTGCAATGATGACTGCCAAAAGGATAACATTTTTACTCATTCTCTCTTCTCTGCCTATTTTTGACCAGAAAAACAGGAGAGGGCATGGATGCCGTCAAGACTCCCCAAATTCAGAGAGTTCTTAGATGTTAAGTAGTGCAAAGTCTACAGTGAATGTAGACAGTTAAGCTCTCTTCAGACAGTCATGGGCTGGAGGTTAGGGAACCAGCCTTGTGACCGGAAGGTCGCTGGTTCAATCCCCTGAGCCAACAGTACGTGACAGAGGTCACCTAACCCCCAACTGCTCCCAGGGCGCTGTGGATAGGGCTGCCCATCGCTCCAGGCAAGTGCGCTCACTGCCCCCCAGTGCGTGTCTTCACTAGTGTGTATGTGGTGTTTCACTGCATGGATGAGTTAGATTGAAGTGAGGTGAGGGAGGTGAAATTTCCCCATTGTGGGACTAATAAGGGTCACTTAATCTTATTGGCTAAAAGTCTACACTCACTGTAGACTTAGACTGTAGACCACCAGAGATACAATATGCAATCCCTTTCGATAGTTTAGACTTTCTTCAAATTTGAGAGCTTTTCTGTAAGTATAAATGGAATAAGTCCACAAAAAAGCATCTAGGACTGACAAGAAAAGTACAAATGCTAATAGTGTATGCCGTGTTATATTTTCCCATGTTTGGTGCTTGAAATTGAGCTAGAATTGTGACAGTGTCCCAGCCATTGCAGAGGATGTTTTTTGTGCACTGTTAAAAAAAAACTAAACATGATTATCAGGTTTACGGCATCATAGAATTCATGTTTTTATCAGCATAGTAACACCAGCAATTCAGGTAATTAACCCAAATGCTCCTGCCAGTCAGCAACAGGCTGTGACGGTTGCAATGAAAAGCCCATCTCTATAGCAAAAAGACAACCTTCGTTAGTATCTCAGCACACGTGATTACGTGTGGTACTTTTCATAACTTTTCAGAATTTCATTATATATATATATATATATATATAAAAAGAAGGATGTTAGAAGGCGAAGATACTTCTGTTATATTTGTAGAACTCAGCTGTGGTAGAAAAGACACTCGAAAAAATACCATTTGAATTTTAGCCAACCAGAGAGAGCAAGCAGGTGTGGTCAGTGCTCCAGCACCCTCTGCGACCCAGAGGGATAAGTGGCTTAGAAGATGGATAGACAGACAGATGGATGGATATATCGATAATTTCGATAATACGACATTTAAACCCACATTGCTCATTGGGGGAAAACTTTTAGAACTTGATCTTAAGCTGCCATGTAGATAATTAATTTCATCTTTTCATATGTTGTGAAGCAAGAATTTAATAATTCTGTGTGTTGCATGAAGATTTGCCTACACAGGAACGAAGGGGCCTGAAAAACAACCCCATAGCATTATCCCTCCTCCACCAAACTTTAGACTTGGCACAATGTAGTCAGGCAGGTAATATTCTCCTGGCATTCACCAAACCCAGACTCATCCCTCAGACTGCCAGACAGAAGAGCTTGATTTCAGTCCAGTGGTGGCGAGTTTGCGTGGTGGACCACTTTGTGGCTAAGCTGGTCGGTGCTTCCATTTCACAATAACAGCACTTACAGCTGACAGGGGCAGATCTATCAGAACAGAAACGTCACAGACTGACTTGTGGCAGAGGTTGCATCTTATGAGAGCACCATGTTTAAAGTGACTGAGCTCATCAGTAGGACTCATTCTACTGCCAGGTCTGTCTATCGCGACTGCAAGGCTGTGTTCAATGTGCTCAATCCACCTGTGTGAACTGAATGGTTGTTAAAGGGCTGCTAATTGTTGTGAAAAATGAATGCGAGTCTATAGGAGGAACGAGGGATGGGGGGAAAAAAAAACCCAAGACCTAGAGGAATGCGGGTCAGTACGGCTGTGAATTAGAACTTGCAGACCAGCCCCGAGTGAGTACATACAGCTTGGTGACTGTCGGGGAAAAAGACTAAAGCTTCGAAATAAAAATCGAGATAGACAGAACGACGTGCTGAACACAATGGTCAAGATTTGAAAACTAACCACCTGTCCTGGACTAAACACAACAATTTACGTTCTTAAATCTGTTGTTAACCAGTGAATGAGGGGAGAGCGCGAACGCAGTCCCCACTACCAGAAATTATGCAGTCGAGATTTCCACATGTGGGAAATTCGCAGAGGTCAGCACAGCCTAGAGTGCAATGGCCGAGCCTCTCCCTGGGTGAACCACCTTCCTGATCATGGTGTCGCCCCTGCCAGGTAAGTATGAGGGCCGTCGCTTCGACGGACGGCAGTCACTCCTGTGTTTCTACTTCACACGGACGGTGACGCCACGCATTACCGCGAACGACAAAAGACACGACACAGAAAAATCACGAATAAATCCTCCGCAGCGCTAAACTGTCCGACTTTCCGAGGAGCTAAAAACACATTTAAAAAACATACATACATATATACCATATCTCCCATGATTCATCACGGCACGCTCTCTCAAAATCCAACAAGTCACACGTAGACATACATTGTATATATGTGTGTGTGTGTGTATATATATATATATATATATATATATATATATATAATATTGTATATATATTATATGTATATATATACACATACACACACACACACACACACACAATTATCTCTAATACCTGGGAGAAAAACGACTGTAATCCGATCTGAATGAACTTTAAAAAAAATTCATTCTTATTGCAGATCAGTTTGCGGAAGTGTTTGGTCATTTCCGGGTGCTGCACCGTGTTGTGAGAGGAGCTCACATGGCGCTGAAACGAAGGATGTTCATCTTCAGTTTGAGCAGAAATCCGCCTTCTGCACTACAACTGAACACATCTGCTCATTTTAGCCACACGCTGCTGTATAAACCACCGAAGCGAGCCGAAATGCGGACACGATAAACCCTCAGACACCACGCAGTGACCGGATAAGATGCTGACTCGAGCGGCTCACTGACCATCAGACATCAGCAGCGCTTCGTTCTCTGAACAAGAGTTTACAGTCAGACTCAGTCGATGTTGTGTAAGCAGACATCAGCTACAGTCAGCAGACAGACCAGCTTTGCTTAAGAAAAGCGAGCTAGTTTGGTGATCAGAAACAGATGAATAAACCGAGTGTATCTCTGTAGTTTAAGCTAATGAAGGGTTTTAAAGCTCATGTTTAACCCCGAGGTTCAGCAGCTCGGCTGCAGCTGGACAACTTCAGCAAAAGTTCCCTCTTCCAATACAAACAGGTTAACCGGCGCAGCTAATCTCTTAAAAAGGCTCTACGATAATATTAGAGATTTCCACAGGATCCCTAATCCTGCTGTAATCTCAGTTTCTATACAGTAAACTACACGAGTATTACTGATTGTCTTAAGTGTTGCAGAAATATGGTAGAAGGGGAACACAGGCTATTACACACCCGTAAACATCTCTGACAACGTTACTACCTATTTTTCATCTAGCCAAAACCCAAACATTTTTCCGTATGCAATCACACCAACCTCATGTTTGTGGATCACACAACTCTTTTCTTCACCTTCGTTATTTCCCCGAAGGGAGTGCACCGTTCCTGGATGTACTGCAATACCAGGTCGATGCGTGGAGTGGACGGAGCAAGCCCCTATTCCATCTCCCTGCTCCAAAAATCAATTTAATATATGGTCCCCGGGTAGGGGACGTATCAGATATTAAACTGATAAGAACAGATACTACACTTGATCTTAGCCAAAAGGCCGAGAAGCGATAAACTCCAACTCCCAGAAGGAGGTCGGTCACTCTAACCGCTACGCTTCACGCTGGTGGTTGACTGTGACTCGAATGCAAATGAAGCTGCACGGCGTTCAATCAGATACAAGTAGATCATATTTTGCCTGGGAAACCTTTCAGCAGCACGTCAGGCCAAAACTACTATACCACTGAAGCCGTAAAGCGTACTTGTCGAACTGTTCAAGCAGTCCCTACTATTTACTACAGAAATAAAAGCATTTTAACATTGTTACAGGTTTTATAAGCCGCCGTCTCCCTCTTGTGGTTAAATGCGGCACTGCGCCTTCAGCACGAGGCACGGGAGGTAATACAGCTGGTTTGAAGACTGTCATCCAAACTGCAGAGGAACGAGGCACATTGTAATACAATAAAAGTAAAGCGAACATGAAACACAGCAGACTGAAAAGGTGAAAGACGTCACGCGCTCAGCAAGCTGAAGTCCAGGCCTCTTCTAAAATGCTCGTTATACCTAATGTCCGCCATTCCAACTATGCTTACTGACCCTCCACTGACAGGTCTATTTAAGGTACTCACGAAATGAAGAATGTTCATATATTTTATTATATATTATATATATTGTTTCATATATTTGGAGCTAGCTTATCACACATGCCGTATTTCAGCGCCCACTCGCCCACCGTCGAGAAATTTCGCTTATCTCCCTCGAAATCGCTGCTGCGTCACAGGGCCCAGAGCCCCGTGAAGAAGCAGGCCTTGATTTTTTACTCGACCCTCATCGGCTTTGCACCAACTCCTAAGTACACAGCGGCCACACACGGTCAACATGCAAATCTGTCTCACGTTACCAGCCTACCAGAAGATTTGTGAAGAACCTTTGCAGCCAGTTCTCACAGGTTCCAGCCGTTTGCTGTTGGCCGCGTGCGTCAAGTTGAAGGCCGAACCCTGAGCTGGATCTTCATCTGAACCTTTTACTCGGTAAATGGTCCGGGTTTGGCCTTTTACATGACATCAGACTAAGATCTTACATTTACTTTAAAAACAAAGCAGAACTGAGTCGCTGGAAGCCACAGGACATAAGATCAAGGTCCGACACTGAAGGCAGCGTTGTCCACTGTTGTGGTGTTTTCTGCTACTTTTTTAACTGCCTTGACGCGGACGCACAGGATTATGGGATATGAAAGGCAGCGAAGGATACGCTGCCTTCAAAAAACGGCCGAGAGGAACTTCAGCAGGCGGTGTTTTATACACACATTAGAGTCGGACATGACTGGCTGCCTTCCTGCCTCGGACACTGTCTGAGGAGGCGGCGTTTACTACGTATCAGACCCAGCCCATGTGTTTTTAAACCAGCTTATATAGGTGTTTAGTGATAGCTTGTATTTTCGCCATTAATTGGGCGCAAATGAAACTAATTAATCAGTGAGTCCCAGGCAGATGCAGTACTTTTATAACCTTGCAGGAGCGTGTATCTGAAGTTGTAAGATGTATATATATATATATATATATATATATATATATATATATATATATATATATAAAGCTAGTAGTCTGATTATCCATAAGTCATAAGGGTCCTTGTACAGTTAGAGGTCAGTACAAAATGTACCTGTGCAAAATGTACCCAAAAACAAAATGCAAACCTATATCCAAACCCCATATTTAATCGAAAATAATACAAATACAACATATCAAATGTTAAAACTGAGAAATTTTTTTTTTTAAACTGAGAAATTTTTGTTTTTAAAAAATATATGCCCATTCTGGACTGCAGGCAGACCAGGACTCGACCCCCGGACTCTTTTACTACGGAGCCTCGTTGTTTTAATACATGTGGAATGTGGTCTGGCATTGTCCTGCTGAAACAAGCAAAGCCTTTCCTGAAAAGATGTCGCCTGGATGGCGGTACATTGTCACTGTCCAGTGAAAAACATGTATCTCTGTTTTTGTTCTATGTAATTTGTAAACATTGTGTGAAAATTTCATGATGAATGGACCAACACGAATGCTCCCAAATCACTGGGAATAAAATCTGCTTATATTAACTCACATTAAAAGTAAAAGCTATTTGAGATTCATCCATTGTCTTCTTGGGCTTAATGCTGGAGTAAATTGGCCACTGAAGGATTTCTTTCACTGAATGAAACCATCTTGAGCCTGATGGTCACTATCATTTGTTAAATCTCCACTTAACACACAAAATAGCACATTAAAACAATGTGTGTGAAGTAGCCACACAATACAATCTGCAGACCATTCTTTTAAGCACTTAGTTCAGGTGTGTCTGAAGGTGGGATAGAGTGAAAATGTAGACTGAGCAGTTTGCACTTGAGGACCGTTTTGGGAAATACTGATTTACTAGAGGAAATACTGCATCAGATTATGTCTGTCCTAACATACCAGTAGTTCAGCCCATTATTGTTAATCAGACCACAGAAATAGGGCTATTACAAATTAAAGGAGACTGGAACTGAGATTTAAGCCTTAAGGCAATTAAAGCTGTAAACAGAGATTTATAAAGATAGTTTCAGCCACTTTTATCTTATAGCCATTAATTCCTGAAGGTTACAGGCTCCATTTTCCAAATCCAGCTACACAACATCTTAAGGCTAAAAGCATTAAATGTATTATTGATAATGCAACAAAGCATTAAGCTTTGTGGCTCCTTGTGTGAGAGTTTTCTGCTTCTTGTTTTTCTATGTCTGTGTATTAAAGTAGGACTTCATGATCCAGCGTGTTAATCGTCATCATGTCCACAATGCTTTCCTTCAGTGTCTCAGAGCAGTGCTTCTTTATCCTGCTCCTGGAGCGTCCTGTTACTGCACATTTTAGCTTGTTCCGTGCTCTAGCACATTATTTTCCTTGCTGTTGAGAACCTCTGCTCTAGTAGTCTGATTCCACTTGTTTCATCAATTGGCTTCAGTCATCAAATAACTTGTTAGTTGTATGTGCTCCTTCAGGAATGGAATTAAAACATGCAGCCACACTGGTACTTTGCTGATGAGATTGATGGCATGTACCACAAAATAGAGCCTTGTGAAGTTTAGTTCCAGCATACCTAGCTTGGATAATCATTCCTGAATGAGCTGGATCTAGCATATTTGTTCACTTCCTGACATCCTTGACTGTTGGCTTGCTGTAGTTTTAATATCCAGGTGACTCTTTCTGTGACTGCATCACCTGAACAGCTGGAATTTAGGGAAGTGTATGAACCAAACACTAGGCAATAATTTTATTTTATTTTATTTTTGTAACTTGAATAGACATAACAAAGTGGAATTTGCCTTTTTTGCAGTATTCCATGTCCAGATATTGAGGAAGTCACAACGGTGTACAGACACTGCCTTTAAACTACTGCAATAGCAAAAAGAATCCACTTGGAGGCAGTGTTACTGCATAAAAACACAGTATTAAGTGCCAGCCCATCGCCTTGATGCCATGGTAGTGACTCTTCAGCCTCCTCCATATTATTTCCTTAATCTGACAGACCCCTATGGGTATTCTTCAGTTCAAGAAAATTGATGCTTGTAGTAAGATGTCTAAATTGCAGCCAAGTTCAAATGAGACAAGTCCCTTTTTTGTGTAAGTAACTAGGCTATTTCTAGTCCTATTAGTTCTCACTGCTGAATTTTCAGTTGCCTTGAGGGTTTTTAAAGATTTTTTTTTACAATTATGAGGGATGCATTTTACATGCACCTTCAGAAATGCTTAAATGTTTTTTGGTTTAAAACAGACAAGAAAGAGTACAAGACGGAAGGCTTGCAATGTACAGGCACAAAACAATGGTGACACTATATGAAAGAGGAGCTGAACTTTGAAGTGACAGTTACAAAGGTGGCTGTGTGTTAGCCTGAATGGCAGTATCCATATATGACAGCTGTAAGCTATAGAACAAAACAGAGACAAACTGCATCAGTGTAGAGGAACGGTGGTCATAAGTCACAAAAAGGAGTTTCCTGACCACCAGGATGAGGTTAAATGCTGCCCATGTCTCCTCAGTCAACCACATTGGGCAGTCATTGGTGTCTTGCTTTTGGTGGACATGACAAAAACACCTAATACCAAGTTCATAATATGAATTAGAGGCACATTTTGCCCCTAGAACTGCTCCATTCCTTCTTTTTATGCTGTTGTTTAAGTTGTGAACTGTGTTACTTTTCAAGAAGCATGTGGTCTGCTTCACACTGTGTGATCCAGAACCTCCCCTAGAAAATGCAGTGTAGTTTAGATCTGGTTGAGTTGTGGAGGCCGTGGGAGGCATTTGAAACATGAATTTGTCACTTGTGACCAGAAGTGAGTAGCCTAAAATCCTTCTCAAAAGTCTTGTTTATTCTGTGAAATACTGACTCAGGTAGAAGTAAAAGTACCTCACCAAGAAATCTAACTTAAGCACAAAAGTCAGAAATACACTACAATACACTAAATACACTGCGTTACTGAGTAACCTGCAGTGGAACTTTTTATTACAGGCAGGATTTATCAGCAGAGGAAATTTCCATTTTGATGTTCTTGCTCTAAAATAAAATGATAACCTCAAAAGTTATTATTTACCACTTGCAAGAGTATAGATGCAGTAACCAATGTAACAATGAAATAAAAACGGATAAAGAATCATATACAAAGAGTAGCCTAACCTGACCTCACTCATGTTCTTGAATGCTGAATGCTGACTAAAGTCTTAATAGGGGGCTACTGCAACTCTAGATTTTCAAAAAACAATGCTAAATGTGCAGGTGTTCAAAATGTTTGGACGTACAGTATTGTTGGACAGTTAAAATTGCTATTAAGTACAAGTTATTAACTTGTCAGCACACACAGTTAACAGAAACACACATTTAACAGAAAGTTACAAAGGAGTCTCTGTAACTTACTACAATATATTATGTTTTCATTATTTAGTGTGTCCAGTCTTTGCCTTCATTACAGCTTCTATTCTTTTCAGGAGAAGCTCCGTGAAGCTGGTCCCCCATGTGGTCAGAGATGGAATAAAAATACTACTGCTGGTTTGTGCTGTAGGAATAAGCTCTTGTGCTGGCACAGTTTTTGAGAAATTAAACATTTATTACCTGTGACGTCACTCACCCCATCAGCGTCTAAATCGTACAAAGTCCTGCATTTGTGCTAGTTTGTGTAAAAGAAATATCTGCTGGTTTAATTAGCAATTTGTAGGCCAAGGAATATTTTTTAAATAAATGATGTCACTCAATCTCCTATTAACGTCCAAATCACACCAAACCAGTCTCATTCCTTTGTGCTGCGTTTATGCTGGTTTGTGCCGTTAAAAATTAAAAAATAAGTAAAAAAATTACACTTCAATTTAATTCTTACAACCATGCAAAGTTTCTAAGCTGTGCACCTTTTTTACTTTTTAAGTAATGATTATTTGAAGTTTGCTCCAATCAATGACTGAACTGAGCTAGAATGTTAAATATTTAAAAAACAGAAATATTAAGCATTATAATAAAGAGAAGAACGTATTAGCTTTGACTGTATGGTACAGATCTTCTGGAGCACTGTAGAGGTTATTTTGGAAATCCAGCGTTTTTCCACTGAAAGCTTTACCATTTGGTTTTTCTTGTGCTTCTTAGTAAAAAATGTCATGTTTTTATAATTTTTATAACATGTTTAATAATTTGGAAAGCTGACTGAAAAATTCAATTTCAATGATAACATTTTAGAGCTAGATGACTTGAAATGTTGAGATTAAATATTGTTTCTAGTGTATTGATATTGAGATATTGATGAGTTAATATTTGAGTTCAAGCAAATAATTATATACATAAATTACATGTTAAATAACTAAAAATGTAATTTACATAGTGTAATGTGTAATTTATGTTATGTTTATGTATGTAGACTTTAAAGAGTCAGAAAATAAGTTAAAAAGCACTTGGAGCACAAATCTGAAATTTTTCATGGTTGTAAGAATTAAATTAGAGTGTAATCTTTTTGATTTATGTCATTTTTTACCTTTTCATGGAAATCCTTTCAGACTGGACAGGTCATAATTCGGTTGGCTCGAAACCAAAAGGGAATATCCACGAAAATTCCAGAGCTGTTATTAGGAAAAATCCCACGTTGGTCACTGTTAAAATCTGTTGTGTTCTTGATGGTTCCAGTAAATTCGTCTTTGATATTTGGTGCATTTTAACAAGTCACAAAATAACATGAGCGCACATAATACACAGAAAGACTGATATTAATGTTTGCATTCCTTAAACTGCAATAATAATAATAATAATAATAATAATGTATAATATGCTGAATTCTGGGCCATTTCTTTTTGTCCATTCATTATGAAATTTACCCAAAATATAAAGGACAGTAAACATTTTCAAATCATGTCAAAAACTGAAAAACCACAAAAATGGAGATACGAGGTTTTGGTCCGACAGCAGCGATATTCATTACTGTGTCATGTATAGACATTTTGTGATGTAGGTTTTGGAGGCATAAAATTCCTCGGATGTCTGGTTCCTATCACCACCACTGTGAACAATTCTGACTCTCATTTCTGTAGAACAGATCATTTTACATCAAACCATTTTGAATGATTGTTTACATCTTTATGTTTAAATTATGCAGGAAGTTTGGAAAACCAGTGGAATTCCCCTTTAAATTGTCAGTAGGGTGTGTAAAAGTAAAGAATGAACAAATGAAATACTGATGGATTTGAAATTATATTCAGTGTAGGAGGCTTTGTGGATTTTTTAAGGTAAATAAACAAAGACTGGCCATTTCACTGACTACATCTCCTTGTTTCTACGGTCTTTGTCCATTTAAGAAGCTCCACTTATCATATAGGTGCATTGTATAGTTCTACAGTTACAGGCGGTGGTCTATCTGTTTATCTGCATAGTTTGTTATCCCCCTTTTACCCTGTTCTTTTATGATCAGGAACCCCACAAGACCCCTACAAAGCAGGCATTATTTGGGTATTTTTGTAGATTTACAGAGGGCACTTAAATGGTAAGTGGAGGTGATAAATTGGACAATGACTGTGGATACAAGGAGGTGTACTTAATGAAGTGTCTGGTCGGTGTATGCTTCCTGCTTTTTGATGCCTCTCGTTTGAGGCGCCTACTCTGAGAGGTGGTGAACGTGCTTGTGGTGGCGTTGCAGTAGCTCCAGTATCGGTTGCAGTGCCCTTGGCGGCGCTCTTTCACGCCAGCGTGGCTCATTTCTGCAACCCTGCTACTGCTGTCCTCCTCTGCTTTCAGTCCAGCACAGTCGCAACCATGGCCCTGCTGAAATCCAGCAAGATTATTTCAGCTGTCGGAGTTTACAGCCCCGCTCTGGGCGTGCTGCCTCTCCGTGCGAGGTAATGTGGACTTTTAAATTACTTTTAGTTCTAACATGGGGAAAAACTGTCAGTTCAGCTAGCTACGTTACCTAGCTAGCTCATTGGCTAGGAACTGCCACTGTATTCAACTTGCCCAGCGCGGTGCATCTCTCCGGTCACCAGGACGCTAGCTAGCTTGTAGATTAGGTTAGCTAAGTCACTGAAAATTGTGACCATGTGGAGTGAAAAAATGTCCCATGCTCTAATTCTGTAATTCATGTATGTATGTTATATAAACAAATAAACTATTGTCAGGTAAGTTAGCTAGCTAGCCAGCCCGCTAACTTTGAGGACTGCCGAGTGCCGTCTTGGAGCTCCGCAATGACCATTTGAGCTTATTCTGCATCACCTTGAGAAATAATTTAACACGTGTCTCTGGACTGTTAGCAAGCTGGCAGCTGGTAGTAGCCAATAGCGTGGCTAACTTAGCTAACCTAGATAGCTTAGCTAACCTAGATAGCTTAGCTAACATACGTTAGCTCAGGCTAAAGCAAGCTAGCACGTTCAACCAAGGCAAGGGCCTCGCCGGCTATCCTTTAGCTAGCTAGTGCGGCTATCCCAAGGTTGTTCATGTCTCTGATATCCCAGGGTGTCTTGGTTCACCGCTGCTGTGTCGAGCAGCCCGGAAATTCATGCTTACTCTAACAGCAAAAGCCGGCGGAACAGAAGGAGAATAAGAGCCAACCAGCCCACATTTATAATATTACCTGATGATCAGCTGCCTCGGCGCTGACTGATGGTGTTCTGGCCTGGTGGCTTGTAATTTTGTATGTTATACCGGATTAATCTGCAGTAGATTTGACCAGTTTACTTTCAGACGAATCCCCGTAGTTTGATTCATGGTGCGGTATGGCAGGGCAATAGAATAATATCAATCGCGACAATTATTCACAGTTTGTCACAAGAAGTTTTTGTGGTATATCAAGGATGTTGTCAGTACTTAAAAACGCTGACCAACTGCATGTTCCATTTCAAAGAGAGAGCAGTTATTTGTTTCTTTTTTATTTATTTTTTTTTATCCATTACAATTTATCAGATGTCAAAAAAACTATTGTGACTTACCTCGTATCGTGAAAAATTCTGAAAGTATTGTGGTGATATTGTTTTCTGTATCGCCCATCTCTGCCTTACGGATTACGGATTAGCTCATCTTTTGTCACTATACTGTTACCTGTCTAATGATACTGCATGCATTTTGCGAATGTGTAGTTTTTAGATCCATATACATCAGAGCTATTGAAAACTGTCTATTTTCGTTATAGGCTGTTGGCTGTGTCACTGAGTCAGTCATGGGTTAACAAATATTCTCTCAGTCCTCAGGTCATTAAACTTGATACTGTAGAAACACAGGGTTCCAGAGTGCTTGTTTCACAAAGTGCAGAGGCAGATCATCAGATTTATACTGAGTGAAAATTTTAAATGATGCTATGAGTCATGACAGTGGGGAGAGAACCCTTACAAGGGGATGCACACGTGGTCATATTCCTCTCTGGTTCTGTAACTGATGTATGGTTAGTAATGCGACAATGCATAATGCAAAATTATTGGTTTAGACCACTGAGCAAGTAGGAGTGGTTTCAGTGTGGCATTCAGAGCCTTCTTTTATGGTTCTAAAGCAAAAAGTGGGAAAACCCCTTTCTATAGAAATGATGGTTACATTTTTAATACTTTCAGTGCAGAGAAAGACTAAAGGATAACGGTGATACCTGTACAACTGAATAAGAATATGTTCAGCTCAGTGTCTGAGTTGTAGACCACTGTAGCATTACCATAATTACTTACATTTGGAGCAAAGTACTGTTTAATGCTCATAGAGGGCTGGGTGTAGGGAGTTTTTGTAGATGACTCTGGATTGGTTGTAACCAGGAGGGTGGGTGCTGGATACCAGACTTCATTGGTTTGAGGTGGATGGCACATGTCTCTGTTAAGCCCACAGGTCTAGTCTTTTGTTACAGCAGCTTTTGTCATCCGTACTTTATTTGAATGACCCAACCAATTACTCATGTGTAATGTGTAATAATGTTTAGATTAAATGTGAATTGAGTGTTTTGTGTAAGCAGTTCAAACCAAATTACATTGTTTAACTCCTCATGAGGCCATCTTAAGCCCTTGAAGTTCTCACATGACCCTCAAAAGTAAGCCTCATTAGTGGTAGTACTTGAGTTTCACAATGAGTTATTACTGAAATCCTCAGCTATCTTAGTGGGAAGAAAAATCTGTGAACCAAGCTTTTATTTGCATCTTGGTGGCAACTGTTTTGAATAGTTGAACTGCAAAATAAAGCCTATCACTAGTGAGGTCCAGGTGATAAGCTGTAGTGAAAACACAGCCTGAGCCTATTCTTGGTGTGAACCCCAGATGAATGCAGCACCAGAGTGCGTGAGAGGCAGGCTATATTTAAAGATATTGAACCTCTGATGTTGACAACACTCCAAGTTCTTCAGAGATCAGTGATTGAACTTGGAACCCGAGAGTATTCCAGTTCAGCATGTCTCTGGAGGTTATGCAACTGGTATCTGACCTTTTTAACCAGACCTTTGAAATAGACAATCATTACTTGTTTGATTGGAACAACCTATTTAAACATTAATGTTTTAAAGTATATTATGTACAGTAGTAAATAGTTTTTCCTGATCTGTTTTAATCCTTATATTAACCTGCACAGTAAAGAATTGCTTTATACTGAAGTACTCTGTATGTTGCAGCTCATGGTGGTCTGAGGTACAGATGGGCCCACCTGACCCCATCTTGGGGGTCACAGAAGCTTTCAAGCGTGACACCAACCCTAAGAAGATGAATCTTGGAGTGGGAGCTTATCGTGATGACCAGGGCAAGCCCTATGTCCTTAACTGCGTCCGCAAGGTGCAACTTTATTTTTGTGTAGTACAACTTAAATGGTCTTTTATTTTCATGGTTAAATATCAATGTATATAAATAGTTAGGTACTGCTGAGGGCATTATTAGTCACTTAATATCATTTGTGTTAATCATTTGTTTCTAAAAGATTATTTGCTTTTTTAATTCAAGTTTAAAAGAAGCCATAAGTTTAACTGACTGTGAAATGTTGGTGTTCTCAGGCTGAGGCTCAGATTGCTGCCAAGAACCTGGATAAAGAGTACCTTCCCATTGGTGGCCTGGGAGATTTCACAAAGGCTTGTGCACAGCTGGCTCTTGGACCTGACAATGAAGTCCTCAAGAGTGGCAGGGTATGGAGAAGATCCCAATAGCTATATTGTTTTATATCTAACATTTAAAAGAGAAGTTAACTCAAAGAAGATTCGTTTTGAGCAGTGTTTATTATCCCTCTGTTCATGCACAGAGTGTCACCGTCCAGACCATCTCAGGAACCGGATCTCTCCGTGTTGGAGCTAACTTCCTGGTTGGTAATTTTTCAGTCTGTGACTTACATACAGCATTAAGGAATAATTGTCTTACTACATTTCTGCTTTCCATCCCTATTTTGTTGCAGGCACGATTCCACAATGCAGGAAAGGATGTGTATCTGCCTAAGCCTTCATGGGGCAACCACACACCCATCTTCAGGGATGCAGGCATGCAGCTGAAAGCTTACACATACTACGACCCAAAGACCTGTGGCTTCGACTTCAGTGGGGCCCTCGATGACATTTCAGTAAGATGAAATTTTTGTTTTTGATTTGAACTGAAATTCAGAACAGTAAATATTGCAAAACACATTACTCAAAGTAGGCTTCTTTATACTTATCATGTTTATACTCTGTAATTTTAGTGCTTCGAGCACTCTCAGACCATATGTGAATTGTATTTTTTTTTTCTCCCTCTGAGTCTGCATTTTTTCCTAAAATATTTCAGAAAATGGCAGTCCAATAAAGAAATTAAATACCATCAGTTGATCAATTCTTTGTTTTCCTTACACAGTTATTTATTAGAGGTCAGTATAGGCACTGAAAAATGAACCTCAGTTCCAAAAAAGGCATTATGTGAGATACAAATAAAAACAGAAAGCAGTGATTTAATCCACCTGTGTTTAAACATTTGCCTTGCCGCCTTCATTGTTTTTTTGTTTTTTTTTTGTTGTTTTGTAAGTGTATGCTCATTCTGAAAAATCTTTTAATGTCATCACTTTTTTTTTCTTTTTTTTTAAATCTGTAGTTGTGCCTGTGAAAGATAATGGCAAGCTGTAGCCTTGCATGCACAGAATGGCTCCCTGTGTTAGATCAAAGTTAATAAAAACAAAAAAGACAAAGCGTAGTATTAGCATAATAATAATAATATAATAATCTACAATTGCAGAAAAGGAATTCTACAATAACAGCAGCCTTTAAGTTGACTTCTTGGTAATCTTCAACCATTTTATTTTAACAAGAAGCAAGTTGTACAGGTTACAAGTTTCTGAGCAGAAACTCAAGTGTATTTACTTTTTTTGGGTTAAGCAGGTTTCTGTGTGGAGTTACAACAACCTGCTGTTCTGAAACAGGTTACTGGAAAAAGGAGCAATCTCTCAGTATTCATGGCACTTTCTTCAGAAAACACGCTCACATGTACTGGTGGAAAGGGAAAGTAGCACAGTGTCTCTTTCTCTTCTTTTTTTGAAGAGTGGCTATTGCTTGTCTGCCACTCTTCCTTATGATATTATTTTGGAGTAACATATGTTGTCTTCTATATGACGTCTTTTTCAGGGGCATACATGCTTATTTCAGCATGCCAACACCAAGCCACATTCTGCATGGCTGTGTAATCTGAGAGTGCAGGTGTTAGACTGTACACTGACCTGCCTATAATGTCACCCCAGACTTGTCCCCCATTGAAAATATGTTGCGCCATATGGAGTTGTGCAGCCTTGTAGGACTTGTATAACGAAAGAAAGCAAAAAAAATTGCTTTCAAAACTGGAGCAATCAGTGTCTTCAGTCCTCAAACAATTAAGTGTTGTTGAAAGGAAAGTAGTACTACATAGTAGTAGTAAACATGCTCCTCTCCCAACTTTTTGGAATGTGTTGCACACTTCAATGTTCATTAGGTAAAATGTCAAATATTATGTTTTAGTACAGTTTTCAGTTTAATACTGATCAAACAGAATTCACTGCTTTCTGTTTTTATGAACTCTTCACAGACTGACCCAATTTTTTAAAATTGAGGTTTATAAATCAAAGACTGTATCGCTAACAGGTTGTGGAAAAGTCAAATTTTGTATAAAATGACATACTCATTTTATTTTAATTTTGGCATTGATACTTAAGTGTGTCACTGATCTTAAAGTAGTTGAGGTGAATTGATATAGTGTATTAAACTACCAGGTCTGCCAAACAATAGATGATAACATAAAAAAAAAAACAATTTTGTTGAGGGTTCTTTGTAACTGGTTATCTCCTTCAGAAAATTCCAGAGAAGAGTGTGATTGTACTGCACGCGTGTGCACACAACCCCACAGGAGTGGACCCAAGACCTGAACAGTGGAAAGAGATGGCTAGTGTGATCAAGGTACTGCACGTTAGAGTTATGAAACTATCTGTTTTAAATAAATATGTTCCCTGCTTGGCTAAGTAGGTTGAGAAACAACTGTACTAATTGTACTTTAATCTCTTTCTCCAACAGAAAAGAAATCTGTTGGTGTTTTTTGACATGGCCTACCAGGGCTTTGCCAGTGGGGATATTGACCGGGATGCTTGGGCTGTGCGCCATTTCATTGAGCAAGGCCACAACATTGTTCTCTCCCAGTCCTTTGCTAAGAATATGGGTCTATATGGTGAGTGCTGCACACTATAGAACTTAGTGTAATAAAGAAAAAATGACCTAAAAAACAAGTGTGTTATTATTTTTGTAAGTTAAGAAAGTAAAATAGGAGCTGTTTCATTTGTTCTGTCCTGAGGCTGATTTGTGGTATGTGTGGTGGGCAGGTGAGCGTGTTGGAGGCTTTACGGTGGTGTGCAAGGATGCTGAGGAGGCCAAGCGTGTGGAGTCACAGTTGAAGATCCTCATCCGGCCAATGTATTCCAATCCCCCCATGAATGGTGCCCGCATTGCCTCAACCATCCTTACCACACCCGAACTCTACAAGGAGTGGTTAGTCTGAAAAAGAGATTTTATCTGAAATGCTAACATTTCTAATAATGACAGTTAGCCAGGGCCATGTAGTGTTATGCAGTTGGAGTTATGCTAGCTTTCATTTGTAGTTGGCTAAAACTTCTGGAAGCAGTGCACTCATATAAAGATACTTAATTTTTGATGATGGATGTTGGTACAATAGTAAAAAATGTGGGTTTATTTGTTTTGGTTTGTTTTTTTTTTGTTTTTTTTGTCAGGCTGGTGGAGGTGAAAAGCATGGCTGATCGCATCATTAAGATGAGGGAGATGCTCGTCTCAAACCTCAAAAAGGAAGGATCCACTCACAACTGGCAGCATGTCACCGACCAGATCGGCATGTTTTGCTTCACTGGCCTCAAACCTGAGCAGGTTAGTCAGCTAACAAGCCTATTGCCTGCAGAGATGGGCACAGAGTACTCATAGCCACCTGGTCGACTAGTGAAAGACTACTCAAAATTTGCAGTTAGATGTTGCATTGCTTGAGACAAAAGACAGATTGCAGTACATATTTCAGCCAAACTACGTACATGACATGGTAGTGTTGCTAAGCTACCTTTCTTGTTGTTAGAGAGTATGGTTATGGAGTTTCAGAAATTTAAATTTGAATGTTATTATATTGAATCTGAATTATATTTGAAATTGAATTCTGAACTGAAATGAAATTTTAAGGTTGATGTACTATTTAATGTCTCATTCAGTTTCTAAAAAGTATTGTTTTTCTATTAATTCACATTTTCAAATTCACTTTTAAAAGAACATCAGTGTGTCTTGCATGCAAAAGCAGTTGAACACCGAATCTCTTCAGTGGCAGATAATAACGCTTGTTTTATAGCAGAACTAGAATTGAGGGAATTTTTTTTTTAATACATCAGATGCAAGTGTAAAACGTAGCATGAGTGTATTTTGTACATGCTTTAAGAGGCCTATCAACCCCAGCAAAGCCAATGTGCCGAATTAGTGCAACTATTATTTAGAGTCATTGCTGTGCTGAGAGTTGACCATCACCCAAATATTATCAGTGGTTGTCCTGTGGTCGTCCCTTTCCGCTGATGGATTGGGTAGAGAGGAGAAGGGGGTTGATAAATGGCAGCACCAGATGCCATTTACAGTCAGTAATTGGAAGTGTACATGATGGTAGGTATTTCTGATAAAATGGCCAGTGAATGTAGGGGATTAATATGTGGATGAATAGAAATGAATAAAATACAGTATATATTACATGCAACTTCAGTAAATTAAAATTGAAAATGGATTACTCATTATGTTGGAACTCTCAATCACTACTATTGCTCGAAATACCCATCAGTAATTGCCTGTAGTGTATGTTTACTGCCTCCTTTCAGTCCTCCCTCACTGACTTCATTGTTTTTCTGTGTTCACCACTCATCTGCAGGTTGAGCCTCTGATCAAAGAATACTCCGTCTACATGACGAAAGATGGCCGTATCTCCATGGCAGGAGTGACCTCTGGAAACGTTGGCTACCTGGCACACGCCATTCATGCTGTCACTAAGTGAAGCCAGTGTCCTGTAGTGTTTGCAGACTGTAGTGGAGAGAAGGAAATTGGAGTTGCACAGAAAAAAAAGGAATTTCATATAAATTAATTTAGTATCTCTTCTTGGGAGTGTAATACTGTATACTGAGAGCTCTTCTTCAAACATCATTCGTTTACCTGCGAAGAGCCCCTTAAACATAGGCAGACCCAGGACAAGTTTAACAATAGCACTTATCATGCATTTCCCTTTGATAAAAAATAGTATTTTAGGTAAAACTAAATTGATATTGTACATAAGAGAAAGTTCCCAAAGAGCACAGCATGTTGGTGGTCTTTTTCCCCACTGCTGGTAAATGAACTATACCATACAAAAAAAGCCAAACCCATTATGAGGAAAATGTAAGGCTAACGTGTAAAACTAAGTCAGCAGTTCCTTGAATGCTTATCACTAATGTGTGGTATTTTAAACCGATAATTTGACCACAAGAATCAGTAACCAGTAACCTTGGTTTGTGGTCTTTGTCCCAGCAGCGTTCATGGGTAATTATTGTGCTACCAATGGAGCAAAGGCACTTTTCAGTGGAGACCGTATGTGTTAAGGAGTGAAGGTGACAGACTGGGCATGGAGTGTGATTAGGGTGTGCTCTCTTGTCTGTAATTTATTGTAATGTCACCTCAGTCTGTCATCTCGTAATTCTAGCTCAGATAACTCCATTACGAATCTTGAACTGATGATAGATAAATAGTCTCTCATTTAGAGGAGGCTGCACTGCACTGTACTCATCTTTGCACAAAGATACATCCCGCTACTTACTGGGTGGGTGTGAATTATGTCCTGGTCTTTAATCATTTATTTGTAAATATATTATATAACCACAGTGTGTCTGATCCAGATCTGTTTATTCAGTGGTTAAAAAACAGCCTAAAAGGATAAACGAATAATCAATAGTTCATTTGAATTCAAAAAAGTTACATTTCTTGTGCTGTGTGTCGAGGTGAACGTTGCCTCTCTAGTCTGTTCACCTGTAGCTAAAGTCTGCCATCCAGTGGCTGTGGGAGTATAGGCTGCGCACAGATTAGACACAGGCCTTAGACTTCAGCATTTTCAGTAAAGGAACAGTTCTGACTGTGTTACGTCAGTGTAAGGAATGTCACTGACTTGCCCATGCCAAACAAACAGTTTCTCTTCTCATGAGGTTAAATGCATGATTTGTGACTTTGGTAGTTTATAAATGGTTATTTAGTTTCTGTGGAGCTTTGGTTCATGGTTCTTGTCATTCCAAAAGCAGACTCAGTTATCAGATTCTCAAAGTTTTCTCAACACACGTGTCAACCGTGTCAATAAATGAAATGTCATATGTGTAACTCGTACCTTATGCAGTAAGCAAATAAAGGTGAGCTTAAAAAAAATTTGGGGGATTGTGGATTTTTCTGGTAAAAGTAACTTGGTGGCGCACTGTCATCCCAGAGTCAAGTAGGTCCACATGTAAAGGTGAAATGGGCCTCTCAGACACATCTGGTAAGAGAACCATGACATTTTATGAAATGTATTATTTTAGGAAGTTATGCATGTACTTATCACGTATGAAGAGGCCTCTCTAAGGGGTGTACAGAAAATATACCCTGGCTTAATTGTGCATTTCAAGATGAATGTAATGAAGATTTGCATTAAAGCATAGATATTGTATTTTTACTGTTAAAGCCTGGATGATTTATTGTCTGTGTCTTTAACAGCTTTGAAGGAGGTGTTGCGCAGAGAGGGGTCAGAGATTTGTGCAGATCCTCTTTAGTGTAGGGGAGTGTTGGTAATTAATTCCCCTGTCATGTGACAGTCCAGGTTTGGGGCAGATCCAGGAGGTGCTGTCACGACGGGCAGACAGGATCTTAATTGTTAGTACTTTCAGTAGCACCATGAGTGGCGCAGTTAAAAACTGCAGAAGTGTCCTGGTAACCGGAGCTAACCGAGGCCTCGGTTTACAAATAGTCGAAAGCTTCGTGACTGGCAGCTTTTCTCCAGGAAGGATAATCGCTACAGCGAGGAATCCGGACGGAGCCAAGGTAAAAACCCAGTCTCTGGGCCATCCATGACGCTACAGTATGTTTTGTACAGAGGCTCCAGTCTGTAGGGGCGGTCATTTACCACCCGTATAATATGAGCAGGGTCAGTACCACTGGCCGCCGGTGGATGCTCCTCATGCGCATGCGCACATGACGACTGCTGCAGACAGCAGGAGACCAGGGCTCCAGAAACCCTGAAAGTTACCGCTTTTCCCTACCGATCCTCCTCCTCTTCTCCGTGACCCGGAAGCCGAATTTGTAACGCCATCTTATCCGCTGTCGGAATATCTCTCCGTTCCTCCAGCTTCTTTCCTCTCCTCGATTCCTCCGCGTTCTTAATGGGTTGGGGAGGAGGAGGAGGAGGACAGGAGCAGTAGGTTTCTCCTCTTCTCCATTTCCATCTGCTAGGCGGGCTGAATTACCCATAATTACCCTCCCGCCGGTTATTCGAGTAGCTCGTCTTGCTATCTGGGTGATTAATGGGTGATTCCACGATTTAAGTTCCATTTGTGTCCCAATGACGTTACATTTATAGATATGCCTGTAAAGTAAAGACACAGGTGAAGTCCTTCACACACACCGATGTGCATGTGTCATGTGTTTACTAAATATTAATAAAACCTACTTATAAATCTTTTTTTTTCCTGTCCCAGCTCACTAAAATAACACTTTACCTTGAATTAAAGCCAATGCAATATTTTAGAATATATTTTTACATTAATCCATGAATCCGTTTTAACATCTCATGCTTTAGGTGTCATTTTCCATGGGTCGTTTATTACAGGTTATGAAAAATGTACTTTTTAGTTGTGTCCATTCACTCAGTTACCTCAACACATTTCAGCAGTATCCGTCCGCGGAGCCGCAGCACGGCAACTTTAGCCCCCCACGCTTTCAGCTCCCTGCGCCTCTGTTTAGGCACTGGGGCTCTCATGACAACAGTAAACGGTGGATTGAACGTCTACCGCAATACTCTGACTGGATGAGAGAAATCATCTAGAAAGAGGAACTATTTGTATTTAGTGAAACATTTTTTTTCTGTATTAACGTACATTTTGATACTGTACAAGTGTAAATCAGTACTATTCAGCCATTAGCACGACTTCCTGTCTATCATTTTGAGCACTATTTGTGCGCAGAAGTCATAGTTTACTGACTCATACAGTGAGTGCACTGTGTAGGGAGATTCAGCCATGCAAGGTCTCAACCTCTATTTAACATCATATCTGAGAGTGAGGGTCTAACAGCCTGGATCAGGCAGTGAGGGTGTGACAGCCCAGGTCTGAGAGTGAGGGTCTGACAGGTCTGAGAGTGCGGTACTGTGACTCTGCAGTTAGACCCTTCTCACAAACTCACCTCTGTAAAATATCTGGGATATCTTCAACAAATCATTATTCTTCTTAACTTCCTGAAGATCCCGAGAAGAAGAGAAGGGTTTTCTCGTTCTTTTTTTTTGTGATGTTGTGATATTGCCTGGAGACACTCTAAAGGTTCAACCTGGTTACTTACATTATAGATTTACAGAAAATTATTTGCAATAAATTATTAATGTCAAGGCATTTGCATAGATGCTAGTTAATCATATTTTGTGTCTTTGATCATACATACATACATACATCATCTAAACCGCTTATCCTTCTGGGTCGCTGGAGCCTATCCCAGCTGTCATTGGGCGGAAGGCAGGATACACCCTGGACAGGTCGCCAGTCCATCACAGGGCAGACAGACAGACATACACAGTCACACACACACACTCACTCACTCTCACCTAGGGGCAATTTTAGCACGTCCAATTGGTCTTTGGACTGTGGGAGGAAACCGGAGTACCCGGAGGAAACCCACGCAGACACGGGGAGAACATGCACACTCCACACAGAAATGACCCTGGTCGCCCGGCCGGGAATCGAACCCAGGCCATTCTTGCAGGCCATCCTTGCACCGTGCCACCCCGTCTTTGATCATTAAAGGGTAAAAACAGACTCAACCATGTTACTTTCAACCCTCAGTTGAAACTCAGTTAGGTTGAGGAGTATTCACTGTACTTTGCACCAACTCTGTTATTATGCTTTACAGGTTTGTTTTTCACTTATTTTAATAGGAATTACAGAACCTGGCAGTGAAACATCCGAAGATACACATTATACAGCTTGGTGAGTTCTTAAAAAGCTGTGAATATTTCACTTTGAAGCTTTCAATATTTACAGAATGAGATTAACCAGACCCCAATCTTCCCATCTGTCTAGATGTTGTCAGTCAAGAGAGCATAGAGAAGGCTACTGTGGAAGTGGATCAGATTGTGCAGGAGGATGGCCTCAACTGCCTCATCAACAATGCAGGAATCAATGTTGTTGCCAATTTTGAAACTGTAACTGCTGAGAAGATGTTGGAGAACTTCCATACTAATTCTGTAGCCCCCCTCATGATCACCAAGGTATGAAATCTTTTTAAAAACAAAAGTTAATTTACTAAAGGAGTACACAATAGTAGAACAGCTTTGTGGATAACTTCTGCCCTCCACTTTAGTACAGAGGTGCACAAACATTCTTTGGGGGGACAGAGTGTAATGCTTGTAGTGGGCCTAGGACCAAAAAAACACAACAGCTAGCTCGCTGATTAGCCTTATGTGTTTGTGCATCAAAATTTGGAGCATGTGTACCTTTATAATGCTGATAAATGCTGTATTAGGGCAGCCTAAAGTGAGACATTGTGTTTGATTTGGCCTGCCAGAAGGTTGCCCTAACTTCCCCACCCCTCACCCAATGAGAGAACTAACTTTTTCATATAATTTCTTTTTTTTCTTTTAAGATTTATTTGTTTTCAAATAGTTTTCATAATAATACTTATAATTGAATAAAATTATTGACCCTTAACACCACAGTTTAATCGCAATGCAGATGTAACAACAACACATAAGGAACTACCAGTTATGAGCTTAAGACAGAAATGGACAATGATCACCAAAGGCAGTGGCACACAGAAAAGTTCAGTGAATGTAAAGACAAAACAGTCTGCTTTCTCTGTCAGGACACTATCTCAGTATTGAAAGAATGCAGTATTCTCAATATTGTGAAAGCATATATGGCACAATTTGTTCCGCATATACTGACAATGTGTGAAAACGCAAGGCTAACAAGTTAGCTAGCTCTTGGCCAAAACGAACATTACACTTTAGCTTCCCAGGATGGGCAGGGTGAGGGTGAACCCACGTAAACCGCAGGCCCTGACAACATTCCTGGGCATGTGCTTAAGGAGTGCACCCACTGGCTAGCTGCTATCTTCACGGACACCTTCAACATCTCCCTGAAGAAGACTGCTGTCCCAACATGCTTCAAATCAGCCACCATCAAAAGTCCTCTGTCACCCGCCTTAATGACTACCACCATGTTGCACTAACTGCAATTGTCATAAATTGCTTTAAGCAGCTAGTCATGGCACACCTTAAAGAATCCATTCCATCAACACTAAACCCCCACCAATATGACTACAGGCAAAACCACGGATGCCATAAGCACATAATCCACCTGACCTTATTACTCAATGGTTGGTCCTATACTGTACAGAGTGGGGGGAGTCAGGGAAAACCTATGGCGGGCCAAAGTTTGACCTGTGGGCTACCTCATATTGTTCCTTGGTGAACACATACTGTGTAGTCACTGTTAGTAAATTGCCAGTCAGACCGATTTGATGTGTTGTGTTCTCTACCAGGCTTTGCTTCCGATGTTAAAGCGGGCTGCCGCCAAAGAGACAGGCATGGGCATACACAGAGCAGCGGTCATCAACATGACCTCTCTCCTGGGATCAGTGGAGCTCAACTGGGGTGAACATGCCAATAACTTCAAATGGTACCCATACAGAACATCAAAGGTATGAGTGCCTCAACTCTCAGCGTTTCACACATTGATTAACATGTACAGAGCACATGAACTGATGAGAGACAAATATTATCACTAACTAGGCTTTTAGACCAAGTTGGACTTACAGATGTCGAACTTGGGGCTCTTTTAAAAATATATTTGCCATCTTCATGGGATCTCACCTGTGTAAATAGCAAAGACTTTTTTTTTATTGAGTTTATGACCTTTATGTGGTCAAAGGCTACATATAGAAGCTTTAATCCCAAGTGAGAAAAGATACTTTGTAGCACTGTTATGACTAGTTGTTACCAGCTAATTTCCATCCGCATTCCATGGTAAGGTACGTATAAAATTAGTACAAACCGCACAATCAATAAAATACAAGTACAGAGACAAATACAGAACAGAATACAATAAAATTTTGATTCACAATCTCGATTATAATCACATACCTAGCCATAAACATAAATACATACAGATTTGCCATCTTTAATTAAGTATCATATAGGCTTCTCCTCATTTTGTTTTTGGGGAAAGTGAAAAAGCTGAGAAGCTGTTGATTGATTTGGCTCCTGTGACAGAGTGCACTGAACATGGTCACAAGATGTATGGCAGTTGACCTGGAGGCGGATGGAATCCTCTGTATGGCGATTCATCCTGGCTGGGTACGCACGGATATGGGGGGACAGGAGGTAAATCCCACTATCTATCTAATCCTCTCTATTTTTATTGGTCATACAGCATCTTGAGAGAAAACTTAATTCTGAAGCAGGGTAACACCAAACTTTAATCAATTGTATAACATAGATTGCTCTGTTTTTTAGCCATTTAGCATTGTTGTACCAATGTATTTATTAACACTAGGCAAGCATGTAAGTTACATATTACAGGTAACCCATTAATGTAAAATTGATCTGCGAATTTAAATTTCATTTGCTCCACATGTTCTCTGTGCTTGCCTGAGCACAGACCTGAAGAAATTACTTACATTGATCAGACCATGTGGCTGAAAAGCCATATGTTTTTACCACTTATATTAAAGGTAGTACTTGCACCAAATGGGACTACTGACTGGGTAATGGGTACTGATATCTGTTTATCCAAAATGTAATCACTTTAGACCAATCAGAATAAGTTCTGTGTCATTTTACCTTGTCATACTAAATGTAGTTAGACACAGAGATACGAATGTTGGGCTATAAGAAAAGCTATTGTAAATAAGGCCCTACCTGAATGTTAGGAGGAGAATTCCCTCTCTGACGATGGCTAAGAATTCCTTCAGTGTTATTTTGACCTGATCATTTTTGCTTGTCACTGACCAAGAGTGACGTTGGAAACTGTTGCATGCAAAATTTTGAACGGCGCCAGTCAAATTGTGATGTTTACTTAGCTTAAAAATTATTATAGTTATTTTTCTGCAAATGTTAGTGCACAGTTCTATTAGTTCTATTTATATGCTGAGTTTAACATATTCAAAAAAAATATAAAACATTAAATATAAAATGAGCTGTAACTTTTGCTCAGGCTACATTTTGTGTTTTTTCCACCATATGTTAAATTCTGCAAATAAATAGTAATTGTGCATTAAAATATGCATATGAAGTGTGTTTTCCACAGAGGATGTGTATTTATTTAAGAAAATCAACAGAACAAAATTTTAATCCATTTTATCCATTTCCAGATAAACCATAGTTCTTAAATTATTATGACCTTTATTTAGAGAAATTAAGCAACAATAACAAATAGACCACTGTATAAGAGCTGCTTTCAATTGGTATGTTCTGCAGGCACCACTGAGTACGGAAGAGAGCATCACCTCTGTCTTGAATGTGATTGGTGGTTTATCTGAGAAGGATCATGGCTCATTTCTGCATTACACTGGTGAACCGCTGCCCTGGTGATGCTGCAAAGGACTGCTAATATACAGTAATATCCTGTTCAACGTTGCTTGTTATTGATTAGATGAGTATTCATACACTTAAGTTCTGGTTAATTTCTGAGAATATCAGTTTTGTGGAAACACAATGACCAATCCAAACTGTGAGTTCATTGCACTTCAGTCTTTTGCACAGTTTTAGGGCTGTATGATATGCACAGTGAACATATGGGAAAAGTGCTGAGGTGAGATGTTTAGAAGGTAGTTGTCATTTTGACAAATATGTCTAGATTCCAACTGAAAACAATATAAATGTGTTGTTACCTGAGGCACATGAAACTGAGGCTGTGGATGTAACTGTTTTTATTAGTTGGGGTTATTAATCATATAGTTTTTAGTGGTTTGGAAAAAGTGCAGTGTTCTAGAGAGAGCTTTTCTTATTAAATACTGTCTAATGTGACAAGTGTTTGCTAGTGCTTTGCATATGATGCACAAAGTGAACATCATTGTCATAGGTACACAGGTTCACTAGCAAACAAACCTAAAACCAACAAGACATTCTCCTTATAATGACCTTCTGTAAGTCTCCAGCCCAGCTCTCTGCTTACTGTTCATGTTGGTTAGTGTCTCAGTGATATATGAGGAGCAGCTGTGTTGTTCCTGTAGCGGCTTGGATTCAGTCTTTCTTACAACAAAAGCTAAGGTCTAAAAGAAATACTCAGCATTTTTCTATTTAATGTTTAAAGGAGTAGGTCAGCAAAAAATCAGCTTTACACAATTTTCCACTTAACCCAGATGTAGTTGATCAGCCAAGACATGTTTGGTGTGTTAAACTGAATTCTGATTGCCCAGCTCACAGAATCCAGCTCCCCTTTATGTGCATGCATGTTACGTAGACATATGGACACTGAGTGATATTTGTTATTTCTGTTTCTGTTTTTAAACATATAGCTTCAGTTAGAGAATTCAATATTAATAGTTATTTATAAACAGAAACCACAGAAATCACCTGACCCGTTTACACGCAAAACAACACCTGTTGTCTTAATTGGCTGCCTGAGGTAGAGGTCTGACCCACCACAATATCTTGCACCGCTGTGGAAAATTTTCAGTGTGGTGTGCAGGAGCTGGTAGTTAGCATAAGTAGCCTAAATAAAATTTTAGCAATTACTTAATACCTAGTGTGTGTGTGTATGTATATGTATATATGGACATATATTTTAATATATTTGAAGTACATTTCAGTCTATGCCAAAATACATTCCAAACACTAAACACTATTGATACATTGCCATATTAACCAAATACATTTTGAAATACATTTATTTGGAGAAATATTACACATAGAAATGTACCAAATAAATAATAAAATGTAGGTAAATATATTCATCGAGTACATTTGAAAATGTATAAAAATAGCCAAAATACTTGTCTAATGCACTGTTTGGAATACCTTTTGAATTGGAATACACTTTGTATTCAAGCGTCTAAATTTTTTCAACATGGCAAAAACAAATGTAGGTATTAATACACTGTGAAAATGCAGTTTGAAGATTTAATATCATCAAATTGCATTGAAATACGTTATGTGTGAGCACTGCAATGTGTGTGTGTGATTGTATATGTCTGTGTGTCTGCCTTGCAATAGACTGAAATTTGGAATATATATTTTTTTTAGCTCAAGTTTTAAACAAAATGTCTTGGCTGATTGACTGGGGTAAGTGGAAAACTGTAAATTTTATCACAGCTCCACTCTTTTGAGCACTGAAACATCTGCCCATTGGCTTCTATTATAAGTGTGTTTTAAATCAACAGATTTTCTGTTCTAGAAAATTATTATTCATGAAAATCCTTTGTATGCTTCAGATGTGGCAGATGTGGATTAGGTTGAAAAATGCTGGAGTATTCCTTCAATCCTTACATTTCACTGACCAGAAACTGCACCTTCTGTACTGTAACTATGAATTAACACTAGGAATTAAGTGGAATTTATATCCCTGACAAGAAAGAATGTCTTTATTTTAGTTTTTAATCTTTTGCTGAAAGGTTTGACAGTATTTTAGAAAAGAATCCTCATATGTGTGGCATTACTTTAACATTTGTAGAACAATGTATCATTTCATTTAGATGAACATTAAGTGAATTCTATAGCAGTCTTTTCCTTTACAACATATATCATAGCAATCAGTGCTGGAATGTGTAAGGATTATTACTGGAATCCCTAGAAACTTATTCTGAGTTAATATTAAAAGCTTTATTTGTTTTTTTCCTACCAGTCAAACTTTGTTTCTAAGACAAATACAGATACTGTTTGTTTATGCATGTATACAAAATATTTTTAATAAAAAAAAACATTGACAATTTCTGTTTATTTGCTGAACTTAACATATTGGGAAAAATAAAACATAAAATGTGGCCAGTGTGAAAGTTATGGCAAATTTTACATATATTTTTCCAATATGTTAAACACAGCAAATGGAAATTGCGCTCTAAATTTTTCAGTGTTCTCTGCAGAGGATGTGTACTTATTTTCACATAGAAATTCAACATCTTATTTGATTGGGGCTGTTCAAACATTCACATACAACTATGTGTGTGTGTGTATATACACTCATCAAGCACTTTATTAGGAACACTTATACACCTACTCATTCATGTAATTATCTAATTAGCCAATCATGTGGCAGCAGCGCAGTGCATAAAATCAGACTAGATAGATTTGACTTGTTTAACACCTTTTTGGGGTATCTGCATAATTCTATGTGTGTTATTTCATCATTTGAGTAGTTCTGTCTAAACTTTTGACTGACAGTGTAAAAGTAAAAGGAAGTTGAAGGAGACCTGTTTGCTTCACTAATCTCCAATCTCAAGGGCAGGCTATTTGGATACTGTGGCGTGATAAATGTCCATTTGCAGCTGCGTTTGCACAGACTGATGAGAACAGTGAAGCTGTAAAGACGAGTGACTTGTCAAAGCAGCTACAGTGTGTGTGCATCTTCTGAGTTATGTTATTTATTTGGGAATGAGGGAGTTAAGCCCAGTCAAAGACAGGCCTGAGGAATAGGAAAGTGCTCAGACTGGTTTTTCACTTGTGTTTGCTGATCACCTGTCAGCTGATGTCTCCGGTAAGCCTACTTGAAGATGGATGCAGGCTGAAGCTACGTGGGTCTTAGGCCAACGATGACCAGAATAAAGTCCAAATTCTTATAAAGAGGTAAGGTTTTGGTGTGGAATTTCTATATATTTTTCCTCAGGTCAAACAAAAAAATGCTGAGATCCTAATATGATCTTGCAGAGTTGAATGGTAGTTGAATGGTTTTCTCACATTGCTTACTGACTTTAGTTTGTAATATTTACAAATTGTTCTGTTTTTAACCTCTTGAACCCTAGGCTTGTATTTGGTCACTAATCTTAAGATTTAAGACTTAAGATTATTCAGTAACTACTGCAAATTATAACCTTGGTAAGTCCTCTTAAACTAACATCTGCCACATGGTTATAATAGTAAAGAATTGAAATGTGAACCCATATACAAGCACTGTAGGGGTTAAACTTTTACAGAACATTTGCCTCTTTACTCTGAATGCCATCCTCTCTGAGTGAATGACTTTATGATGCAGTCCAAGATGTGTCCTTATCACCAAAGTGCCAGCCATGCATTATAATTACTGTCTATAATTTGAATAACAAGCAATAGACATCAGTTAATGTAACAGACACAGGTAACAGCATTCCTCTTTCTCTGCAGAGCTGTACATGGCAGGGGGATATGTCTTTTCCAGTGACTTTGGAAAACTCCTTCTGGGAGATCCACATACCGCTCTCGCAGGAAGTGAAGTACAGTATTTTAGGGATTTCTGTCACACTCCTCTTTGTGGCCCTGTGCATTCTGATATGGCAAATTTACCGATACTGCACACAGCAACCTGCTCCCAAACAAGACGGTACGTTTAAGCACAAATAACACCATGAGCCTTTTTACACAATTGAGCCCAAAGAATCACTTTTAGTTGTTCATTTAATGTTAAAGTTGTTGCTGTAAACACAAAAAAGATGCACGATATTTGGGAAGGAAGACATTAAGCTAGAGGCCTGAAAAATAATCATATGAAACTGCAGCATGTAATTTATATAACTGTACCATATATATTCAGTTATTGTATGTATTCGATTGCAGTTAATGGTTTACTATCAAATGAACAGTCTACACAGAATGAGAACCTTCAAAATAATTCCCCAACGCCAGACTACAAGGTACGTCTCTAAAGCTCTTTCTAGAGAATCTGAATGACTTCTATCATTTCACACAGCTTAGGTCCAGTCATAGATGCTGGTCTACATATTATTAGTATGTACTTAGGAATCCTGATCTTACATATTACATACTGTTGGTGTGGACTTTTTTCCTCGACTTAATCTACTTAATCTACATTAATCTACATTAAACATGCAGTGTTTGGATTGTATGTGGGTGTTTCTCATGTTCTGTATTGTAGTACAGGTAGAAATAATGCATTTTCACCCGACAGTATTTTAAGTTCCAGTTAGAGTCAGACAATCATACATACATAATTTTGGGCAATTAGATCAGAACCCTTAAAAGAGATAAGGGAAAATATATAGGCCTGTTTTGTTTATTTAGACGGCTATCATAATTTGATTATTAATGTTGTTTTGTAACACTAGTCGCTGAATAGATTTTCATTCTTGTTCACTAAAATGTTTAGCCAGAGTTTGTTTTAATACATTGACCTATTTAGAAGCGGCATGTCCGAAAACCGAATTTCAGATATTAGTTACGGAACATAATATCAGAAATATACCAGAGGTATGTGTGGTGGTCCTGCATTTCATGTTGAGAAGACCTGACTGAGGCAACATGGGGCTGAAACATGGGGACATTGGAATTTAAGATTAAGGGAACGTAGGCCCTGGGAACATAGGACCGTTTCTAAAATTATATTGAGCAAAAAAAGGACCCTGGATACATAGGAATGATCCCAATTTATAGGACTGTATGATATATTGTTATCTACAAAAATGGACAAAAGTACAGACAAAATTCAGGTTTTAAAATGGGTGCCAATACTGCTTTTAGCTATGCAGCTTAGTTTGACAATGACATGGCGTGAGGCAGTTGATAGAATGCTAACAGAGTTGGCTCTAAGTTTTCCACTGATTGTTATTAGCCTCGTAGCTCCACTGCAAAGCTAAAGAAGCAAACTTCAGACATCTGACATGTTTTGGCTGGTCTACTACATTTGGGATGAGGTGAGAACAATGTGTGAATTGAACTCCATGTGCTTGTCTCAGCTGGAGTCCCGTCAGGATGAGGCTGAGCGGCTGAGTCGCTGTCTGTCCCGCAGCTCCGACCTGGCCAGCAGCATGGACAGTCTGGGGGAGCCGGACGAGGAGCGCGTTCAGGGGACTCTGCGCTTCTCGCTTTTCTATGACCAGCTCCAGTCTCGGCTGGTGGTGACGGTGCTGGAGGCGCGGGGCTTGGCGGCGCGAGACTTCAGCCGGAGCGCTGACCCTTTTGTCCGTCTTCGGCTTCTGTGGGCCGCCAGAGAGGGGGACGAGCAGCGGCTGAGCTGTGTGCTGCAGGAGTGGCAGACGCGCCTGGTGAAGGACAGCTGCAATCCCGTGTTTGGAGATCAGTTCTCCTGCACACTGGCCGAGGAGGACGTGTCCAGGGTCACCGTCCGCATGGAGGTGAGGGCGCCTGCTGTGTCAAAGGCCATGGTACAGGTTATGAGGTCAGGCTACTGGCTTTACATGGTCCCCTGAAGTACCAGTGGGGCATGACCTTCAGGATGCATTAGGCGCTTGCCTGAGGTCTGACAAGCAACAAATTCAGACTTCACTATGAAACTCACTTTACTTGGATAGACCCCAGTGGCTACAGATGAACAGTGTTAGGGTTAAAGTTAGGGTTAGGTTTTGGACCAGGGTCAGGGTTAGATTTAGGTTAGGTTCTTTGAAAACTATCATAAAACAAACTGTCAGGTATCAGGCGGCATATCAGTAATAGTTTGTAATAAAAAATGTAATAATTTTTGTGAAATCTCCTTTAGAGGCGTGAAACTCTTCAGACATCTCGGTAGGTTTCCCTGAAACAGAGCAATTCACGCTAAACCACCCTGAATGACTTTGTTCACATCGAAAGCATTTAATTATGGAATTTGAAAAGTCTGTGGAATTCATATTCAAGGTTAGAGTCAGGGTTATGTCCAGGTTTAGGGTTGAGGAAAATTAAGGTGAATTAAATCGATATTTAGTTGAATTAAAGTCAAGTTAAGTATCTACAAAGCATCTACAGTGGGCTATCCAAATAAAGTCTTATCTTTGTGTAATAACCAGGGATTGCAATAGCAATAAATAGAAATTGCAATAAATTTTCTCAAGATGTAAAGAAATTTAGCTAGGCTAGTTTGGTTTAGACAATTTGTGCCACAAAATAGATCTGTGAATTATACAATAGAAAATAACAGATCTGCGGTGGCAAAAATAGATAAAGGCAGTCCAGAGGTTTAAAAAGGCCTCTAAAACTGATTAACCAGCTGTGTTGTTGCTGAGCCACTTTATTTTCTATTTTTTCAGAACTGAACGATTGAAGATTTTCTTTATGAACAATATGCCTTATGGGACAATGTGCATTATTTCTATATTGTTTTTGTTGTTCTTCTTCTTCTTTCAGGTCAGAGATTTTGATAAATACGCCAGACATGGCATTCTGGGGGAGGTCCGAGCCCCTCTTAACAATCTAAATATCATATATCCTTTGGAAATACTGGAGGACTTACAACGACCAAAGAAAGTGAGTCATTTTACTGGAAAACAATTACAGCAAGAAAAATAGTTAAAGCAAGTACTGACAATGCAGCTGATGGTAAGCCTATAACTTGGAAAAACTTTGAGGGCCAAATATCCAGTCTTTCATTTGTAGGATGTTGTTGGAGAGGTCCTTCTCTCTCTGAAATACATGCCCACGTCTCAGAGGCTGGAAGTGGGAATCCTGAAGATCAGGACAGTTTTCCGCTCCAGCAAGACAGAGAGAGGTAAAATATTGCGGCAAAACACAAAAGAAAAAAATCTTAGTTACATTTCACAAATGCTCTCACTCAAATTCAGGAAGAATTCTGACTGTGCAGGTTTTCAAGAACACAATTATATGGTTTCTTCAGAGAATGGACCACAGAACATGTTTGTTAGGTTTGGCTAAGCATCAGCACTTCACAAGCCCCCACCCCGCTTGCAGAGAGTTACTTTATTAAATTTAAATTTAAATTGGTGCAGAATTAAATCAAACACTTAAAAACAAGTAGAGGTCAAGTAGTACCACACCCAGTAGGCCTATAACCTAAGCATCTCTATTTTCATCTAAAAGAATGGGTGGAATAAATTCATGCCAAGAATATGTACATGAAAGAGGGTAATGAAAGTTCTTTGGCCAACATAAAAATGTACTCCCAACCCCCCACTCTGTGGTCAATGCTTCAGGGTGCTGCCTGATCCAGGAGCAACAAGTGACATGGCACTAAAATGGTTTGGTCTTTGTTTTGCAGCACTATATGCCAGAACCAGTGTCCTCTGCAATCAGTGTAAAATCCGACATCAGCGGACCACAGAGAAGGTCCGCTGGGATGTGACGGTCTTCAATGAAGTCCTGATCTTTGTGCTGCCGGACACCCAAATCAGGGAGTGCTCTATCACAGTTTCCGTCTATGAAATGCGTCCTGGGAAGAAGTCCTCCAAGCACCTGATCGGTCAAGTCATTTTAGGGAAGGAGAAGACCATAGAGGATGAACACTGGAAGCTCATGATGCGCTCTCTTCGACAGCCAGTGGCCAAATGGCATTTACTCTATTTATGAACAGCTAACCCAGGCTGGAGGCCTTAAACTGGGGGGATGGGTCTAGTGTAGGTCATGGAACCCCTTTGTGCAGCACAGTTTGATCATTTCTTTGCTAAAACTCCAGTTGTGGTAGTTACCATGGAGCAGGAAAATTATGTAAATTTGCTGGACCATGGCTCTCCAGCACCTGAAACAGGCCTCTCAACTGTAATTATTATGGACTTGGAACATAATGGACAATATTCTTTGTTGCTGTGTAATAAAATAATATATGTAGTGATAATTACTGTTCTTCCCATTGGTATCATCAACAGAACATGTAATAATAGTCGAAACCAACACAGTAGGGCATTCTCTGACTATTTACATACATTTGTTGACACAGACAGAAGTTCTATTGACAAAAAGCTGAATCCAGGAAGAGTCTTTGTGGAAACAAAGTCATTCTAACCATTTCTGGGTTAATTTTACTTTAAAATCTCTGGGAATTAGTCAGAACTTTCACACTAACTTTTTAGTCTGGCTTATTGGCATAATTATAATTATTATCTGAAGTTTCTATTTTAGTGCTCTTTCCTGGTTACAGGATAAAGTTTGTGTCCACTAGATGGCTCTCTGTAGCAGTGTAATGTACTAGTGTACTAGTGTAATGTACATTTCATTAGAGTAATGGAGGGATGGGGGGGTTGATATCAAGTAGTAACAAGGTTAATATCCTACTACCAATACAGATACTGGGGGGGGGGGGTACTGCATTACCAATTATCAATAAAAAACCACAAGATAGCAGATGCAAAAGGAAAAGTAGTATTAATTAATTATTAATAATGAAAGAAAGCACCTCTTTTAAATGTGAGGATTCTCAAAAAGAGTGTCAGAATCAGAAATACTGATACTGCATGATCGACCTGCCCATCCATGAAGGAATATGTGAGTGTAGTTAACAGCATTTTCTTTCACCCCCTTTTCTGGTATTATCTGCTTAAACAAGCCAGTGTAGGTGAGAATGGGTACGTTTGTGAATTATGGGGTAAAGATTGGTGGGTAAGAAGAGAGAATTTATAGTGAGGAGAACTGCCAAAATCCTTATAGGAAAGTCTGCCCACTCAGCGGCCATCTTGGCAATGCAGCCGGGCAGTTATTTCCAGCCACACAAGACCGGACTCCTGTCCTTATAAATGAGGAGAGATCAAAAAATACTCTAAACTGAAGGCCGAATTAGTATTTCAGAAACATATTTGAAATCACTGGTAAAATCTGACAAAATATTGTATGAATAGTTATAGTTAATAAATTATTTTTTCAAGTATTTAAAGTATTTTTTCAGGTTGTTCTGGCTGCTGCACGCAGAGATCCACAACTGGGGGGGTTGATGTAACCAGCAAGGTTGGCTTTTTTATTGAAGGCCGGGACTTGCAGAACTGTGTAAAATATTTCAGCATCACTAAGCACTCATAGCAGTAATGCTAACGTTACAAAGCCTGTTTGCTGAAGAAAAACAGAAACATTTAATTCTTTTTTTATTCTATTAATTCATCTGCTTTCTACAATTAAAAGGAATTATTGCATTAAAGATAGAAATTTATAGAACTATAGAAATATTTAATTAACATTTTTAGCTGCTTAGTATTATTCACTCAATTTAAGAACTTGCGTTACGCATACACTGCTAGTGTGTTGCAGTCTTTTTTTTTGATATAATGGTAGGATTAGGAGATGGCCAGGATCACTGTCTTCTCATTTTTGCTAAGCTACTTAGGCCAATTTGCTATCATTTTTTCCCACATCTGCTCTTGTTCCTACAAGTAAAAATACAACGTTTTTTGTTTTATACTGGCTGTCTAGCTAGCTGGGTGGCATTAGTTAGCTATTGAAGTATATTTAAAGAGTAGCTTTATAGAAGAAGGTGTAGTATCCAAGCTCCAGGTGTAATCTGACGTTGCAGGATTGGAATGTTTAAGTGAAGGGGCCCCTGGTCCAAAGGCCCAAGGCTCAAGGTCCCCTTCCTCTTTAGTTCCAGATGAATGAGACTATTCTAAGAAGGACTATATGTTCCGTCTCCTTTTTCCATAACAACCACCCTATATAAGCAGAAGGTTATATTGTTCTGGAGGGGACACTTCAGAATTGGCATGGATCCCCTCTCAGGTACTTTATAGTGCTTGATATGATACTGTCTTACTTTGCAATAAACATCTTATACAAGCAAGATGGTGTCAGCGGAGACTTCTTCAACATCTTCACAGCATTGCTATTTAATAAATAACACTATAGCTAATTAAAATTAAAAGTAAAACTTTTATTTGCATGACAGCTAGTTGGCTAGAAAGTAAAACATGTAAGGGGAAGCAGTATAGCTGCTGAGCTACCTTGCAGAGGTTTATTGTACCTAGTTGTATTGAACTATTTTTTGTCAGTGTTGTAACCGTTTAAGACACAAAGACAGTGTGTTTGATGCATGAATGGAGTATTAATGTTAGCGGTTAACAGATTGGGTAACTGAGTTAGCTGATGTTAAGCACATAGTAATCATCATATCAATTAACATCAAGTAATAAAAGAAAAACCAACATGTCTTAAGTGTCTTGGTAAGGTGTTGGACCACCATGAGTCACCAGAACAGCATTAATGTTCTGCATGTTTGTGGGGCTGTACTAGAGGGATGGAACACTGTTCTTCTACAAGACTGGTTGTGGAGAATGCTGTCTAACACGTTGGCCCAAAATCTCCCGTAGATGTTCAGTTGGGTTGAGATGAGGTGACTGTGAAGGCCATAGCATATTAATTACATCATTTTATGCTCAGGGCCACCAAGCCTCTTCACTGTAGTGGTCAAGCTTTCATGCCTGTATTGTCCTCTTGGTGTATACCACATATGCACTTGTCCACTTGTCAAAATATGGTGAAGGATGACTTATCCAACCATATCATTTTTTCCACAACAGCAGGGTCTATGGTTTCTGCACCACTGAACTCTCAAACATGCGTTAATCTTTGTAATAAGGGGGTTATGCACTGCAACCCTACCATAATATCTCTATGTATTTGTAGATGGACTGTTCTTGCTGACACTCACTGATCACATCCTGTATTGATATTCTAAGTCACATGAGAAAAAGCTGTTCTTTGCTATTTTATGTTGATAAATGTTATTCTTGAATTGTTGTACTATTGCTCTTTCACAGAGTGGTGAACCCCTCCCCATCTTAACTTCTGAAAGACTCAGCCTCTCTGGGATGCTCCCTTTATACCCAATCATGCTACTGACCTGTCGCCAATTAACCACCAGGTGTTATTTTAGAATTACACAACTTTACCAGTCTTTTGTTGCCCCTTCCCAACTTTTTTGAAACGTGTTGTTAGCATCAAATTCAAAATTAGCAAAAATTTTTTAGTTTTAACATTGGATGTTTCCTTTGTGCTATTTTCAATTAAATACAGGGTTTAAATGATTTGCACATCATTGCATTTTGTTTTCATTTATATTTTGCACAGCACCCCAACCTTATTGGAAACGGGGTTGTAAAAGAATAGGATCTTTTCCCTACATTCTTACAGACTATACCCTACTATAGTAGTCAGAATTTGGTAAGAATGTAGGCAAAATCAAAGCTGTTTTTTCCAGGAGTATATGGAGTGTTTACATGTGCTATTGCAATTGTTGAGGCTATTCTACTAGTGTAATGAATACATCTGTGGTGGTCGCTATAATAGAACCTCAAATGGACATCAATTTTTTTTAAGGAACTATGAAGAATTTCAAACAGCTGATCCTCCAAGTATCCACCCCAAAGGACTTGTAGTCTCTCAAAATCTATTTTCACCTACACAATGCATCATCAGTAGATGGCTTTTCTAGTCTTACAACCAGGAAATCTTTGGCACCACTGTAAAAGGCAAACATGCACATTTACAACAGATGAAACAACGGTTAATGTTTTTTTTATGCCCAGAGTGTCTCTCTAAGCACCTGTTTATCACTGATTGTCTTGACTGATTGGGGATATTTCCCAACAGCAGAGGGCGCTTCTGCAACATGTAAGATCATCATAGCAATCACAAGGTGTGGCAAAGAGACCCGTTTTAACTAGCTGCCTAGTTTAACATTCTGATCTCATCTGATGTCTTTGCTCACAATCAGAATCAACTGCAGGTGAATGAAGGGCTGAAAAGTGAGTTGACTCATATCAAAAATTACCAAGGCTGACCAGGTGTGGCCACTCTGCTGCTCAAGGCCATTCCCATGCTTGCACCTCCAAGACTTTGTGAAACCAGCCGGTGACCTTTTCTCTTTTTCCATTCTGAACCACACCTTTGCGTGCTTTGTAGAATCACACAAGGGTTCCTCTCTTTTGTTCATTCTGTGTAGTGGGCGGTATCATGCAAACTCTTCTAATGATTCTGTTTGTTTCTGCCGATGTGTAACTGAGTTGTCTATCTTTGGCGATTGCTGGCAAGGAAAGAGATTCCTGCCTCCTGCCTATGCTTGATACAGACTAAGCCTGATGTTGGGCTATGCATTGTTTTCAATGGAAAATTACCATCAGCTGCACTATTGTAGTCCAGAGGTGGGTGTAATCCAGATCTTGAAATCATCAGGTTGACTTCACCATGTCAGTTACTGCCACAACCATTTTTTGGGCATCAGGCAGCATATTTGTCACAACTACATGTGTTGGAGGTTTTAAAGACATTAACTTCTTCAGATGTCTGGTTTACCACCTCTGTGGACAGTTCAGACTTGGTAAGTTTTTCTAGAATGGTGCATTTCACATTAAAGCACTCTGAATAACTTGTTTAAATTGTATCCATTTAATTGTGCAGAAAAATGAGAAAAATCAGTGGAATTCCCCTTTCAGATGGCCATCTTAATGTACTAAGCTCAAATTCCTTAAACAAACAGTGTACTACCCAGCAGGAGGAAATGCATAGCCAACAACATGACTTATACAAAACTGAAACTTTTCTTTAATTAGGTTAAACTCTTTCACAAAAAATAATATCACTGAAAATATCACACAATGTCACTTCAAAATGAGGCATACAATAAAAAGATTGCAATCCTATAGCCACTCATTGTTCTCATGTTAGGCAACATGTGGCTACTCTAGCTCTCATGTGATCTACTTAAATTTGCTTTACAATATGTTGCACTACAAGCAATATACATTAATTCTTTTTTTTTGTTCAATGTCCAATCTGGCATTATACACGTTCAGTCTCATAAGTCATGGGCCCCAGTGCAAAAAACGAATGGCCCCTCCCCCATAAAAATTACTTTCAATGAAGAAAAAATAACAATGTAATTTACTTGCTTACTCACTGTTATGTCACAAAGTTGATACTCTCAAGGCACCCACTCCACCCACCAACATCTAACTGTAATCTAAATATTCCTGTTAGGCTATATACTTAAGATTTCAAAATGATGAAAAATGTTGAAAACATGGAGGAGCTGCATTATGAATGAGAGAGAGATAAATAGACGTCAGGGCTGTTTGTGCAGTGTTAATGGTAACTGGTGAGATATGCTGTTAAGAAATCGTTCTCTCTATCTGTCATGGATGTACAGTTGTGTCAGTATCTATATGAGAGGCCCAGTAAAGACTTTAAGAGGTTCAGTCACTGCAGTCCCCCACCATGGGCCCCAGTGTGACAGCACCCCCCTACCGCCCCCCCACCCCCACCCCCGAGGAGTTATGCTACTGACTGCAACTTAAGTCCTCTGGCATTGATTTATATTAATGGCTGTCACTTTCATACATTAGATATTACAAATCTCTTTCAACTCTATAATATGTACTACTAATAATGTAGTTTAATTTCACCTTTTGTTCTGTAGAGTAAGATCTCATGCCTCGTGCTTAGGAGGATATAAGTTACTTTATAGCTTGGCTCCTGAATGAGGAGAGGCTCCTCTGGCTAGAACCGATCAAACACAAGCTATTAGTCTAAGAAAGCTTCAGACTGCAAAACGTAGACTTACATAACATCAGTGTCTCAGCCTGCTTAGTAGTACGAGAGAAGCTTCTGTGGTGTGAGAGCCTTTTGAAGATGATAGCTTAAAACCCCCAAATCTTATTCTCTTTCATCTGTTTAAAAACTATTAAGCTTTTAAATCAGCTATTTGAAATTGTAGCACTGCATTTTGCAAGGAATTCCATTGATTTTTCAACATTTTGGCATATTTCTCTTACTGAGAAGTCATTCAGAGAGTTTGATGAGAAATGGTACATTACAGAGAAACTGATTATGATTTCTTTATAGTGGTGGTAATATGAAGCATGGGTCACAATGTCTACAACACAAATACAGCCATTTTATTTACTATCCAAAATAACCAGTGAGCCTACTGAGTTTTTGTATTTCACTATTGTCGGAAGAAAAACTCATATCTCCAAAATGGTTCCTACAGGAGAAGGAAAAAACATACTTTACTTTTAATGTAAGTCAATGGAACCAAACTTTTTTCAGGCCATTTTGGGTCATTTCTTTTAGTCCATTCATCATGAAATTTAAACACAATGTAAAGGATAACAGGCATTTTCAAATTATGTCAAAAACTGAAAAACGTCAAAAATGGAGATACAAGGTTTTCTCCAGCAGCAGCGATTTAATGGTGAATATTGGAAAAGTAGTGGAAAATCAAAAAAAAAAAGTTTTCTTTGAGAACTCCTTTGCCTTACAACACCCTACATGTACCTCAATGCCATGAATGGATTTAAAAAAATATGCTTTTAGGCCAAAATCTTATCCCAAATCTACAGTACAACCGTGTCACAGGCATCAAGCAGCATATTTGTAACAACTTCATGGACATGGACAATTCTGACTCAGTAAGTTTCTCTAAATGGTGCATTTCATGTCAAAGCACTCTGAATGAGGCCCATTGTTCTTATGTTGACATTAAGCTACATGTGGCTACTGTCGGCATCAGGTTGACCTACTTAACTATGCTTTATGATATGTTGTCCTCCAAGCAATTCTGCTATTTTTCAGTTTAGACTTGTTTAAAAAATTGGATTAGATTAATTCTTTTTTTCATTTGATGTCCAGTCCAGCATTGTCTGTTGATACAAGCCTGATAATGAGACTGGGTATTGGATCAGCGCCAACGCTAACATACAGCATTGTGTAAGTTATGGAATGTGAGTGGCCTTGATATGTTAACAGGAGCCTATGTAATGTATTACTGTAATACTTCAGCACAGGATGTGCTCATCTGAGTCCTGTGGAATTTAGGTTGTAGGGCATATCACAAGGACATAATGTGAAGCAGCACTGAAAGTGGAGGAAGATGATATGTGAAAGAAATATACTGGATATGGACCATTTTACCAAATTAGTTCAAACTGCAGTAAAAAAGAATAAAAAAATAAATAAAAAAGCAACTAAATACTCAGACCCAAGACATTCATTAAGATATTTATAAACTACATATATAGAAAATCATCGATTATAAGGTACTTTCTATTGGGAGGTGTCTGTCCCAAACCCCTAAAACTTGCAAAAATAATATATATCCCTGCATTTTAGAGCAGGAAATGAAACTGCATCCCTGGCCCTCATGGCCACATGGTGAGCAGTTAGATCCCACTGTTTTGAAGTAAATGTGTCTAAAAGTCTAAAAATCAGTGTGCAACATTTCAAGTTGTCACCACTTAAACACAATTTATTGTGTTTTAATGAAAAATATAATGACTTTATGTGTGTATAACTGTTCAAAGTTGTGTGCTGGCTAGCGTTTTTGAAGTCTCCTCAGAATTAGCTAAAATTGTAATTACTGAAACAGTCACTACTGAAACATTATGATTGTTTTGGTTGTAACAAAATGGAATGTTCAGTCAGGCAAAACATAAAGGGCAGCTGCTCAAATGATGTTAAAAACAGAAAATCTGAAAAAAAATGAGATACTTAAATTTTTTTGGACAGCGATGAAATAAAAAAAAAACTGAGAACATGTCATTCTTCCTCTCTCAGCCTGTAAGTGTGAACCAGGAAGCCTTGAGTCTGACCAGATGATATTCAGTATCCTCTCTACTTCCTGAACACCGGTGTGCTGTGTGTATGGTGTGTGTGACTATGTGACTGTGTGTGTCCATCCCTAGGAGTGTGGCAGAGTGATTTAGCTGTACTGAAATCCTTCCAGATCTTTCCTTTTGGCATCCTTTAGATGGACGGATATGCCAAAACACCTCCCCCATCCTCCATCAAACACAAACGAAAAACCTCCCTTTGCCAGCGGCAGCTCGCTGGCAGCCTTCTCTCTCTTGCTGTCTCATAGATTTCTAGCTTATGCTGCTGCGACTTTGTATGCTTGCAGTATCCTCTAAGTGTCTCTGCTGAGCAAAAGTTATGGCTTTAATTTATTTCACCCTCTATTCATCAGAAGCTGGCGACAGAACAGGACGGCAGTAAGAAAGGCATAAAAGAACAGTGGAGACGCAAGGCAAATAACAGAAGGCTTTGGCTGCAGTAGAGGCCTAGGCTCAGTTTCAGCCATCATCATAAGTTCTACAGCAGTATTTCTGCATTTCAGTGTGGAGTTTAGTCTCCAAAACCTGACTGACAGCACAAGGCTGTAGAAGCAGCTTGATCAAATCTTACATTATTCTCCTCATGAGTAGATCAAATATAAAGGACTGTACCCTGGGTAGAGTAGCCTAAACCCGTACTCAAGTAAAAATATTAATGCTTTGGTAAAACAATGACTGAAGTAGAAGTAAATGTACCTCCCCAAACAACAACTTGAGTAGAAGCTCAAAAGTATCAGGTCAAAAAACTGTTCAAGTACTTAAGCAACTTATAGAGCTGCAGTGGAACTTCTTAGTAAATCCAGCCTCAATCAGCACAAGAACTAGTTTGTATGGCTCTATTCATCTTTTTTTGGAATTCATTGGTCTAAAAACAAAATAGTAAAGCTCCAAAATCAGAGGTGTGACCAATTTCAAAGCTGTACACTCTCAGAGAAAAAAGGTACTAAGTGGTCACTGGTGTGGTACCCTCAAGGATACATCTTCAGTACCTTTAGTTGGAGAACATAATTAGAGACCATAGACTGTTGAAGTTATAATTTAATAAAGTTTCATTGACTTCAGACTTCCTGTCCTTACTCCAGTCATGTTATATGACTTTTCTGTTTTTTGAAACTTTAGGTTAAGAACTGGTACAAATATATGCTTTTCCTCTGGGAAAGTTAGTGTAACATAGCTTTAAAACTCATTTACACCACTTTCATTCAACATTTACACTACCTCCTGTACAGTAACCTTTACCTGACAGTGTATGCAAAACACTCAAACAGTCAAACTGAAATTGAAAATACATTGATTCGTGTTCTACAGAGAACAAACTCAAATATGACATTTGTCTGCAATTTTTATGGCACAATTCCTCCTTATTTGCTGAAGAAGTAAATAGGTATAATAACATAATAACATGTCAGAAAAAGTAAAGCATAAAGACACAACTTTTGCACTACAACATTTTGTTTTATTTATTCTTCCATCATGTTAAACTGAGCAAATAAACAGTAACCGTGCATTAAAATATGCAGAAGCGTGTAATTTGTAGAGGCTGTGTGCAACACGTGGCATTCGACCAGGGGTGCCCAAACTTTTGCATGCAACTGTGCATAACAGTTCCTGTTTGTGGCAGGGAGGTACAACAAAACTGTAAGGCCTTTTCACACCAAGTTTTACATACAAAAAAAACACTTTAAACATGAAAATGTACACATTAACACTAATGAACTCTGAGCTGAAGCTGAGCCTCAAGCTCAGCCACACAGTCTGTGGAAGTCCTTCTGCTGTTTATAACATTTTTCTTAGCAGAATGGGCTGTTAACCGTGTCTTTGAGTCGAACTGGGTAAAAGTAAACTGACAGCTTCTTCACTGAGTAGGTTAATTTCTTCCTCTGTGTCTTCTTACCGCATTCTCTGTGTTTAAAAAAGCACACTGGACTGGATGTGAAGGTTTCAGTGTGTTAAGTCCAGAAATAATGAGAATGTAAATGAAGTAAAACCAGGACTGAAGTTTCAGATAACGGAGCAGTGCCATTAATACAAAAAGGAAAAGAAAAAACATTTCATGGCCATTATCAATAATTAGTGATAAATCAATCAGTAGTTACAGCCTTACCTTTGATGCTGGCTGAATCATTGAGTCAGCTGTTGCAGTTATACAGTTTTATATATATATATATGCTACCTACAGTCATCATTATATGAGTTTTCTGTTTTCTAAAACGTTATGAACAGGTACAAATATATGCTGTTCACCTCAGAAAGTGTAGCGTAACTTTAAAACTCATTTAGGGTACACAACTGGAGATTAAGACCATTGTTGTACCTTTGATTCAACATTTACATCACTTGTACCTTGACAAACAACATTGTACCTCCTGTACAGAAACCTTTTTCTGACAGTGTATGCAAAACTGGATCCACTGTTGACCTCACTCTGTTTGAAGCTGGTCAGCAGGTTCCACGTATGAAAGAGTAAAACAAACATAGCTGCTTAATGCTGTCACCTGAGCCTGGCAAAAATCCATTCTGCACTATGAAGGTGGTGACACTGTATGTGGGTGCATGGCCCTATGAAGAGTTTTAGAAATGCCAATTGGTTCAAAAACTGAACTCACTATAGGGAGTTTCGGGGGCATGCCTTCCAAACCGCCCACCTCTCGGCTTAGCTAGCTAGTTAGTTTCCTCAAGTGAAACTAACTAGTCGGTGTTGCATCAGATTTGGTTCCCCCTCAAATTACATTCGTCATCACAACTTTGGTGACCTCAGTGGTGGGTATCGTAGTGTGGTGTTGTGGACAAATAAGGCAGCATAATTTAGCACAGTTCCAAAACAAGTCAAATAAACAAACAAACACAGGGAAATGAAGGTTGCTAGGTATAGTATTGCATGCCGAAACTGTCCATACCTTCAGGGTGAAACACAGCCACACCTAAAAACGAACAACTGTGAACATCATTTGCACAAACTTTGCATAAAGATCCACAGACTTTAATTTGAGTCATGGAATGACTTTTAGTGGACAGTCTCTCTTAGACTTTAGCTCATAGCTGATTAGTCCCATACTGAAAGTCCTCTACTGGTTTGTAGCACTTTAAGCTGCATGTCAAATACACGAAAGATGCTATATAAATATATACAGCTCTGTACAAAGGTTTTAGGAACTTGAGAAAACTATATTGAAATAGCTGTTTATTTGCTCAGAAAAAGTTAGAACTAAAATTAGAAAAAAAATATAATTAATGTAAATACAAAAAGTAGTATTTTTAGGTATGTCATGTTTTAGCTTAACCATTTCTAAATCTGTCCTCGAGGAAGCCCAATATTACTTGAAGCCATTATCCAATACCTGGTTTAGCTCAATCAGTACTTACTTTACTGCATAAATGTCTGTTTACATTTATTCTAATGTTACAAGCAAAAACACAGTTATTGTGGAGATTAATGTTTTTAAACAGTTTGCTTAGGTGCCCAAGACTTTTGTACAGTACTGAAATTGTATGAATGAAGTTATTTTGAGAAGGGTTTTATATTTTTACCTTTATTCACAATTTAAAATAAAAGCCAAGACATCACAACTATAAACACCTATGGAATTGTAAAAATTAGCCTTTGTATTAAAATATCAGTAGGCCTTAGCATTTTCTGACACAGTTTTAACATTGGTCTTTAGATAATCTCACGGATCTTTCCTCCGTATGGCCTATTTACTGGTAAACTTCTTCAACTGGTATCTCAACTCGTCTATCAAGTGCAGCCCTGTCGACCATGAGTTGCAATCAGTGTTTCTTCCTTATGTTCTCAAGGATTTCTTGCTGCTGTGACCCTCAGGTTGCTCATCAGGAGTTTGTGTCTGGGTTTCTTTAGAGCTGTTCAGTGCCAATGTTTGTTGTCACAAACAAGACTGAATTAAACTGAACTGATAGACGGGTGGATGAAGACTGTCTTGTTTTTCAGCCAGTCGACACGTGTATAGCTGTGCACGAGTAACCAGGCTACTAATCTGTGAGCTGTGGACTGAGCAGCCCTGTAAGCAGGAATGTGAGAAGATTAATCAGTAGTGGGAATAGCTCTAAATGACCGGGTGTTAGTGAATTACTCAATGCATAACAGGAGGCAAATCCATTCTTGATGCTTTTTAATACAAATGTCTCTTTAATATCAGCTCTCATCTCCACAAACTGCCTTTATCAGTGTTTACTCATACTCATTATTTAGCTTACAATAATGCTAATGATCATTACATAATCATGAACTGCATAATAACCGACAACAAATGCTATTTTAGACTCAAGCAGAGACACTATTTCACATGTACACATTCACATCACAATCTCTTTTTTCACATAGCACTTTTCATTTGATATGCAGCTCAAAAACTATTCAGAAGCAGCTGTAAAAGAAGCTGGCAGTCTGAATGAAGCTAGAGCAGTCTAATGTGCTCTGTCTGTAATGCGAAGCAAGTCAAGGCGAAAGAAAACAAATGCATCTTCTAAGCATCTTGTTGGGACTGACTTGTGTAGCATATTTTACCTGCCAAAAGGCAATCTTAATATTATCTGTATGCAATTTGAAAGTCAAAACAGAGTCAACAGCAGCACCCAATTTCCTTTCTTCAGGCATGGCAAGTTAAGATGGGTATTAATAAGTAATGTAAGTTATACACTCATATGTACTAATAAATGATAAAGAAATGATATGTCTATGTATACATAGAATGAGAAGCAAAAATGTTAGGACATTCAAAGTGAATGGGTTATTTTTGTTATATGTTTATCAAATGTGAATTTTAGATCAAAAGATGACAATAAGACTAAAGCACAGATTATTAGCTGTTATTTTTGGGCAATGTTTTCCACAAATTTTAGCTGAGCATAAGTATTGGGGGAAAAGAATAACAGGTGCCTCTGATTGCTCAGGTGTTCCAAATTCCTTTAATTGCGATTGTGAATGCATATGGTGGATTGTAGTCGTTGGAGTTTGCATTAGGGGTCTTGTTTTGATGTAAAAGATACAAAACAAACATTTGACTATGATGGTGTTTGACATCATAATCTAGAATCGATGGAAAAACAAGCAGTTTTGAACATGAGATTAAAGCAAATACTAATCAGAACCATTTAAAAACACCTGGGTATTCTAAACACAACATTATGGAGTATTTTGAAAAAGAAAGAAACTACTGAAGGTGTAAGCAATTTGCAGTGATCAGGAAGACCACAGCAGCTGATGACAGGAACACTGTTAGAGCTGTGAAAAAAAACACAAAACTAACATCCAGAGAAATAAAAGACTGATAGGGTCTATATTTATCATTTGCAGAAGATTTTAAGAGAAGTAATGCAGAAGCAAGTACACTACAAGATGCAAACCTCCCATCAACTTTGAGAAGAGCTAGAGTGGAATTTGCACAGAAGTACAAAGATGAGTCATAAGAATTCTGGAGCAAAGTTTGGAAGGGAAAAGTGTGGCAAAAGAGAGGGACTGCAAATTATTCAAAGTACACCATTTCTTCTGTGAAGCATGGAGGTGGTAGTTTCATAGCTTGGGTGTGCCTGGTTGCTTTCGGAACTGACCTTCGGTCTTCACTGATAATGTAACTGATGATGGTATCAGCAGAATGAATTCTGAAGTGTACATAAACATCTCGTCTTCCCACGTTCAAGCAAATGCCTCCAAACTTTTTGGGTGGAAGTTCATAATGCAGCCAGACAATGACCTGAACTACTGCAAAGAAAAGGTGAAACAAGACGTGCCAGTTTTTGATCATTTAGTTTTATGTCATCATTTATATTAAAGAAATATTTTGGCAAATGTATATAATTTTCCACTCATCCCAGATGTAGATAATCAGCCAAGACATGTTTGCTGTCCAAATCTGGCTTCTTTTGTTTAGCACTGGAGCTACAAGCCTGATGTTGCTAGCAAACACTAGACATCAATAGTCAACCAGTGTTTTTCTGCACATTGTATGCAATACATTCACAAAACATACTGCATCCAGGTTTTCATTGGGGTGGTGCAGACTGGTTTAAGACAGTGTATGACTTACTGTGAACTGTAAAAATGAACAGAACTTCACCATGTAGCTGAATGTAACAGGCAGCGACTTTAGACAAGTAATTTTAAACATTCTTATAAACACTCACAGCAATGTTATAATGGATCCTTTAAGATCCAGCTGCGAATTAATCAAACAAGCTGCAGTTTCACCATCGTCAGACGCACAGCTCAGCTCTAGTTTCACAGGCTCCCACTATGCCATCACTGTCTGATGACGAGATGTGGTCCGTCATCTGAGCAAATCAGAGACACAAGTAAACAATGACAGCGCACAGCCGCAGCAGAGGAGCATTCCAAACTAAGTTATGTAGATTTGAGGCATTCATTGCATATAATACTAACTTTATCCTACTTTATTTTGCTTTAAATGTATTTTGTCCCAATGCTTATTCTCAGCTGAATTTGGAGGAATAAACTGAACAAAAGACATTTTTTTTCCCTGAAGGGTTTGTACGGAAAACACTACTCAAAAATAAAATCCAACATTCTGTGCTTTAGTCTCATGCTCACCTTTTGATCTGGAATACAAACATGATGACAACAAACAATTACTTTGATTTAATAAACTGCATTTGTTTTATTGTCTAATTGTAGAGAAACTTTTCAAATGCCTTTACAATGACAGTAAATGGAACCAGGAGTTACGATGTCTACAACACAAATATAGTAATTGTTTTTGCTTTCCAAAACAACCAGTGAACCTACATGTGTCTTCTGAATATTAAAGTGCAATGTTGATGTTGATAAAATAATGGTAACTCTTAAAAGATGTTTTCTTTACAATCTTTATTATTTTCCCTTACAACTTGCATGGACCCCTTTCGTCATGAATGGAATTTTAAAAAATTGCTTTCTGCCCAAAACCCGGACAACGCATTTGTAACCATTTCATGTAATAATTATGAGGTACTATTTTGCCTTACAGCGGCCTGCATGTGCTTCTCCTCCGTTAAAGTAAAAAAAAAAGTTTTAGGTCAAAAACATTTGACATAATGACTCTCTATGAGGTTCCTATCACTGTCTCAACAATTCTGACTCTTATTAGTTTCTCTAGAACACAGCAGTTTGTGTCAAACCACTCCGAATGATTTTACATCTTAACTATTTAATTATGCAGAAATATTGAATTGGTGCAATTCTCCTTTAACAGCACTGTAAAAAGGAGGCTTTAACACCTGCATTAACACACTAAATTGCACACTAAATAGCACAGATGAATCACTAGCACTATTTGAAAAATGACATGAGACACAGTTCTTAATATTGACTAAAGTTAGTAATGAGCATTTTTCTCATCATTGTGTTGAGGACAGGCAAAGCTCAAAAGTTTTACTTGAATAGTTTTTCGTAACTTTATTCATAGTTTATGAGCAAAGCATTCATTATTACAGAACATTGGTAATCTTTGAAAAGAATGGAAAAGACTCTTCCTTTAAGAAGTATAGCAAAACTGCATTACAATACACAAAGTAAACTGTAGAATGATTTAGAATCATTCCATAGTACTGTACATACATGAGCATATCCTAAAATGGTCTGGGAGATTGGGACAGATTCATCTCTGATGTTGTAGGATATGATTTATACACTATACATCATTACATTCACTCAAATACAGCTGTTTGTGGGTGACAGTAAATTGGCAAATATATATTAATTGCTTAGATATTTCACGTGTGTGTTTAGGATGTAAAACCAGAATGGAATAGGTCACTTAAATGTTACACTGATAACGCTGAAGAAAATGGAATTAACAATATTTCAGACCTTTCAAAGAACACGACTTTCTTATTAAGAAAAACACATCTTCCATTCAAGGAAAAGAGAAAGTTTCATATAGAAATGCCAGTACTTTTCTAAAGGACTGGTATAGAGCCAGACACTCACAGTAATGTTAGCAGAATTAATATACTGTCCCAGTAATTTACATTTGCAGCAAAATATTACAAACATGATACTCAAAAATAGTAGCCCAGATTGTAAAACAATAAAAAAAGAAAAGTTTATCACAGTTTAGTTTACATACCAGCTGAATAAGAAAAACTAAATTCAGAAAAAAGTAGTGTCCAGTCTCATGTTATAACAAAAGAAATATAAAAAAAAAAAGTCTTACAGTCTGAAAAAAAAGTGAATGTCCTAGTTGGTATGAAAAAGATGCATATCTTCTTAAAAAAGGGAATGGTTGGCATTAAGTAACACAACACTGAATTTGAAAGCGGCCACTGTATTCACAACTTTGAAGCAGAGCCAGTAAGCTAATAGAACTAACTTTTCTGACTCCATTTTCCTCATTTAATAGCAAATCACGCACACAATCTCTTTTCTTCGGGAGTACACAGGCAGCCAGGTCCCACAGAATGAGTTTTACACACTATTGCTCTACTGACCTACTACCATAGAAAAAAAAATCAACTAGCAGCGAAAGAAAAGAGGTAAAACAACCACAAAAAAGATCGTAAGACTTCACATAAAATGTTAGATGAGTGTAAAAATATCCCACAACACTGGAAATCATTAAATCCACAGTGCCAACAGAGTTTGGTCTGCTGTACCACTCTATAGATTGAGGTCCAACCTCACTCTTTCACATTTGCTAGCATTAGTTGTAAAGATAGCAGAACGGAGTATTGCTCACCACAATAAAAGGCGCCAGACATGGCACTTCAGGGTCAAGTACTTTTCCACCAAATCTGGTGGAGCCTAGCTTCTAAATGTTAGTGCAGCAGCATATGATATATTCTTCTAACTGCTCATCCAAGAGGCTGGCTCACTATTGTTTTATGTTGTTTTGTTGACATTAGTATACATACATATTTTTTTGTTTTGCCCAAAAGCTTTCTGGACCAGGCAGGCGTGTTGAACATTTGGAGCTTAAAATCGTAAACACTGTGAAGAAACGCATGGCGCACTATTCAACACATCAGGCCTGATGCAGAGTAAAGGTAAGTGGCGTTCATTTTGGTCCATGCAGCACCATTACAGTAGCAAAGCATCCCCTTTCTAGTGAACACAGAAGCCAGATCATTGGTCTCCACTTCGCTCCTCTCATCTGAAGAGCAGCTGTTCCCTCTTTTCCCTGTCCCCAGTGTAATAATTCAAATGCCCAGCTTCTTCTTGAGCTCAAAGTACGCGTCGAACCTGGCCATGGCGTAGTCCTGGCGTGGAGACAGAAAGTCAACATATCAGGATAGTGCATGGATATGATTTGCAGTTCTGCCATCATGTTATCCTGACCTCATATGTCTGCATTTTTTATTCAGCAAAAGAAAACAATGCTAACAAGAAAACTGTTACCTTGATCAAGCAAATATTTGTGGAAGTGTCACACACTGCATAATTCTACTGTCATGTTACCCTGAACTGGCAAATATTTGGTTTTAGTTGTCAGGCAGCACAAATAGTGCAGTGTCCATGTGTACACTTAGTCTTGCACCATTAATAAAAGCTGTGCTCCCTTCCTAATGCAGTCCATATGCACTGCGCAAAAACCTCTAGCTGTACTGTCTAAAGGCAGCCCCATGTAGACATACTTAACATAAACATAACCATATGGCAGAAGCTCACCAGGTAGCCAAACTCGATGGTGGATATTCTTGCCTGGATCATGGACCACAGGCCCCAGAAGAAGTGCGAGGCAAGGGCAAACCTGAGAGAAAAGAGAAGTTTATTTTAAACGTTGTGGAGGACACGTGGATTCCGAGAAACAAATGCCTGTTTTAAGAGTTGCGCGTCACTCTTGGATATATTCCAAGCAAATTATTTTTCAATCTCCGGCAGTCTCTGTACAGTGAGCTAGAGGCCCAGAGAGGGTAGCTCATTACTGTTCTGATTCATAGTGCCCTGAGCTAACCACTCCTCTCCGTTTAGAGTCAATACGCTCAGAAGAGCAAAGAGAATGTTCAGCCGACCATGTTAGACCTTCTGCTTTGAACTGCTTAACTCATTAAAAGAGCAATAAATAGGAAATTTTAATAAAAATGTGGTGAAATATTAAAACCAAGTGTTGAGTGTACGGTGTAGAAAGTAGTCTTTGGACTACGAGATATGCAAACATGGTGGTTACTTCCTCATCCTGTGTCGTAAGAGGCCATGCGCCTGTGCCATGTGACCAACAGTGAGCTGGTAATATGACTTAAGAACGATACATGCTACTTAGCGTTAGTTTAGAATGTCAGTAACTGAAGGCTTAAAATTTGGGCAAACTGAATAAAGTGTGCACATTTACTGAGTGATAATGTCTAACAAACTACTTGGCAACATAAACCAAAAAAGCATCGTCACCTGTTAACTTCCACCAACATGTCCTCTCTGAGTTTCAGCTGGTCTTCCTCACTCAAGTTGGCCAGTCCCGGGTCGTATTCTGACAGGTAGCTTTTAAAGAAATGCATCTGAAGGGAATAAAATTCAAAGAAGTCAGTGCCAGTATAGTCAGTGTCATGACATTCTGTGGAACCATTCCACAGTTCCAAGTCCACACTCTGTGTCTATACTTGCAACGACTAAAGTCCACCCTCCAACATTTCATACCTGCTGAGCTTTGGTAGGGTAATTATTTGTGTTGGTTTTGAAAAATGGAGACGTGTCGCAGTTGTAGTCGTACATCCATTCACAGAAGAAGTTTCCGATGTCAAATCCTCTGCAAGACAAAGACAGGTTCCTTTAAATGGCATTGAGTACACAATGTCCAGTGCACACTCCTGCACATTTTATCTTCTATTACAGGTTTCTGCTTATGAAGGACACAGTAAGCAAAATGCATATATTGTGCTCTTCGCACAATGTCCTCAACCAGTGTCTTTTTTTTAGTTGCAAATGGAACAACCCAGCTGCCTCAAAAAAAGACAAGTAGAGACACAGCCTGACAAACTGCTTAATCAGCTGGTAGAGGCCCTAAGCTCAGAAGGTCTTTGAGGCGGGTTTCACAGCTGCTGTGGAAACCAGACAAAAGACACATCAGACACATCTTGAGGCCACAAGAGCTGCTCACTCCTGGTCGACTGGTACAGTGAAACTAGGCTTTGACTGTTACCGTGCAGAATTTCGCAGACCAGGCACACAGCTTGGACAGAAAAAATTAAAGAAGAAGCATACACATGGTTGGCCTTCTTAAGGCTCTGACCAAAACGTCCCTATTTGCTGGACCCCTTTCTGTGGTTAAAGAACAAAATCAGTACCCTAGTGGTGCCCTCACAAGCCACAGAGCGTCACATTTTTGAGCTTGGGTGTCCATGGATGGTGGGTGAAATCCGATCTATCTTGTGTTGGAACACGTGTGGGAATGTTAAGAGCCTTGACAAAAGTGTTTTGACTGTCCAATGGGATGGTTGCCAGAGGCTTCAACGTCTGGAAGTCGCTTCCAAGAATTTGGGCACCCCAAGCATTCCGAACTTATCAGACGCACTTCTCTGGGATGATACCGAGGGAAAGAGAGAAAGGCAGTACCTCTGAATCGAAAGCAAGTGTTCAAGATTCAAAAGCTCAAAGCTGATGAAACACCACTGTGTACTTCAAACGAAGCACGCTATCCCAATGCGCTGTCTCTAAAACTAGGCCATGCGAAGTCAAGCAAATGAAGTTGGGGAATTTAAAAAGTATGCCTTTGCACTTAAGAGGACAAAGCAGACTGTGCTGAGGTCGTGGTTTGACTTGCTTTTGAAGTGCCTGGCACAAACCCACCAACACTATCAGCTGTGTCCTTGCAAGTCTCTGAGGACAGCCAAGCTGCAGGAAACTATGTGGAGAAACCAGGGTCCTTTTTTCATAGTCAGTGTTGTAAGATCACATCCCCCAAGACTCAGTTCTCAGAAAATAATCTGTGACTATAATTACATGCCTTTGATTTACAGAGAATGTTACCCTATCCCATGTTACTCTATCTCTCCCCTTAGATTGATGACAGACTGAGCAAATGTACATTCAGCACTATGAGACTTACATACCTGTAGTTGTAGCTGCTGTACTCAAAGTCAATCAGCATGAGCTTCTGCTTGTCCATGTTCTCCCGGCCACTCAGGAGAAGTATGTTTCCTGTGTACAGACAAAATAAAACAATTAATAAAACCAGGATCTGGTTCAGCCAAGAATCAAATGTACCCTTCTCCAAATGTAGTTAATCAGTTAAGACATGTTTAGTGTCTGAAGTTTGCCTTTTTCGTTCAGCACTGAAGCTACGAGGCTAATGTAGCTAGCAAGGAAGTTTACAAACCCACCAATTAGCATTGCGCAAACTGCATGTCTAAATCAATGCACATTTGATTCAGACCACATCAAGTTGTTAACTTATCTCAAATAGACTAGAATGCTTATGTGGTTTCTAACACTGTATGACATTGTTAATCTATAAAAATGGATAAATGCTCAGATAAAGGCTTTAAGATGTCTCCTACTGTTTTTGCATAAGGTAATGGGTCAGTATAAGCTTCCATTTGTTGTTAGCTACATTAGCCTCTTAGTGCAAAGAAGCAAACTTCAGGCACCAAAGACGTCTTGGCTGAAGGACTCTTTTTGGTTTAAGGGAAAGATTGTGTACATTTGATTTTTGGCTGAACCACTGCTTTAAAACTATATTAATCTTAAGACTGGGTAAGTAACACTGGAGTATGTTTTTGCTCTACCTTCTTGTAAGTCATTGTGGCAGAAAACAACAGGAGACTGAGTGGATTCCAGTAGACACCTACACACACAATCAATTATTTAGCTTCTTATGCTTAACATGTTGCTGTCTTTCAATACCATGGTGACAGATTTGACTTTTTATCAAGTTTCTTGATCTCAGCCAACGGCAGTTTTCTTTAAATGGACACATGCATTTAAGGAATGTACAGAAGGAACTGTGGCTGAGGTGACTATATGTTAGAACGCCTCTGGGACACGGGCTGTATGAAATGTGTAGGTTTTACTGTGGAATGTGTGTATTTTTGTTGTTTGCTTTACCTGAGGCTCTCCATCTCCTGAGGCAGGTTGTAGCTCATTAGTCGGGTGAACTTACGCAGGTGTGTCTCTCTGGTGAAGGTCAGACTTTGCACCTGACGCATGTATCTGTGTAAGAGGGGGGCACAATGAATGACCTTGAGATACAGTAGATCACTGGGCCATAAATATTCAACAGGACTTCAAGTCTTCCATCACCGTGAAAATTCCCAGCCCTGTTCACCATTTCAGATCTTTACATATCTGGCCCTGGTATTCTGTGTATGGTTCTGTGGATTGTGCTAAACTGTTACAGGTGGGTTAGGAGTTGGAATACAACAAAAAAACTGATTTGACTGGGTGTCCTCAAAGTTTGAATTAGCAAGCTCTGACATGAGAAATGAAACCCAACCCCACATATCATATCAAGTAAGTGGACACTCAGTAAATGTCCAAGTCATTTAATAAGTGTATAGTGTAGAAAACCTTTACTAACAGTGTTTCAATCTTTGGCTCTTCCCTTTCTAGATCTTACATAAAAAAATGTTACCTCTCTGTCAGACAAAGTAAAACAAAACGACTTGAGTCTAGAGCAAACGCTGGCTAATATTTACCTACAGCTGCCTCCCTCAGGAGATGCTGTAGGTTACGGGACTTTCCAGTACAACACCACAGCCTGAACTATTGAAACCAGGGTTGCAGGGTCACTCACTTTTCCATGGTGCCAAACAGCCATTTGGGCTCCTTGTTAAAAGGCATCCTCATTCTGTGGAATTTAGCAATCTTCTCAGCAATCTCAGCACATATACTGGGTATTCTCAGTTCTTCAGTGGCAAGCTTTCTGCTCTGTGGACACAGAAAGAGCAGAGTTGAGAGAGTTAAAATTACTGTTTGATAACTATCTGATGAATCATCCAGTTAAACTAGTAGTTAGCGCTACATAATCACTAGTGCCACCCACTTGCAAGCTGAAACCACCTAAAACCGTTTGTTTGTTGACATACCTTTTCCTTTCCTTTTGTCTTTCCAGAAGTTGTGTGTATGAATTAACAAATGGTATATCATTAGTGTCTAGCATCTGCGAACAGACATTTGGGCTAGGTGTATTTACATTAACGATTCCAATTTCTATAGCATAATAGCTATTTTTTTCAGATGCTTTTATATGCATCAGAGAGGGTTTAATGCTTATGTTATCCATTTTTTTCAAATTTCTGAACTGACCTGATTACATAATCCTGGCTATGTGTAATCCAATACTACCCAACTTTGCAAATTCATGCAAGACATCTAAACACCAATGTAGAGCTAACTTTATTTATACTGAATTTCTGCTGATTCCTAGTATCATTACCTGTGAATATCATGCTTAACACAAGAAATCACTGCGTAATCACTGTGTACAACTGTGACTCAGAATAAAACTATAATGAAATAACAGGGGTGACACCTTATTTTGAGAGTCTACAGTACATGCTCTGTAGATGTTCACTTGGTCTATATCTATGTCTATAACATTCAATCAAATATTTATCAAATGCAACTGGACAATAAGTCAAAGGTTATAGATTCTGTGAAATCTAAACCTAAATACAAACCAAAACTAACTTCAATCCAAAATCTAAACCTGATCCTTAACCTAGCCTTATATGTAATGTTGCTAATAATCACCATTTCACCATATAGTTTGTTAACTATTAAAGCATCTGTCAATAATCTATACAGTCATTTGAACACCCTCTGTCAAATTACATGTTCTGTTTTTAATTTAAAGAACTTAATATAAAATATAATATGAAAAAAACACAAAATGTGGCCTGTGCAAAATGTATAGCACATTTAAAGCTTTATTTTTTCTAATATGCTAAACTCGGCAAATAAATTGTGCACTAAAATTTGCAGAAGAATGTGATATTTCAGTTTGCTCCCTGTAGAGGATGTGTTAACTTATTTCCACTCAACTCAAACAAATCAACAAAACCTGTAATATGACATAGGGTGTTCAAATACTGGTCAAATATTCAATTTGACCAGGGTCACCCAAACTTTCGCATACAACTAAGGCAGAGTGACCAATGCAGGCACTTAAGAGTATAAACTGAAATACTGAATAACAATTACAACTTTATTATATAATTCTAATAAAACTACATAACTCTAATAATTAGACTCTATTCTTAGCCTTTGAAAAAAAGAACTGTTACTGGTTCAAAATTCCTTCTCAAATTAATTAAACACCACATGAATAGGATGGCATGCACAATCACACATGCATGCACATGCAGACCAAAATAAAATGGTGACAGTTGCACCCTTTGGTTCCCATGCAAATATGACTGAAACACTGTCACCATGAGCCAGTCATGCATGCTGGCTTTCAAACACGAACACTCACATGTTTTCCTATCATAATGAGGACATTTGGTCCTCACAATGCCTAAATACAAACCCACTCATCCTCATAAACACAGACACAGGCAATTCCTGCTGGCTGATCAATGATCATGCCTTTATACTGTAAGACTCACTGGCACAAACTGTTCCAGTCTCCCCTGGGGGAAGATGCCATAGAGCTTAGGGCCCAGCTGCCTCTCGGCCAGAATGGCAAACATCACGCTCTCCAGGATCATAGCTTCAGCTCCCTGCAGACACACAAACACACACACATGATTTAACATTCAATCTCTCATCAAACAAAAGGTACAGCAGCTCTCCAGTCTTCTCACTCAGCCTTCCAAATCGCACCACTAAGAACGGCTTCAGTAATTGGTGAATTGGAAAGTCACATGACTCACATTGGACTATTCCTGGAGGTCTGTATGAATAGGACAGTGGGTGTTTGTTAGTTGAGGTCATTAACACTGGTCATCCTTAGGAAGGAGGGTTAGTAGGACAGATCGATGAACTCATCCACCTTCTGAGACACAGGCTAAGGTTTACATGCTCAGGCTTATGGTTACATCTCAATGGATCCACTGTTCACTCAATGTAGCAAATGTAACAGGTTAGAATAAAAAAAAAAATGAATGAATAAAAGCTGCTAAAACTTTTTAGTCTAAAATGTAATATACTGAAATTATATTCAAATCTATTCCAATTTAGAATATATTGGCCACATCATTTTAATATATTCCATTTTCTTACAGGTCCTTCCAGGGCAGCCTTCTGAAATGAATTCATTTTCCAATGATTTTAATGAAATGGCAGCCGGGGCTGATGGTCACATGTGAATTCAACAGCAGCACTGGAGCAAGTCGAGCTCAGTGAGAAAACGACAGCTCTAAGAAACAAGTGAACGATTGTGAGGAGAGGAGCTGAGCTTGCCAAACCGCTCCAGTCTTTAATTGTGCCTGCTTAACTAAGGATGACATCAGGCTTTTTCAAAAAGGCCTCGGAGTTGTATTTGAGTGCCAAATATGCTGAATTCCCTCATAGATTGTAACTATAACTAGATAAATTGTATATTATAGACAAATACAAAAGTGCAACATATCACCAGTAAGCATAATGAAAAATTTGGGGGGGATTTTTTTTTTAAAAACTTGAAAAACGTTAAAAAAAAAATCAATCTCATGATAAAGCTAGCTTTCTTCACCAGTGACACTGTATGTACATACAGACATAATCAATATGGTGGCCTTGTGACATGTGTCTGATGAATGAAAACAGCATTGAACCGATGTCGCGTTTTGCCGTCACTGCAGTGAGAAGCCACAGCCTGTGTTATGTAATGTATTATATTAGTGCTGATGTGGGAGTTCTCACATGAAAATCTCCTCAGCTCTTAATCTCAATAATAGTAATCATCCTGGCATACATTTTGTGCATGTTGCTCGCAGAGACAGTGTCAGGAATTCTCAGTTCAATGGCTTTGAAAGGAGAGCACTACGGAAAAAGTCAGCCAAAGTTTTGGCACCCCTGGTCAAATTACATTCGGTTGATTTTGAAGTGAAAATAACTACACGTCTTCAGTGCACGTCACAGAGAACACACTTCTGCACATGTTAACACATGTAACTTTTGAACAGGGCACATTTAATGTTTCTTATCTTCCCAAATATGTTAAATTGAGTGAATAAACATTAATTGTGCGTTTAAATGTGCAGAAGTGTGTTCTCTGTACTTTTTTAACTTACATCAAAAAAACATAATTTGACTGAGGGTGTTCCAAGTTTTGCATTAGACTGTACAATAAAGGCTGACAAGTACTTTTCACAGCAAAAGTAAAGAACTTCTTTCTTACTGAATCTAATATGAAACCGGAGTGCATTAACATTTAAAAAAATAAAAAACATACTGCCCCCCCCCCTCTAAATATACACAGTGACTGCAGAAAGGCCGCTTTCTGGTTTTATGCGGAGGCTGTGTAACGTAAAAGTAGAACTAATGGGTCTAATAAAAGAATCCCTACTTCCTTTTGCCCTGTTTGACTGGATTCATGTGATATTTTGCACCATGGCCCCCAGTTGCGCAATCCCACAGTCAACAAGAGAAGGCCAGCAAATGTGTGGAACCACATCCTGTTCTCTCCAGCAAAGCAAAACAGGAACATGAGGAGCAGAATGCAGCTCCAGCGTGGAAGGAAGCGGCACTTCCTCTAAACAAAGGGCCACTTTGGAAACAACCTTTCATTTTGAAATATGAGGAGTAACGAATTGCGGAAAACAATTTGGAAGTGTCAAGATTCAAAATCCGTGGGCCAACATTAATGATAAACTGTGCAGTCTCAGTCAGCAGCATGTCTGCTTCCTCTACTGTCTGCCATTCAACACTCCACTCAGGGAACACGTCCTGCTGAGGACTTTGGGAGGTGAATACATGCCTCAGAAGAGAGAGGAAGATCTCTCACCACAAGATCTCTGATGATTTTTTTCAGGAAATCTGGAATACTGCTCACCTCACCTTAGTTTAAGGGCCAGTATAAACGTCACTTCCTCATTCTCATAACTGGTTACAGTTGTTACTGAAAAATACATCTTAAGATTAATAACTAAATAATAAGCCTGCAGTTTAAGGTGTTACATGTACTTATGTTGTTTAACTCCTTGCAAATGCAAACTTCTTTTCCTCACTCTTGTATGAGAAAGTTTGGGCACGCCTGGTCAAATTACACATTTCGTTGATGTTGTAAGTGAAAGTAAGTTAACACATCCTCTACTAAAACTGTGCACTAAAACTGGCAGAAAAAATGCCATATTTGGCGTGTTCTCAGTAAAGAACGTCAATTTATTTTCAATTAGAAAATCAACAAAATGTTATTTTAATGGGAGTGTTCAATTTTTTGCATGCAGCTGTCACTATATAAATTACTAGTTTCATAGTAATTATTGTATGTTTTCAGATTAATAACAAAAGGGCTTTGAGAATAACTCCTGAAAGATATGGAGCTAAGATCTCCTTAATGCATAATTAAACATCTTTTAAATGTCTATACAGTCTAATATGCACAAAAACAGTCTGAATTGCAGGGCAGTTATGCATGAAAATATTCTAAACATTCTAGTTTGCCAGACTTTGTGTAGGTGTGCCGTCTTATCTAGATGTTGACTGTACACAGGCTGCATTCCTTGTGTTAACTAAGGAACACATGCTTCTGTAACTGAATAGACTTCTGAAGTGAAGGTGAAGGGCAAATTTTAAAGGTTTTCTGATCATATTTTTGAACACACATGCTTAAGAAAAGGCAAATCACTGAGTACCCAGCTTAAGAGATTCCACACCTGCATCTGCTCCTGACCGGTTCTCACCTGCTCCAACTCCTGACCGCTCCTCACCTGCTCCAACTCCGTCCTGGCACCTCCTGTTCATTAGCACCTGCACCTGTTCTCTATTCAAGGCCTCATTAACACATTCATAAATACTCCAGTTTCCCTCCGTATTTTGTGAAGACTTGCTAGTTTATCCAAGTGTTCACATGTGGGAAGTCACTACTTGTACTTAAGGAACATTCAGATGGATTTGTACTTTTTATTTCTAAACAAGTAGAGTTGTAAGCAAAATAATCTACTTTTTACTCATTTTAGTCATTTAGTTCCTCGTTCCTTTACTTATTAGTTACTTGTTTTTCAAATTTCTATGTATTTATAACCTTGGCCTGCCTCTTCTGGTGTAATGACAGTGTAATTACTTTTAATAAATTCTGCCTGTGCTTTTAAACAGTTGGACTATGAAAACTGCAAAAGTCCAAATAAACTAACTTGGCTCATGCATTCTACTATTATGACTCACATACATCTTGCACATTTTTTCAAACAGAACTAAGTTTAATAGAGCTTAGTCCTTTAATCCCGAAATCTCACCTGGTATCTCAGTCTGCAATGGTATATACATTGTTATAGATGACTTAGCATGATCCGGTATTTTCTGGGAATAATACACGACCCATACAGTCGTTATTATATAATATTATAAACCTGATCTCTGATCAAAGCATAGCCTGTCCAAGCACATGGTCATAGCTGCACGTAGTCATGAGAGATAATCCTTTCTATAAGCTCTGGAATATTCAACAATTATAACAATTACAACTTCAATGGCAGAGGCAATTCTACTAACTTTAAGAGGAACTGGGGGAACCTTATACAATCAAAAAAGGATGGTTCTTCAAGGGTTCTTTAGTAAAGGCGATGGTTCACTTTAGCACCACAAAGCGTTCATCTTTTGTTACGATGTCAAGCTTGTAATAATAGAAAAACCCTTTTTGGTGCTATATAGAGCCATAAGTAATATATTCTCCATCAATCTGAAGAACAATTTCACCATGCCATTTAAGCATGAAATGGTTCTATATAGAACTCATGGTTCGAAAGAGAACCATTGCCTTTACTAAAAAGCCCTTTAAAAAGTGTGGTGTCTAAGCTTATTGTTCAGTTAACTATTATGAATTGTTTGCTAAGTACTATGAAACTAATAAGAGAATTATGAAAGGAAGTCACGTGTGAACCCTTAGGGTTTAAGGGATAAAGTTCACACTGTCCTTCAAATGTTTTTTAAATTGTTTTTGTTCAAGCTGGAATAATTTGGCATCCATAATTTTATTGGCCTTTTTATGGGCGGAGACATCCAGCCCTTTGGCAAAGTCTACATCAGAAGTACACAACACGTACACGTTTCATTTATATATTCTAAAGCCACTAGTTTATTTCAAATGCTAGGACAGGGCCCAATGCTTTTTGTTTATTAGTCTCTTTATCCTCTGAAATTACTTGGCCCAAGACCCATTTCTTACGCTGTTCTGATAACCTGAAATGCATGACATGTTTGACTGCTGAGGTGCTGTCACAATTTGAAATGTTTTTATAGCCTAGCCTCTGAATGTGTTCTAGCCTGGCCATTTCCCAAGTTGGTAAAAAGTCACTCGATCCTAACTGCTGTATTAGGCAAAGAAACAGAGCCCATTCTCGAAGGCATTACGTTGTGGAATGCTCACAGAATGCACATTTTACAGAACTGTCTCACTGTAGAAACACATGAGATGTCAACTGCACCAACAGTAGAAGGTCTGTGTTTCTAATTATGTAGACGAAGCACATGGTCTACATCTGTTGAAGTATGTGAAAGTTACAAGGACAGAGTTCAGATACTGATGTGCACAATCTACTGATTTAATGCAATAAGTGTGAGTTTCATTATTGTCTTTGATTTCATTGTTAAATGTATAAATGTAAATCTATAATGTGAGTCTATAAACTCACTTTATACTACAGGTAAAAAATATTTCCCAGTCAAGTATATTTAATTAAGCATTTTAAATTGATGACTTACCAAAAATTTCTATTGCATTACAGAATCAAGTGAGGTTATTATTATCTTGATATGAGTTCTTATCTTCAGGAGAACAAAAAACCCCAGCTTCCTGTGCGCTCTCATTGGTTGGCTGACTAAAGCATACGATAGGCATTCTGCCAACTCACTCTACAGGTCAAAAGAAAAGTATGAATAGTTTAAACATTGTTCGCCCACCTTGACATAAACATGCTGGAAGAGCCAGGCAGGAAATGTTACATTTTTCTGCCCACACAATGATTTATCATTTCAAAAAAAACAAAAAAACAATGAGGTTCATAGCACTACAAAACAAATTTGTTAACAAACCAAAAAATGTAACCTTTTAAAAGAAGTGTAATGCCCACCACTTTGCAATAGCTGTTTATCAATTGTCCTATCCCCACACTAGCACAGAGAAATGGTACAAAACGTCACAAACACCTCGTAAAGTGACAATGACTGTACCAGCACTAATCCGGAGTGGCCAGCTTCTGATGAAAGCATGGCCCTATCCATGGCGTGACTCACCGTCATGACTCATACCAAGAGAGATAATTCCATAAGGTCAGGAACATGGCAGTAATAAAAAAAACTAATATTGCTATTAATAAATAAAAGCTAGTAGGGGCCAGTCACTGTAATAACATTAATACTCACTACTTTAACTATCTGCTTCTGGTAGAAGTATCTCTTCAAACTCCTTAAACTGCAAGCTTACCTTTCAGTTATTAATACGAAAATGTATTATTTAGTAAGGACAATGAATTGTAATGTGTGAGATTGTAATTTGGGTAACACTACCTTTTATCAGGGAGTTAGAGATTAAATTGTTCACAGCTAACCTTATGTTACTGGTTCTGCTAATCCAGTTTTCCCCCCATCATAGTTTCTTAACTTGTACATAGTTGGATTAAATATTAGAAGTTAAAAATACTGAAATATCATCATCATAACAAATCAAATCTCCTAAGTGGTCACTTTCCAAGAGGGACAAAAAAATCTTAACTTTCAATGTAAATTAATGTGACAATATTTCATTCTATGTAACTATATCTGTTGGCCCATTTGTCAATATTCACATAACATAAAAAGCAGCTGGCATTTTCAAATGGTGTTAAAAATGAAGTTACAAGGTTTTGCCTTAAAATGTAAAAAATAACTTGCAAGCAGTTGGATTTAATATTAGAAGAAATGAATAATATTGAAATATTGCAGTTGTTGTAACAAATCCAGTCTCCAAATTTTTAAATGTTCAGAAGGGGAGAAAAGTTAACTTCTAATGTAAGACAATGTGACAATATTTCATTCAAAGTAATTTTAAACTACTTACGTTGGCCCATTTGTTTATATTCGCACAATATAAAGAGCAGCAGCCATATTCAAATGGTGCTTACAAAAAGCAGTTACATGGTTTTGACATGAGAGCGACAATATATATTTGCCTTAAAATACAAAATATTCCGCAAACATGAAAGCACAGAAAGCGCAGCACCAATTAGAAAACATGATGTGAAAGTGCAGTGCCAATAATTTTGCTGTCACGAGGCAAGGTGCACACCCTGACACAGAAATGGCAGAACAGGACGAGTGACATAACATGTTGTAAAACATCCATATTTCATTGCCATGGATCACTGGCTATGAGGTTTGGTTCCCTGGGCAACACCTGCTGCCTCAGTCGCTGGCTTAATCAATCTCTCTCTATCTCCCGCTCTCTGTCTCTCGCTCTCTGACTAAGCAATGGTCATGTGACTTCAGGGCAGGGCGGCAGCTGTGGGGTTTTTCCACTGCTTCGTGCCCCAAGCAGATCAGCCCACTCAATCAGCAGCATGTAGACAGCAAGACCCTGTGTAGGGCAAAGATCTACCGCGTTGTAGCGACTGTGTAATTACGCGTGGAGCTCATGCAGTGTGAGTAGTACATGACAGAAAAGTAGCCCTTGTTAAACACATGCAGACTAGAACACATGCAAAGTAGGCAGCTGATGTCCAAGGAGGGCAGACAGGCGAGCTGTCTGACGTCCGGCGGCAGACAGCGGGGTTAAGCTTCTAATAGGATCCTTCACTATGTGCATTTGATGCTAGTAATGCGATTCAGCTGCATCAGGGGAGGAGAAGAGCTTTTAGGTGTTTAGGTCACTAATTCCAGGTCATCACTCCTCAAAGAAAGGACACATTACTGTGAGGCATTAAAGGAAATGTTGATATACTGCTACTAGTGGGAAATCATGTTTTATGTACTTTCATAAGCCTTGGGCAGTGCTTTTATTTTTCTGTACCTGCCCAGGGAAAGCAGCTGAAAATTAGCCAAACATTTACAGAAATGTTTCTTATCGTCCCTTGTTCCTATAAGTCTAGACTGAATAAAGTAATGTATTAGGGGTGATATTGATATGGGAACAATACAGGTATGATCAGATAGATTTAATGATTTGATGTATTTACTGTACCCCAAAAGAGCCGAACATTTAGGTGACACTGAGCAGCTATGCCAAATTATCTGCATTTTATTCATTTTTCTGTATTTGTAACCTTAAAAATAAATGCTGCATTTCTCTGTACTCCTAATCCAGGCAGATCTCGTCCAATTTCTCCATTCTATAAATGCTCAGCATCTGTATTTGCATTGGCAGATATGTACAGAAGTTTAACACCATATACAAAAGTCTGAACACCAGCAGTCAAATTATATCTTTTGCTACTTTTCTAAGTGAAAGTAAGTCGACACATCCTCTACAGGAAACACACTTTTCTGGATTTTGGCATGCAACTTCTATTTATTTACTGAGTTTAACATATTGGAATACAATTAATACATAAACTATAAAATGTGCCATGACTTTTTCACAGGCCATATTTGGGCCCCTCCAATGAAAAAACCATATATTATCCCACTCTTTTTTGGATTATCAATTTTTTTGTTTTGTTTTGTTTTTTTTATACAACCTTTTACATTAAAAGCCAAATTTAGCTTTATTTACATATTAGTGACCCCTTTAATTCAAATACAGAGCATCAACCAACACCACGCTTATAAATATGATTTTTACAAACAATTTCAGATATACTATTTTCATTGATTTTTTTTCCTACCTATGTTAATATTAACAGTATAAACAGTAATTGTGCACAAAAATGTTAAGTTTGTTCTCTGTAGAGACATATTGATGTATTTTCACTTCAAAAAAATCTACAAAACATGTCACTTGATCGGGCGCCCAAACTTCCGCATACAACTGTATATAAATAACACTGGATATCAGCATCAGCCCACAATTCCCATATGGATTCATCCCAATAAATTAAAATTATTAAAGTATCACAAGTATTATTTGAAGTATTTCTGCTTTTCTCAATGAAGCTTTTGATTCAGTTGATTTAGAGCTCCTCTCTGCAGTGGCAACGAGCTAAAATGGCAGTCCAGAACATGTTTATGGAAGAACATGACCTTTAAGGTTTAAGAAATCACAGTGAGGGCAATTCAAAACACAAAACATCAGACGACCCAAATGATCTTCATCTACCGGCCATGTGCTGGAAATATAAACAGAGCACCAAAACAGCAAAGGGACTGTCTGATTGCTTAACATTGCAAGTGCAGCACTATAATCATAACATGGTCATGCATTGTGGTTGATGTTTGGCTCTGAATGGTACAGGTAAATGCGGTACAGAAGAAAACGAATAAATCAGCTATGAAGTAATAGAAAGGCTAAGCAGTGAGGCATGAAAGTGACTCATATGTGTTTAATTTTCCTATTCATTACTCAGTAACCACGTGTCTCATGAGGAGGGATGATTAACAGAATAATGTGTTCCTAAAAGATGCTTAGAGGTCAAGGGTAACTCTCAATATACACGCAAATGTCATACAAATCCCAAAGTTCCCAAAAAAGAAAAAACAAAAAACCTTTTCCATTTGTTACTTACTTGAAAGTGATTTTCTTTGTTTGACTGTCTGGATTCCCCTTTATTACAGGACATCTAGCAATGAGAGAAAAAGCAAAAAACTAACCATGAGCACAAAGTGTTTGTTTTCTTTTTTCCCCTTTTTTAAGAGCCATTTGATCTTCACAAGGAAGCAGCAACAGACGACGAAAAAGTCCCCTCCATTTAAAGAAAAAAAACAGTTATAACTCAGTACATTCTATTAGTACCGTGTTGGAAGGATAGTGGAGTATAACTTTCAACAAAACCCACAATGCTTTAACTTTATAATCAAGCAAAAGTAGAGAATATAGAAGCTCAGGACAGACTCAGTAGCTAGGAATTTATGGCTGGCTGTTCGAGATGCATGGGTCTCCCAGTCTTTTTGTTTGTTTGTTTTTTTTCCCTTATCTTAAGGCTAAGATAGATCTCTGAGAGTTGAGCATTTATTAAGCAGGTTTATAACTGCAATTATCAAAACCACATTCCGGCTGACTGAATCCTAGACTGTTCTCAAATACCGTTCAGAACAAGAATCCATTAGCTACCATTTTAGTAGGAATGAATTTATCAGTCTAAGTGGTTTGGTAACCACAGTGCAGAACACTAACTCTTTCAATGCAAAAGCAATTACTGACACATCAATAAAAAGCCTATTGTACTACAGGTCACTGTGGGCCGCTTTGAATTTGTGGAGATATATCTTCAGGTAAACTCTCAGATACACTCAATTTTAAGCTTGATTTTTTTACACAAACGATTTAACCAGTGACCTCAGAGGACTAGAATGTGGAACGAGTACCACCTTATCAGAGAAGATATCAGAGAGGATATTGCGCACTATGAGTTTTACAACAGTCGTTTCTTTTTATAGTACCTAGTATCTGTCTTAAGATCATTGATAAGTCTCAAAGAAAAGGGAAAGCTGACTGCACACTAAACTGCACTGATTCTATATTTAAACCGAATTTAAGCTCATCTAAACTGTTTAGAGAACGTGTGTAGAGAAAGCAGACAGAGGCAGAGGATGTTTCAGACAGAGAGCAATGCGCACAATAAGGGTCAATGTCATAAGGTTTAAGCTTTTGACATGATGTGCGAGAACTTGGTTGAAGACAATGCTGTGGCTTCAGGGGATCTAATACTGTACCGTGACTGGTATGGTGGGATCACCTGGAAACAAGAGTGCTCAAGGCACGCTCCTTTGGCAAGCCTACGGCAAAGAAGACACGCATGTACAGCCATGGAGGTACATCACCCAACAAATACGGCAGTCCTCATTCAGACACCAGCATGCAGACGAACAGACGTCACACATGCTCTCACTCTTACACGTACACATAACACACACACACAGACCCGCTCCCCTTTTTCATTGAGAAATACAAAAAAGTCCTGTGGCATCAACTTTCAGCCATAGATTCTTGGAGGTGGACCTTAATGACAAGTAACATTCATGGCCTACAGTTGCAGACAATTGGACATTTGGAGAGTGACATCTATAACATGTGGAAATGCCACAGTGCCCTAATAAATGACAAAGCATTTTCAGTTAATCATAGAATATAAGTTACTGCCATGTTTTGAACATTTGGCCCAAATTCACCCATGGGATATACTCTGCCCACAGACTTCTATCAGCTTACCCATTAATGATTAACTGACTTGAAAGTAGGACTGTGAATGGAGTGAGAAGAGAGCAGGGTGAGTGTGGTCCAACAGCTATCAAAGGGGTTAATCTGCCCTTATCCTCCATCCACATTACTGATACATTGACCTGTGTGTCCTCAGCCACTTTATCGATGGACCGTGGCCACAGGCAAGTAGGGCAAGTGGGCGTTTCGAGCATTTCCATTTGTTTTAAGCTAAGGGAGGGGGGAGAGACCTGGGTCGTGTCGACACGTGTTGAGGCAGTCTAAGGCATGGCCCACCATTACCTCACCGCACAGCTACAGCAGCTACAGTGAAACTCAAAGCAGATGGCAATGCTCATGGTAGACTGGTGTGGATGGCGAAGCCCACCTGCAGAATGGCTCCGTACAGGCGCAGCAGCACGTTCCTCGGCTCGTCCCCGACACTCTGCTGCTCCTCCGGGAGAGCGCAGAGAAACAGCTTGTTACTGAGACCCCCCCTGCGGTTCAAAAGTGTGGGGAAAGAAAAAAAAGGCACAAATCAACCATTAAATTCATATTTTATGCATACAGCGCTCATGTACGAGCCCACTAGCCTACATTGTTCACAGTGCTGTGTGTACGACATTCTCCCACCAGCAGCTGTGCTTCTTTTCAGTTAAGTTTAAGAAACTAGCACAGCACCTACAGCAGCACATACAGTGCCCTACAAAATGGAGTTAAGAGCTCGTCATGGATGCTGACCCAGGAATGAACCCCTAATGATTTAATCGGAGCCTCTTAGTCAGAATAGCGCGCAGAGCAGACTTGCGGACAGTGAACACGCCTGCAAACAGCAGCCTACCTGATGATAGTGATCTGAAAATCATCTTCTTCAACGGTCTTCCAGGCTCCGTGCAGAAACTCTCTGCACCACAGATACGCCTTGTGCTTCGTCTGCTGGTCGGGCTCGTCCGGGCGAATGTCTTCGCACTCGGGCTCCGTGTCCGGCTGTACTTGGAGCGCGTTTTCTGTCACCAGTAAACCCAGCGACATTGAGGGGGATGAGGAGACCCCATTGATGAATTTAGTCTTCATGTTTGCCTAGTGAGGACTAGAAACCAGTTTCATAGGACGCTGGGACTCGACTTGAGATGCCTGTGTAACGGCTGACGGTGAGTAGCGGGGAGGAAAGAACAGATACTGAAAACCAGCAACAGCAGCAGTTTGAGCTGACTGAACTAGTGCGCCTCCTTTCTGCTCGCCCTGCCTGTCTGCGTGCGGATGGATACCCTGCGTATGGCGTTTGTTGTCGTGCGCGATTGGCTCAAGCAAAGAGGTCAGCCGCCCCATGGTGGAGCCACGCCCACCCAACAAACCACGCCCATTCTTCAAGCCACACCCATTCTCATCTCTGATTTGTCGACGCAGACACAGCCCTGTAACGATGGTGTGTCTGTGTGCCGCAGCCACAGCATCAACAACAAAACGCTGTCGGGATTTTTCACATATTTTTACGATGACTCCGGCGAAAAGGTCGACGTTTGACACGTAGGAAGTGTAAGGCAAAGTATAACACGATGTGTTTGTGGGAAGACATTTCCTGTCAAGCTGGACAAAGATTTGGTCCCAGAAATCACGAGAAAAAGTAAAAAAAAAAAGCTCTCTAAAGGGGAGTGCTTTATATATGATGTTGATAGCGGTAAAATAGTTATAATCGCAAAGTAATATGTGTTCTTTGGGTACCACGTGCCTCTTAGACTATTATTTAGTCTTAGATAAACATTTTTGGCCACAATCCCTGTTGAAAAAAATCATAGAAACCATTACATTTTTTTCTTTTGGTTCCTGGTGGTGTCCAGTAGTCACTAATGGTATTTAGTGTTTTCCTGAGGGGTTGATATTACAGGGTACAGGATCCTAATAGTGGTTGACAGGTGTTCTGAGACTGATTCCAGATGTATTTGATGGTTTCCTAATGGGATCTGAAGGTGTCCTACAGGAAAATAGCAAACGATCAGATTTTAATCCCAATATGGTTCTAATGGTCTTTTTTTCAGAAGGGAACTCTGAGTCTCTCAGGCAGGTGTAACCATTTCGTGTAATAGCTTGGGTATGATGTAGCTTTTAAAAGCATTAAATTCCTGATGTCTGAACAAAACCTTGTGTCTCGAAAATGGTAACTTTACAGGAGAAGGAAAAAAACATACTTTACTTTTATTGTAAATCAATAGAACCTGATTTTTTTCCAAGTAATTTTGGGCCATTTCTTTTAGTCCATTCATCATGAATTTTACATACAATGTAAAGGGCACCAGGCATTTTCAAATTATGTCAAAAACTGAAAAATGACAAAAATGGAGATACAAAGTTTTGTTCCTACAGCTGTAAAATGCTTCAGATGTCTGATTCCTATCACCACCACTGTGAACAATTCTGACTTAATAGGTTTCTCTAAAATGGCACATTCCACATCAAACCACCCTGAATGACTTTGTTTACATCTTAAAGATTTAATTATGCAGAACATTTGACAAATTGATGGAATTCCCCTTTACGGGGGGGAGAGAAAGGTTTCCAAATTTTACCTGTGACACATTTCACACCAAAACAAAACAGGGATGCTCATTTGCAAATATGTAGAGTCTTGGACCACACGTATTGTCAGAATAACAGAATAACAGAATTATTTCGTGGTCTTTTATCACCCCTGGTGTCTCAGGTGCTTCTAACATGAAACAAACTTTATATCATTATGGTATGAGCAGGTATTTATATAAGTGAAATGACTGACTCTATTATTTAACTATGCACTACTGAACTATTACAGTGTGCACGACGTGCAACTGCTGAGAAACAGCCTACTACAGTGACTATGACTGTTTTACCGTGTTAAGTGAGTCATTAACCCTGCCATGTGAGCAGTGAGGACGTGTGGCCTACATTCTGATGTACCATTTGGGTCATGAGTTTAGAGAGGAACAACTAAACCCAGAAAGCTTAGTGTTGTGCTTTCAGCCCAGCGTTTTGATAGACCTTCACCAGAACATGTAGATCAGTCTGTCACGTAAAACCTCTGGGTGAGTCTTTACTGACACCAGTAAAATGATCCTCCACACCCCTCCCCAAAACATGAGGTCAATGTAACTACAATAAAAATATTAAAACTGTGTTGAGTACAATACTATGATTTTTAGTATTCCTATAATTTAACTGTAACTGCCTAATAAAATCTGTTGAGCCTTGACCCAGAGGAGACCTTGAAGGCCACATGAATAAGTTAACTGCAAGCGAATGGAAAATCACCAGTTAGAATGACTGTTTATGTAGGTAAACCACATCATACATCAATGAATGACTATCAGTCCTTCTTTTCAAGTACTACACTGCTTCTTCCTGTACTCAGGAGGATTAGAGGTTCCTAAGGTTTCACATAATCCACAATGGCATGAATAATCTACAATGGCATGAATTTGTCATGCTAAGTTTGTCATGCTAAGTTAAACTACTATGAAAAAGTCTTGTATTGTTCTGTAGCGCTCATTAATGACAGCGGTCAGCTTGCACTGAATCTAACAAACCTCCCTGATGGTATTACAGTATAACTCCTCTGTAACATAATGCTTATTTGCACTGCTCTGCATTTTTTTTTTACAAATGTTCATGTAATTCTGTAATATTCTGTACATAATAGTTACTAAATGTTTATTTAGACATGCATATGTATTAGATATGCACACATCTCTTTAGCTCCTTTTACATACTCTTTAATGTTCTTTCAATTCTTTATCTATTCAATTTTTATGTCTCTTAGTTAAATATTTGTCAACAATCTGTGTGTTTGGTCTGTTCCATATACATGTGTGCACTCACCAAGACAAATTCCTTGCATGTACAACATACTTGGCAAAATAAAGTGATTCTGATTCTTCACCTGAAACACAAATCCTGAGGACACGTGTAGACAGCAGAATATCTTGAAAATGACTTTTATATTGTTTTCAAGTACTCAAAACAGTTAAATAAAAACAAGTCCCAGAATATACAGAGTGAGCAAGCCCCCCCCCTCCCCCAAAATGCATGTATACGTCCCACATTGATACTTTCATGAAGTTCTACATAGGAAGTCTAAGAAGAATAACATCTTGGGAGGATTTTTGTTATCATTATGAAAATCAGAATCTGGCAACCTGTCTTAGCTCATAGACAGTAATGTGTACCAGACAGGAAGAAAAAATATACAAATAAAGAGAAAATGTCAGCTGCCTACTCATATGGTGAGCAATTAATTACAAAGCTAAAATCACTCTAAATAGTTGCCTCATTGGCAAAGCACAAAATGCCAAAGCCAAAAGGTCAAAATGCTATAATGAATTTTAAGATTTGGGCCAGATTACCAGTGGAAGAAAAATTAATATGCTTCAATTTCTATCAGTTTTTGTCCTTTAGCACATTTTCCTATGGGATTTCCAAGATGTTCACACACTGTTTAAGGTGTCTTATTTTTTAATGGACCAGCACCAGGCCACAACAATGAGCACCATGACCTTGGATGGCCAAAATATCAGATACATGATACAATTTGAACACAAAAAAAAAAATTCAAGTGGAGAGAATTTTATGTTTAGTTTTTGCAGCCCCTCTGTACATTTTTTTTCCACTATTCCCTTTAGACATGATGAGTGAAACACATGATCCTTCTGAAAACTGCTATCTGAACTCAAAAAACTGATGCCTAGCATCTGAGGTGGACTCATGCATTGTGTTTCTGAAAGTGGATGAGCAGATCCCAGCCCTTTTTGCCCCTCAGTAGGCTGAGATGTTGAGGAAATAGTTCTACCAAAATTCTTATAATGCCAGTCATGAATGAAAGCTTGCAGGGCAAGTTAGCAATGTGCAAACAAGATCACGCTAACTGCTGGCTTTCGGGGCCCTGCTAGCTTTTATCTGACATTACTGTTTTGGTTAAACTATTCCTATGAGATAAAACAGCAAAGCTGGACAAAACGCTGACAAACATCTGCACATTAAACAGACTTGGATAGAATTCATACATATCTGTACACTTTCTACAATATTTATATTTGCAAGGAATAAACAATAAAGAAGTGCCATCACTAAAATGTAGAGAAAGATATCTTGTGTCGATTTTAATTGTACATTTGCCATTTTTTCGCCCCATTTAAATTACATAATTCAAATGAATACATGATTGGTAAGAACGAGGGTTATTTACACAGCTTATGCATTGAGTCTAAGTGACTGGTCCTCTCTTCTTCTAGAGGAGATGTCGATGTCTATGGAATCTTTGCCCACAATGAGGCGTAGGCGTTTCGCTGGTGGAAGTGGGATGAAATCATCCTCGTTGTCAAAGTAGTCCTCCTCCTCATCCTCAGAAGTGAGTGAGTCCTCCTCAATGTTCTGCCCCACCTGGGCTCCCACTTCGTGCTCAAGCACCTCCCCAGCCTCCCTCTTGACGATCCCAGTGAAGGTAACGTCATCAGGATAGGTCCGTCGCAGACCCGTGCCGTCCTCCTCACGCTTTAGCTGGATCTTCAGCTTGGTGGAGCTGCTGTGAGGGCCATGGCCAAAGCCATTGTTCAACTTGGCCACGTATGAGCCAGTGCGCTCCTTTTCACGTTCCTTGCTGAACTTGATGCTGATCTTTGAGGAGCTGGACTTGGGGTGCGAGGGCTTGGCGTCCCGGGGGTCCGCCTTATTGCTGCTGCTGCTGTCCCGTCGCCGCCGCAGGGTCAACTTGGGGATGCCTGTGTTGTTCTCCAGGATCAGCTGGGCATCGTAGCGCGTAATGCGCCGCTTCTTCTTGCCTTTGCCGCGCCGTAGTGGCTTACCATTTTTGGTTGAGCCATTGTAGTGCTGGTGGTGGCCCGGAAGGCCGAGTGGCACCTTTCCACAGTCGGCCACGTCAGCAGCCCGGGCTGCATGTTGTAGATCTGGCACGCCCTCCTGGAGAAAGTCATCCCCATAGGAGCCCCCCACCTCCTCTTGTTTTATTGTCCTCCTCCTCCTGGGGCATGTCCCTTTCCTTGGACAGCTAGCTTCGAGGCTAGGGGTGTTCATCTGGTGCCCGACTGTCACTGGAACAGGGTCTCCAGGCTCCATCTTGAGGGCCAAGCCACCGGCTAGCTTAGCTGGGCTGTTTGACTTTAGCCCTCGCCTGCTGCCAGCAGCAGCCTCCTGAGCACCAAGAGAGGTCCTGGTGGACCTACGAGTTCTGTAAGGGCAAGGCACACTGTCCTTGCATGCTGAAGCACCCTTTGGGGAGTTCTGACTGTTTTCGTGAACTGCCGCACGAGTTACACTACCCCTACAGCTGGAGAGCTGAGTGGGCCCTCGCCTGTCTGCCTCTCTTCTGGAGGACTGCTTGAGACCCAAGCTCCCAGCACTTACTCGACTGGGGGCTTTCAGTTCTGCTGCTCGACACCATCTCCTTCCCTTAGACAAAGGCTGAGTGGGCTTTGATTTAAGTCTCTTTGGTAAACTGGAGTTGTTTGTTTGACTTCGTTTAGAGGATGAGGTAGAGGTAGGAGTGCTTGACAGAATTTGCCTTGTAGAAGCTCTGGCTTTGCCATGCTTTTTGAGACAGGGCTGAGACGTCCTCTTCCGTAATGCTGGGTGAACATAAGGAGGAAAAAAGATTAATCCACTAATTCAATTACATATCACAAGGTCCTCTTTCTCCAAACCAAAATAAAAACACATTAAGACCATTAAAGCCTTGTTTTCACATGCTCTTACATGTTTGTCCACTTGGTGGTTCCTGAGACTCTGCTTCTGTGGAGGCAACGGACTGACTGTCCGAGTTCCTGCTGCCCTCCCCCAGCTTTTTCAGTCTGTTGAGACGCTTGTCAGTCTCCCTCAGGCCATACTTGCTATTGATCACTGGCACCTCCACAGGCAGCCCTGCTTTTGACTTAAAAGCACCAGTGCCACGCCTGAAATTATATCAAAATAAGCACTGTAAGCAGAGTAGCACATCTGCAAATACCTACCACACATTCTCCCATCTTCTTTATTTAAATAAACCTTCATTTCTTGTTTAAAAATTGCAGTTTATGAAGTTGCCATGAATATAAAATACGGAAAGGATGTGGTACCTTTCACAAGTATAGCATTCACAAAACTCGTTGTTTTCTCCAAAGAAGCCATCTCCATAGTAACAGGAGATCTCTTCCCCTGGTTCAATGTCCCGTAGGACCTTCACACATGCAGTGTCTCGACCTGTTGATACAAACTGTAACAAACATTTCCACCAGCTATTTTAGTTTTTGCACATGTAGCTAGTTAATCTTCACATGAAGCAATGATCCTTTTCTATTCAGGCTTAATGTGTACCAACCTTGCAATTTGGCCGACAATCTGTAACAGAAAAAAGAAAAAAAAATGAAATGAAAATGAAACTCCGTTCCATTCATTCAGCAATTAGATTTTTAGAATGGTTGAGTTGTGGAAGTCTTTTGGGTGAGAGTGTAGGGACTGAGGGTGTGTGAAGAATGGGGATGGAGGCTAAGGACCTATGAAAAACAATGGAGTTGACAATATCTAAACAGTGTAGTTGTATTTTGTGTAATGTAAGACGTTAACAGTGTGAAGTTGTAATCATGCTCCAGACCTGCCATCTTTCTTCTTTCTTTAAGCCAGTGTTTTCCCTGTTCTGCAGCTTGTTCTTCTATGTTTCTATTAGTTTATGTCCTTGATGTACCTGCTCTTCTAGCCTCTCTCCTTTATCTCCATTGTCTTGTTGCTGACTTTGCTGACTTTGCTGCTTTTGCCTCTCTTCCACGGTCCTTTCTTTCTTGCTTCCCTGTCTAGTAAAGCAAACCCTATACTGTCGCTGACAATTATGTACCAGACCTGCTAGTGTTCGAGTTAACAAAATTGTGTTTTTACAAAACATACAAGCAATTTAACCTCCATGGCTAACAAAAAGAACAAATGTGCTTTAAAGGTGGGTGATTTGGTTCTTATTCTTTCTTGAGGTATTAGGACAAATTGTACCACGTACCATGATTAATAAAGGCAGCAGGTCCCAGCCAGAGCTGAGCACAGTTCTTACGTGTAGAGTACATGACACTGAAGTCATTTTCTCCATGTCGTAACAACATCTTTTCTTCACTTGCAGACAGCTCAGCAATGCAGCCAACAAGGTGTTCAATTTTATCATTCCTTTTCCTAAACAAAAAAACAATAATGAATACTTGCTATAATCTTACAAGAAAATCAAAGCTTTATTGACTGGATAACTTTAATGATTAGTTTACCAATCTTTTGTTGCTACAATTTTGGCTCCATTTTGCTCTGATGAATAGCGATTGCATGGAAGAATCTCAAACCCACTGTCTGTAGCAAACATACGCAAGTAAACAAATACCTGCAGGAAAAAGATTTAAACGTATGATTGAGTGTGCCTAATGAAAGACAACTTAATGTATATACCATAAGTCCTGGAGTACCCCTGTCCCGAACATTTTGTGTTTTTCTGCTCTAATCTCACACACTTTAGCTCGGGAAGGACTTATAAATTATTTGAATCAGGTGTGTTATGAGCAGAGAAAACCCAGGGTTGGGACAGCTGCTGTACACCACAGGAGGCTAGGAAAGTTTATTTTTTATAATAAAATTTACATGTGCTTTGAAGAGCTTCTCCTGGGCCTTGGTCTTGTTGAGAAAGTGATGTCTGCTCCATTCTCCAGAGGTCAAAGCCTGGAAGGCTTTTTCCAGGTTGTCATTTTTCTTGAAGCGTTCAATCACTTCCCTAAGCTCAGCTTGTCGACCCGTGATTGGCCGAAACCTAAAAAGATGAAATCACCCCAAGGTTACAGACACTGACCATCAAATTTCAAGGCTACTCAACACTAATCACTGAATCCACTTAAATAAATACAAACCTGGTGTTCATTTTGTGGGTCTGGAAGCCCAGGTAAGGGTCCAGGATCAGGCTGGTGGACAGGTCATCATATTCACACAGCTCCTTTGCTGTCATCCCAGAAGAGGGCACATGACGCCTCTCTGGCTCTGTGGCTGCCCCACTGAAACCTGAGGGACAATGAAGCAGAACTAAAAACCTTGAAGGAAGCTGAGCTAACCACTGAAAAGTAAGGCAAAAAAAAGCCTGAAGCTGGAGAAATGTAATAAAGTCATTATGCTTACATTTAACCCAGCTCAAAAATATTTTGCTGTTCCTTCTTTTCTGCATGATTTTATTGGAGCACTTACGTCTGCTGCATCTCCTGCCACTAGGGGAGCCCTTGCTCTGGCGCAGATGGGCCCTCTGCGTGTTCTGCAGCCTGGTCTTTCCAACGGGCTGATCACTGGAGAACCTACTGCCATGTCTCCTGCCATTCAGCACCATGTTCTTGGTTTCTCCCATCTACTTCATACCAGCTAGCTCCCTGGTAAAGGCGCATTTAGCTTCTATGTGCTTATGAGAAACCATGCGATGTGGAGGGAAGCAGTGCAACTCGTTTTCGTCTCCCGCTTGCATGGGCAACTTAAACACACACTGCAGACTGTAAACTCACTTGTTGATCCAGAGGCTACTTCCACCTGTTAAAAGAACATATGAGTAATTCAGTGCAAATAACTATTATAGAATAATACTACTAAAACATGTTGAAATGTAAATAGTGTGCAGTGTTGGAATGACTGGAACGATGGGGAATGTTAGGTTGTGTGCTGATTTACAGTGAAGAGTTGAGGTGTATTGTTGAAACGGAAAAAACAACTATGAAACACACTGCCTTTAAAAACTAAGAGGAACGGGGCCTTTGACCCCGTGCCTGGGCAGCGACCATAAAAGAAGAGCAAACTGATGTATCTAATCAACAGAAAACCAGACAGAGTACAAACAGTACTTAGGCTTGATGTGCTGGTTGAGATGCAATGTATTACTGAGCGCAGGCTGCCACCCATCGGTTGCTAAGGGAAATGAAATCAGCTGCCCGAAACGCAATTTAAAGCTACATTTTCAAAACACTTGTTTTTGGGAATTACTGCATACTTGTTGATAATGTTTGATAATATATGTTACTATCATAATTGATATAAAACAACCGAATATCGCTCTCTGCATGTACTAGCTAACTAACCAGTGGCAGCAGCGACCTAAACGTTATGGGATCTATAACGTTAACCTAGCTATCTACGTTAACTCTATTGTCCATTTAAATAGAGTACACCACGGCAGAGCCAAACCAACCTGATCTAACGCGAAACTAGATTCAATACTTACTGGACAGTATGATAAACTAGCACATTAAGCGAAAGCCAACATGAACTTTGTTTGTTGCTAGCAAGGCTAGCTAATTTGTTTAAGCTAAAATTTAGCACAGAGGTGGCTAAGTTGGTTAGCTATCACGGAGTTAGCCCGTTAGCTCCAGAGCTTCGCCGGAGAGTGGAGTGCTAGCTGCTAGCCTGAGCTCCAGAATAAGAAAACACTTGGCAACTGACACTGATAACTCGGCTAGCTCAGATAGCACATAGCTAGCGCGCCCAGAAGACAATGAAATTACCTAGCAGAACACAGTAATGCCCACTGACAAAAGAAACCGCTGCAGGTTAATTCTTCAAACATGGTTTGCCAAGACAGACCGATATTAAGTCCATCGACTTTCACCACTCGGGCCCGAGAAAGACTAAATGATAAGCTAACACAGCTAGCTGGTCCTAGCTGTTAGCTCGCACGCTAACCGCCCTGTCGGCTAACAAACGCACCCGGAAAGTGTCAAATAGGGAATGAGCTCGCAAACAAGAGTAAACCCATGCTTTAATACTCACTCTGTCCTTTTTCTTACGTTAACACTTATCCGTCACCGGCGCACGAAGCGAGCGAAACGGCTCTCTAAATATGCCATATAGCAAAACAAAAAAATTGCCAGATAATTTACATTAAAATTCAAGATGGCGACAGGGGCTAGAGTGGAAAGATAGGACACAGAACCTCCTCCGAAAGAACTAGACCCTGAAAATACAGTCGCCGTTCGCTGGTGCTTTCTAGTCTGAAGTTAAGTCTTGTGCAGATCCAAAAAGAGTCCAATTAACGCGACCACAGAGGCGCAGACGGACTGTTTTATCAAAGACTACAGTGTCCTGCCAAACTCGGATGTGTACAAAGAGGAGCGCTGTTATTTCCCTTTAAATCTCCACTCGTGTGACTGCGCAGCTCACCGGCGTGCATAGCAACAACATCCTCTCACACCGAGCCAAACCAGACAGAAAATCCCATAGATTTACATTCACTGCGATACTTAAAGAAAGTTGACGGTTTCTAAATGTGGATTTTGATATTATAAAGCTGCAGGTCATATAAAATAGTGTGTTATATGGTAAAATGGGACACGCATGTAATAGACCCGAATTAATAAAGCCATTCTTTCATTCAGTTTCCACGCAACAATTGTTTTTTTTAAATTATTCAGATATAATTTACAAAGCACCATTATACTTCAGCTAAAACATATAAACTAACTAGAGTTTAATGGTGTCCCCCATTACCTTATGGCCCAGAACACTGGAACACCACACAGAGGGACAGTAACTGTGCTGAGGAGTTATTACACATTTTAACTAGGCTACGTGTCCTGCCATCTATTCAAATGATAGGCCACACTCTTAAAAAAGATGATTCTTCAATGGTTCTTTAGAAAAAGCAATGGTTCTATTTATAACCATGAGTTCCATATAGAAACTTTTGCGTGGTTAAATGGTTCTTTGCGTGGTGAAATTGTTCCTCAGATTAATGGAGAATGTGTTGCATATAGTTCTATATAGGACCTTTTTGAAAATGGTTCTATTTAGCGCCAAAAGGGCTCTTCTATTGTTAAAGCTTGACATCGTAACAATAGCAGAACCCTTTTGAAGAAGGCTCTGTATAGAACCATATGCAACATTTTCAATCCATCTGAAAAAACATTTGAGCATGCGAATGGTTCTTTAACTGTTTGTGGTTCAAAATAGATCCAATAGAGTCTTAACTAAAGAATCTTTTCTAAGAGTGTATATTATTCAAATGAAGAATACAAGAAACAGCTAAACAAACGAATCAAAAAGCTTTGGTATTGTTCCCTACACTGCTCTGAAAATCATTTATATATGTGCTAGAATTAAATGTAATAGCAAGGTGGTCAATTAATGTCTCAGTGGATACAAAAAGGAAATCATTTCTGAATATAATTATTTTCAGAATGGTTAGCAATCTGCACAGCAGACAGCTTAGCTCAGCAGAATTTAGATTATTAAAATCAAGCTGATGGATGCCCCTGTACCACAAAATAAAAATGCCTATTACATCACTGCTAATAGGCACTTTTATTTTGGCTGCTAAGACAGATGGTAAATAAGTTATTTAGCGGGATATACTTTGACACTACGCTTTCATCAACTTTTACAAGTTAATAAAGGTATTCTGTACAAGTCACAGTAAGTCCTTAAATAGCACGCTGCAGAAAAATGAACCAGGTGCCAGAATTCAGATACCAAATACATAAATAAAAGTTATTCTGGGGGTTTATAGTAATTCAAGCCTAAAGAAATGGTGCTTTAGTGAAATAGTGGCCTGTCTCTTCAGTGTTTTAGCATCCCTGAGTCAACTTGACTAATTTTCAAGGCCATGAACTGAACTAGGCGTGTAAGTCAGGGAAACTGCAAAACCGTGCGGTGGCTACATGACTTGAATTGTTCATGCAGTAGCTTATTTATAAGAAGTGTAAGTCAAATAGCTTCAAATGTGACTCCTTTGCTAGTTTCCTGTTACAGATGGTTCTGTCCTTCAGCCTTTGTGGCTGTATGCACCTTGAATGTTTTTAAACCCTGGTTTTACTGGCTTTCCAGGAAAAAAGCTGGTGTCCTTCAAGCTGAGCACCTGAGCTTCACTGAAAATGCCTTCGACAAGCTCAGAGTAGTTATAGTAATTGCAAGATTATTACTCCTATCTTTCTAGAGTACTCGAGGTGGACAGTGCTTATCAGAGCTGAAATAGTGCAAATGGTGGAACAGCATTATTCTTTGTGTCATTTCATGCAACCACATTGGAGCATTGTTCAGGTCAATATGCCATGCTTTGTGCTACTCTGTAGAGCCACCATGGTGTGACATCGATCATGCCAGCAGTTTTGGTGAACAACATGAACATATTTTGAAAGGACTTTTTTGTGTACTTTACATGGTGGGCTTGAAGTTTACTTTGATTCTACTCCAGAGATAAAAGATTTATTACTGGAATGATTCATTTAAATGTGTCTGTTTCTGTTTCTAAATCAGGTCGTCAATATGATGTTTGAATGTATTGATTATTGTATGTCTAATTACAGAAAATGCAGATTCCCTCTTGACACTGCAGGCCCCATACAACCCACTACCCATTTCTATGGCATTTGTCAGCAGACATTGAATGGAAGATTTATAAAAAAACACAAGGCTTTTTGACCTGTTTTCTTGTTCAGGGACACAGCATGAATAGGGCAAAAAGGAATTACAGAAACTCTTGGGTTCACTGTTCACAATGTAAATTCAAAATATGACAGAATGTGAAATTAAGTAGTTTTAGACTGTTTTATGCTTAATTTGTACCCCTACTAAGGTTGCATTCTATAACTTAAAACATTGATAAGTGTTTTTCTTTATGCATACCATAAAGATGCAGAAAAATATGCAAGGAAGCAGAATTTATTATCATAATGTTTTTTAGTGGGTTTCCTAAGAAAACAATATGTTCCCTACAACGCTCAACTTGTACAAAACGCAGCACAGATCTTAAAAATGAGACAGCGAGCTCATGTCTGGTCTGTTTTGAAAGAACTTCTCTAGCTGCCTGTATCCTTTAGGATAGATTTTAAAGATTATTTAATAGTTTTTAAAGCTTTAAATGGCCTAGCAACTGTGTACCTCACTGAACATCTCAGTGTTTGTTCAAACACATGATCTTAGATCTGCAGATTCTGGTCATCTGCAAATACTTTCCATAAATTACAGAAAAATGTGGAAAGGCTTCTTTTGGTAACTGTGATTTTAAACTGTGGAACTTGATATCTTCCTTTTGGTATCAAGATCCCTGTCTGGCCTGCGATAGACTGGCAACCTGTCCAGGATGTTTCCCGGATAAGCGGCGGAAATAATTTGTGTGTGTGTGTGTGTGTGTGTGTGTGTGTGTATGTGTGTGTGTTGTATTAAGATCCCCAGTACACACTACACTAGAAAACATGTTTTTAATTTATCTTATATCTAAAAAATAATGCAAATTTAATTGCATTTGTATTTTTTACTTTATCTTTTGTGCTGTTTTGCATTATTTAATTTATATTTTAGAACTTTTTATCTGTTTTTAAACTTAATATTTCACTTTCAGCTCCTTTATGTATGAAAGGTACTCTACAAATAAAATCATTAATATTAGTATTACTATTATTATCATCACTAGTAGTAGTATTCAATCTGGTGTTGGTGAAATATGAAAAAGGCCTTGCTGTTCTACAGTTTTATTGTTCTTATAGTGCTTGAATTGGTGTGGTCCCTGACTAAGAAGTGAGCTGTAGAATTTAAATACAAGCTTTTATTTCACCATATGTGCCTGTGTGTACTGTTGAAAACATTTTTATTACACTTTGTAATCATGGCCAACTACAAATTACCATCACGTTGCCTCACATACTTATATATTGTGTGATAGGCCTATACTTTTCAGTTATACTATAATTAAATTGCCATTTGAAGAATTTATATCCCACATTCTTAGACTTCTTCTTATATTTCTTCTTCAGGCTGCCTCTGCTTTTCTTTTTACTGCACAGAGCACAATTCATACACATAAACCATATATTAGGTAAACATGGTCTGAACTTCCTTTTACAGAAATATATACAGATTTGTAAAAATAAACTAATAAATGAGTACAGTAAACAACATAATTTTGTTCAATAGACTGATATAATCTAAGCCAGGGCTGCCTAACGTGTGGCTCGCAGGCCAAAGTTTGCCAGTGAGGACATTTGATTTGGCCCCTAAGAAAGTTAAAAGTTTCATTTACCCCACACCCTCACCCAATGAAACACCAAAGGTATTTATACACTGTATATAACTTATTAAACTATTACTATATATTAACTATGCATTCTTATTTTCCTTTTAAAATTGTATTTTTGAAGTTGAATTCAGCCATCTTTATTTGTATGCTGTTTAATCTCTTTGGACCTTAGTCCACCACAAACATTGTATTTGGCCCCTCACAACAAAACGTTTGGGAAACCCTGCTTTAAAGGAACTTAAAACACTCAATATCCTCCTGAGACACAGAAAAATTAAGGTTTGAGAATTTCGGTCATTTTGGGATAAAATAAGTCTATTGTCTGAAAAAAAAAACTTGTCACAGTGATTTTTTTTTCAAAAAAACTTTTTATATATTTTTTAGGTAATGTCCCTTATAGTGGACAACAGGATATTGCATAGTAATTATGTTGATGTCATACTTCTTGCTTCTTATACTGCATCAGACCAAAACCCTGCTGCAACATCAGCAACAACTTCAAAAACCTTGTCATCAGTCTTCAAAATCCTTATGATCAATGCACTGCTCAAAGTGATTCCAGGGCACCCGGTCAGTACGGCTTAGGGTGTCATTTAGCAGCAAACTGTTCCATGGTAGGGAGGAGTCTTAGCTATAAATGGAGAGGGAAGATAATTAATTTATTTTTAAATGTTTTATTTTTTAAATGTACAATTGTGTAAAAGGAGATTTACTAATAAATTAGGAAATTAAATAAAGCTCAGATCCCGATCTTAAATGCCTGCAAACACTTATTCTAGTTGTCCATTTCCATAGCGGTAAGAGGAAAACTTAAAATACTGGTGGTACAAAAAAAATAGATACAGTAATATCACAGTAATGTATTTAACTGCTCAGCTTACATGTTGTTGCCTCCAACCCTAACTGGATCAAGGTGGGTGTGATCACCCTTTAATTTTCCCTGCCTCAGAGAATTTCCTGTCACCTGTGATTCCGTAATTCTCATGTAAAAACAGATTTAGTAAGTTCCAACATCCACCACAGAGGACTTCAAAAAGGATACTGTTAGAGGGTTACATTTTTATGCAGGCCAGGATGTCCTCTACATGGCGCACCGGGTTTCAGCTTATATGGTTTTTGAAATATCCTTTGTGGACTCATGTCTCCCACAGAGGACAAAAAAAATAATTACCAGGTCTCACAAGGACATGTAAATATTAATTATTACATTTAATATTTTTTTCTAAAATAAAACAATGATTGGGCTTATTGGGAACACAGATGTGCTTAAAAAGTACAAATGGTCTTTTAAGCCTAATCCATTTACCGAGTGCTTCAGACTTTTCATCTTTTCTGTTTTTTATATCATTAATTATATCATTTTTAAATAAATTATATAAAATGTGCTTAAATTTGTTAATAGAGAGATTTCACTATAAGCCATGCCACTCAATTTATAAATAAAAACTTAAAGGTCCTTCTGAAAAATATGTTTGTTTAGATTTAGGTGGGTTCTTTTAGGGGGTTTTCCCCTCTCCCCATCTTTTTACTAGGGGCAAATCCAAAACATTTTTAAAGAGCCTGTTATGAAAAAAAAAATTTCCTCCCTTTTTTGAAATAACAGATTTTTATGTAAACATTAACAAAGTTGCGAAACATACTCTTCACTCCCCAGTCCTTATGATCTCCTAATCATTTTTGAATACTTTTTGTGATTAATTCATGTTATGAAAGCCTACATATTTACATTAATCTGCCTGTTCAGCCCCGCCTATTGACGCTGAAGTTATAAGGAGTATTTCAGCCTGGACTGCTTTTTGAATGAATACAGATCAGCCAATCAGAACTAAGTTTATTGTCCTAGATCAATCTTAAAGGCACAGGAACAAAAACAGCCTCTTTATTTCTAAGGGGGTCATAAGACGTTAGAAATGGTCATGTCAAATTGAATTAGGATTGTTTTAGTATCAAACCACAAAAACGTCATAAGTGGACACAGACGGAAAAAAAAATACGAAGAAAATACAGGAGATGGACCCTTTAAACCAGTCCATAAGCCATTCAGACTGGAGACATGACATATTTTACAGGGAAAACCTGGCACGTCACATTAAATTTGGTGGGTCTGGGATTAAATTCTAGTACCATAACTGTTTATTCCCCGACGAACAATAGGGTCCTAAAAACGGGAAAAAGCAAGACAAACAGTCATCGTACATGGCAGAGCTGCTGCTGAGTCTGCTACTGCTTTCTTTATCTCAAAAAGCCGGAGCATGTTGATGATGTCATGTAGCTACAAAGAATAACAAGAGCTCCTCTCACAGGGACGCTGATACAGCGTTAGCCACAAGTTTAGCATAACTATCAGTGTCAGTTTCGAACAGATAAAGGCTTCGTTGTGGTTGAATTCAGCACAGGACTACAGTTTAAAGGCAATTGCGCCGTTTAACGACCTCGCCGAAGATGATCATGCACTGCTGAAGTGTGTCTCTGTTGTTTAGTCAACGTTGGACACGAACGCTAATGCTACACTGCTAGCGTTGGCTTGTTTTTATCTACATGGCTAGCTAGTTAGGGCTGCTAGCCAGAACTCCATTTACATACATTAAGCGTTATTCGCACTGTCAGCGTCAAGATAACATTTAAAAAGTTACCCGGTCTTACCCCTGAGTGCATAATGTAATGTTTCGAGGAGATACCACAGTGCTAAGGTAAGGACCTTTAACCGGATAGCAACTGTTAACATGTTTAAATGCTAGCTAACCAGTTAGCTGTCACATAGACCGAGACGAGTGCTTTAGATAGCTTTGTCCTATTAAATTGAAGGAAAACTAGTTTTATGTTATGAAATGTTCAAGATAGGTACGTAAAATGATGCGGCTTGTCATTAAACGTTATGGAAAATTATGTTCTTGTGCATTAAAAAGTCTTTCTTTGGTAGTTGGAGTCTGAAATATACATTGTGCTCTGTTTCATCTTAGGAGCGGTCAGGTGGGAATGTCTCAGTGAAGGAGTGCAACAGAGGAATGAGCTCTGTAGAGCTTTAGAAGTTCACTGTTAGTGATCATGCCTCCAAGGAAGAGACCTCTTGTCCCTGTCAGTGCAAGAAGGCGTCTGAAGCCAGATGAAGATTACTTTCCCTTCAATTTGCTGCCAGTGGAATGTCAGCTCCATGTGCTTTCGTTCCTTAGTGAGGTGGATAAGTGTAACTCCGCGCTCGTGTGTTCTAGCTGGAGCCGCTTGGTGCGCTCTGGAAAGCTCTGGAGAGTGGCAGACTATTCACGCCGTGGGGTGTTCCATCTCGGACAGGAAGGACTGCTGGTGTCCAACAGGGAATTCGAGCGCTGGAAGGCATGGGTTCACCATTACACTCACCACCTCATATCTCGTGGGGCCAGTCTGCTTACCCTCAAAGCAAGCTTTGATTTGGGGGACCAGTGCAATAAGTGGGGAGAGCTCCTGTCGCACCTGCTGGAGAATGTCCACTGCAGGGATCTGAGTCATTTAGACTTGAACTGGACATTCACCCTGCTGGAGCCGTTGGACCTCCGAGTCCACTCCAGCTCTAGCTCTCACCAGGACAACATCACCAAAATGGACCAGGTCAATAACTTTCAGATACTTTTAGCCAGACTAGCCCAGAGCTGTCCCAGAATCACCAAGATGCGCCTGCACTTTGACTGGTCAGAGACATCCGTAGCTTTGATAACTCAGTTCCAGCACCTCCGCATCTTAGAACTTAAATACTTTTGGGTATTTAAAGGCGTAAGCCCAAGCACCTTGCAGACACTGACTAAATCACTGCCTAACCTCAAGTCCCTTACTCTCCATGTTCTCGTGCCTCTTCGTAATTTGGGCATTTCATACACTCTTGAATCCCTATCCTTGGAGTTCCTTGATGTTTCCCCCAGCCGAGGTCTGGTCTTCTCTTGCCTGAAACTGCCTGCGCTACGAGAACTGCGGGCCAAAAAGATTGTGCGGGGGATAACTCTAGATCGCCGGACCAGGCTCCGAATCCAGAGCAGGTGGCCCTGCCTGTATCAGGTCTTGCGGGAGGGGACGCCCAAGCTACAAGCCCTCAACAATGAACGACTCCTTCCCAACTGGAAGGAGCAGAGTTATGGAGAGCTTACTTCCATTCTCCAGCAGTCCTGCTACTGCCTCCAGCATCTAGACAGTTGGCTCTGGTGAAAAGACTATAGTTTGCAGTCAGAATCTTGCACAGTTAATGAAATTATGGTGCACACTTGCAGAAGTCAGGATGGTAAAATTTATTCCTTACACAGATAATAATAAAACAAGTACCATTTAGGACCAAAAATGTGTTCTGACTGACAGCAAAGTAAACCACTTGAAAAATTAAAAAAGAAAAGTGCCAGGGCTTTAGATGAGGCTAAAGGCGAAGTTTAGATTATAGACCAAATACTCTTGGGGGGAAAAAAAAAACACAAGATGTAGACTAGCTCTGTGTTTTGTCTATCAGTGTAAAATGACTAAGGTTCATCCCTTTATAAGAAATAAGGTGATCCTGTATAACTTGTGGAAAACAGTGTGGGCTAGGTGTTAGAGCTGAAGGTCGACATACTGCTCTCACAGTGAACAAGATCACCAATCATGAAGCCTCAGACAGTGGGTATTTGCCTATTTGGGCAGCTTGATAGCCCAGTTGACTCCAGAAATATATGCTTACTTACCACAAGGGGGAAGCAGCGTGTGGTGCAGATGCTGTGTAGTGGTGTGTGTGAATCAGGTTTAAACATTTCATTAACTTGATATTTCTTTCACCTCCTGAAGCAAAAAATAGTTTTTGTGGGGCACTTTTGTTTTGATTTTTATTCTAACTTTTTCCCCCATTCTAAATTTTGCTGCAGGCTAACCAGTGTGGTTAACTATGAAACAACCCTGATGAAGAAACCAATAGGATTATGCTTTAACATTTCAAACACTCTTTACACATTCATTTTTTAAGCATTGCTTCGATCAGTTATTAGTCCTAATCTTTTTACTTGAATTTATGTTGAGGAATGATACTTTAATTTGAGCATTAAATGGTACATTTGTTTATCCAAATTATATCAGTTAAATTGGCAATGTATAATAGTAAGGCCTGTTTATATACACAGGGAGTAATCAGTCTCTTATAATTTAATTGTAATTTAATAGAGGTTGTGTAATTGAGATTTTATGATCAGGAAAGTAGCTAAAAACTTTCCTATTCCTTTAAAAAGACTTTTTGGGGATTTATCCAGTCAAATTGACAACACCAGACCAAGGATTATGCTTATATTGATATTAATATTTCCAGAGATTATATGATATGAAGTGGTTCTTTTAAGGAGCTTTGATATGAACCCTGTTACAGAGTTATATCTTTGACTGAATCAGACTATAAGATTATTTAGTTACCCAGACTTGCTTTGATTTGGTTTTTATAAAGAGTTGAGGCAAATATAGACTACAGATCCAAAGACTAATGGACCAAGTCATGTGTGCTTTTGTGGCTTAAAAAATATGGCTTTATGTGTTGCAGTTTTTTTTTTCTATCATCTCTTTCCCATGTATTGAACATTCTCACATAAACAGAACCAGTCTTGTATGTGTAGTACTTCATACTTATCCATAGAGGTCCCCTCATCCACAGTTTTGTATTACTGACAGAATTGATGTCTTATCCTGTTAATTTACTTTTTGGCCCTTGCACTGATTTTTAATGGCTAGAGGAAACCAAGTGATGCAGTGATTATTAAATATTTCCTGGAATCATTAATGACTGCCAGAATAAATACATTTTGACTGGACATCAGAATGCCATTGACTGTGTGAATGTCTACTGAAAATAGTTAGGACGCTTAGGACAGCACTTTCAAATGCTTATGGCTGGCATGATACATGAACACATGTAACCTGCTCTATCTCTACATTTTTATTTAGTTTAATAAAAATGTATTAAATTTAATCAAATTAAATTAGAAAACGCACACGTGTTATGGTGCAAAAGTCTTAGTACCTAGGCAAATTGTTTAAAACCATTTATCTAGACAAAAACTGTGTTTTTGCTTCTACTAACACCATATACATTTGGAACAAATGAAAACAAGTAGTTTCATGTTTATTTCCAGATTTCTCCTCAATGCCGTGAACATGGATTTGTTCAATTCCATCACCAGCACACCTTATTTAATTTAATGAAGTGTTGATTAGCCAAGCAAGTACAATAATTAATACTGTGCTTCCTTGAGGAGAGGTTTGGAAATGGTTAGATGAATTTACATACATAAAATCACCACTTTTTAATATTCTATTTATTCTAACACACCTTTTAATTCTGCCTAAAACTTTAGCACAGTCCAGTATGGACCAAATGAATATATAATTCACAACTAAAGAAAAATAATAAACATATGACATTTAATATTAATAACTAATGTTAATTCAGTTTATAAAAGTAGAATGATTATATGCTGCATATGTTAAAATCTCAAACACAGAATAATATAAAGGCTAAAATGTTTAAAATCTGTTCCTAATACAGACATAGATAAAGAAGCTGATGCCAATGTATGAAACAAAAATTAATGCCCCTACAATAAACAGTCTTCAGCAGCTAGCTAGTGCTCAGCATAAGTGGAATTTCTTCAAGAGTGTCAGAAAATCATCCCATGTAGCTCCTCGTGAAGCTGCACGCAAACCTGTATTAAGGTTAAGGTGATCACTGAGTATCTAATATCATTTTCTTGATTCATTAAACACTTTTTAGTCACCACATAACTCCTTAAACATTATGAAATAGTTTTGATATCACTCCTCTGCTTCCAAAATGTGGAAAACGAAAACAAAAAATAAAGGAAACCTTTTTATGAACAGGTGAGTCCAAACCTTTGTCTGGTACTGGTCACCAGATGACTGATGACCACTGAAACATTTACTAAAGTTATCAGTTGGCACTTTCTTTACTCAATCTCACCCAAAACCATGATTACACAAAGCCAGGAGTTAACATTTTGAAAGCTTTGTTAAACAATGCAAGAGCAATGTAATAAGCATAAAACATGGTCCTTGATAGCTATAGATGAAAATAATAACAATCATCTTTTGCTATTTTCCTCTATGTCTCTCCATGTTTGTCTGTTGAGAAAGTAAAATGGTCAGTCCACATTCTTGACTGTTAAAAGTAATCATGATACTGTTTAGATAGTTTAGATTAGCGGTCTGTTTCCCATTAGTTAAACAAGTTTTCATGCTTTTCTTATAAGGTCTGAAATTGAAGATATCTTGCTGAGATTTGTAACAGAAATCAGGCATTTCAGCAGATAGTCTGTTATTTGTATGCATAATGAAACATTTATTGTGTAATTCTGCATTTATTACTTTGTGCAGGAATCCAAGCAAGGATTTACAAGAAAGACCAGGAAACATTTTCCCCAAGTGAGCAAAGTACAGTGCCAAGTTAAACTTTGTTCTTGGACCATAAAGATAGAAATATCTTCAGGTAATTGTTCCAACATAAGTTTTACATGTTATCACAGGCCTTGTTTCTGTAACTTCACAGTTTTTCTGTTCTCGTCTTTTTTTGTGGTCATCTGTGACAGTTTGCCTTGGTGTCCCTGACATTGTTTTTTAGGGGAATTGAATATTCTCCATTGCTTTGTACAATACCAAGTTAATTTAACCACAAATCATGATTACACAAAAACACAGCTGCCCATGTTTTATTTGTTGTTGCCACAGCCTGGATTTCTTTTCTCTTTTCTCTTCTTTCTTGATGTTGAGAACATGCAGTACAGGGAGGGGAAAAGGAGCTAAAATCTCCTCCCCTACCACTCTCCTCACTGAAACACATGCTACCAATTGTACTTGCATGTGTAGTAAATCAGCAGTGGTGGAACACCAGGATTATGAGCTTTCTCTGGTGTAAAACCTGAGTTTGAGAAGAGCACAGGGTTCATGGCTGCCAGCATGGTCTCAAACAGCTGGATCTCTCATCTCTCAGACTTGAACTTTATCTAGCAGGGCACAGGAAGGAGTCCAGAGGGGCTACATGTGGAGACTTCTCTCGTTTCGCATGGTAGTGGATGTGCACAGTAAGGGTGGCTCCCCAAACCATGCATCTCTTCTTCTCACCAGCATCTGTTAGAAGCTTGATCATGTTTGGAGGGTAAAGCTTCCCCCTGTGAGATTCTCCTTGCCTTGGACCAGTGGGCTAAGGTGAGAGCAATGGATTAGATGCAAACCAACTTGTTCACTTGATCATCCTTGCTAGTTAATGTGTAATCCCATGGAAGGTGGTGCTTTCATGCCTTCAGCCGTGCACATTTCCTGGATTTACGAGAAGGTTCAGAGTCTAATAAAGGGCTGCAGGTTCCTTACTTAGCTTGCAGTCATTCTTCAGGGTTTCTCACAGAGGACAGCCATGGCTAAGGGAGTGTACATCTCAAAGGGCCTGGCTATTGCCACTGCGGTGGTCACAGTTTCTGCTGTCTGTGGCATTGTCTTGATGGTCGTCATGTACCAGCTGCAGATAGAAAAAGAACCACCACAGCGTCCACCAACAGTTGCTCCTACTACACCATTTCCAACGGGACCTCCACCAAGTCTGAGACTTCCTGACAGTCTGGTTCCGGAGAGCTATGAGATCTTCCTTCAGCCGTACCTCTATGTGGAGCTGCCCAATGCCACGGACCAAACTCCTTTTTTCAAAGGAAACTCAACAGTGAGGTTCCAGTGTGTGAAAAACACCAAGAGTATCTTTCTTCATGTCCTGCAGCTCAATGTAACCAAAGTTGTCGTGACTCATTCTTTCACGGGAAAGAATATAGGAGTCGAGGGAACCACACTGCACGAGAACGAGTCAAACTTTTTTGAGATCCGGCTGAAGGATGTGTTGATAGGAAATGGGAGCTATTATGATCTTTTCACCGAATTTGAAGGGGAACTCTTGGATGATTTGGCTGGTCTTTACATGAGCCAATACTCTAAGAATATAAGTGACGACAAAGAGAAAAGGTAAGGGTATTTTGTCAATTTTAAGTCCTTGCACTTCTTTGAGTTCCCACATACCGTGAGTGCTTGTGTGCCTATTAGAAACAACTCACGTGATTAATTTGAATTATTGTTGAAGAAGCTGAAAAATCTTCATTTGTGAATCTTGCACCATTTGAAGCCCAAGAGATGTGCTGGTTGTTCTCCTAATGTCATGTTATCCCTGCAAAGCTTACAGCTTTTGCCATCCACAGCCTGGTAGATTAAACATCTCCCTGTGAATGAAGTGCAAGATCATTTCTCAGAAACTTAATTCATTGCAATGAATTCTTGCAGTTGCATGTACGTCTCCTTTAAGACAATCTTGTGCGAATAGAGCTCTGAAACTCACAAATTCCCTCCAAATATCGGATTACTGAAGGCCATCTCTTGTCTGGAGCAGTATTTGTGTTCTCTACCGGAAAGTGTTTATTGTAAAAAGAGCCCCCAGCCCAGCCCCTTGCCACTTTAATAACTTGTCTTTTTCACCTTTCCCCATGGACGTTTTTTTTTTCGGCTGTGCTGTTTGCAGTACGTCTAAACAGCGCAACATTTATTCTGGATAGCATGTGATTGTATGATGACTGATATGTAATTATTCTCTGGAATGTCTGGATTTCCTGTCTATGTTTTTTGTGCATCTGTGTGTTTACTGTTTTATGTAAATACCTTTCCCAACAGATTCCTCGTCGCAAGCCAGATGCAGCCCACAGACGCGAGGAAAGTATTTCCTTGCTTTGATGAGCCAGCTATGAAAGCAGTGTTCAATGTCACCATTATCCACAGGAGTGACACCGAAGCTCAGTCAAATTCCAGGATGGGTAAAGCAGTTGTTCATGGGCCTTTACTCATTCACACAGCTGTCTTTGTAGTGATAGTCGAAATAATGTAGTGTAGGCAGCTGTAATGCCTGCAACCCTGTTAATGTAGAACAGTTCAAACAATTTACATGGTCAGTCTTGCTCTGATAAATTCAAACTTTGATTTGATGTATGATTATAGTTTGATTATAAAGCAAGCAAGATGAACACAACCTTTACATCTAATAACAACAAGCTGTCAACAGACAGCATTTGAAATATTTATGTTTTCTATTTAACAGAGAAGAAGATTTTTGTGGATATTGATGGAGAGCAATGGGTAGCTACTAAATTTGTCCCGACCCCACGCATGTCGACATATCTCCTGGCTTTCACAGTAAATGGATTTAAAAGTGAAGACATTGACTATGGTCACACGAAAATAAAGGTCTGTTATTTTACATTATTATTATTATTATTATTATTATTATTATTATTAGACTGTAAAACGTGCAAAAGGGCATTGATTTGGAGTGTTTTTTTGCTTTGGATTGTTCCATTTTAAGGCATTTATTTGAGTTGAATAAAGCCAGTTCTTTATTATTTGTTACTACATGAAGTAGTTTTCTTAGGTTAAACTGACAAACCATTTAAACAGTGTATTCTTCTTCTTCTTCTTCTTTTATTATTATTATTGTTATGTTATTATTATTATTATTATTATTATTATTGTTTGTTGTTGTTGTTGTTGTTGTTGGGTTTATTTAAATTTCTATCAGAGAATTAAACATAGAAGTATATGGATCATTTTGCCAAATTGGTTCGAAGTCAGAGTTGAAAACACATTTCGGACTTTCAACTGACTTGCACTTTGGACTAAAATCTTGTTGCCTCGAGTGACTCAATACCTTAATTATGATTGTTTTATTAAAACAAGTGATTGAACATTCCATTTTGTCACTAATAAAACAATCTTCTACTGAAACAGTACCAAATGTTTCAGTAGTGACTGTTTCGGACATGACAATTTTAGCAACTTTTGAGCAGAACTCAAAAAGGCCAGTATTTGACTAGCAAACACAGCTTTGAACATCAATCATCATAATAATCAAAAATTATGTACATTTTTTTTTATTATTTAAATGCAACAAATACTAAAACTTGGTGTTACGGTAGTGACATGAAAGCGTTGGAGAGCATTTTCTGAAGTTTTTTTTTTAATGATTTATAACTTAAAACTAAACTAAAATCATTTAAATCAATCTAAATCATTCAACTTTAAAATAAATAAAAAGGAAGCAAAAAATAAATATATATTTCAATGATTATTTTCACAAGTTGAAATTTAGGGGTTAGGGTTTGGGACAGACACCTCCCGATTGAAAGTACCCTATAAACGATGATTTAGCTTATTACAATCTCTGTTGAACCACAGTTTGAATTAATTAGGTAGAATGGTTCATATGTGTACAAACCGGATTCCAAAAAAGTTGGGACACTAAACAAATTGTGAATAAAAACTGAATGCAATGATGTGGAGGTGCCAACATCTAATATTTTATTCAGAATAGAACACAAATCACAGATCAAAAGTTTAAACTGAGAGAATGTATCATTTTAAGGGAAAAATATGTTGTTTCAAAATTTCATGGCATCAACAAATCCCAAAAAAGTTGGGACAAGGCCATTTTTACCACTGTGTGGCATCCCCCCTTCTTCTTACAACACTCAACAGACGTCTGGGGACAGAGGAGACCAGTTTCTCAAGTTTAGAAATAGGAATGCTCTCCCATTCATGTCTAATACAGGCCTCTAACTGTTCAATCGTCTTGGGCCTTCTTTGTCGCACCTTCCTCTTTATGATGCGCCAAATGTTCTCTATAGGTGAAAGATCTGGACTGCAGGCTGGCCATTTCAGTACCCGGATCCTTCTCCTACGTAGCCATGATGTTGTGATTGCTGCAGAATGTGGTCTGGCATTATCTTGTTGAAAAATGCAGGGTCTTCCCTGAAAGAGATGACGTCTAGATGGGAGCATATGTTGTTCTAGAACCTGAACATAGTTCTCTGCATTAATGGTGCCTTTCCAGACATGCAAGCTGCCCATGCCACAAGCACTCATGCAACCCCATACCATCAGTGATGCAGGCTTCTGAACGGAGCGTTGATAACAACTTGGGTTATCCTTGTCCTCTCTGGTCCGGATGACATGGCGTCCCAGTGTTCCATAAAGAACTTCAAATCGTGACTCATCTGACCACAGAACAGTCTTCCATTTTGCCACACTCCATTTTAAAAGACCCCTGGCCCAGTGCAAACGTCTGAGCTTGTGGAGCTTGCTTAGAAATGGCTTCCTCTTTGCACTGTAGAGTTTCAGCTGGCAACGGCGGATGGCACGGTGGATTGTGTTCACTGACAATGCTTTCTGGAAGTATTCCTGAGCCCATTCTGTTATTTCCTTGACAGTGGCATTCCTGTTTGAGGTGCAGTGACGTTTAAGGGCCCGGAGATCACAAGCATCCAGTAGAGTTTTACGGCCTTGACCCTTACGCACAGCGATTGTTCCAGATTCTTTGAATCTTTTGATGATGTTATGCACGGTTGATGATGATAACTTAAAAGTCTTTGCTATTTTACGCCGGGTAACACCATTCTGGTATTGCTGCACTATCTTTCTGCGCAACAATGGTGGAATTGGTGATCCTCTTACCATCTTGGCTTCAGAGAGACACTGACACTCTGAGAAGCTCTTTTTATACCCAATCATGTTGTCAATTGACCTAATTAGTGTTAATTGGTCTTCCAGCTGTTCGTTATATGCTCAATTTCCTTTTTCCAGCCACTTATTGCTACTTGTCCCAACTTTTTTGGGATTTGTTGATGCCATGAAATTTTGAAACAACATATTTTTCCCTTAAAATGATACATTCTCTCAGTTTAAACTTTTGATCTGTGATTTGTGTTCTATTCTGAATAAAATATTAGATGTTGGCACCTCCACATCATTGCATTCAGTTTTTATTCACAATTTGTTTAGTGTCCCAACTTTTTTGGAATCCGGTTTGTATGTACAGGAAGTGTTGCCATCATTACAATGTTGCTTGAAAGCCTTGTTTATCCAGAACTATTCTGCCTTTGGTAACTGAAGTTTTCGGAGCAAGTGTTGTTCTGTACCACTGTTTGTTACTGTGGAAATTTCATTAGCGCTTGCATGTCAGTCTTGATTCTGAATCCTTATAAACAGCACATTTGCACATTAATGTACTGGCATTAATAAATGGTTTTATTCAGATCACATTATGATGATTTAGGTACAGTTCAAGCTAGCTTTAGATCAGTTAAAATTAAGATCTCTGGGTTTCAAATATTCATTTTCTTACTACTGTGTGTTCTAAGACATTTGCCCGACCTGAGGCTGTGGATGCTGGACACGCAAAGTATGCTTCGGAAATCACCCCAAAGATTCTGAAGTTCTATGAGGACAGGTTCAATTTAAGTTATCCATTATTCAAACTAGGTGGGTCAAAAAGAAAATGTTCATGTGATGATATTTTAAAAATGATATCTTTGAGTGACTTTTTATTAGAAAAAAACTAAATCATATCCTGTATGTTTATATACACAGATCAGATCGCACTTCCAGACTTTGGCGCAGGTGCTATGGAAAACTGGGGTCTGATAATGTATCGTGAGACTGCCCTACTGTATGATGAACATGCGTCATCTACCTCCAATAAAGAATGGATTGCCACTGTGATAGCTCACGAACTGGCTCATCAGGTACAACTGGTCATGCTTTATTCATGTCTAATTTAATCTGGTTTAATTTGAAAAAATCTCAGAAGGGCTAAGATAATAAGATAAAGTCATAAATCCATTTGATTCATGAGTTCTGCCTCTATGTGTACAGTAGCACATGATTATGACTTTATAACATTGCAAACACAGTGCTGAGTTTTGAATTTGGCCTCCAGTGGAATGATCCATTCATAATCCTCTGTGCTGTGTTTCCAGTGGTTTGGAAACCTGGTCACAATGAAATGGTGGAATAACTTGTGGCTGAATGAGGGATTTGCAACATACATGTCATACCTTGGAGTGGACCATGTTGAGCCCGACTGGAATATAGTAGGTCAAAAATAAAATTATTTGAATTGAGAATCTTTGTAAATTGTAATTCACCGTGAAAGGCCATATATTGCACTACAAATGGCAACTGGGCCTCTCTCACATAACACAGTTTTGTGCTTAGCCAGCTAACTTTAGGCTTTGTTTGATTAAAACCTAGATGTTCTGTCTCACCACATACTGCTCATGTACTGATTGTGAAGTGTGCAGTATGTGACTACCAAGAATTATCTAGATGGCGTACTGCTCTGGCCAAATATTCCAGCATGTAGCCCGTACGGAGTCAACTCTTGGAATCAACATCATTAATTCCCATCACTTGGAATCAGAATCGGAGTTGACCCCAAAATTTCTAGAATCGTACAGCCCCATTTTATGTAGAATGGTTTCTTTTTGACTCACGATTGGCTCTTTGTTATAAATGTCACGCATTTATATACACACATACATAAATTTATCCTAGCTTGAGCATCCAAACCTGGGTTTAACCGAGGACGTTATTAACCACTCACACAAAATGAGTTTGTTAGGTTTTGTGAATTTAGAATTTAGTCAGGAATATTATCTAAGCTGATCATGCTTCATGATACAGCCCCCTGAGTTTGTTCAGGTTCAGATGTCCTTTTCCAGTTATGTCTTTTGGGTACCTCTCTTCAATTCAGCTAATGGTGGGTGAAATGAATTTACTGCAATATGTTACTTTACAATACATTTCCCTGAATTAGGTATCGCATGTGTTGGCGGTACATCTATAACTCTACAAGCTTAATTAAATCATTAAACGTAGATATTTACTCCAATTGTAGAGAGACTGTAAATAATAGCTGGTGTGTCACATTGTCAAATTAAAACTACAACAAACCGCTGATTGGATGTTAGCTCTTTATGCCGTTATCTTAATTTTTTTTTTTCCGCAATACTATTTTGCTGTTGCAATGTGCTCCAGCTAAATACTGATACTCACTCTTCAACTGTCTTAATATTACATTTCCTCCAAATTGCCCATCCCTAATTTCAGCTCTCACCCACAGCCTGAAATCTAAGAGCTTACATGTGTGGCTTTATCCTGTTATTTCCAGAGAGATCTTATTGTTCTGAAAGAAATCCAGCCTGCCATGGAGGTGGATTCTCTAAACTCGTCACACCCTCTCAGCTCCACAGAGGCTGAAGTCCAGACCCCCTCTGATATCGCCAATCTCTTCGACGGTATCAGTTACAGCAAGGTTGGCTTGATGTTTCCCCACAGCCCATCCATTTGATAATGTTCATATTTATTGATGTTAATTACAGTTTATATATATGTAATGAAACTGTTTAATAGTGTTATGAAAGAAAGGCAAAGATCATTTCTCTGTTTCTTGATGAGAAATTTATCCTGTTCTCGTCACAGGGTGCAGCTGTGCTAAGAATGCTGTCTGCTTACATTGGAGAGTCAAATTTTTTTGCCGGTCTTAAGGTGAGTAGAGGCATGCTGATAGCAAGTGTAGTTTACTTTTACAGCTGGACAATACTGGACAATTTTTTTTAGGTTTTTAAAATAAATATTGTGATACTTCAAAGACAAAATAGGAAAACCATAGGTATTCAAAGGGAGTTTGTACACCCCCTTCACTGCTGTAACACATATATTCCACTCTTCTGTCAAGGTTTTCCGCTAGATTTTGGAACATAGCTGCTGGATTAGGTCCATTCAGCAACAAGACCGTTAGTGAGGTCAGTTACTGTTGTTGGGGAATAAGACCTCGGTCACAGTCAGTGTTCCAATTGATCCTAAAGGAGTTAGATGAGCCGCGACCCAGAAGAATAAGCGGTTTAGATGATGGATGGATGGATGGAGTTAGATGAGGTTAAGGTCAGGTCTTTGTGCAAGCCAGTCAGGTTCACACTAAACTCAGCAAATCGTTTCTTTATGGAGCTTGCTGTGAACACGGGGACTTTGCCATGATGAAATAGGCAGTAGTGAACCAGGACTGTTAGAGTTAGGCCCGCAATTCAGTCCATGAGTATCAAAACTCTGTCAAAACAAAAGGTAAAAAACACCTCTAAGATAATGCTAACGTCTGCCAGCGGCCGTATGGGATTCTAGTAGTTTGTTAGCATTAAACTAACAGTGATTTCCACAAACAATTTTGGCACTTCTAGATTAAACAGGAAATGTCCTTCCTTAAAATGTTGCCACAAAGTTGAAAGGACAAAATTCTTTAGAATGTCATTTTGTGATGTCCCTCACCAAGGGAACTAAAGGACCCCAGACCAATATTCCTCCTCCATAAAACTTTACAGTTTGAACTATGCATTAGGGCAGGCAGCAATCTTCTGACATCCACCAAACACAGATTTATCTGACAGACTGCCCAGATTGGTGAAGCGTGAGTCAACAGTCCAGAAAACATGTTTACACTCCTTCAGAGTCCAATGATGGCATGTTTTACACCATTCCAGCCAACACTTGGCATTGCACATGGTGATCTTAAGCTGTGCTACTTGCGTGATTCCAAAAAACAGTTTCTGTGCTGACAGAACTCAGTTTAGTAATTAACTTTTATTAAAATTACTATGTTCATGTGAATGCCTTGACTCATCAAAACGATACACTGTGCAGTCCTACTATTTACACGTATATGTGACTATATATACAGTTATATGTGACGGAAATGAATAGCTCAAATATTATTGTTGTTAATTGCTGCTATTTTTCACTTTCGCTACTGCCTGTGCTTGCATTTGAGATGTATTCATATTCATATTCTGTCACATAATTATGCGTATGCTTATTATCATGCTTATTATGCTTATTATGTTTTAGAGGTATCTCCAGATGTACAAGTACACAAATGCTGAGTATGCAGACCTATGGAAATGCATGGAAGAGGTAAATGTGCATGTGGCTGTTTGATAAATACAAAATGCAAAAAGAGGGATTTAGGGTGATAAAAGGCACAGCATACTGATTTGTAACATTGCAGTGTGCGTGCTATCATGACTAATCATACACTAATGCACTGATCATACTCTAACCAGGCTTCCATTTACAATGACATACAAAGCATCATGAAGGGATGGACAGAGCAAGTGGGTTACCCAGTCATCACCATAAACACTACCTCTGGAGACATCTCTCAGGAGCGGTTCGTTTTAAATCAAACAGGGGGCTACGGGTGAGTTCCATGCCATAAAGGGCACTCTTTCTTGTACCTAGATCTGACATTCAAAGTGCAGTCCTGAAACTTTATGGGATGACTCCAAATGACCGACCAGATGAAATTCAATGCTGGTTTCACTGCAGGACATGGGGAGTTCAAAACAGAGGCTCTGTGGGCCACTTTAATTTCCTCCTTTGGTGTTGTTTATAGACATAGGCATGTCCTTGTTGTGGATTGTGGTTTTCAGCTCAGTTCATTGGTTTATCAAGTGACAGATGGCTCAAGAATGTCCTATTCTTCTGTGTTCCCTATAGGCTTATATGGGAGGTTCCAATTAAATATATGAAATCTGATCTCACAGTAGGGGATGAGTTATTTAAAGAAAAAGGACCAGGTAAGATGCAGTTCATAAACTCCCAGTTTAATAAAATAATGGAAATTGATTAACTGAATCTTTTGCAAAGGTATGAGTGCCATTTGTTTTCTCTATAGTCAGAAAGCCTGATTATTTGCTTAAACCTGGTATATGGCTCCTGGTCAACATCAACTGCACTGGTTATTATCGTGTGAACTATGATGAAGACAACTGGAATAAGCTTATTGATCAGCTGGAGACCAATCATCATGTGAGTATTTGTTAAACACTTTTATAATATTGGTTGAAATTAGATGTCTTTAAGAAAGTGGTCAGTCAAAAAGAAAGTTCATTTCTGTCCCATTCGACAATATGACTTTGAATGTCTTTTTTTCTTAGGTTATCCCACTCATCAATCGGGGCCAGCTAATTGATGATGCATTTAACCTTGCGAGGTATGTTTATGTATTCCTTTTCTCTAATACTATATGTTTGACAAGGATGCTTCATTTTTTTTAACAATCACACATTCTAAAGTTAGGAGAACTATACCATATACTACTATTATGTGCTTTTTAAAGGGCCAAATACGTCAACGTCACTCTGCCACTGAAAACCACCAAGTATCTTATCAATGAGACAGAATACTTTCCATGGGAGTCGGCTCTGAACAACCTACAATTTTTCATCCTTATGTTTGACCGCTCTGAGGTCTACGGTCCCATGCAGGTGAGTCAAATTAACACGAAGAACTGGTGAAATATGTGACGTGTAATCAACAGAGGTGCTTATTATTCCTTTTACTCTAATTTTCTGCATGCAGAAATACCTACAGAAGCAAGTCAGTCCGCTGTACAATTACTTTCAAGAGTACACTGAGAACGCAACCATTCCAGAGAAACTCACTGATCAGTAAGCTCCTATTTGGTTTGTCTGTTATCCATTAATGTGTTAGGTGCATTGTGTTTAGTCTTACTGTTCATCTTTCTCCAGGTATAATCAGATAAATGCTATATCAGTGGCATGCAGCAATGATGTTCCCAAGTGCACAAAAATGGCAACTAAGCTTTTCCAGGAGTGGAAAAATGGCACCAACCGGTGAGTTGATATTTTTGTGTTTATATACTTAAAACAGTTTTAATTCATTTTTACATGACCATCTTCCAACCTCTTCTTATCCCTTAGAGTTAAACATGCTGTATTTGTTCCTGTGCCTTTAAGACTGATATATGATAAATTACCTCTTTACTCAATCAAAACGCATTCTGGGCTGAAACACTCCTTATAACTTGTGTGAATAGACAGTGCTAAACTGTCGAGTCTACCTAATAAGCAACATAAGCAGCAGCTGTTATAACAATAATTTAGACACCTTGTAGTGTCTAAATTATTGTTGTTAGCTCCTCATTGTTACCCCACCTCCAAAAAAAAATCCCACTTAGGGCCCCCAAAGGATCCTGTTGACAGATATTAGCGCTACTGTTTTTGGCAACCGTGAAACAACACTAACCACAAAAATGGAGCTTGACTTGGCACAGTTCTCTTACTCTCAATTTCAAAACAGGAGTTCTGTAATCTGAAACAGTTTTTGTAATGTGCTAATTGGAAGGAGAGTGAAAATGAAATATCTGAAGATATTTCTCACAGGGCAGTGCAATTTCTGTCCACTTGAGTGGCATTTGCAAAGTTGAATGAGCCGACTTAACTAGCCCACTTTACTGCTGTTTGTTTGGATCTTTTTAATTCTTATTTTAATGCTAAAGTGAACATCCAAGCTATGATGGTTTGATCTAGGCTATTTGAAGTAATTTGAAGAAATTACACAAGACACTTTATCCTGTACGAATAGGCCAGTTGAATTCCTTACCAATTACATCGAGGACCTCCTATGGTAAAACCTAATGCAGCTCAAATAGGGCATTAGTTTCACTACTTACCATATGAGGACTGTATAGACTGGGGAGTGAAGGGTATGGTTTGAAACTTTAACAATGTTCACATACAATATCACACCATTTTGAACCCTTTAATGTGCTATCAACATGACTGTGGCAACATGATTCTTTATACTACTCCTTCTTACCAACTGACTTGTCTTTTCCAACACAGGATTCCACCGAACTTGAAGTCCACCGTCTACTGCAGTGCCATAGCATCTGGAGATGAAGACGACTGGGATTTTGCGTGGAAACAGTACGAAGCAGCCACGATTGCCACAGACAAAGATAAACTGAGATATGCACTCTCCTGCACCAGGAAAATATGGCTCTTGAACAGGTAGAAGCACTGTCGATTTCTCTGGTCCATCTTAGTAAGCAGGGGCTACCATTCATTCATCTCTTATAATTCAAATTCTTCCCCACCCAGATACCTTGAGTACACTCTAGACCCTACAAAGATAAGGAAGATGGATGTTGTCTCTACCATAAACCACATTGCCAGAAATGTAGCCGGACAAGCCCCTGCCTGGGATTTCATCCGGGCCCACTGGACCCAGATAAGCCAAGAGTAAGTTGAGGGGTCATTCTGTTCATGAACTACACTGCTAAATGACACATGCATATGTAATCATTCAAACAAATGAAAACAATGAAGTCAAAGGCCCCAGGATTTCGTCTATTTGTCATCTGTTTGCGAGTTAAGCAGTGAAGTCATGGGTTATATAAGAGGGACCAAAGATCAGGAGCAATTCAGGGATTGAAGGTTGAGTTCAGTGGTTAATGATGAGCCCTTAATGGTTGTATGTAGTTTGTCCCTTGGTTGCTAAGCAATATAATTCTACATTCTCAGTACAATTGACTAACTCTCATTTCCTTCAACAGCTACGGAGGTGGGCTCATGTCTGTTGGCAGCTTGATTGATCAAGTGACGGAGAGGTTCTCCTCAGAATTTGAGCTCCAACAGGTGAACTTCTCATGAACCTCAACTGGCAGCCAGCTCATGAACCTCCATTTAGTGTCTAAATTCATTTAGACATATAACTTTATAGGCCCACACTTCAGTTCCTCACTCTCATAACTACATAACTTACTTATTAGTTTCAATAGCAGTCACTGAATATTTCACTGAATAATTGAAGATTAACAACCAGTGATCAAATTATAAAAAGGTGCATGGTGGGTTCAAACAGTGGGGGTCAGGCAAAGGAGACTTGGTTAAGTATTGTAGCTGTAGCAGGAAAAAGCTTTCATACCATGATTAAAATGCCCATTTGTTAATATACATCAGTGCAAGTGTAATGCTTTAAGGCTACCTACATAGAGACTTCATAATGTGTTTGAGCAGTAAATAATGTATGTAGAAAACAATACTTGAGTATTTATGCACAGCTTATTCCACTAATCGTAAGATGATACAAGATATTTTATGAAGTAAAAAACATTGTATTGACATAAGGGCATTTATTTGTTAAGTTGGAGAGAAATTTTTCCTTAGTAGAAATTTGCAATCAAAATATTTAACCCTTAAGTTTGTGGCTGTCAGAAAGCATAGAACTGATATATGGTGTTCTTAACAAAGTGTTGCATTACTTGGGAAATCTGTTTCATAAGAGAGTTATGAATGTAACAAATGTCGGTCACGTTAGTTTATGGCCCCTTATTGTTAATGTATTTACTTCATAAAACGTCATGAGCTACTAATGGTATAAACAGTACTACTGCTTTATAAATATGTTATTCAGTGCTTAGGCATATGTCATGAAGTCCTTAGGCAGGTAGCCTTCAAATAAATTATTAACCGACAAACTTCTGTCTGTAATTCTACAAATATTACATTTTTGACTTTTTTAATAATTCACTTAATGGATGCTTCCACCAATTTTTCTAAATGTCCACATATATCAGTCATTGAGATGTAAACATTGTCATTCTTTGTGGTTTGATGTGAAATTGTTAATTGTAGAGAAACATACCGACTTTTATTTACTATCCAAAACAACCAGTGAGCCTGCACGTCTCTTCTGAGCGTTTATATGTAATGTTTATAATGTTGAAAAAATAAGTTTTCTTTGGGGACCATTTTGCCTTACAATGCACTGCATGTAAAAATACGTTTTAGGCCAAAATCTTATCCCAAAACCATTGTCAAACAATGTCTCAGGCATCAGACAGCGTGTATGTAATCATTTAAAGTAATAACTTTCTGTGAGGTAGCTTTTAGAGGCTTTCAATGGTTAAGATTTGTGATCTTTGAACAATTCAGAGTCTGTAGTTTTCCCTAGAATTAAGCATTTCACATCAAACCACTCTGAACAATTTTGTTTACATCTTAACCACTTCATTATGCATAATTTTTGAAAAATATGTGGAAGTCCCCTTTAACAACATTAATCCAACAAGGAGGATGGAGTTGTAAAAAGGGGATGTTTGTTGTCTTTTCTCACAGGGGGCATGCCCCCTGCATCCCCCCTCTAGTGGAGCCCTGTTTATGAGTGAATAATAAACCAGCAGAGAGGTTGAATGGAGGACAGTGAGAGCTTGTGACAGTAAGAGGTTCAGCTGGTTGCCATTAGGTCTCTTATACTGTAATGACGTTGTTTTCCGGCCCAGAGCATATGAGCTCATCCACACATCTCTCATTGTCTCTGTCCAGCTGAAGCAGTTCCAAAGAGACTACGATGAAGATGGCATGGGGCCGGCCACGCGAGCTTTGGAGCAGGCTATTGAGAGGACTGAGGCCAACATTCAGTGGGTGACGGAGAACAAACAGACTGTGTTGAACTGGTTCCTCAGAGAGTCCCAGGATCACTGAGTGTTTGCAGATCTGCATAACCCTGAGCACGCACAGCAGAGCCAGCACAATGAAAAACAGATGTAGAGCCATGGCATAGTGATGGAGACAACATCCTGTGTTTCGCAATGTTTTTTTTTGGTTTTCCCTCAACCACCAAAGACTCAGTTTCATAAGGAAATCTCATTATGTTGAATGCAAGAGAAAGACTACGTGCCTTTTTTTAATGAGTGCAATATAATGGAAAATTCATTTCCCTAAATGTCATATAATTATTTAAACAAATACATATTTCAGCCTTTGTCAGGATATAAAATTTAAGCTAACAGTAAAATGTATTCCCCTTATGGTGCATCTATGAATTTAGGCTTAATTTATCGCTTATATCAGAACTTAGTACATATTTATCACTAAAACCCAGCCTTGTTTACATAGATGAAATGCCACTTATTCAGGCATATTAAGCACTTTTTTCTTTTTAAAATGCAGTATATTAATAGCTGTGTATTTTGTAAATATAGAAATTGATATAATTGAGACAAAAAATATATTTCATGTATAAAATCTATTTTTTATTTTTTAAGTAAAAGAAAATAACTTTTGTGAATCATTTTCCATTGTCATGAGTCTCTCTTTATAATAAATGCATTATTAATTATTAAATTGCATCATCATGTTTAAATCGTGCCTTAGTGCAATAAGAAACTTGAAATAAGACTTCATTTGAGAGTAGATGTGTTATTAAAAAAAGAGATAAGGAGACATTGATTGTTCCCCTGAAGCTTCTGCTCATAACTAGCTTATGACTTCAAACACCATAAAGCTGAACTAATTATTAAAGTGATAACATTTTACGCACAGTCCAATTATAAAGCCCAGCACACAGACGCAAAACCTCAGTTACGAATAAAAACGTTTTATTACTGAACATATCAAAAGTTAAGGTAATTCCATATTCATAAAAAAGTGTACTTCTTAAGTGTACGTCTTAAAGTATGCAAATTCATAAGTAAAGTGTACATTATTGGTGAAATAGTTTTCCACCCTTCATGTATTCTGTGTGCTGATCAGTCATCCTGAAAAAAAGAATACAGCGCAATGTGAGATCATAGATGCTGAAGTGGCACTTAACTTAGTTCACTTTGCATTTGCAAAAGCAAAGCAAACTCGAACATCCATGTATTAAACTATCATATGAAAAAGTTTGTGCACCCCTTGTCAAATGAAATGTTTCGTTGATTTGAGAAAAGTGAACAGAGAACACACTTCTGTGTAGTTTAATGCACAATTACTGTTTATATGCTGAATTCAAGATATTGGAAAAAAAAACATAAAATCTTCACAAAGGTTAAGGCACATCTGTCATGTTTTACTTAGTTATTCTTTCTCTTTCTTTTTTTAATATGTTAAATTCAGCAAATAAAAAGAAATTGTACTCTAAATTAAGCAAGAGCATGCCATTTTTAAGTGTGTTCTCTGTAAAAGATGTTATGTAGAAATGTTAACTAATTTTCACTTAGAAAATCCATAAAACATGTAGCATGACCAACGACGCTCAAACACTTACGAACAACTGAATCAAAGGGCATATTAAGGATGCTGGTAATATACTGCTTTTGTTTGGTGGCTCCAATATTTCTGTATGTTCACACAACAAGTGTTGTAAAATGCACAAAAAGATCAGGATGTGTTCTACATTTATTGTACAGTGCCACTGCTAATAGCACAGACAGAGGCAGCCCAGACAAAACAATATCATAAACAGGACATCATCATCCTACCCATTCTTCGTCCTCGGCTCCTTCACCGTGTGCGGCTGGCTTTGCTATACTCTGTGTATCTGCTTTGTTGGCCATTATTTTGTCTGTCCACGATGCTCCAGTCTGCTCATCTCCTGCAAAATTGCACTTTGTCACTGAGCCGCCATCCAACTTGGCAAAGGAGGCTATAGAAACACAAAAAAGAGAAGTCAAGTTGCGTGTAGAGTGCTCAATTCAGTTCCAACCTTTTTATATCTAGAGATGTAAAAATGCACCAGTGTATTTTAATGCATCAATATGAAGGTGGCAGTTCAACTGTACTTGGAATGTTTCAATCAATAATAAGCTATTTTAATATTATGCAATACTGTACGCCCTTATTTTTTGCTAAAATAAAAATATCAGACAACTTTCCAAATAAAAAAAAGCTTGTTGAATTATTTTGTATTACTTATATTCAACCTGTGTAAATAATGCAAATTTATCCCCTCTATGGGATTTCCAATGTTATGCAGTGTTTTAAACTACTTGTGGCAATTGTTGCTAAAACACTGACATTTGAAGCCTGTAAGACAGGCATATGGTGTTCTTTACCTTCTATATTGTTGTTTTCAGTATGGCTGCATGATTACTTGCATTATCATCATCATCATGCTATGATGCACCATGAACACACCATTAAGGGCTGTGATGACAGAACAGTTCAAAATACTAGTGCACTAGAGCAGCATGTGATGTGATTAGATTGGCAGGGATGTAGCGTTAGGAGCTGTGTCTAGTTTTACAGCAGTGTTGTGCTTTCCTGAGAAGGTTTGGAACCCCAACCTCCCACAGGCATGCATTGTCACTCCCAGTGCTGTGTGTAAAATGTGCGGAGCAGTAATAGCTATTGTGATGATAAACCTCCATCACCATAAGAGCTTTTTAAAAAAACATTACATACACATTTATTCATTTGTAGGCCTACAGAGAAAACAAAAATATACACATTGCTGTGCAAAAGTCTTTTGAAAAAATGACTTATCCGGGTAGTAAGAATGTGTTTTGTGTAAGAATGTTTTTGTTTTTTAAAGAAGGTATCAATATCTTGGTTAGAAGAACACAGTTACAAGAACACTATAAAGCTACTGATTTCACAGTGAACTCCAGTCATTTCATTGGTTTGTTAAATTCCATCAGTAGCATGTGATTTAATTTTATAAAGTAGCTATAGCGGGTATGGGATGGTGATTGTAAATACTGTAAAAGTGATAAATACTGGGCTACCTAAAGGAGAGCTTTGGAAACAGTTAAGCTAAAACATTCACACACACAAAATTACAATGTGTTGATTATTAGTTCATTTGTAGTCATTCTAATGTTAGTGTTTCTTGAACAAATAAACGATGAATGGCCTTGCGTATAATTTCATATCAAGAGGACTTTTGCACTGGTCTGTATATAATAAATAATGTAGAGGAAATGATGTTCAAGGAATGCTGACTGTTTTTCTAACAGCCTTAAAGTGCACAAAAATGTGCTTGCAGTTCTGAAGTAAGCAGCTGTTAATGTTTCATTAACTTATTTTACACTTTGCACAGTAATGAATGGGGCTTTTGTAATGCTATATATTTTTTATATTTTCTTAACACACTATTTAAAAAAGTGTTCATCACTTCTCAAATCACCTTTGCAATATCCAGCAGCTTTTTCAAGCATCTGTGTATACGCATGCTACATTTGGGTAAGAGTGAATCTCCTGTAAAGAGAACTAGCGGTATTCCTTTCTCCATTTGATTTTGATATAATACTGAGGGATTGGGACTATTGGGACTAGGGAAAACATCAAAATATGCAAGGCAGGGGGTACTAAAGCACTATTTGGACTCGATTAGATTTACATGAGGTAGGCTAATGTTTTTTTTTGCCTGCCTGAATGTGCCACGCTCACACCCACATCAGTAAAGATTCTGGTGCCTTTTACCTTCTGTAAAAAAAACACAGAAATATCTTCGACATATCTTCAGATATGTCTGTGAAAATGCTATCATATCCCTGTGGAAATAAGAGTTTCTTAAGTATGGAGGCATTTAAAGAAGTGATTTCAAGCTGTAAAATGTACTGTACTACCTCAGGTGTATAACTCAGAACATTATAATGTAAAAATTACAGAAAAAACATTAGATATTATGTGGTGATATTGACTGCTGGCTGTGAATACTTGAGCTACTGACAATACTAATGACACAGTGCATTCCCTTAAGACAGCTGGGTAGCTGGCTAGGGTAAATGGAAAAACAGCTAAATTAAATGCTTTTACATGTATTCCACTCGTTTCTGGAGTTAAGGCAAGTAAATCAAGAATGTTATTCAAGTAGCCACTACCCTTCCTGTCATTCATACCAAGATTTCTTATGCCGTGCAAATTGGTCATAAACATTACAGACATCCTGACCTAAATTGGCATGACCACACCTCCCCACAGAACACTAATTCTGTCCACATAGTGCTTTACACGCTCATTGCAACTCAGGAAGGGTTTGTTAGGCAGCCAACTCCACATCACCTATTTACAGCCTTGCGGAAGTGAGTTTAGACTCACAGATAAAAGGACCATCTCCTCTGGTCTTCAGACGGACGTCTTGGCCCATCTCCAGCTCTATCTTCTCCATTTCAGCCTCTAGGATCCAGAAGGCGAAGGCTTGGTTGGGGCAGTGCTTCTCCGTCATCCTAACAAGCTCCTTCTTGTTTACTATGTCCTTCAGCTGGTCTTCAGTAAGACGATCAGACTCGCCTTTGGCCTCCAATTCTGTATAGTTAATATATGGACATATACAAGCTTGTCAAGCTGTTTCCATCATCATTAATCTGGCCAAGCAACACACTTTGTTATTCAGGAGAACAGGATACTATGTAATTTTCAGAGCAGTACAGGTTAGTCAACATTCCAGCCATCACAAATTCAGCAGCAACATCTGGATCAAATGCAATTTTCTCTGCAAAAAGTAAACAGCTCACAGAAAAGGTCTGCCCTTCAGTCACTGTCTGCTGAGTTCAAATCTATGTGTGAGGTTAAAGCCTATGATTTGCTAAAAGGAAATATGAACTGTATTTTTAATCAACTTCTCTCTTCTGTTCAAAAGGGGAAGACCAAAATGAAAACAGAGAAACTGAATGACTGCACAGGCGAGGTAGAAAAACATACTTTCTGAGATAACCTTGAGGAGAAACGTATCATCACTGTCAAAAACAAAACAAAACAAAAAAAGTATCTCTATTTTTTGGTCTTTTTAGTTTTCTATAGCTCAGCAGCTGTCCTTTACACTGTGTGAACATTTCACAATGATCGGACAAACAGAATGCTCCAAAACTGCTTTGAATAAAGTCTCTTTACCCTAACTTACAATAAAAGCAAGTTAAAGTAAACTTGCAAGTAAAGTTACCATTTTGGAGATGCTGCTGCTCTCTCTTATAGTAAAGAAATAGATGATGATGGACAAACCTGTCTATGTGTATTTTTTGCCACATAGTGTTTTTATACATTATTTTCAATTTTTTTCAAGAGTCTTTCTATTTTATATTTTTGTACTGAACTACTTTGGACTGTTCAGTTAAGTCAATTTTATTATTTGGCCATTTACTATTTGATTACTCGGCTGACTTTTGAAATAATTGGTAGATTACTATATAATATATATTATAATCAAAAGCGACAGCCCTTCAGTACTGTTGCCTACCTTCTTGTACGGGGCACTCATTCAGTCAGTATATGATAGTATATCATACTAGAAGTTGTGATAGCTTCAATTTGTCTGTTTTTACATAATCAGTATTGTAATTATTGTAAATTTCAGTTTTAGAAAATTCACAAAAACAAAATAAATCAATGCACCTCAGAGGTATGACAAAACTATAAAATATGGCTTTGACAGACCAGTTGTGACTAGATTAGATTTTTTATCACCGTTTAGAGGGTTTATATGCACCACTCTACCAAATTAGTTTAACCTGCAACCTCACAAGAAAAAAAACTATCTAAGAAAATAATTAAGTATTCACACTTCAGATATTTGGATTTGGGATTAGGATTATTTTATGATCCATTTAAACCCAAGGCATTCATTGAGATAGTAATGAGCTAAATATATACAAAATCATCATTAATAGAGTACTTCCTGAAGCCTAACCCCTAAACTTGTGAAAATCATATTTAAAATGTTTGCCTTATTAAAGATCATCATAAGTTTAACTTCTAAAAGAAACACAACTTTATTTAAGAATTGCTGTCTCACGTTTTTAGGTCACTCCCGAAACACAGGGTTTTAGTCCATAGGCGGAGCCTTATTTTAGCCACACCCCTACATTTTAGAGCAGGAAGTGAGACTGCATCCCTGTCCCTCATGACCACATGGTGAGCAGTTACATCCCATTGTTTTGAAGTAAATGTGTCCTGAAGTCTGAAAATCAGTGTGGAACATTAAGAATCGTCACTACTGAAACACACATCTTCTGCAAGTTCTTCATGTTCTTCTCAAAGTTGTGTCTGCCTGTCATGCACTGGCTAGCATTAATGAGTTCTGCTCACCATTGGCTAAAATTGTCACCGCCAAAACATTTGGTAAAATTTCGGTTGTTCAATGTTCAAGGATTTAAGACAGTTAAGTGCAAGTTAGTTAAAAGTCTAAAATGTGTTTTCAACTCTGACTTTGAACCAGTTTGGTAGAATTGTCCATATACCCACAAAACCAGAGGCAACCACAGTAACATTCTTACAGTATGAATATGAAGCTGTGAAATGCCCAAGACCCACCAGCCATCCAGGCTTCCATTCCTCACTGCCTGGAACAACAACAACTCAGCCAGTTTGCACTGTTTTCCATGCAGTTTGTCCAATAATAAACAAGAAAATCTTTATTATATGCCATATTGCTGCTCTGCTTTAAGTTGTATAAAATTATATTTGGCATATAATAATCTAGTAGTCTGACAACGGCAGAGAGGTCAGCGACAGAAACCAGCTTTGGCAGACACAGTGACGTTCAATCTCTCATAAACTTATCCTCAGTTATCACACATGACACTGAAAATAAACCAATTCCTTGTAATCCACTTAAGCAATTCAAGTACTTACTGTAAGATGACATAAGATAACCCGTGTTGACCTTCTTGGTTTCACTGAAATTCGGCTCTATCTCATTTCCCTTGGCATCATACTTCCTGCAGTGGATTCGACTGGGCTTGATGTACAAAACATTATAACGCTCCTACAATCCAGGCACATGGAAGAAAAGTGCATTCATAAACACTAAAATAAATGGTAACATAAAATATGATCATTCATCTTTGTTAAATAGTATTAAGAAAAGTTTTTAAAGTTTGATATATAAAGTCGTATCCTCATAATAAACTGTGCTGCATTCATATATACCTATAGCAAGTTATATAGTTCAATATAGAAAAATAAAGATGTGTTTTACTGAACATAGAATTGAATCTGAAAAAAACTCTTTAAAGGGCCCATTATCATGGAAAAAAAGAGTTTGGTGTGTAACGTTCAACCCCCAGTCCCTATAGTCCTTATCTGAAAACTAAGCCTGTTTTGAATTTATTATTTTTATGACGTCAGAAAAACCAATGCATCCACATACATCTGCCCATTTAGCATGCAGCTGCTTATTAGCTCCGCCCACTCAGGCTGAGGTTATATAAGGAGTGTTTCAGTGTGGATTGCTTTTTGAGTGAGTCACAATTCAGAGCAGCCAATCAGAACAAAGGAGATTTACCTACGTTTACATATTAAAGGCAGAGTAACAACATGAGCCTGTTTAATTCTAATGGATAAAGAGAGGTTGAAAAATGGTCATGTAAAAATGAACTACGACTGTTTTGACAAACCCAAACAAATATCATAAGCGGTATAAAATCCAACAGAAATGCAGAACACGGGCCGTTTTAGACTTGCTTATTTAACTCAGTACATATGTAGAAATGAAGCTGTCAAATGGTGAACATCAGCTCAGCTCTTCTTTACCTTTTCATTGTTGATGTCTGTGATTGCATGACGAGACACATCCACAAAAGTCCCCTCCAGAATCACCCCAGCGCCTCTGAAATACAGCAGACACATTCACACGGGGTCATTTAGAGCAGAAAAAAAGGCTATTCTGTCCGAAATGGTGCACAGAAGGGTTTTTAATGGATTAGCCTTTCAAGTTCTTCATTTCTCTCTTTCACTGTGTAATGAAATTCAGCTCGACATCGTCAGAGCAGCGCTTAAACATCTACCTCTGATAGAGAGACGGATCCCAGGCAGAAGAGAGCTTTTCATTATGGACGGGTTTATTCTGTAGCGCTGTGTTGTCGTAGATCCGACTCATTTTGGGATGAGGATTTGATTTCCTCGACAAGTGTTTATGGTCACTTCCTCATTTTGTGGGATCAGGAAATGCGATTATGTGCGATCTGACCATCAAGCACGCGCTCGAGTCAGAGGGTGAAATGATTTGGAAATCAGCGAAACTGGGCAGCTCCGCGTTCAGCTGTCTGACACTCTTTTAGAAAGGTGTGTCATCGACTATGCTGTTCATTTACATTAGATAAGAGCATGACTGATCTAAATTGTAATAAATTATAGAGTAGCACATATTTTTAAATAATTTAGTATTTTCGCAATTACTCATCTCACCTTACCCGTCAGCAGGGTTAGGAAGTAACGGAAAAGTACTGGGAATACACATTCAAAGAAACTAAGTAGGCCAGTCTGTATGTAGTACAAGCTACATTTTGTAAACATTATTAACTATTTTAGCATTGAGCAAACATGCATGTAGCATACATGCTCTTTAGATGAATTCTGAAGAGAAACTAACGGCTTCTTTATAAACACTGAGGTTTCTGCTAAAGCCTGAGTAGACTGATAAATCAATATGATCAGTTATTAATCTCAGTGTTACTGAGCTCTACTAAAGCCTGAGTAGACTGATAAATCAATATGATCAGTTATTAATCTCAGTGTACTGAGCTCTGCTAAGCCTGAGTAGACTGATTAAATCAATATGATCAGTTATTAATCTCAGTGTTACTGAGCTCTGCTAAAGCCTGAGTAGACTGATAAATCAATATGATCAGTTATTAATCTCAGTGTTACTGAGCTCTGCTAAAGCCTGAGTAGACTGATAAATCAATATGATGGTCAGTTATTTATTTTAGCCATTTACCTTTGAGGAATGATTAAACTAATAGTAGTGGACATGTTTGTGAGTGATAAGCTCAGCATCAGTGTTGCACTGGACTCCTGCTCAGAGGATTGTGGGAGCAGCCATGGACTAAAGCAGGCAGTGAGAGAGAAAAAAGGAATTACATGAAGAAACAGCTGACCAGTAACAGCAAGGAACAATATGAACAAAGGTTAAAAAAAGTTTTTTCCATGTGCCTAATCAAAATGTATTGTACATGTATTCTGAATATGTTACTTTATTATGTATTGTAAGGGAACAAGTTAATACATTTAGGACAGTGTATTCGTTATTCAGCCATCACTATTTTTTGCCCAACCCTACCTGTCAGCAAGTAAAAACTGCATAGAACTGTGCAGCTCTTTGGATTACTCCCTGAAATGATATTAAAAATGCAAAAATATACATTATGCCCAAAAGTATCCAGACACTTCTTTTAATTCAGTTATTTTAAAGTGGAATTCCACTGATTTTCCAAACAGATATGTAATTAATTTATTAAAATATAAACAAAAAAGTCAAGAGTGGTTTTATGTGAAGTGCACCATTCTTGATAAACTTATTTAGTCCTCGTGATAGGAACCAGACGTCCTAAGTGTTTAATGCCTCTAATCCTGAACTCTAAACTCTACCTCACAGAAAGTTATACAAAATGGGTGCAAATGTGTGTCTGGTGCATAAGACATTGTTTTACGTAATTTTCAACAAATACTTTTTTTCAACTTTTCCAATATTAAAAAAAAATTAAGATAAAAAATGTGAGTCTCTAAGTTTCTCTAAAATTCCAAAGCACTATTCCAAAAGACTCACTGAATGACTTTGATTACATCTCAACAACTGAATTATACAGAAATTTTGAAAACTTGGTGGAATTTCGCTTTTAGGTGCATCTGTTGCTGACATAGGTGCTCGTCTGTATAATTTACACAGAAAAGTGATGTCAGTAGAATGGGACGCTCTGCAGCAGCCACATACACCATGTCCAGTGCCAAGTGTCACCTAGAGGGTATAAAGCCCCCCAGCTTGGACCTCCATCCAATAACTTTAAGATGAGCTGAAGTGGCGTTTGTGATCCAGAATTAATCATCCAACATCAGCTCCTGATCTCACTAATGCTCTTGTGGATGACTGTGTCTTCAAACTTTTAGACATACAGTGTACAACACCATAGGGTTTAGATATCCTGCTGGCTTGATAACAAAGAGAAATCTAGATTATATGACTCACACCATGTCTACATGTGGTTTAAACTCAAGAAAAAAGTGAGGAGGAAATGACACAACAGCAATGATAACGCTAACAGGTAGAGTCATAAGGAAGTAGTCAATACCTAAAAGACAATGATTTCAAAGCTCATTTTAGATTTTCAAGCCAGTGCAACATATTTAAACTGAAATTTAAAACGCTTTGTGAGGTGCGAGTGCGAACACTGGCCTCATAGAAGAGCATGATTGTGATCCATCTCTTCAACAGGGAAAAGAGCATCTGTCCAGGATTAAAGACTAAAAAGAGCGGACCACAAGGAGACACAGTGGGAACACTTATTTCAGTCTGCTATGCAAGGCTCAAGGCTGAAGTTAGGCTGAGCATTCATCTAGAACATCAATACCAAATACCAGACCAAAGCTCCAGTGGTTTGAATATTAAAAAGGGAATGTCACAGACAGGCCCACTTATTCTCCAAACCTCAACTCCAATGAGAATTTGTTACACAACCTGAGGTTCATAAGCTTAAGTCTCACTAATGGTGACCATTCCATGGCAGTGTGTTATTGTTGACTATATAGTTCAAAAAGCCCAAGGCCATGAATGTACATAAGGCCTGGACGTAACCTATACAAATATTCGGTCATTCAGAGTGCTTTGATGTAAAATGCTCCTTTCTGCAGAAACTTATGAAGTTGTTTTAAGATTTGTTCATATGGTGATAGGAACCAGATGTCTTAAGCATGAAATGGTTACAAACGGTTGGCCTGATAAATTGTTTTACAATAATTTTTAGGTGAATTTTCAGCCTAAAATGCATTTTAATCTATTCATAGCAGAGTCACACACAGGGCATTTTAAGGCAAAACAGACCCCAAAGAAATTTTTTTTTTTCTGATTTATCACTATTTTATCAACACTTCCTTCAAAACACTTCCTTCAAAACCACCAGTGAACTTACACATCCTCAGAAGGCATGTGTAAGTTCACTGGTGGTTTTGGATAGTAAAAGTCAAAGTGAACCATTTCACATCAAACTTTGAATGACTTTGAATGTTTACATCTCAACCAATTCATTATGCAGAAATTTTGAAATATTGGTGGAATTCCCATTGAAATACTGCAATTAGTAAATATCTAATTATAACCAATCAAAAAAGTAGATTTAAATCCTCATTAAGAAGCAAAGTTGGACTAAAGCATTATTTGAGCCCTAATTTGGATGGGTTTTCTTGAGGAGGTGCTGTATTTTGAGTGATTACTGTGGAGAACAATGATTAATCTGTTAATCCAGTAAGAATCTGCAATGTCCGTAGTTTAGAAGTCTCCAGAGCAAATTACCTTCTGTAATTACCTTTTGTGATTCAGTGAATCCTGAGCTCCTTCAGTAACAGTAGTCCTGTTTGAGACATCACAGTAATGTAATAACATAACCGTGTAATGGAAAACGATATCTTTATTTGTTTCTTTTGTCCTTTTTTTGCAAGTTGAAGACAAGTCCAATAGCTAAAATGGAGCTTGATTTGACCCAATTTCTTAATCCTCAAATTTATGACAAAGTCTGAAATTTCCACAAAAACCTGGTGTTATTGTTAAGAAGTGTGGCAACTGTTGCATAATGCTGATGTAACTGTCCACGCAATGATGTTACGATCCGGGCTATTTGGAGTAACTTGGGGAAATTACACTGATCATTTATCCTGTACAAATCAGCCAGTCAAGTCAGTGTGACTGATAAGTAAAACTGCAATGAGAAACATTCAAGGTTTTATATGAAGAAACAAAATAACGGAAATAGGATTATATAACACATGGAGATGCTAGTAATAAGACCAGATTCAGTCACTGGAATGCTGGAAACCGGACCCTTCTTCAGGGAGATCAGACCCACTATCGTGAGCCTTTGGAAGCAGGCAATGTGGGCTGAAGGCTGCATTTATCTTCCTCCAAAGGAAAAAACTCTTCCAGATGTAGAAAAAGTAGAGTAAAAGGGGTTTTATTCTCTTTACATCATGTCATGTGCACCAAAAACATGAAATGTTGGATTTACTTAAAAATGTGTGTACAACTGTGTTAAACAGCTTTTAAGACGTTCAGTTGAGTAACGTATACTCAACTTGATATAGTTATAGTTAACTAATTAAAGTAGAAAAAGAACAAACTTAATAGACTTAAGCTAGATCATTACATAATTTCTGTAAGTTATTACTGTGCTACAAAGAAAAATTCTGCTCAGAAGTAGGTTACAGCCAACAACAATGCAGTTAGGCAGTTAACTGTGGATTGCAAGAAGGATGCATACAACAGAAGAGGGGCCAGAAGGAAAGACAACACGAAGAGGGTGAATAAAACGAGAAAAAACATATGCAAACAGATGATGCCAGCAGCCAAAGGGGAACAGTGAGCTTTACTCAACAAGATTACATTGACCAAAGACACATGAAGTAAATCTGACAACTCACTTGATTTCATTAAAACAAGACAACTCCTTTCACTGACTTGCATGCATTTGTTAAGTAATAGCAACACTGTTAAGTAGTAAAAAAACAGTGATTAAAACCAACAGCAATGATTTTATTGTTTTGAGTGTGCAACACTAGCTTTGCTTAAGGGTGTTTCCCAAGAGGATTTGTGACGCTAATGACACACGGGTTTAGTTACAAGAAGTTACAAGCAAAGCTACAAGATGTGACACATCAAAGATGTAAAAGAGTTGCTCAAAGCTCATAATAAAACACACAGACCTACAGACATACCATGCTGTAAACTGTGTTGTTTATAGATGCCATTCATGTTTACAATTTAAACACCATATCTGTGTACTGATATCACTGAATACCACTGAATTGTATTCTTAGCCTCATGATTTCTTTCACTGATGTTCTCTCACTGCACTATGCAAAAACATCATACAAACATTGGGAATCCCTGTGGTGTCGACCAACCTGGACTGTGAGCCGGACCACTGATCTACAGGCTAATCCAATCAAGCCGGCATTACCTTGGTCACCAAGCAAAATCTCAAAGAAAAGAGTAATACTACCACTATTCAGCACAAGATGGATGCTACTTTTTTACCCTTTCCGCCAGAGAAACAAGCCAAACTCAGGTAAGGTATCAAAGACAGCCAGGTAGCTACTTTTATAACGTTAGGTTAGTCATTTCCGTTGTTTGAGTAATCCACTCTCTCCACTGTAAAGATGATTTAAAGATGGTCACCACAGTTAAGATAAGAAGGCTTTCTGCCTTCCCTGGGTTTCCTAGTCTTTAAACCGGACTTTAAACTTGAGCGGCACCACTGTAGTATGTGAGCAGTCATGTTTATTATGTTTACAGCAGATGCAGAACAGTTTGATTTTTCAATTTGGCTAGAACTTCCCTTTAATACTACCCTGAGTGAATTCACAAAAATGTTGTATTTGTGATGTGTTGTTTCCAAAAGTATGGGAATAAGAAGAAAGTTTAGCAGATCAATATTCAACATTTTCTGTAGCACAGAACTGAAAAGCTGAGCACAGACTTTCCACATCCAGACTAATTTAAAGCACGGAATTTAAAAAGATGTCTTGGCTTTTTTACATGTGGGTGTTGTCCCAGTCTGGTTGGTTAGTTGTGTTCCTATACAGCCCTTTCGAAGCTTGTTTGCCTCAGTGACTTTGACTGCAGATGCATGAACTTGTGGTATGCCCTCCAGGACCTAGATGAAGGATAATTCCAGAGTGTTAGTCTATAACGGGAGAGACAGAGAAAATTATTTTAATTCTGGGTAAATTTGGGTCAGAATGTTCCATTCCTGAAGACTGCAGTTTAGCCTGCTATGTGGTCAACCCCATTTGGTGGCTAAGTAAATGCAACATAAATCAAGTGACAGGGTAATCACTGCACTCACAGCTGTGGCATACTTTCAAGAACTGCCAGCAATGTGGCACTGGATGATATGCTGATATAAATTAGGACACTAGGATAAGACAGCTCACCTTTCCCTTATTGTCTATGAGCTTTCTTGCCATAGCTTGTGTGCTGTGTGGACTTTCATCTGAGCTCGCACCTATAAAAAGCTTATTGTTAGTCCAGGATGTCTTCAGCAGTGCTTCAAATTAAACAGGGCTCAGCAGAGCAAATCAGTACATTCTTTAACTCTCTTACAACCTCAAACGCTATGGGTCATGAGAGTCAATGAAACCAATGATAGACTCACTGTGTGCTGGGCGGTGCTGGAGCTGTATGCTTAACCACACGTTGCGTCTCTGACTCCATTCCCCAGGAGCCTCCACTTCATAGAGGCGCTCCCTTTGTTCCTGGTGGGTCTCTAGGTACTTCTTGCATACTGCACAGAAAAATGTTGAGACTAGTCGTGTCAGAAAGGTTTCTGTAGAGCTGTATACGAATATGACTCTGAGGAGCAGCGGTTAAAACATAGGGGAACATTATTGTAAAAGCTTCTAGGGTTAGAACTTTAATTTTTTTTCAACCAATATAAATCACAGTGCAAGAGTCAGAGGGCAATCTTCAATTATTTAGGTTCCGATCAAAACAGCAATTATGTACAAGTTATTATTTTTCAGGAGATATTTCTGAATAGATTAGATATAAGATAATTCACCTGCATAAGGAAGGGAAAGTCAAAGAAAAATAAGCTAAAACAAGACAGAAGTTTCCAAAACTATATTAAAAGATTTATTAAGAAAATGTAGACCACCAAAAATGTCATCATCAGAGTCACCACCACCACTTAAAGAGCCCTAGTACTCAAAAATGAGACTTGTTTTGCTGAAACAAGCAGGGATGTCCCTGAAAAAGATGTTATATAAATGGCAGCAACGTTGCCCTAATACCAAGACAGACACTGGCCTTTGAACTTTGCATTGGTAATAATCAGGATGGTCCTCTTCCTCTTTGTCCCAGAAAACACAATGTCCATTATTATTAAAGACAATTTGAAAACGTGAACTCGTCAAACAACAGCACATTTTTGCTTTGCCACAGACCATTTCATGAGCTTTAGCCCTTTTTCCTAAGTATTCTCGAGCCCTTGTGGTTATATTCATTATAGAAGCATGTTGGTTTTTATAGCAGTGCCCTCTGAAGGATCAAAAATTAATTCAACATTCAATGTTGGTTCTCGGCCTTCCCCTTATGCACAACAAAGTTTTGGTCTGTAGATAGTAAAACCCCTAAATTCCTTACAAATGTATATTGAGAAACAATGGACCTCATTCACCAAACATTCACACTTACACAATTTTCATGAACATTCTGACATACATGAATGTTTTCTTATTTGGGATTTGTTCTTAGGTAAGAACAGTATCTATGCACACAAGAGTACAAAGGTACGAACGACTCTGCATTTTAAAAACATCATGAACCTGAAATAGACTTCTTCCTAGGAGCTTCTCAAGAACAAGTTTAAGAAAAACTTGTGAATGAGGCCCATTTTTTTTTGTAAACTGCTCACGCAGTGGCGAACATTGTGAAAGCTTCTTTCATACCCAATCATGATACCATCGCCTGTTGACCTATGGAAAGTTCCTAAACAGGTATTTTTGATCATTCCATAAACTTTCCAATATTACACTGCTCCTGTGCTAACTTTTTAGCACTGTGCTAACTTTTTAGCACTGTTGCAGGCATTGAATTTGGAATTAGTGTACATTTACAAAAATCAAGGAAATTGATAGGGGAAAATATTGAATATCTTTTCTTCGCACTGATTTCAATTAAACACATGTAAATTACAATTTATTATTCACTGCTTTCTGTTTTTATTTGTATTTTACTTACTGTTCCAACTTTTCTGGAGTTCTGAACCATCACCATGGCAAAATGATGAGTGGCAAGTAAATGTTTCATCTGAAAAAAACTAAAGTTTGTTAATAGTACGAAATCAGATAATGGGTACCTGGTATTGGACTGGTGCCAGTTCTAACTACAAACCATCACTGCGACTAAAACCTTAATGATTAAACATTTAAATTCTTGTACCCATGTACAGCAACAACTTTAGTGAGAAATCCAAGACATAAAATCAGCCGCATTCATGCCATCAGGCTATCTGAAAGGTCTGCATGAATTCCAGAGTGAAAGTGTGTAAGCGGACAAAACTAATCACATGAACTATGAAAACACACATCTGCATATTGTTATCTCTGTTTAGATAAGTCTTCCTGAAAATGTGTACACATGAACAAGCCTCATCTCCCTTTGTTGCTTTTCACAATTAACCATAAATGGTCAATGTAAATGAATTCATAAATATGTAAGCAGATGGAGGAGTTATGGCTCAGCATAGTAGGGGATATGTGTATAACTTGATCGTGGAAGGCCTAATAATTGACAGAATCTGTGTCCCCACACACTAGAATTCTCAGTACTCACTCATGTAATATGTTTGTATCTTGTTGCAAAAGATAATCAGTACACATGCTAAAAAATATTTGGTACACGGTAGCAACCTTAAGTGTGGAGCGCAAGCTGGGCAACTGTCAGTCAGACTGAACATTAGACCAGGTGTTCTCAGATCTAAAAAGACTGGTGAGATGCCTCAGTTAGTATACATGGCCTCAACCAGGCTACAGCCTAAATAAATATTTCCCCAAACCCAAAGGTTGCATGAATGGATGAATGAGTATATGAATGGATTAATTAATTACATAGCTGATGAGCAAAGCACAGGAAAACCAGGTAGATTCCACCTCTGGAAACTGTTACATATACTGAACATGTAACTGCAAAATGCCTGTGGTTGGAAAGGGGGATACTGGCCTAAAACTAAAAATTAATATGTTATTTGTCATGTGATGTAATATGCTGTCTCTCAGCCTCACTGGTTTAACAAAGTTCTTAATTTTATAATTATTTTTTGTGTTTTTATCCATCAGTAATCTCTCACTACAATGCCCAGCCTGCATTATGCAAATACATCATACAACCATTGGAAATCTTCCTCATGGTGATTAAAAAATCCTGACTGCTAATGTAGCCACTGATGTAGAGGCAAATAAACACATCGTTATATTCAGCTTCCTACCAGTGTCATTAGCCATCTGGCTTCGTTCTGCATTTACCAGCTAACAAGAAGAAGAAAAAATAAAAAAATCAAACAGCCTGCCTTCAAGTATCCCCCAAAGCACTTTAGTTTTTCAATAGTTCCTCCCACCTTTAAGAAGATTTACATCATCAAAAGAGTGATTTCCTAGTCTTTAAATCGGAAATCTTGCAATAGAGACTACTGAGCCACCACTGTAGTAGATGAATAGGCATGTTTACAACAGATGTAAAGATGCCTTCATTTTTAATTTTGGCCACAGTGCCCCTTGAAATAATGACAAAAAATCGATCATTTCGTCCTAATTTATCTTTTGTGTAACCGGGCATCTGGGGGCATCCTATCCGTTTTTGTATCATCTAGAGCTGAGCCCAGTGTTTAAAACTTTGCTTTGTAAAAGGGGCTACTTTGCAGTCCTCTGTTTCTGAGCCAAATCAGACCAAATCTGTGTAGTGCATAATTAGAGGATCTCTTTAGGTTCAGGAAATTTTAACACAAATTGAAATTTTAAGCAAATCTTCTCTTCAGAATGGAAAGGCATATCGAACTTGAAATCAGTTTATTGTTACACCCTTATTTGTAACCAAGTATCTGTTTTTGAGGCTTACCAGTGGTTTGCATCTTGGGGAACTGAGGTTTTGTTGTTTTATTCCTTTTTTTGTGATTGTGTTTGACACATCTATGGGTACATCCTTAACAGTGCTCTAGATGTGTTCCACAGCTGAAATAGCATTTTTACTCATGATTGAAAGTATATTTCAGCGGTCTACCACCAGTGCATTCTTGCTTCTTAAACAATGCTCCAGACAGTTGATTCTGGCACAAGAAATGTTTTGGCTATGTCTCCGATTGATTTATTCAGATTTTTCAGTCTCATGATGGCCTATTTAACTTGCACTGACACTTCTTTGGTTTTCATGTTGACAGACAACAGCAACTGACTCCAGATATAGAAGCCACATCTAGAATGAACATTTCCTTAGCTCTCTTGTGCAGGAACTAACAATGCAGTGCCAGCACTATGTCCAATAAGGGCTGTGATTCCTATATTGTCCATGCAATATGAACATGCACACTTTTGAATTAAATCTGACAGCAACTGTATAAACACTGGTGCATTTCCAATTCAGTGTGCTAGAAAACAGCAAAAACAACAACTGTAACTGTCCAAATACTTACAGATTGAACTGTACTTCAAAGCAAAATGTAACTCATTATTTCTTGGTTTCTAATACAGCTAATTAGGAGTGGGCAATATGACAATGTTTTTGATTATTGTGATAAATTACATCACATTACTTTTCTGAGCACATAGAGGATCATAACAGGTACAAAACACTGAACAATTGAATATTTTGTTACAGAAAGCATAACTAGCCCTGGTTACTTGGAACTGCAGCACAGAGTGTGAAACACTTAATAAAAATCATAGTATTTATAGTTTTTCATAGCATTTTACAGTGTGCAAATTTGATAGCATGCAACATGACAGCAAACTAAAACATGCACTTTTCTGCCAATTTCTTTGCTGAGTTTAACAAAAAAAATGTTACAAAAGATGTGCCATAACACAGACCACATTTTAGGTTTGATTTTTTCCCAATATGTTAAATTCAGCAAATAAACAGTAAATGTACATTAAAATGAGCAGAAGGGTGTTCTCTGCAGAGTTTGTGTTAACTTTTGTTTACTTAGAAAATCAACAAAAATGTAGTTTTACTTTTGCATATGACTGTGTCGTTGTTAAAATGAAGTATTTTTTCGCCTAAGCCGACTTAAGCCGCCCAAGTTAATATTGTGCAAGTGAACCAGTAATTCTCGCAATGACTACAAAAGTCAAACGCAGCACTACAACTATTTGAAAGTTTAGTCCTGTCTTTATTTAATATTTAAACCATTTTATTAAAGGGCCCACATCACGGAAAACCAAAATTTCCTTCCTTTTGTAATGAGTTTGGTGTAATATGTAAACATTGTTAAAGTTTCAAAACGCACTATTCACTCCCCAGTTCATAGAGTACGTTTATGGAAACTAAGCTGCAAAAACAGGCAAATTTTGTGATGTCAGGAAAACCAGCACATTTATATATCCACCTATTCAGCCTACACAAGTTTAGCTCCGCCCATTTACATAGAAGTCATGACAACAGCATCAGCCTGGATTGCTTTTTTTTTAAAGAGGCACAATACAGAACAGCCAATTAAAACAGAGGTCATTTACATGCATCTGTCTCAATGGCACAGTAACAAAGTAAACAGCCTGTTTAAATCTAAGAGGTAAAGTGGTCATAAATGGTCATAAAAATGAACGATGACTGTCTTAGATAAGTAAAATCATCCAACTATCAGAAATGATTCTTTAAAGGAAGAAAAATAAAACAATAAGAATGTAAGATATGATCCCTTTAAAGCAAATCAAATTTGCAAGCATACGTCAAACCTCAAAATGTCCACCAGTGCAGCACACTGAGACGTACTCTGCTCAGTTGTAGAACCCTTTCTGCTGAGCATGACCACACTTTCATATGCACATTTAGAATCAGGCCAGAAGGTGGAAGCCAGCTGTTGTGTCTGCTCTTTCTCCTTCTGCACTGACTAGTGTTGTAGTACCCGAGTCTGGTCTCGAGACTGTAAATTAACAGTCTCGATCTTGTCTCAGTCTTGACATCATTTTGGCTCAGCCTTGTCTCGGCCCCAGGGGATAAGATGGATTTGGAAACTGTTGTCGAGACCAGCTGAGTGCAATGCCTCCGCCTGAGCTAATGGAAAGGGAACCTTCTTCTTTTAGTATTGAATAAAAACAAAACCCTAAAACATGTTTAAAAAATAATCTGTTTGCTCCTGATTGAGAATCTAATTGATCCTTTCCACAAGCGTATGTTGATGATCACTGGCTTCAAAATTCATACATCCCCTGAGGGCAGATTGGAATGTTGTTATTACTATGTTTTCGTCTCACAATAAAAAATGTATGTATGTTGTTTAGTTTATATTCATAAAGAAGGGGCAGAGAATAACCTCATCATTTACTTTCACATGTTACAATGCAAAGTTAGACCAAGACCATAATATAATAATGATATTAATTAAATCATAATTAATATTATTTTAGGGTATACATTTTTCAATGTTCTACTTTACCAAAAAAAAGACAATATTATTTATACATATGTATCATGTACAATGAATGATAATGGACGTACAATGCTTTACAGATTTTAGTTTTTCCCTCTTTCCTCTGTATATTTTTATATTATGAATCTTAATCTGGTCTCAGTCTTGTCTCGATCTTGACTTGGACTCGACTACTACGAAGTATTGGTCTTGATTTACACTCAATGTCACCTTTTCTCGATTTTGACCTGGATTCATCTCAAGTGGTCATGACTACAACACTAACAATGACATTAATTGTGCATTTTTTGTCTGTTCCAACTTATCAAACCTCAGAAAAATACATATCATGTAATGTTACAATGTCTTTACTTGCTATATTGGTTATACTGGTGTTATATTTTTCCCACATCACCCACCCCTACAGCTGATATTGTTCAAGAGAATGTGTAATTCTGGCCATGGCTGTTTCTGTACAGTGGTGATTCTTTATTCCTTATCTTTCAGGTGGACAGTACCTTGAAAACAGTGATTAAGGAACTTGAACACACACCTTAGTCACTCACAGTTATCTCTTTACAATGCTGAAGATAACAGTAACGTCAACCTGCCATCACGTAAAGCACGTTTATAAACAGTACGCAGAGAAACTGGCACTTTATCAATGATCATGTGAATAATATGTCATTTTTATGACACTTTCATAAATGAATAATAAAAGTTCTCAGACATTATGCAAATAAGGGCTTGTTGATGGGTCGTCATTTACTTTTAGCCCCTGTAACATTTTGGGCAGAAGTGCTCCTTTAGATTCTACTGACTGAGACAAACTATGAACATTAATATCTCATCATTTGACTGACTGACCTCCATACATGCTTGTAGATATGGGGCAGCTGATTCCCAGCACACACTCCTTGGACATGGACACGCAGAAATCCTGGAGCATCTGTAAGGCCAGCCCATTCCTTCTCCAGTGAGTGCGCACAAACACAGTGTCCAGCACGGGAAGAAGGTAACTTTGACCAGTGCAGCCATCGCACAGGCTACCTTAAAGAACCCCAACAAGAGACGCCATCAAAATGAATGATGGTAGAAAACAGGAATGTTAGTACTTACTATACTGGATGAGGGAACTGAGCTGAAATTATTTACTTCAGTAACTGAAAATGATGGCTTCTTTGCCTAATCAAAGACATCACTAAAATCTGTTGAGGCTATTCTATTTGATTCATAAGAACACTAAAGTAAAATATGATCGGAGCAGGAGATGAAACTCGGCTAGGGAGCATTCTTTCAACCACACAGTCTTTAATGAAAGGTCATTTGAGGAACTTTTCCTGGAGTGAGGCTTAAAACAGATTTGAAAAACCACACCTTTCTTTTTAATGGTGTAAAAGCCAACAGCTTCTCCATCTTGCCAGAGGATTTTTCCACATTCCCACGCAGAATGAGTGGAGAAGTACATGTTTTCCCCTAGAGGCCTCTCCAAAACCCCAAATATGATCTGACTGAGCAGGAAGAGTATAACTCTCTCCATCACTGACTCCACCTGTGGTGATAAAGGTAATCATCTATAAAAATTGCTCCAGTATCTTTATTTTCTGAATCATACAGATAAACAGAACATCCTTCTACTTACTTAAAAGGCCCATATTCGTTTTTTCCCCTGAAGCTTTGACATGACATGATGCAATTTATGTATCTTTATGCACCAATTCAAAGCTGAATGAGCAGATGTGTGTTACTGTGTTGGTTTCTGGGACAACACGTAACACAAAACAACACATAACATGCTGTTTTTGCAGTTTAGTTTTCCATACCTTATGTAGTAGAGACTGAACTGTATGCTTCAAAACTTTAACAATGTTTACGTTCTACAATAAACTCTTGTTTTGTAGTTGTGGTTTTCCACAATATGGGCCCTTTAAACAAAATTTCAAATTAGGAATAAACTTGCTTGATCAATTCTACATATGTGTGACAAACTCACAAACAAAAGTCCATTTCTGGATTTGCTGGATGTCTTCAAAACCTCACAGATGGGCCACCATTTGCCATGCAAGTACAACGCAACCACTGAAAGAGTAGGTTACACTGGTTCAAACAGAAACAAACAAATGACACAAAGTAGCAGGAAGGAGACTGAATAGGAGTCTGAAAACTATTAACCTTGGGTTTCATCTGCTGGTGTATGAAGGGCCAGAAGGGAATGGGGTGGACCACCCTCACCAAACAGCATTAGCCGGCCTATGTTATCCTGAGCTACATGTACCTGAAGAAAAACAATAATAACTGTCATTACAGTTTAATCAATAGGAGATTAAATTCTACTTTCAATTCTCAGTAATACAAGAGGTAGTCAGGCTCTGATTCATAATAGATGAACAGGCTAATGTAATGTGCACACCTTTGCTCCACTGGGATGGCTGAAGGTCTTTGTGTCTGAGTGGAGGCTCGCCAGGCCTTTATCAGAGTCAGGATACAGTTCATGGTAATCCTGACAGGGCAGGTCCACAGGGTAGGAACTCCCTGAAGAAATGAACTTTTCAGACTCTCAGTGGAAAAAAGGTTCATACAGCAAGCGTAATGATGATGACAGTAACGTCCCTCTAACCTCTCCTTCAGAAATACCCATTCTAGTCCAGCTCTATGACCCAACGGCTTCTGTCATAGTCAGTATTCACTTATTCTGTTGTCGAGCTGTGGAGCGTTTAGCGCTCGTGTTTAACCTGAACCTTCAGACAGTATCAAAGTTATTCTGTCTACGAACGCTAGTTTATTTGTGTCCTGAGTCTTTTTAGAATAATGATAAATCTTGATTATTTTGTGTGGCAGGTCTGTTTTTAATAATTGGACACGGTCCAAGTCAAAAACATAGCCCTACCTTGATGGCTGACAGGCAAGTTTCCAGTAGTATCCATTTTGAATACGCGATGACCTTTGGATTTTTTACTTATGAAACAGCGCCACCTGTTGCCGGATGGAGGGAAATTCAACACAACACAATTCATCTGTATTTTATAGCCATTTCGTATTTCTATTAGGCAAATGAATATCATTTTATTATATGACTTTGTTTTATAATAGTCCAAAAAACAAGCTTTTTTTTAATAAAGATTGCCTAAAAATCTATCAAGTCTCTTTTCCACTATTGCATCTGGTGGTGTATAAAACTTTTTTTTTTTTTAACCAAAACAGTTTTTACCAAAAATAAAATGTCAAGAACAGGACAGGTATTTGTAAGTTGTAGTGATTTTATTAGTTGACTACTGCTATTATATCACAGAAAAACAAATTTTCCTCCTTTTTTTAATAAAAGTGTTTGATGTGGTATGTGAACGCACCAATCATTCCCCATTCCATACAGTCCATATATGGAAAGTAAGCTGCCTGTTTTGAATTCATTGTTTTTGTGATTTCAAAAAAGCCTACTCATATACATATATCTGTCTATTCATCCTAAAGCAGTTTTGCTCCTTCCATTCATGTTGATGGCATTAGGACTGCATCAGCCTGGAGTACTTATCGAATGAGGTGAAATACCAAGCAGCCAACCAGAACAGAGGTCATTTATATCTATCTTAAAGGCAGAGTAACAAAGACTTGTTTAATTCTAGGAGGTAAAGAGAGGCTGGGAATTGCTCATGTAAAAATGGATGATGACTGTCTTTGATACACTGACCCATATAACCTTCTTAAGTTGACCTTAAAAAATAAAATGCAAGAGAAATGTAAGATATGATCTCTTTAAGAAAAATAATACTCGAGAGCGTACCTCAAACCCTAAAATGTCCATCAGTGCAGCATATTGAGACTACTCTGCTCAGTTCTGGAGCCCTTCCTGCTGAGCATGACCACACTTTCATATGCAGATTTTGTTTCTATAAAGCACCAGGAGGTGCAAACCAGATGTTGTGTCTGCTCTTTCTCCATCTACACTGAAATGGCCTATGAGGTCATGAACACATTGTGTTTTCATCCTTCCCAACACCTGCAGCTCCCTCAAGCAGTGCTCACATGTGGCTGTATATTAAGACTCCAACAGTGGTTCAAATTTGGTTCTTCTTGTCAAACCCTCAATATCCTCATAGAGGACATTAGAAATGGCAAGATCTCAATAATTAAGCTGCAAGGTACCGTCTGGGAGATACACTAAATGTCTAAGTGTTTGTAGACACCTTCTCATCCAATGTTTCTTCTAAAATCAGGGGTATTAACAGGACAAATCCGCCCTTTGCTGTAGTAACAGCCTCGACTTTTCTGGGAAGCTAGGTGTTGGAACAATGCTGTAAGGACTTGATTGCATTCACTCACGAAAGCATTAATGAGGTCAGGCATTGATATTGGTTGATTAGTTCTGGATCACAAATGCCACTTCAACTCATCCCAAAGTTGTTGGATGGAGCTCCATCACTCCAGAGAATGCAGCTCCACTGATCCACAGTCCAACGCTGAAGAGCTTTATACCCTTCTAGTCAATGCTTGGCATTGGGCGTGGTAACCTACGGCTCATGTGCAGCTGCTCAACTGTGTTGTTCTATTGTTAATGCTATTGTATGGACATTATACAAGCTGTGTGTGTGCAACTGAACACCAGCAATGGGTGCAACTTAATGGGGGCACCAGCAATTGGTGTCAGCAATGGGTGCGCATTAAAGTAGCTGATTAGAAGGGGTGTCTGGATACTTTTGGACATAATGTGGACCAACCTTTGTGGTTACATTAGCTAGATGCTATGAAGCGGAAACCTGACTACTAAGGATTGCTGACATCTAAGATTTTTATTTCAGGGATGGGGCAATGTTTTTTTTCTCAGATGGATCTGTAGGCCACCCACTGCAGCGGGTTTACTAGCTAGTGATGGAAAACAGAGCAGTTGTAGTGTTCATACCATCCACTAGATGGCAACAGGAAGCTACTGAGTGTTTACCTGGGGAAGAGGATGAAAACATTATAAAATATATATAAAGCAAAACTGTCTAAACATAAGCCACATGGACTAAACAGTACATTGTGGCCCCAAAGTTAAATTAATTCTGCCAGATTAATTCTATAATATGACATTTTATTTATTAATAGAAAACATGTTTTGGCTTTGAGGAAATCTCATGGGTTGAACCAAGCTAAGAAATTCCAGCAGCTTACCTCCAACAGTTACTGCTGAATTTTTAGTCTGAGAGAGTAAGAAACTCTCTGGTTGTGGGTATCTGCTGTTCTAAAGCTGCTGGTTTATCATGTGACAGTAATTGATGGAGACATGTCCTGGGTTGGGTGGCCCATTATGCTTACTGCCATTGTTCATTTTTTTTCCTTGTTATGCCTAAAAAAAATGGACCACCCAGCCCCAAGCCACCACTGAGAGAAAAACACAGCACCCTGGGAACTGTCATAGTTCTGTTTTTGTTTTCACCACAAGACTGACTGGAATAAAAACATTCACCGTAATAGATGGCTGCACACTGTAGGCCTACAATTAGGTTCCACTACACTGTTATGGCTTTTTTGTTGTTGTTAATATCCAATGGCACCTTATGTAGTGTAAAAAACAGAGCAATAGAAAATCAACACTTACTCTTAACTCGTCCTCCTTTTAGTTTTCCCTGGCTCCAAGTCGTTTCCCCCTTGTGCACAAACCACCAACTTCCCACTGAGGAATTGTCGACATTTCTGGAATTCCTCTCGCAGGGAAAGGCCAGCTTGGCTTGTTGAATTTGTTTTTTGTTGAGCTGTGGGTTTATGATCTTAAGGGATCAACTGTCACCCAGCTGTTTAGCCGCTGAGGCTATTTGGCATCAGAGCTGTTGTTGTGAGAGGCAAGCTCGGCCCCCTTGCACCCACCACTACAAAACACCTGCAGGACGCATAGTCGAGAGGCAGTGCAACAACAAGTATGTCCTCATATGCTTACTTTGACCTTTGAATGAAATCACTCCATTCTGTATGTATTTTTGCAGCTGCTTGCAGACTCTTGGCATGCACCACGCCTCACGCTCAGGATTCTGTGAGTGTCTTCAATCCTATCACATGACCAGACCTATCAAGAGGATTATAAGCTGGGCCCAGGCTACTATGAACTCCAACCTCCTTAATAACTCACTTCACTGATGATAATAATAACAGCACAAATTCTCATATAAACAGTTATAAGAGTCATCTTGCTAAGAGTTCGCATGAGATAGCAAGAACTTTGTGTTTGCAAAGTGGAAGGGCAGTTGCCAAACTGTAAATGCAGAAATTGCATTTATACTGTAAGTCTTTACATCTTACTTGCAAAATCAATTAGTAAACTATACAGTTTGGGCCTTTTAGTGGTCATCTGTAAATGCTATACAGCAGCTGCAGCATCCTGACAGAGTATCTTCACGATAAAGGCATGGGGGGTAATCTCATGCTCAAGAGGTTCAGCTAATACATAATACCCAGTAAGCTTTTTAGAGCCAACACAACAATCCAATTGAAGAATCAAGGTTCAGCAATGCAGGCAAACACTACAAGCACCAGATACCGTAACTGTCTCTTTAAATAGATCAAGTGATTTATATTTAGGTGGTTTCGTCAACATAATCTGTGCTCTATATAGACATTTACTTGCTATTTGAACCATTCTAGCGAACTGGATCAAAGTCAGAGTTCAAAACCATTTCGGACTTGGACTTAAGTCTTTCGCTTGAGAAACCTTAACTTAATTATGACTTATGTTTGTTTATTAAAATAAATGACTGAACATTCTGTTTTGTCACTACCAAAACAATCATAACACTACCAAAACTTTACCAAATGTTTCAGTGATGACTGTATCAGGAGTGACAATTTCATCTAATTCTGAGAATAACTCAAAAACACTAGCCAGTACATGTTTGTACAGTTACACATAAACACATAAAATCATAACATTTTTCATTAAAACACACAAAAAAATGTAATTGTTTAAAAATTTGTGTTTTGGTAGTGACAATTCTTAATATTACACACTGATTTTCAGACTTTACATTTACAGATATTTACTTCAAAACAATGATATCTAACTACTCACCATGTGACCATGACGGATGAGGACGCAGTCTCGCTTCCTGCTCTAAAATGGCTAAAATAAAGCTCCACTTATGGACTAAATCTCTTTGTGTTTCGTAGTCACATGAAAACATGGGACAGTATTTTTGAATAAAATTCTTTTTTTAAAACTCAGGATAAATCCAAATTATAACAGTATAAGGATTTTTTTACAAGTTGAAATTTAGAGGTTAGGGTTAGGGATTGAAGGTATGGCTTTTTTCAGTAGGTACAGGCTTGAAACGATGACCCAATCACAAGCCAGAAAACTGCAGAGGGTAAACAAATGCACGTGCTCTTAACATGATCTTCTTTGTGATTTACGTCAGACGACACAAGACTAATTGTGTGTCATATCTGTAGACCTTTATTGTAACTGGTAAGAATTTTAAGTACGTTGGTCTGCTGAACAGCTCAGCAGTGTCACATGTATGAATGCCCATTGTGTGCAAGCTGTAGTGGTCATGCTGCTGCTTCATTAATGTCATGCAGAGATAGTATATGTGATAAAAAAAGGAGTGGTTCATGGGATGGAGCAATATTAGAATGATTTTGGAGAGATTTCAGAGTGAGAGAGAACACCGATGCTCTGATTTTCTGAAAAGCCACTCGGGAAAACCACCCTGCTCCACTCCCCCAGCTCCGCTCCCACTCGGCACCATTCATATTCGCCAAAAGAGCAATGAGAAACGTTGTTCTTAAACTGTTGGACAAAAGAGCCTTCTATACTCAATCATGATAACATTATCTGTTACCATTTTCACCTGTTTACCTTTTGAAAGTTCCAAACATGTGTTTCTGATCATTCTACAAACCCAACTTTTTTGGAATGTTTTGTATGTATATTTACAGGACAGTTTGCAAATCACTGTTTTCTGTTTTTATTTGCATTTTACCTACTGTCTCAATGTTTTTGTGTTTGTACATTCCATCAATTCAAACAGTAACAGCATAAATAAAGAATTGTTTATTTGTGCACCTTATAGGTCCTGTATATCCTGTATATCCTTGCTGCGAACAATAAGTGTGAAATCTGAATCGAAACACACCCTTCTGGGCTTCCTGTTCCAAGCATGTTTAGATAACAACAGTGGAGCCATGAGGAATGTCTCAGCTATTCTTTAGGGAAGAATAGGAAGGTGATACGATAGTGAATGCTCAAGTACAATGATAAAAAAAAAAGGTTTGGTCCCTTGTCTTTGGAAGACACAAATGAAGCAATGGAGCAGAACAGTGATGGATGTGATCGAATCACGTTGCCACACAGCAAATCAACATACCACCACCACCACCCCCCACCTGGAATCTGTCCATCCTGATCATATGCCTCTTAGCTTGAAGCTGCCTCCATTTTCAGGCTTATGATTTTCAGGAATCTCTTTCTCTTCACCCAAACATAATTATCACCCTCCCCTTCCAGTCAGACACCCCCCACCTACTCCCCCGCTAATTCAGCTAAGTGAAAAACAAACAGGCTCTCGTTAACATGTGCAAGGCGCCCATGGTAAACAGTCCTGTTTCCACTTGAGTGCTGGGGCAAAAGGAACTGAATGGAAGGCACTCAAGGTGGGCAGGCCGTGCCCATGCCCTTCATCAAGAACTGCCATATGAGGACATCCACAAATACAAGTGGACAGAGCCAGCATTTGGTGGCCACCAGGGGAGTGAGCTTTGTTGTTTTTTTTTCCTTTTATAGAAAATACATTCTTCAGATAATTACTAGTGTTCCTACAAGATACTGCACGACTATTATATCACTGCTGTATCTTCATTTTTGTCGTTTTTCAATTTTTTACATAATTTGAAAGTACCCTTTGTCCTATACATTGTGTGTAAATTTCATGATGAATGGACTAAAAGAAATGACCCAAAATTAAAAAAGTCTGGTTCCATTGAGTTACATAAAAAGTACAGTATGTTTTTCCTTCTCTTGTAAAGTTAGCATTTTGCAGATATGAGGTTTTGTTCCAACAATAGCGACATATTACTATAAGCACTATAGAAATATTATACAAAGTTGAAAATGTTATAGATTTACAGAAATATAGTATTACTACGGTTCTTTCATTTTTTTGTACGGCTTAACTTTGTTAAGGTAATGCGGGGTCCTACTCTCATCTATAATCGCTGTTTTGGAGCTGAAATGTCCTTGACGCCATTTAGACAGTCTTGTGACTGTGATGATAATTGAAAGGAATTTTACTGAGTCACAACAAGGCAGACAATCAACAGGGGTGATTTTCACAGTACACCATGTTCCCTCTAAAGGCCACAATCTGTCTGCAACCCAGACAAGCTGTTTTATCAGAAGGAATTGCTCTTGGACTTTACCTTATTTGTCCATCTAGCTTCCTACTGCAGGTGACAGGGCCTGTTGAAATCATTTCATCTGTCTCCTGCATATAATACACTGCTGTGTAGGAGCTGTCCTGTCTAGGGATTTTGTGTTCCCCTAAAAATGATATAGCTTGCTGTGAGTCTATTTTATGTCTTTTTTGAGGACTAATCTGAACATCTGGTTCCCATTGACCTGTCCATATAAGTGAAAAGTGGAAAGCAGTCCTGAATTACATAGTCATTAGCTACACTGTTGAACTCAACGTTTAAATAACATTACATTTGGCCTTCCTAAATAGCATGCCTGTATCAAACATTTACTGAGCATATCTGAAAGATTTATTGAGCATATTTGCTAAAGGAGGCGTATTTAGGAGAATAAGCTCCACGGTAACATCGCATGGCTGTACAGTTTACTACAATCAGGCGATTCCACCATTTGGTCAAAAGGCGGCGCCAAATACAAACTTGCAGTCTAAACTGACACCAGATCCTGGTGAAATCGCACAAAACAAGCAAACGCACACGTTTTAAAGGGGGATGTTTGGATAATTCCGTTGTTGAGATGTAAACAAAGTAATTCAAAGCGGTTTGATGTGAAATATGTGCTCTGTACAGAAAATAACAGGTTCGGATGGTGTTGGTGAAAATCGCGATGTCTACAACACGAATACAGCCATTTTATTTACTGAAATCTAAAATGACCAGGTAAACTACACGTATCATAGTTTTTACACGCCTTGCATGGATTCAAAAACACAAGTTTAAGGCCAAACGCTTATGTAAAAACTACTGTAAAACAGTCTCAGGCACGAGGCACCGTGTTCGTAACTATATCGTGTAAAAGCTTTCTGTAAGGTGTTTTTGTCAGCATTAAAGGGGAACTCCACCGATTTTTCAAAATTTCTGCATAATTAAATGTTTAAGACGTAAACACAGTCGTTCAGAGTGATTTGGCATGAAATGCGCAGTTCTAGAGAAATTTACCAAGTCAGAATTGTTCACAGTGGTGGTGATAGGAACCAGACGTCCACATCTAAAAGCTCAATCACAGTAATTTATTACATGAAATGGTTCTAAAAACTCCGCCTGATGTTTGAGTTTTTACAATAGTTTTCTGATAAAGTTTTAGCCTAAATCGTATTATAATCAGTTTACTTTATTCTACCAATATTTTAGGGATACATAAATGTTCTAAGGCAAACTCTGAATGACTGTTTACATCTTAATAACTATGCACAGATTTTGAAAAATTGGTGAAAATTTGTTTTAAATGATTTATCAAGTGGTTTGAAATGCATGTGCGAATTTATGTGGAATAGTTTTAAAGTATTAAAGTAGCCTTTAATAAATCTAATCAAGTTCTAACGGACTAGACCAGATACTTTCAGGGTTGAAACTGGGAAAATTATAAGCACTGACATCGTATTAGCCTTAGGCTGGCTTATTTAGCTTGAATCAGTGCGATGTGAGCACTAGGCCTAATGAAAAGAAGGCAAAAAAAACGTTAAAGGAACTGGCCCACATTTGGACTGGACCACTGAACACAGAGAACCAGAATATCTTAATTTAATAACACAGTGTACATTTTTAATGTGTAAACAGAATAATATGAATGATCAATCGAACTGTTAGACCAGTGTATGATCAGACAGCTCCTAAACAGAATTGCAGTACATTCAAACAGACAACACCCAAACATGATAACAAAGCGGAAAAATTAGGACAGAAAATAACAATCCTTACACAAATTTAACACATACACACTCAGATACTGCCTACATCAGGCTATCCAATGTTTCTCTGACATGGTCGTGTTGAGATGAATGAATCACGGAGCAGAAGAGAGATGGAAAAAAACCTACGATCTACACAACATAACCTGCTGGAGAAGCTGATGTTCAGCAGATGAAGATCTGCAAAAGCTCGTGAAACCCCGCGATACTCAAACCCCCTCCTGAGTCCTGTCCGAGCGTCTGAATGAAACTCTACATCAGGTTTTACTTTCAGCTCACAGGGCTGTGTGTGTGTGTGTGTGTGTGTGTGTGTGTGTGTGTGTGAGAGAGTCGGTCATGGGCAAAATATGTGCATGTTACACACACCGAAAACGTGGGCTTTAAACCTCAGTTATTTTCAGCCTAAAATAGGCTAGGCTGATACTACGATTATGGTTTATGGTTTATTTGTGTTATTTTGAGCCAGATTAATCTTCAGAGCTGCGTCTGGTGAGGTCTGAAAACCCTTCTCCGCGACATTTGATAAGCCCATGTAGGGTAAACAAATTTCAGATTCCTCCCCCTTTCTTTACGTGAGCGCAGTGATGGGCACACAGGCTGGACTGGCTCAGTGTCATTCCAACAAGCTCCAGATGTTACTGAGTGTGATTTAATTCTCATTCAGATTATTGAGGGGGCGACGACATGGGGCTCTATCTGTCCTAGTAGTGTCTGTATATATGAAATAACCACAATCACTATACAGAGCAGAAAGACAGACAGATAAATAGAGAAATGCAGATATGTGCCTATTTACCTGTTTGCTCTATATAATTATTTTCTATGTATAGACCTACATATAATAATAACACCATCTTCCATGTGTTATATATATATATATATATATATATATATATATATATATATATAGTGTTTTTGCTTTGGTGAATCTGATGCCAGATTCCCATGCAAATTCCACCATGTACTGGACCCAAACCTCCAAACCGCTCGCCTTCACAGACTCTGTGCTCCTGGACAGTGCTGTGAAATGCTGCTGATGGAGGATTCCCACGCTGCTGGATCCTGGTGTACTCCACTCCATTTTTTCCCGCTCTCTTAACGTGAGTGTGAGTGTGTGTGAGAGAGAGAAGCCGAGTGTTGTTTACAGCGGCGGATCTCCTGAGCTGAGCTGAGCTGAGCTGAATCCGTCTGGCCGTTGCAGTGCAGCCCAGCGCCGCTGTGTCCACACTGTGGAACCAAACCTGCTGCTGGTGTTTTTGTCAGAGATAAAAAACAAGAATCATCTATGATTTTCTCTTTTTTGTGGTCGACGTGGGAAAAAAGGGTCCCTTCCAAAAAGCAACCCAAGAGCTGCTCTGCTTTCTCCTTCCTCGCGTCTCGAAAGGAGGAAAAAAACAACAGGAGGATTTATTTGGACTGAAAAACAGCCCGTGAGAGCGGGGTGAAGGCAGGCAGACTGAGAGAGAGAGAGAGAGAGAGAGAGAGAGAGAGAGAGAGAGGCGGGGAGAGAGGGGGCTGCTGCAGCTGGTGTGAAACCATTTTTGTCCTGGCGGATATTTTGGATGGAGCACTGTTGGGAGGCTCGCTGAGCGGCTCGTTCATTCATAGCCTGTCCGGGTCTCTCCATCCTCTCTGGAGCGACCTCGCGGTCTCCTCACTCACGCGCCGCGGGGCTCGTGGGGGTCCTCCTCGGTCGGGCCTACAAACCCCCTCACTCACTCACACGCTGGGGCTCAGCGGGGCATTTTGGCGGACGGAGCGCGAGCGAGGCTAACCGACTTAGCTTCCGAGGGGCTTTCTCTCTCTCTGTGTCTCTCAAGAAATGGAGGCTGAGGACGCGGACTGTCGTTCGTGTGAAATTCGTGGCTCGACTGTTTTCATAAGTCACGCGGCGTCGCGTCGCTGGCAGGAATAACGAGACGTTTTACTGCTCTAATTCACCTGAACGCGCTCTCTGAAGGAAAGAGGGATCTGCTGCTGGTACCAGAAGTTTTACTGGCTGCTTCTTCCCACCTCGCTTCAGCGCACGAAGGAAAACAACAACGCGGATTTGTTTTCCCCTCACACACTCACACATTCACTCTCTCACTCTCTATCCTTACATGTAGAGGAACTGTCGAGTCAGAGCTGCTTTTTATTCGTTTTTTTCCGCGCTCTCGAGCGCGCTGTGCTGTGTTATATTTGTGGGACAAGGCCTTTCTATTTTCGGGAGATTGATTAATGTGACAGGAATGAGATCTGGAACGGCGAGGAGTATTTCGACCTTATTCTGGGGTCTTGTGCTCTGGCTCTCTGCGAGCTGCCCGTGGTCCGCCAGCGGAGAGAGTAAGTTAACCTTCATATCTGATAGCATGCACGATTCAACTGTTATTTTTATCAGCAGGAAAAAAGCAAAACGTGATGCTTGGACGCTTAAATGGCATTTAAGGCACGTGGGTTTTTAGCCAAGGTGCTCACAGATGTCGGGACGAGGCCTGTAGATTGGAGTGTGGACTCAGGTAGAGTAGAATAGGCGGTCCTTTGGTTTGGTTTGGTTTGGTTTGGCTGTGCTGATGGTGCAGCCACATTTAGCCACTGTGCATTTTTTTTTGCAACAACAATTAGTCACTGAATGGCTCGTAAGTACAAAAATATAACAGAAAGTCCCCGTGCTAACCCACAGACTGCACTCATTTGTGGGCTGCTGTAAAAATTCAAGAACTATTTGTCATCCCTGCGTTACGCGGACATTACTATGTCTGTTCATTGTACTGTACAGTACAGTAAGCGTCCGCGAATCGCCCAAGACAAAACTGCATGAGTGCAGCTCGGTTATGTTAACAGTGGTGTTATTTAGAGACCTCTGATCATGTCGGAGGGACAGAGCCTCTCTTCATATAAACGTTTATATATGCGGATGTATAAAAAGACAAGTATAGCTACTGCAAGTCAGTACGATTCAGCAGAGTGTGATGCAGCAGTGAGGGTGAGTGAGTGTGTTTGCTCGCTCCACTTACCCGAGGATGGGAAGCGCGCACACACACACACGGAGCGGACTACAATGACCATGTGGCCATTTTACGTTCAGCAGGCAGGCAGAAATCCGCGGTGTGCCCGAGTGCTGATGTGTGATAGCGTTTCTCTTTCACCGGTTACTGTTTTTTAAAATGTGACACCGAGTGAATGCGTGATTTGAGCAGCCCGTTTGAAGGCTTTGTAATCGGCCCGTGGGAGTCGTCCGTTATAAAAACGCCATGGTCTGTTACAGCTGAGCGTTGTTTTCATTACTGAAAGTGGGCAGTGAATAAGCTGTGGAGGGATGACAGCAGAACAGAGCATCCCGGATTGAGTTTCTGCTGAGGAGACGTTTTGACTTGCAAAGGCGATTTTAAATGGGTTACACTTTCTGTTTTTCATGTTAGGAAGGCAGTAAGTGTAAAAAAACGCTGAAAGGAGTCCTGACAGGGCTAGGCAGTACTGATAAACTACAATCACTGTATTTTCCAGATTCATCACAGTATCTCTTCATCAGATGACTTGGGTTAGTATTAATAAGGTTAATGACACCGTTAATGCAGCTAATAAGGCAGCATTAACAAAGATTCCTGTGTGCTAAAATAATGTCTTAATGTCAAAAATAATGTCAAACCTGACAGTTTTTGTTATTATGATTTGACTGTTATTTGACTTTATTTGACTGTTAGGTTCTATTTTGTTCCCATGAGGGAAACTTATGCAGCATTGCAAACGTTTACCAGACAGAAAGCACATTACCATGAATTAACTTTTTATTCATGTAATTTTTGTGGAGTTTCCTCAGAACAGTCTGAAGCACCCAGCAAATCACATACATTGCAGTTAAATGTCAGGTGTTGCATAAGTAAATGGCACAAAACAGAATTAAAAACCAACAGCAGCAGAGCAGACAACAGTGCTCAAACTGAAAAGCCATAATGTCTGTATCAGGATATACAGGTAGAGATGATACCCAGCACTTCATTCTGTCAGGCTTTTTTAGAGTTCTTTTTTTTGTCATTCTTTCAGTGATGTGAGACTGAGCTAACTTTTGTTATTAACTGTCTATTATTATGTTATTAACTGTCAGGTCTTTCATGGCTGTACTGAACACGTTAATGTTGTTTGCCAGGTTAGACTGCTCCATAACAAGCTGTACACATCATTATTAGAAATAACCAGCAAATAGATGTACTTGTATTTCTATTCTCTCATACTTTAACTCTTTTTATTTCTGCCTAAAATTTGTAAGTTTATGTGTAATTATATGTCTCGCTACTGTAACAGTGCAATTTCCCTTCAGGATCAATAAAGTTCTGTCTGTCTTTGTCACAAAGAGCTGACTTTACAGTTGAATCTGGTGAAACTTGATATTTTGTTTGCCTCTCTGAATGGTGAGGTAATGGTGAAATGTTTCTTGAGATTGCAGAAAACATGTGATTTGGAGAACTTGCTGTTGTCCCAGACTCTCGTCCCACATCTGTGTTTCAAGCGGACAGAAAACAAAGCCAGATGACAGTTCACTTCTTCATTAGATCTTTTTGTTTTTAATTGTATGTGTGTATGAAAGTTGAGAGCTAGGCTGCGTCAACCGGTGAGTTTTAAAGCGCTGAGCTAATGTCCTGCTACCTTTGAGTGTACGGTTTGTAAATGCTCATGAGAGCATTATGAGAGCATTTGCTCCCATAACTTTGAGAGGGCACGGGTAAATTGCATCATGTTGTTGACGACCCATTTTTCCCCCCGTCGTAAACACCAAAGCATCAAAGGTCACAATCTGTTATGATCTATTTACCTCCAAAATGTTATTTTAAGAAAGTTGCACCACTGCATTACGTCATGAGCATGGCATATGACACTTTTGGCATGCCACCCAGTTAACACTCAATTAGTGTTGCTTTGGATTAAGATCCAGTCGGTGTTATTGTTTAGAGATTGACTGTCATTCAGCATTTTGCACTGTTATTGTTTATTGTGTATTCATACATTAATATGTATTTTATTCACGTAGTGAATGTGCAGTGCAGACTGTAGAGAGAGTAACCATTGTTTATCAGAGTGATGTATGTCAATAGATTAGATTATTTCAATAGATTAGATTTTCTTATTACAGCCAACATACATGGACGTACTTTTAAAGGACCTATATCATGCAAAAACAAAATTTCTTCACTTTTTTAAATGAAAGAGCTTGATGCAACAATTTAAACATTTTAAAACATACCATGTAATCTTCAATCCATATATGGAAACTAAGCTGTAAAAAAACAGCCCGTTTTAAATTAATTGTTTTTGTGATGTCACAAAAAAAGCAACACATATCACATATCAGCCTGTTTGGCCTACAGCAGTTTAGTTCCACCCATTCATGCTGTAACTGAGTTATACAGAGTGTTTCAGGACAGGACTGCCAATCAGAACAGAGCTCATTTACAAATATAAGTCTTAAAGGCACAGTGACAAAGACTGCCTCTGTAATTTTAAGTCATAAAGAGAAGATGGAGAGGAGCCATGTAAAAGTGTATTATCATTGTTTTTGATACATGAACTCGAACAAACATCACAAAAAAATGTAACAAAAAGCACAAGAAAAATGTGTTTATAGAGACTGTATGATGAAAAACCAAGTTTTCCAGATTTTGATTAGTATGGAAACAGCCTGCCTTATTCTAAGGGATAAAGAGAGGTAGAAAAATGGTATAAGTCATTAGTATACATTAGATGTGGACGAACAGTTTTCTTTATGTTTTTCCAGTTACTTATTTTCTGTACCACTTTAACAGAACTATATATATTTTAAAAAATATAGTGTTAAGTGACAGTTTTTAAAAGAAGTCGTGCAGTGTTTGTGAGGCTGTGGAGGCCTCAGTATGACTCATAAGGTGTGTGGATCTGTTTAAGAGGTGTTTCCTCGTTTGCAGAAACAACTGACTACAGTTAAGCTGTGTGCGCGTGCGTGTTTGTGTGTGTGTGGGGGGGGGGTGATGTGTATTATCGCGAATAACATCGCAGCTGTGATTTGGTTGCTCAGCTTGTGCTGTAGATCATCACAGCTATGATGTTATTCATGATAACGCACAACCCTGAGAGTTCTGTTGTTTTTGCAAAGTAAAGAAAAAAAGTAGAGCAGCAAAGCCCTGAACATTGTATCAAATATATGTTTTTAATATTGGCCACCACAAAGTACTTCCAGCAGCTAAGAGTAAAATGACCGTTGTTGTTACTTAGCAACCGTGGTTAGCATAAAGATACAGGTATGGAGAAAAATAAACATGCTGTTATCAGATATACACAGGTGGACCATTGTGTAATATTGAATTCAACTAAACTTAACCAATGAAATCATTAGAAGCCTGTAGGTGTCATTAAGTTGATTGGTCAGCGTAACCCTCATGCCACTCCAGATGTCTGAAGCATTTCTTTCTCTGTGCCTTTGCCAGACTATGAGGGTCTCTTTCGCAGCTCTGTTACATTATCTTCAGTGTCTGTCCTGTAAAGCATCGCAGACACTCCACTGACACACTGACCCTAATCAAATCAATCCTTATAAGGCCAGGTTCTCATCTTTCCTCATGTATTTATCAAAGGTGGTGACGGTGTTTTTCAGACTTTGTATGCGAGTTAATGAGCTGTAAAATATATAAGAGGTGATCTGGAACACAGGCAGAGTTAAAGGGCCCTTTTCCTACATTTATGTACATTTATCTACATTTGTACATATATATATATATTTTGTTTCTGCATATCCTTTAAAGATTTTTGTGTTTTTTAAGTACCAAAAACAGTCATAATTTGTTTTAAGATGACGATTTTCAGCCTATCTTTATTCCACGTGTTATTTTGTTACTTAGCCTTTAGTGCTGCATTTACATTGACAATGCACTGAAGTGGGTAGCATTCATTTTTCTCTGGGACGCATCAGTTCCATTGGTGCATGATGGGACCAGCACATTAGATTATGGGGCATGCAGTGTGACGAAAAAGTTGAGCAGTGCTGTACTTTATGCAAATGAATCGGACAAATGCGATGTGCTTATCCAATCAGGAAGCAGGTGATGTTTTCATGATTTGTGTCTGCAGATGAGTATATCGCTGTCAGAAACAAAACCTTTTATCTCCATTTCTGTTGTTTTTCAGTTTTTGACATAATTTGAATGCCTGTTGTCCTTTACATTGTGTGTAAATTTCATGATGAATGAACCAAAAGAAACGACCCAGAATTACTTGGAAAAAGTTCTTGTTCCGCTGACTTCAATTAAAAGTAAAGTGTGTTTTTTTCCTTCCCCTGTAAAGTTACCATTTTGGAGATACGAGGTTTTGTTCCGACAACAGCGATATTGAAACGTTTGTTCGGCTTCTCAGATGTTTCCAGAAGGGCAGCAGCAAAAGATCTTTAAACATGACTGCTTTGCCTCCAGAAATTACAAATGCAGTAGAGAATCTTAATATCCTGAAACTACTAAATTTTAGTTGGATATCACAGGGAACACCCTCATAACACCCATATACAGCCAGCTGAAGGGGAGGGAAGGGGTGTGTTCATGTCTGTTGCTGTGCTGAACCATAATAAATGCGGTGCAAGACTGATATGTGTAAATACTCTGATTGGCTGGTCTCTAATGCACTTTATTCATAAGTCCATGTTGGCTGTATAGGTACATTTACATAGATGTGTTGGTGTTGTTTTTTGTAACATCACAAAGACACATTTTGAAGCTTAGTTTCCATAAATGGTCTGTGAAGGCGCAGGAATGAATGTTAGATGAAACTTGAACATTTTTACACAGTACATCAAAATCTTTTGTTTCAAAAAAACAGGAAAATTCAGTTTCCATCATTAATACCTTCTTTAGTGCAAGTTATTTCCAGAGTATTAAGTGAATGTATCGCTGAGACTACAGTTGCAGAACTTGTTTCTGAGTCTGTTTGCTCTAAACATTTGTACGTGCGCTGAATAAAAGCAGTCTGAAATATTCGCAGCTATATGAATGGCCATGCTCCATTAGAAAGTCTCCAATAGAAAGTCCTCTTTGGTCTCGTAAACTTTTTTATCCTGTTCATTTTAATAATCTGGTCAGGCTAATAAAATGTAATTTAGCTCCCCTTTCAAGTCTCACCGCAGTAAACTTTCCATGCCATTTCTTCCAAGTATACGGCAAACAAGACTCCACGGTTCATCGAGTGAGAGGGAGAGGAGAGACTCTGGGGTTTGAAAATAGAACGTGTAAAAATACATGGCCGGGGGAAACAGGCAGGGTTTTGTTAATCAGAAGAGTAGGGAGTTTGTGAACTGTTTCGCCGGCCTTTTTGCCGTTCGCACGGGCGGTCTCCGGACCGCTGGCCTGTCTGCCTTGCGCCTGCCGTCAGACTCTCACACACACTTAGTATTTGAAGTAAAAAAAAAAAGGCTCTCTGCTATGTGCCAGCATTAGTCATAAGTTTGCCCCTCTGACTCTTTAACTGGAACTGAGAGCCTGCTGTGGGTGAGAGGCGAGATTCAAAACCAACTTTATTACATTCTCTCTCTCTCTCTCTCTCTCTCTCTCTCTCTCTCACTCACACACACACACACACTCGTCTATATGTAAAACACATGCACACACGGCCGTATTAAATGCCAGACGCACAGACACAGAGCTACAGTTTCAACTCTATCCATTACGGCTGGAAAGCCAGGCAGAAACAGCATCACCAAGGTGACACATCCTGGAGGGGGTGGGCCTGGAGGGGGCGGAGCCATTTTCTTCTTTTGTTTTTTATTTGTTTGCCCAATTTGATGCGTGTGGTTCTGGTTCTAGTGCGGTTTTGCTGCTCGTGACTGAGACAGTGTGAGCCTCCGCTCTTCTTATGACTCACACACTCTGCACTGGCCAGACACACACACACACACACTCTCTCCATCACTCTTTCTCTCGTTCGAGCTTTCTTTCTCTCTCTCTCTCTTTCTCCTTCTTCTCATCACATTCTAGCTCTCTCTTTTCTCTCTCTCGTTCTTTCTCACGCTCTAGCTCTCTCACTCTTCTCTCACACTTTGTCTGTTCTCTGTCTTTTTCTTTCTTTCTTTTTGTGTTTTTGTCTGTTTTTGTCTCTGTTTTCTCTCTCACTTTTGCTCTCTCTCGTTCTATCTTTCTCTTTTCTCTCTCTGATCCCTTCACATTCTAGCTCACACTCTTTTCTCTCTCACTTGTTCTTTCTCTCTCTCTCTTGCTGTCTTCCCCTCACGCTCTAGCTCTCTCACTCCTTTCTCTCTCACACTCAGTTCTCTGTCTTTGTTTTCTTTCTTTCTTTGTCTCTCTTTCTGCTTCTGTCTGTTTTTTTGTCTCGTTTTCTTTTTTCTGTTTTCTCTCTCTCTATCTCACTGTTTTATCTACCTTTATTTCAATCTCTCTCTTTTTGTTGTTTATTCTTCTGATTTTGTTTGTCTCACTATAGCTCACAATTTTTTATTTCTCTATCTGTTTTTGTCTCTGTATTTTGTCTGTTTTTTCTCTCTCTGTTATCTGTGTTTCTCTCTCTCTTTCTCTCTCTCTGCCCCCATCTCTCTCTGAGGGTGGTACACGTGGGAGCGATCGTGCGTCGTGCTTGCTCGTCCTGCGCAGCGTGACAGTCTGAGTCACTGAATCTGTGTCACTGTGCTAGTTTGTGCCTTCAGAGTGGCTGCGGCAGTCAAACGGTCTTAGAGCTCCGGTGAGCTGCCAGATGAGGTTTACAGTGCTTAATTAAAACGTTAATTTAAAGAGTGCTGTCAGATTATCTGCTTGTGTGTAATCCAGTGGTTGCATGTACACCGTCAAATGCAAGGAGAGTAATTCGGTCTAATGGGACAAACCAGCCACTCCCCCACGTGCTTCATTGTTTTTGTGTGGAGCAGAATAGCGCACTGTGAGAAGATCCTGCATTCTCACAGGCTGAATCCTTCTTCTGTTGTCTGTTTAAATACTGCTGAGCATATGGGTGGGCTGTGTAACACGTCTCATTATGTTTCTAGGTATGTGGTCAGTACAGCCGAAGTTGAGATGACTATGTGTACCTGTTTTTAGGAGCAGGCCTCCTCAACCAAAAATTGCTGTTAATGTTTCAAAAATGAGTCATTTGTGGTATTTGTGCAGCAAAATGCCTTTTCTGTTTGCATTCCTTGCGTTTTATTTTTCCCTTTGAGGTTTACTTATAACATCTGTTTAGCTTTATGTGCCAAAAACAGCCAAAATGAATTTTTATGTGATGAGCATCTTGTTATCTGTTGAATTAAACAGGCTGGTTTTGTGTGTATGTTTGTTAAATGTGTTCCTGTTGAGGATGTGTTTTCTCATTTTCACTTACAAAATCAAAAAACATGCAGTTGAAGAACAGAAACATGATGGTGTTCAGCATCACTTTAGATGCTGATCATCGTCCCATGTTCTTCTCTTTTACTTTAGAAATCTGTCTAACTTTGTCATTAAGTCATTGAATAGGACCCATTGCTGAACATTTGCTTTTGCATATGTTAGTATAAGTCATGCCTTATGAATGTAATAATGTGTTTCCTGTCACTTCAACTATAACAGTGTTGGATATGAACTGAACATATTTACATGCACTTTGTTTACATGAACTTTGCTAGCAGGTATGGCTTTCTGATTAAAAGATTGTAGCCTATGTTAGTGTTGTAGAGGCTGACACTCAGGGCTTAACTGCTGCACTCAGTCGTATGTGTTATCAGCAGACCCATTTCCGAGGTAAGCGTGGCATGTAACGCTCACAAGCGTCAGTCAAACGTGTTGTTGTTCCCTCTCTACTGTAGCAGCAGGGCTAGCACTAGCTAAGCTTGGCGAGGGGAGGGGGGGTGTCATGTTACTAGCTGGACTCTGACACATGAGCTTGCGCTTTTGATGTGAGGGCCACTGAAGGGAAGTGTAGCAACAGACCAGTGGTCAGATGACTTCCAGCATGTGGAGGATTAAGCACAGTTGAGGTGGCAGGTGCGAGCGCTTTGGAGTGGCAGCCAGGCCCTTGGTCACGCTCCTCTCTATGCATGAGGGGCTTTTGCTTAGTCCCATCAGCCCCCAGAATATCTCCTGTAATTGGAACAAATGGGCACTAAACATTGCTGTTTCTGTTATTCAACAGGAAGCATGTGGGAAATATGCAGGCTGCAGGCTCAAATAGCTGATGGGGAAGGGGACAAATGTCACGCAAGGCCGAATGACTTTTAAACCTGATCCTGCATTGCATCAAGCCTCAGAACTAGGAAGAAAGGCTTCCGCACTCTAACAGCCGTTCTGTAGTTAACGACGAAAAGGCTGGAAAATGACACAATTATGCTCTCTTCCGAGAATGGTCACTTACTCAGAAACGCTTCCAGTAACCTCTGATAAACTCTTTAAGATATCCATCTGTCTCAGTAGAGCTGCTATTTGTTTAAGATGTTTTTGCTTATTAGGAGTCAGATTAATTAAAGGAAATGTTTTTTAAAAATACTATATTTATTTATTCCAGATTCATTTTGAGTTGAGTTCTTTCATTTTAGTGTATTAGCATTGAAATGAAAGTCCATGGATAAATACACTTCGATTATGTTAGCAGCAGTATACACCTGATTAAATGTAAGTTTTAATTGATTTATGTATTTAGCCATGCCCAGTTTCACCCTCTAGCTAGGTGTCCCCTAGTCACACAATACTATCAGTGCTGGAAGAGAGAAGAGAGAAGAATAGCATGTGTTTCCTACATCTCATGTGAAGCCAGCCACCACATCTTTTCGATCAGCCACTAATGTGACATAATTGGACAGCTCAGTGTGCCAGGATGGGGGCACTAACTGCCAATTCTGTTAAATAAGCTAACAGACACCTGTGTTGTGGCTAGCATTGCACAGTGATGGGGAGAGGGAGAGTCATCTTACCCACCTGGAGAGTGCGAGGCAAGTTGTGATCTCTTGGACTCCTGTCCACAGATGGCTGTAGCATCACTGGGGGTTGAACTTGAGATCTCCTGATGATGGGGCTAATGAGCTTGGAACCCTGAATGTATGTCTTTTATAATTTTAAAGGAATGTTCTTGTGAAAAATCTAATTTACGTAGTTATCCCACTTACTCCATATGTAGTCAATCAGCCAAGACATGAGTGATGTCCAAAGTTAGCTTTTTTAGTTCAGCGCTAGAACTAAATGGGTAACATTGTTTGCAAACACTGGAAGTCGATAGTCAGCCAAATCTTTTCCGCAAATACATATCCAAATCTTCTCAATCTGCTCAGACTTCTCTTTGTGGGCATGCATCTCACACTACATATGATCGCTACAGATTATGTTCACAATTTCTGTTGTTTCTAATTATAAATGACTTTTAGTGTTGAATTTTTTAACTGAGATATATGCTCATAAGTAGAAGCAACAGAAATCTCAGATGAAATCTATGAAATCTCATTTGCCTGTGTGGCGTACGTGCATGTAAACGGGAGTTGAATTCTGCAGGGGGGGAATGGAATTTGGAACAACACCTGTTGCCAAACTGGCTGCCCCCTGCATTTAGCTGCACTGTGAAGTTTTGTTTGTGTTTATAGCTGACAGTAAATCATCCTAAACTGCATTGACAAGACTGCACCACCTTAATGAACATCTGGTTGTGGTTTGAGTAGGTTGAGAGAAGTGTTGGGGATGTATTTATGAAAAAGATTTGGGTGACTATTGACTTCTAGTGTTTATTAGCAATGTTAGCCTTTAGCTTCAGCACTAAACTAAAGAAGTACATTTTGGATGTGAAACCTGTGATGGCTGATTGAATACATCGGGCTGAGTGAAACATTGTGGAAATGTGATTTTTTTTTTAAGAATTTCTTTAAAGCCTTTTTGACCTAAAGGTTTAAATCTAAATACATATAATTAGCATTTTTGTTCATACATTTCTAACATGTTAAGTGAAATTTAAAAAAAAAATCTTAATGCACCCTTGACAAGTGGTCTTCTTGTGTCAGGTGTATCCAAATGTCCGATTGATACAAGGGCATATCCAGACGTATACCTGTTCACCTGAAAGTTATCAGTGTTTTGAAAGCTATCAATAAAACTTTGAAGAACTGTTGAACTTTTAAAGAACCCACGTTTGCTCAGGTGCACTACGTCCTTATCTAGGAGAGGAGACCCTAATAGCTGCTTGTAGAGATGCCCCCCCCCTCCTGCAGAGGTGCTTGGGATTCCTCTGGAAGGCCAGGTTATCAAACGCAAACAGCGGCCGCTGGATTCCCGATCTGTGTGTTTGCGCAGCGGTGTGAATGGCGTGCTGAGAGGAAGAGGCGCCTGGGTTTCTGTTTGCTCTTTCAGAGCTCTGTGGACTCAAGGCGCCTGATCTGAAGGACGCAGGCCCGTTCCTACGCCACTCACAGCCTTTCGGTGCCATGATCAGATTTCCTGCTGCTTGATGTGAGTGTAGTGAAGGTGTATGAAAGCTTGTGGGCTCTCACCCCATCTCTGCTTATCTTGAAAAGGCCTCTCTCAAAAAAGTAAACATTATTTGTCTGCTTTGTGTTTGGTATAACTGCTCCCAGTGGTGGCAAATTCAGGAAATCCTATAATTTGATAAAATGACATGCAGGAGTTCAGGTAAAAACCTGGGGCAAAATAAATGTATTTGTGTTTTAGCACACTTTGGTATGAATTTTTGGCTTTATTTTTGAAGGTGACCTTTTAGACTTTTTATAGTTCTCTATATAAGTACCAAAAAAATTATATCACAGTGTACTTAAGATTTCTGATGGTTTTGTTACATCACAGCATAGTGTGTTTATGAATAGGTTTATCAAATAAAACTCTTTTGGATGCTCAAGTAAATTTATTTTTGTAGATTAACAATGGTGTATTATTCTTGGATGCCCCTTCACTTTTAATAATAAACATATTTAACAACTGAAGAAAATCTAAAATATCTTTAACAGGGCAAAATATTAGAAACATATTAGCAATATATAGACAGATGTCAATATTAACACTAATGAGATAAAGGCACGTATGCACAGAAAACTGGTTAGTCTCCAAGTTAGGCTAATGGCTGATGGTTAACCCCAAGAGACTGGCTTTCCACTCTTTCTCTCCACTTTAACTCAGTACTTTCTTGTTGCTGCTCCTTTAAGAACAAACTGTACCCGCTTACCTCAGACTGCTGTTCTATACAGGAAAGGAGAGGAAAGTAACATATTTTGCGCTGTATGTACATACGTTGCGCTATTTGCAACAACAACGGTTGAACAGCTACTACTCTGTCCTACCCTTCTCTATAAATGGGGTCAATTTCAAAGGGAAATGACCTGTAGACAAAATGAGCAAAGTCTGAATTTTAGATCTGTGTGGATGCAACCTTTTGAGGCTGTTTACAATTTTTTCGGTGATAACATATAGATTGAAGTAAACCGCATGAAAAGTCAGGTTCAAACAAACCCAGGACTGGTGATCGGATTAAGATCAGATCACTCAAACCACACAGAGACGGATCTTGACCGCAGTCAACACTAGTGTGAAAGGAATATGTTTTCTACATACACATACAGTTACATAATCGTAAATGCGCCTGCTGAGTTTTGACTAGCAGGTGAGAGGGTAACCAAGGCAATGCAAAATGGAGGATATGCGAGACTTGAGTTACCTCCAAACCAAGTGCCTTGTTGCGCTCTGGTCCGATGAAAGCGTCCAAGCCAAACTTGTCAATTCATATCGTAACAAGAGGAAAAAATAATCAAAAATAAAACAGAAATGATGTATGTATTGATGTGCTTATTACTTGAGAACATAATATCTAATTTCATCTGGTCACACGGGATGTATTTTATTGAAAAGTGTAAACGGAGTCTGACCAAAGTTCATCCAGATACGATCTGAACATGAAAAACATGTTAATGTAAGGTGCAAACAGGCTCTTTGACTTCTGAGGCTGCACCTCATTGATAACACAGTTGCATACAGATGTTATACCTGAAATTGATGTGAATAATCATAGCCTAATGAGCACAGTATACACTGAACATTTAGTGGAACATGTTGAGGTCAATTTGAGGCTGTTGCTGTGGCTAATAACCTGCAGTTAACATGTCAAGAAATAATACATAATAAAACATAATAATAGTAATGATAATTCATGATAATAATAAACTGTGTATAAGCTGCAGTTTATGTCATCATGATGTCAAGAAATAGCCTGTTGGGAAAGCGCTGGTGCTTATTGGTTTTATAAATGCTCATGGTGTCCCTACAGTTATGTTCTGAATGTTAATCAGTTTTGAATATGTATCGATGAGTACTTAATCTGTAAATGTTACATATTCTCACAAAGCCACATCAAAAATGAACTGGAAATAAGGATCAAACTACTTGAAATTGAAAGTCCACTTTTAAAGTCATTAACATTTAAACTGATTATCAAAACCTAATAAAATATTAATATGACATAATGCTTTTATCTTTGGATAAGTTTTTTTAAATGAATTTTTTTCCCTTCATCACTCCTCAAGCTACTTTGACCCTTATTTACTATGGCTAAAAGGTTCCTAAAATCCCTACATAGTGGCATTTTCAACAAAAATCTGGGTCAATATCCAAAATACTGCAGGCCAAGAGGGACGAAGGATTTTTCCTTTCTGTGGCTGATATAACAAAGATATGGGTGTCACATTTTTCCTTGTAAGGTCTTCCCTGCCCTCTGTCCAAGTTGTTGGATGCTCTGGGAGCTCAGAGCCACAATAAAATCCTGACCTGCTGAAAGCAATCCCTTCAGGATGGGCCAGGAGAAGGGGTCTTAGATGCCTTTCTCGCTGGGCGTGCCTGGGATTGTGTTTACGGAAGAGCCAGATCTTCACAAGTGGAATGGGAGATGAGGGCCGGGCCTCGGATCGCACGGCTAGTGGAGGTCAACTAGTGGGCACATGTTTGTGTCAGCTGGTTCCAGGCAGCTTGCGTGGTGCGTTTCCACCAGAACGGAGAGGTTTCATTGTTCTTTGTTAAAGTATCGCTTATATCAGTGCGGTGTTGGATCAACGCCTCAGAACTTTATTATTTTTTTTAGATTTTTATTCTTTTACAGCACTTGAAAGCATTAGCTGCCCTTTTTACTGGGTGAATATTTGACAATTGCAGCAACAGACATGGTTCAGAATTACAGTAATACAATCTCATTATATTACAATTAGTAAGGTTTTTTCAAGAGATACGAGGTTTATTATGGCTAGGGCTGGGTATTGTTAGCATTTTTCGCTGTCAACACCAGTACTGATCCTGCAGGTGAGCATTTTAGTTAATTGATTTTCTAATTTCTAAGATGTTGTTTGAGAAATATTCAGATACCCCCTTCACACACACACACACACACACACACAATAAACACAGTGGCGGTACTCGTTATCTTACTGTTACTGTGCTAGATTAAACCCAGACCACAAATCCAGTGTAGTAGGTGTCATGTGACTTGAAATTTATACTTAAAAACGGTCAGTCTAAGGCCCAATCCCATTTCACCCCTTGCTCCTACCACTTAGCCCTTAGCCCTCCATTTTGCGCGTTCATGTCCAGGGGTAGGGTGTCCCGATTTTTGTTGAGATAGAGGGATAGGGTGAAGTGTCAGGGCTACATGGCCCTCCAAATGGAGGTTTTTCAGAGGCTCACTCCAGACAGAGTGAAATGAGGGAAAAAAAAGAAAAATCTGCAAGATGGCTGTGCAAGCGACCAAAGAAACCCACAAATGTGAATATTTTCTCCAATAAAAAGGATAATTACTGTATTGTCTTAGTTTAAGGTGGAACGGGAAAATTCGAGCAAGAAGCTGGTGAACAGCTGTAATGGATTAGACTCATCAAGAATCCCTGGATGTAGCAAAGAGCCAATCTGCAGTTTAGATTTTGGAACACTCTCACTTGTTGGCTCACAAATGCTAAGATCAACGACTAGATATTGAAATTTGGTATTGAATGACAGTTCGATAGAATTTTTTGATTCTTTGTACTATTGAAGTAGGCCTAATTCAGTTGGAACATTTATGGTATTAAATTTGGTATTAAATGACAAATTTCAGTCTGTAGTATTGAAGTAATTTGGTTGGTACAAACAAAGGTTATGACAGTGACAATATCCTGGCTGTGTAATAATAATAAGGGCTATTTTATCATAAGTCTGGCCTTTGAAATGATTAGATAAATGAGGTGCATATGCAAATAAATGGCCAAAGTCTCTGAGCTATTTCACTCAGTTCCATCTTGTCAGGCTCTCTTCTTTTGTTCTATACTGTAATGCTGGGCACTCTTCTTCCTCCGTCTGCGTCTCTCTTTCTCTTTCGCTCACTCTCACGCCAGACTGTCTGATTTTATTAATGGATCCGACAGGAACTGAGGAGCAGAGTTTCTCTTTACCAACAAACAAATTAGTCTTTGTGTTTGAGCTGCTCCAAACCCTCCTCCCTCTCTCTGGCTGCGGGAAGAGAGAGAGAGAGTGAGAGGGAGCTAAAAGGAAAAAAAAAATCAGGGATGAAACAAAGGAGACATGCAGCTCCATGGCTGCCGAGCACGGCCCTGGGGCATTCACGACGATAGGAGAAAGCAAATACTATTTTCTCGTGGAGCAATCACTTCCGTTCTAAATTTGGACGCCTCTACTACACTGACAGGAGCGGATAAAGGCCATTCATCTTAATAAACAATGTGCTATTTTGAGCGAGCTGGGTGAATGAAGAACTTCAAATGGGATTCGCATTCTTGGCAGCATGTCATTTCAGCAGTTTATGCACTTATCAGGAGTGTGTCAGGAAAAAAAGGGTTTTCCTCATGATAGAGCTGAAAGATTAATCGTTTTTTTTATATCAAAATTTGAAGGACTGCAATTTTCAAATCACAGGAGCTGCAGTTTTTAATTTTAGCCCACATTATCAACACCATTATCAGAAGTTTTAAGTGGTTTTTGACCCAATAACTTGGGAACTGTCTGTTAGATGAGTTAGACCAATCAGAAGCAACCAAACACCTGTGGGCTGTGACATCACAACCACAACTAAGTCAAGTCAAGTCAAGTCAAGTCAGCTTTATTGTCAATACTACAATATGTACAGGACATACAGAGTATACTCTGTATGTCCTGTACATATTGTAGTATTGACAATAAAGCTGACTTGACTTGACTTGAACTAACTGGCAGTCTGGCACACTGGCCGTAACGTTCAAGCTTCAAACAAGAAAAAGTGGCCAAAATACTTGGCCAGAGTAACAGGTTTGGAGCTTAAATAATAGAAAATAATCACAAATTGAATTACAGTTGCAATTCTGTTCAGAAAAATCTCGAAAAAATATATTTGCCCAAATTGTTCAGCCTACCTACCTCACGAGGAGGTGATAACACAGGAGGAAATCTCACCCAAGCCATTTGAAATATGGTGTTTTGACATGGCCAGGAGATGGCAGCTGAAAACACTTCCATGTATCTCATGGCTGAGGCTCTACAGTGCTGGCTCTCGGAGAGATGGTGCCCTAAGCCTCTTTAAGAACATAAAAGGTTTAGCCCAAGGAGCTCATATGTCAAGACATTTCTACAGATCGCCACCTCCTTCTAGGGAGCAGATTTACTCCTTGAAACGTTATAAAGTTGTTTTTGTTCAATGCAGATTCTTCTTGTTTTAGGTAGGCCATAACAGGTTATTTAAAGAGCCCATAGCTTTTTTTTTAAATTGACTGCTTTTGTGATGTCATGAAAATCAATGCGTTTGCATATATCCACCTATTCAGCCGACAACAGTTTAACCCTGCCCATTCAATGCTGAAGGGAGAAGGAGTGTTTCAGCCTGTCCTGCTTTTCGAATGCGGCGCAACTCAGAGCAGCCACTAAGAATAGGGGTGATTTACATGTCAGTCTTAAAGGCACAGTAACAATTACAGCCTGTTTATTTCTAAGAGATGAAGAGATGTTGGAAAATGGTAAAGTAAAAACAATTATGGCTGTTTTTGGTGCATATAAAAAAATGGGTACATTTGCTGACCGCAACTGATTGTAGACTAATCAAGAAGCAGTGATGTTAATATCATGCATATGTTATTTAATAGTGACAGTCAGTCAGCTGTTTAGATTTTGAACAAGCATGGATGCTGATAAGTTCGGCTTCTTAGGTAGTGAAATTCAGTATTGAATGCCATGCAAGTTTTTGGTAGTACTCAAGTAATTCATTACCATAAAAATACTGAATTTTGATACCTAGCCCTGCATACAATCATGCAAATGTTGTCCTATACGTGGACAAAAATGTAGGGTATGGGGCCTTTAAAGCATGTTGGCCTGGTGTATTGGTTTTATATTGCAATCTGTTACAGTCCCCATTTGTTAAAGTAATGCCTAAACTACTCCACCCATGCTTTTAGAACAATTCAAGCAGGTGTTTATGATGCACAGTATTATGGCCTCTTTGATCTCTGTGTCTAATGTAAGCTATGAGAGCTTGCTGGTCACACATTGGCTTCACTGTCCACCAGAACTGCTAGATCTGTTAGCCATCGCTCCTACTCAAAGGATGAAATAAATTAGCTGCCGGGGAGCTATTCCCACTGACAGCCACAATTAAAAGGAAAGATAATTCTCCTAAATAAAACATGACTGTTTCTTTTGCATGTGTGTGTGCGAGAGAGAGAGAGAGGCTGGGGAGGACACTCTCCTTCTGAACTCTGTGGTTTTGCATATGGGTTGTTTTCTGTGTGGACTGTAGACACGGATGGCCTTTTTAAACATGGGTCATGTGGGGTGACATTTTTCAGAAGCTTTTTGGATCACTTATCCCACTAAACTATACAGAGAATGTGAAGCCTCAGCCCATGTCCCTTTGTGTAAAGTAGGAACAAAGCATGGCATAAATCTGTGTGTGGAAATAAATGTACAGGATAACACAACAGCACTGTTTATCGGACACCACTGTGATGCACGCAAAGGACTCATTTGGCTGAATTTGAATAATCCTTCTGCTCTTTTGACCACTAGTGCTTTGCTTTGCTCTGGTTGTTATGAGATTTATGCAGAATTTCTTTTGAAATATTTTTCATTTAACCCATTGAATCTTCAGCTTATTATCGAGTTAGCAATCTTAAATAGGAATTGCACATTTTTTCAAAAATTCTACATAATATATCTGCATAAGATGTTCGGTCGTCCCTGGCTGTCCCTGGATAAATGACATGTTTTGTTGATTTTTTTTTTACGGGATGCACAGTTTAGGGCAAAATTACCATTTATTTGCTGAATTTAACATATTAGGGAAGAACCCAACATAAAATGATACATAAAAAAAATTATAGCACGTATTATCTTTTTTTTTTTTCAATATGTTAAATTTAGCCAAAAAATTAAAATTGTGCTCTGAAATTTGCAGAAAAATTCCATATTTAAGTTTGTTCCCTGTAGACGATGTGTTCAATTTACTGTCACTTAGAAAATCAACAAAATGTATAAGTTTTGAAGTTGTTTAAACTTTTGCATATGACTCTAAACAAAGTCGTTTAGAGTGGTGTGAAAGGTTTCACAGTAGAGAAACGTACTAGTATGGATTTCTTCTCAGTGGTGGTGATGGGAACCAGAGGTTGTGATGTCTACAACATAAATGTTGCTGTTTTATTTACTATCCAAAGTAAGCCTACATATGTATTCTGAGTTTTTATATGTAATGTTAATGGTTGTAAATAAATGCTAAATCCAAATTAATAAGATATATTTGGGTGTTATTTTGCCATACAACTCCCTGTATGTACCTCGCTGGCGTGCATGCAATTAAAAAAGTCTAATTTAAGCTAAAACCTTATTTCAGACCTACCATAAAACAATGTTATCACTCAACTTATTTGTAACTGTTTTGTATATTAACTTTTTTGTGTGGTATCTTTGAGAGGCCTTAGATGATTCAGATGTTTGGATCCTATCACCACCACTGTGAACAATTCTGACGCTGCTAGAAAGCCGCATTTCACGTCAAACCTCTGAATTCCTTTTTTTAATGACTGAATTATGGAGAAATCTTAAAAACACTGGTTGAATTCTGTTTTAAGATTTATTATTCAGTAACCCCTGTCAAACTTAAATATTTAAGTTGTGTAGCTATGAGAATGAAAAAAATTGAGAATATAGTCCCTAAGTGTCTAAACTTACCCTTAAACAGCTTTCAAATTATAATAGAGGATAATGCGTATATGCTGGTATGTAGCATTTATATCTGTGCAGGTCGTTTACAGGTTGTTTGTATGTTTGCAATGCTTTATGTCTGATTTGCATTCAAGGTCTGATTTCTCATTGCGTTCTTTCTCTTTCTCTCTTTTTTTTCCCCAGTCTGTGGTCCTCACATCGATATCCGGAATGACATCAGCGAGTTCAAGAAGCTGGAGAACTGCACGGTGGTGGAGGGCTACCTGCAGATTCTCCTGATAGGAGACAAGAACCACAACCCATACCAGGAGTTCCGCTCCCTCAGCTTCCCCAAGCTCAGGATGGTGACCGACTACTTGCTGCTGTTCCGAGTGGCGGGCCTGGACAGTCTCAGCATGCTCTTCCCCAACCTCACAGTCATCCGAGGACGCAACCTCTTCTACAACTACGCCCTTGTGATCTTCGAGATGACCAGCTTGAAGGACATTGGCCTGTACAGTTTGAAGAACATCACGCGAGGGGCCATCAGGATTGAGAAGAACCCAGAGCTGTGCTATGTCGACTCGGTGGACTGGTCACTCATTATGGATGCAGAGTTTAACAACTACGTCGCTGGGAACAAGCCGTCCAAAGAGTGTGGAGATGTGTGCCCTGGCATCATAGAGGAGAACCCAGAGTGCCCCAGGACCAGCTTTAACGACAACTATAGCTACCGCTGCTGGACCTCCAACCACTGCCAGAAAGGTAAGGATGAAGGAATTTATTTCAGTTGCAGAGTTCTTCTCCCTGAAGATGGAGGACATTGCTTTATGATTGTGTGCAGTTTTGTTGTTGTTGAATATGGTCAGGACCGTTTAGCCTTCCTGGAAAAACGTCTTCCTCCGGTTTCTTTGAGTCAGTGAACTTCACTTCTTGTATGTAGGTTATGAGGTGTGTCAGTGCTAATCTACCCCTACAAGTGTAGAAGACATAGCCTCTCTATCACATGAAGCATAATTGACAACTATGTTGTCATTTTCATGGACCATTTACCAGTGTTAGCACAGTCTCATTGATGTTATCCAAATGGGTTATAAACTTTACTACTTCCTGATCTTCATATGATAGTTACTGTTACATTTTCCCCCGCACTGTGTAGTCTGTCTCTGTCACAGTCTTGTTTCTTTTTTTTCCAACAACAGCCGTATGAATGGCTGGACTAATGCTTAAAGGTGGGAAAAATAATCGATTCTTAGCTGTATCATGATTCTGTCTGGAAATATTCAGAATCAACTCACAAAATGTTATAATTGCATTTATAAAATTGGATTTTATAAAGGCTCTGCATTTCCCCTACTGTAAATAAACTCACATTCACCGGGAAATATGATCAAGTAGAATACTTTATGGCTTGGAGGAGGAAAGAAAATGCAGGATCTCACTAATGCATACATATTTGCAGTCACAAACTGTTCACACTTTTGGGTAATTTTTGTAAAAAATAAACCATAGGAAACATGACCCCATGTAAGAATGCAGAGAGGTTTCTACAATAAGTACTGCTATACATGCTTGTATTTATATTACATTACAAAAAAGTAAAAGCTTATGAAATGACTGGAATATCCCATGATTTACTTATTATTTGCAATATGTGACATGAAAAACGAATGTGCACATTTTTTTAGACGTAGTTCAGCCAAGCAGGGTGTAATGATTCACAAAATTTATAATTTGATTTGATAGTTTCTATTTGTAGTTTAGAATATCAATAATTCACAAACTGGTCCTCAGGGACCCCCTGATGGCCCATATTTTAACTCCCAACAAGTAGGGATAGAGCTAAAATGTGGACTGTCTGGGGTCCCTGAGGACTGGTTTGACAACCACTGTGTTGTGGTGGTATAAAAGTACAATACATTTTGCTGCTGTTGGAAGAAAACCTCTCCATTTGTGTCGTTTTTCAGTTTTTTACACTGAAAATGCCTGTTGCTCTTTACACTGTGTGTAAATTTCATGATGAATGGACCAAACGAAATGGCCCAAAATGACTTGGAAAAAAATCTGGTTCCATTGACGTACATTAAAGGCAAAGTAGGTTATTACCTTTTCCTGTAAAGTTAGCATTTTGGTTTTCTTCCGACAACAGCGATATAAATAAAAAGTACAATATATATCTGAAACATGTGTTTTATAGTGTCCCGATCTAATGTTCCTGCCACAAGCTAATATGTTAGTCCAAAGTTAACATACTAGTCACAATACATTGATACAATACAAAACAATACCATATGATACGTTGCGAAACATATGATCAATACAATATGATACGTTACATCCTATGTAATGTTACAGCCCTATGAAAGGACTACTTGTCAGTGACAGGTGTAGGTAAAACAGTCATAGCGTCTGCTACTAAAATCAAAAATTGGGATGCATCAAGATGCATTAATATTCATTTTATAGTCGCATCTTGCCACCCTAAATCAAAATCGAATTGAACTGTGGGCTGCTTAGAGATTCCCACCCCTACTGATACTGTAGTAACTGCTACGGAGCTGGAGGTCTGCTTCTGTGGCAAGTCTTGTCAGGTAAATATTTGCCTAGTCTTATCTATGTTGTGTTGAGAGACTTATGACTGGAACTCTCTTGCCATTAATTAAAAGCTATGACAACAGCGGAGGATGGTGGATGCTTCAGCTTGTTTCCTGTCCATGAAAAGAAAACAGAGACCCATGATGGCACTCTGTTAGAAACTGTTTGCAGAAAGCAACAAGTGGAAAACAATGACTTTCCTGAATTGGACGCTGTCCTGTGGGCTGTTCTTTGTGAACAGGCAGTTTGCTCTCTGACGGTAGGCTAAGATATATACCACCATGGATTTCACTGCTTAAGCCTGTCTTTGCAGCAAACTTCAGAAAACACTTCAGAATTTGTACAAAATAAAGCCATATTTGAGTACGGGGATCCATTACAAGGCTGAATGTCTACAAGGAGATCCACAAGCACTTAAATGCTGCACGCTGTGTTTTTCCACTGACTACCAACACGTCTTGATCTATTTGCCTTTATCTAAGAGATGGTTGGTTCATGAAAATGGATGCCAACATGTTGTTCACATCTGGCTGGGGGTTGCCTCAGAATGCTTGGGAAACAGCAGACTCCTGCTTTTGCATTGTCTGTTCCCTCTTCCTCTCTCAACCACACAAGAATGGTGGGAAAAGTACAGTGGACAAGAAAGGGCTCTTTCCCAGCCATGGCCTTCAGGAGGCCCGTGCCGCGTTCAGGTTCATTCTGGGGACGGACGATCTGGGCTGTGCCCCTCCTCCCCACTTTTCCCTACAGCAGGAAAACAAACAGAGGAAATGGAGCCTTCCACAGATACGTGTTGTGTTTTCAACCGGAAGCAGAGGCCAGTTTATTGTTGTATGGAGCTGATTCTGACAACCTTTGTCCGCTGTATGGAGGAACTGGCTATTAGGGCTCTCAATGACCCTTGAGAGGGAGAAACAGTGGGCTGAATGTAGCCTTTTCTTTCCAGTGACCCTCCTGTGTGCTGATGCCGGCTGTTCCCGGCTGCCCCTCCTAGGACATGTCGGCACCTGCTCCCCTGCACACCTGTTCAGTATGGTAATGTTGTGTCTGAATGGTGTGTCTTTGGGGGCTGAGTGAGTCATCTATATCCAAGGCTCGCTCAGCACAACAGAAAAACAAAGGGAAAGGCTGGTAGTCACAGCAGAAAAGGACTTGCTGAAGGTCCTACTAATTCGCTGGTGTTTTCCAAAGGACTTACTGGAACTCGCAGCCAGCCACCACCTGTCCAGGGGTGTTTTTCTGCCTCTGCTTCCCCACAAAGCAACAAAAGGGATGCAAAATGTGTTTTGGGAAAAGGCACCACAGCTGTTTTTCCTAGGCTTTATGCTCTGTTGGCATCTCCATGCACTCACAAAGATTGACTGTTGCTGCAAAAACTAGGGCTGCAACTATAGATGAATTTTATAATTGGTTACCTTATCCAGCGTTATTCAGTTATTTGACTAATCTCATTGTTTGCCTTCTTTGGCCCCTTTCCTGTTGCTTCCACCATCATTCAGAGTTCTAGAAAGATCTTTTATGTTGTAACAGTGGAAGCCATATTGCCCTGTATGCATCTAGTAGAGTATTGCAATCTCTTGGAGTAACCATGTGTACCACAAGGGCATTATAGAGCGTTACAGGGTGCTTTGTTTAGGGCCAGGTATTACGTTTTTAATACTAATACTGAAACCTTGATTTTGATACTGATTTTTGAACGATGTTTTATTCAGTACCTTCCTTTAAATTACAGACTAAAAGTGGGTGAGGCCTAAACTAGACATGGGTGCATGCATGCAGAATGTTTTTTGGGCAGCCAATCAGCAGTCTAGGGACAAGAAAGCTTATTGGCTTACAGACACTGATGAGATTCACTAATTAGGTGTTGAATGACATGGAATTTTTCAGTGCTCAGTAGCATAAAAGCCCTACTTTTGTTACTTAAACAATCAATTTCAAAAACAGCGTTGCTGATTTTTTCCATAATCAATGCTGTTGACTTTATCAGCTAATTGTTGCATTTCTGTGAAAAGCAGAAAACTTAGAGAAGGGAGAAAAACAGAGATCAAGAAAGTAGGGGACGGTGGCCAGTCTCGCCCTTCCCAGACATGTTTACCCGTTACTAGACCAAAGCGAAGTTGAGGTGAACTCAAACAAGCACATGAAAAGAGAACCTTGAGGGTTTCAAAGCTGAAGATAAGGGCTAATGGGAGCAAGCACAGTGAACTTGAGATAGGAAGAGGCCAGAGTGTTAGGAGGTTAGCAGCAGTAGGAGGAGGAGGACGGTGACTGACGGAGGCCTCGGTGTCGCCCTGCCGTCGTCCCACCGCCTCTCCGTGGCTCTCGATCCAGCCTCTCTGGCGCTCTTTGAAGGGCAGATCCACCCCCGCTTCTCTCTCTGTCTCTCTCTTTCTCTGCTCCCCCCTCCCACCCCCTCCACATAATTGCCTTGTTTTTCTCGAGCGCAGATGTTTCTTCAAGGGCACGCAGTGGTTTTGTAGTCAATCTGGAGCAGGGTTCTCTCTGACAGTGGCGCTCTCTAATTACGCCACCGAGAGATGCTGTCCGCTACCGCTTACCCGACTCGCTGCACGTCCATGTGTTTGTGTGTGTGTCCATGAGTCAAATGGGACATGGGACATCTTCTCCAGAGCCATTGTGTTGATTTTTTGTTTTTTTTTTCCTTTCTTTCTGAAGTGCTAAAACATTCCTTGGCTTGTTCTAGCATGTGCTGACTCCTGTTGGCTTACTATTTGCGGGTCAGTGTGTGTGTATGTGTGTGTGTATGTGTGCACAAACAAATCCAGCACACCTCTTTATGCGAGACTTTGATTGAGTGGCGCTCATTGTCTGCAGGCCACATGGGCTCCACTTTGTTTGTTAACTAAATGATCAAAGAGTCTTGACATGCGCTACCGTCTAATAAAGCGATCGCACACAACTCACTGCTGAAGTAATGTCTCCTGTGCTCTGACCTCAGGACATGAGGAACTGTCTTTGATGAGGGTTCCCAGACCACGTAATCCACCATATCAACAATTTCTCATGGAACTTTTTTTTGCCTTTTATCCAAAAAGAGCTCCTTCCTCCTGAAAATGAGTGAAGTTAATTTAGAGTGCTTTGTAGTAACACAAATATGCTTTTTATGACGAACCCAAATAATCTGAATATATAAGCATGCGTGTACTATGTTGTTGTTCATTTCCTTAATTGTTATTTGGATTTGTCAGTGACCCATCAGAGTAAAAGGCTTTTTTTTTTTTTTTGATTTTTACCCAATTATCCAATTTAGTCGTGTCCAATTCCACCCACTAGTTAGGACTCCCCCAGTCACGATGCTATCAACGCTAGGAGAACGAAGGCGAACACAGGCTTCCTCCGAGACCTGTGAAGCGCCACCGCTTCTTTTCGAACTGCTGCTCACGCAACGTCACTGGACAGCTGAACACGCTCGGAGGAAAGCGCCAACCACCAGATCTGTTACGTCAGCTAACAGACACCTGCGCTGACTAGCATCGCGTTAAGTGATGGGGGGAGAAGGAGGGACCATCGTACCCACCCAGAGAGAGTGAGGCCATTTGTGCTCTCTTGGACTCCTGGCTACGGATGGCTGTAGCATCACCAGGGATCGAACTCGCGATCTCCTGATGATGGGGCCAACGCTTAGACGGTTGCGCCACTCGGGAGCCGTAAAAGGCTCATTTAGCTCTGTTTTAAACAAAACATTTTATCATAAAACCTTCAGAAAATAGCAGTTACTTAAAGCTGCACTATGTATGTTTTTTTGTTTATTAAAGTTGAATGTAGCATTACTGAGTCAGGAGACAAAGGACATGCTAAAATATGGTGTTCATGCAGTGCTGCAAGTCACCCAGTAAAGCCTGAAATAGTTTAAAAGTGAGAGGCGTCAGGCTGGATTTTGTGGGAATTTTTCGGATGATGTCACACACAGTAAAGTCACATGCACAGGCTCAAAAAGAAGACATGCAGACAATAGTAGATAATTCACTTACTCAGAAAACATGTCCTTCACCAAGTTTTGACGAGGTTCTCTTTGTCTACTCTTTTAATCCGTTCACAATCATCAGATTCATGCCCTCAGGGATGGGATCCGAAGCACAACCATCATTTGCACAATCATCAATTCATAAAGCAAAATCAGTACCGTAACAAGATGTTCATAAATTTGTTAATCCTCAAAGTTTTTATTTTATAGAATTTTTTGCCAGTTATTTTTTGTCACAGCCACATTTAAGCTGATTGATTGGTTGTTTGTTAATTAATTCAATGAATAATCAATTATTATTTAATAGACAACTTACAAGGAGCTACATTGTGTTTTACTGAAACACAAAGTGTAGGTATTCTTTGACTAACAGTACCCACTGTGTTCTCAGAAAAGCCTAACATGACATAATTTACTATGATAGCTATGATGTCAACTCCCTGCTGTCTGTGTCCAAGACAAGAAGCAGCTTATACAAGCCCACTGTCTGTAACTGACAGTGGACCACATAATAGAGTGGACCATAACCAACAATCACTTAGACATAGTCAGCACTTCTCTTTATACATTTTGGGGTCAGATTAAGTCATGTAGTTTCCACATGCATTTAACCTTTACTGTTTCTGGTAAACCATTGGTGGGCTGGGTTCTTGGAATAGGAAATTAGGGATAAACTTAAGAAAAGTGCCCTACAGCTATCGTCGACTTTGATGTCTGAGACACTTGTTTTCGTGTCGCTTTTTTGTTTTTTTATAGGAGCGGGGCTTATGAAACAGCCTTTTTTTGGATGTCTCACTTTGTTAGAATGATGGTTCTGTTCCAAGTCCTCAACTGAACCCCTGATGGTCTCAGTGGGTGGGATGGTTGTGTGTGGAGTTGTGTGCTCCTGTGCTTGTTTATGTGTGTGTAGGACATCTCTAGGCCCATGTGAAGAGGGGTGCTGAGGGGGAAAATGTCACAGAAATGTCAAGAGTAGAAACACAACACGAGGCTCCTGAGAGCAGGAGCAGACCCACATCTCCTCCCTCCTTCTCTTCCTCAAGCCCTCCCTTCCTGTGTTACGGGTGGGAATCACTAGAAAACCCTTGATACAATATTATCACAATATTTGAGCCGTGTTGTATAATGTTAAGCAGAATAATGCTGATTTTGCATTTTTCGCATGAGGAATCTGAAAGGAATCTTTTCTGGCAAGTCAGTGCTATGTAGCCCAAGTAGTGAAAAATGTATAAAAATGATGAATTAATATTTGTATATAGTCGCAATAGTAGTGGCTGATATACTAGTTTATTCAGTATATTAAGTTCTTCTAAACATATTAGTTTAGCTAAACATATTGTACCACAAATAAGCACAGATAGCACAATATACACACAGGCCCTTTAGCTTTATATATATATATATATATATATATATATAAAACACACATTATACATTATACATTAGGTTAGCCTTCCACAGTGTCCACATCCCTGGCTCCTGCGCCTGCTTCTCTCTCCAGCGACCTGGCCAGCTGCTTGGTTGGCTGTGGCGTTCACCGAGTGTATGTGCGTGCATGTGTGTGTGTGTGGTGTCTCGTGACTGTGTCTGCTCTGTGGCCTGCTTTCAGTTGAGCTCTTGGGTCGCTGTGTTCCAGACATGCACGCAGACCAGCCACCCCTGACTGAGGAAAGAGGGAGTAGGGTGGGGTGGGGGGTGTTTGGATGATAAGGTCCAGCTCATGGCCTCACAGGGAGCCTCATGGCCTCACACAGCACCACCAAACACACTTGTCAGAGCTGCTCCCAAGACAAGTTCGTCTTCCCTTCCGAAACACTGGCTGATCAGCTCCGACCTGCGTAACTGCCATTTTTTCACATTCCTTGGCGGTGCCACCTAGCACATACACATGCTTTGGAAAACTGGCCGGAAAACCGCCAGAGCCGTGTAGTCTCTCCCACAGCTCGATTGCAGAACTAGGAATGAGTATCATTTGGAGTTTATCAATACTACTATTTTTTATTGATATTGCTTAGCAATTCAGCAGCGTACCACCCAAAAAAATCCAAAAAACAACAAAAAAATGCAAAAAAGAATTGAAGAAAAGAATCTGTTGCTTTTTTTAAAACTCAATTTTCACGTCTAATTCCACTTTCTAGCTAGGTCTCCCCGTCACATGATGCTACCAAAGTGAACTGCACCTTTTTAAACTGCAGCTAATGCAGTGTCATTGACAGCTCCACATGCTTTGAGGAGAACACTACTGTGAGGCTAATTGTGCTTTCTTGGACTACCAGCCATAGATGGTTTTAGCATAGTCAGGATCAAACCCACAAAATAGTTGCACCACTCGCCCCAATCAGTATTGCTTGGTAAAATGTGGCAAAACACTATGTATGAAATTTGGCTTATAATGCCCCTCTTTAGAACCTGAGCTGTCTGTTTTATAATTTTCTGTATGCGATCAGACTTTGAGTTGTTTCACTCTTTCTGACAGTAGTGAGTTGTGAAAAGGTAAACACTCGTCAGACCCCCAGAGAGAGAGAGAGAGGGACCGGTTCTCAATGTTTCCATAAATTCCCACTTCTGTGCTGATAGCAGAACAGTTTATGTTGGACCTCATACTCTGATTTTTGCTCATTTGTAAGCTGTTTCTCTTCTTTAGGGAACATCCCTGTGCAGTACTTACTGACCCACAGCCGAGTCCTGTCTGTTTCTCCTATCAGTTCTGTAACAAAGGCGGCTGTCGGCTGTGTCTGGCTGCTGCTCACTACTGATGTTATTTTAGCTTAAGTGTTTCATCAGATAGGCACGAGCTTTTAGTGGTCAGCAGGTCAGCGTCTGTCCCCTGTTAACTGCTGAGGGTTTGTGGGAGACTCTCTCTCAGTGGTGGGGTCAAGGTTACCGTGACCGGTCACGAGGCCTGCAAAGTCAAATTTGTCCTCTGAGGAAAAACAAAGTGTGTCCGGCCTGTTCCTGTGTGTGTGGGACTATCTCCGTCTGTCTGTCTGTCTGTCTGTCTGCCTGCCTGCCTGCCTGCTTCCTGTCATAATCTGTGTACAGCTTCTGTGCCAAAAGATGGAGCTGATGGACTGTTAGCAGCTCTTACTGATAGAGAGTGAGTTTACAGGGGGTGGAGGGGGCAGAAAACATTACTTCACCACTCTTTTACTCTGATGTTGAACACCACAGCAAATAAACTTGACTTCTGAAGGACAGAGCACAGATTATCTTAATGTCAAATGTGTACAATAGGGATGCACCTTTATGAGACTTGTGGGCTGATGAGGATATCTGATTTTTCATGTACATATCTGCTGATGCTGATATATAAACATTTTTACAACGTAGAACTTGGGACTAGATCTACCTGGACAAGTGTTATAAAGAAATCTAACATCTATTTCTATTGGATTAAAATAAAAAAATAAAATGCAGACATATTTAGATCTCACTCAGATATTCTCTTCTTCTGGAGTACAATAAATGCTTTATAATAAAAAAGTTATCAAATATCAGTTTCAAAATAATTATTTAAGCAATTATTAGGCGGCTTTTATTACTTAAGCACAGTGACTAAAATATTTTTCTTGGCTTTTTTTGAATAATAAAACGTTTTGAAAAATGAGCTGCCACGTTTTCATTCATGCACCAGCTTCTGTATTATGACAACGTTAATATCAGGCAAAAAGACAATTTTTAAAGTAGTTTGGCAAATATTTGTTCATTACAGGTACGCAAATGTCATAATTAGTCAGAATTAGACCTGCAACCAGTGACGGCAACAGTGCAACAGACATACAAACAGTAGCAAGGCACTGGTATTCCCAAACAGTTAACATAACTGAACTTTTAAACATATTGATTGATGTGACATCCTACAATAATACTACATTTATTGTGCCTAACATAACAGTGTGACTGTTGAGCTGCACTGGTTGAACGTTCTTGGTTTCTGTATACCTGTTGCAGAAGGCAGATTTCCTGTAGGTCTGTGTTGTAGTGTACGTTTTAGGACATCACAAGGTCACAGCGTCATGTTTCAAACATCTTGTCTTGTACAGACAAAGCGTCCCAAGCCGAAGCAGCCTTGGAAGCTTACTGAAAGAAAATGTGTATATATTTTTTGTGGAATTGGAGGGTTCTGTGACCAGCACAGGTTCACATCCCTAACTGAGATAAACAATGAAAATATATCAGTCAGCCCTGGAAACTACTGTTCCAAATATTGATTCAGTATTCATGAACAGTTTTGCTCAGCTGTCAAGAGTGTAGTATTAGTTCCTATTAGGGGTGGGCAATATGACAATTTATCGTTATTGTGTTAAATTATGTCACAATAAGCTTTTCTGAGGATATCATGGACATCGTCAGCACATAAACACTTCCAAACCGCATGTTTCATTACAGAGAGAGCATAATTGGTCCTGTTTTGGGATTTGGGGCAACATAGTGTGTGAAATACTTAATACAAATCATTGGATTCATAGTTTTTTATGGTATTTTTAAAATGTGG